>NC_135170.1:32144615-32810032 GCF_041146795.1 Maylandia zebra | reverse complement strand
GGTTATTGATTTCTCTATATGCTTTTTATTTGTAATAACTGCGATCTCTCAGCTCATTTGCTTCAGCAAGAGGCTGCACTGGAGAGTGGACTTTGTCACATGTGAGCCACCCACATCAACAGGATGAGAACTCATGTGGAGTGCATGTCATAATGGTACTGAAAACTATAGCTTTAATCTATATAAGTAATGTTTACATTTTTGCCTATTCAGTTTTTAAAGCCTTAGAGGCAGGATGGTAAAATCTAAATTTTTTTTGTAGATTGAACGATTTCAGCAGTAATGCTGAAAAAAAAATCATTTCTTTGTTAACCTAATTTCTTTTGTTCTTTTTTTTTTTCTTCGTCAATTATTAGTTTGCCCAATCTCTCATTGACGGTAAAGCACAAGTGGAGGAGTACAACACTGAAATCCCAAAGCTCAGGGGCCTGTTCTTCGTACGTCGCTTACTACATCCAAGATCAAATGACACATCCAAGACCAAACCATCGCGCTAACCGTGAGCTCGCTAATCCGGTTCCCCGAACACACCTGCTGTTGACGATTAGTACAGCTGGACGCAGGAATGTGACATCAATGGGTGTCGTAAAAGGGGCTACGCATCGATAGTAGAAACATTGATCGGCAACCCGCTGATTGGTCGGCGAAAATGTCGAAGGGGCGTGCTCGGTATTTTCCGGCAGCAGAGCAAGAACTCATGAGTGAGGGATTTCAGGAGTTTCAGAGTTTAATTAAAACGCAAGGGAACACTGCAAAGGCTGCAAAAGCAAGGAGAGAGGGCTGGCAGAAAGTTGCTGACAAATCAAACTCGTAGGTAATTTAATAATAATAATAATAATAATGGATTGGATTTATATAGCGCTTTCCAAGGCACCCAAAGCGCTTTACGATACCACTATTCATTCACTCCCACATTCACACACTGGTGGAGGCAAGCTACGGTTGTAGCCAGGCTGCCATATCGCGCCACCGGCCCCTCTGGCCAACACCAGTAGGCGGTAGGGTAGATCTATCATATGACACTATATTGTCCAATATCATATGGCATTATATTATATTATAATATGTTATATTATATCCCCTTTCACATTAGAGCCACAACAAGACCCACAAGAACATGGGAACAAGTAAAAGTGGAATACAGGAGTATTCTACAGAATGGTAATATTTATCTCTTAGATTGCTTTGCGTCTCTTGGCAAGGTAATACTGGCCTGTAATACTCTGTTAGTTTGTTCATAACAGCAACCAAGAAAAGGGCAGAGGAAAAAAAGACAGGTGGTGGTCCTGCACCCCCTCGTCAACAAGTTGGTTAAGTAAATAATACCCTCACGGGAATATCGATATCTCTCTATGAGCACACTGTCGCGCTGAGGTAAAGGATCCTGTCTGTCCCGCAATATACGCTGAATTCTGAGGACTCTCCTTATCAATCTTGCACCTTCCGCAATGGGTGGCTCGCGTATACGGACAGGACATGGCTGCGACAGGCTTCCCAAATCCACCTTCGCTTTTATAGCCGTGGTCTCTCATCTTGATTACACGAAGTAATTTACAATTACTACTCTGAAATATGAATTACATCTGTAATAATCACATACATGTAATAGAATGTTAATAGTTCATTTCCCTTTTTTAGGGAATGACCTGTATGTATCTGTGTGACATCAATAAAAGGATCAGGTGCTGCATTATCTTTGGTTACAGTGATGTTATTTATTTATGGTGAAACAGTGGTGGAATATCGCTGTTGCTTTCGTATGAATGATGCGGACATACCTGCGTGGCCGCGATCTAATCCTGTTTACATAAAGTAAACCTGCTCCCCAGCAGGTTTACGCTTACGGCTCTGTTGCTATGACAGCAAGTCCCGGATGGGCTTCGGGGAACCGAACGATCCAGGATCACGCGAAATCGTCAACAATCTCATCCAGCTAACTTACTTAGCGAGGTACGAAGAACAGGCCCCAGGTCCTGACTTTGCCACTACTTATTTTCCTCAATAGGTAAAGATAGAATTAGCCGCCTTCTTTTTCTCTAACATTGGAAAATGCAGTCAGGAAGTGCAGTCAGTGCTGGTGTGTGATTGCAGCCAAAGACCGGGTACACTATGACATGTCCTTAGCCATATAGATTGTTTATATAATGGACTTTGTTCATTTGTTTTTTGTTTGTTTATTTCTTCTTCTTTTTTTTTTTAATTCACAGGTGCAGTGCCAGAAATGTGGTGCATACAAACACATGCGTTGTTCAAAGTCTGTTTGTGGGATCTGTATCTTCTGTGAGAGTAAGTCACAATATAACTAAACAATGTCCAAAAATGTTTAAAGTGAAAGATTTTTCGTAATTTTGCCTTTGCACACCAGGACTGTGTAATTAAAGTGGACATTTAAAGATCCAGTTTTTACACAAAACTATTTTAGACATAACTGTGTCGTAGTGTGGGGATTTCCCTTCACAATTAAATTGATATAGTGTTGTTTATATCATTCTTCTTTATGTAACAGCACAGTGCAGCACAGCAGAGGGAAAGGAGTTGTGCAGCATAGTAGGTGGCTATACAGGAGGAGCAATAGAAGTAGCCAGTGAAGAATGTCATCAGGGAAAGCATCAGGCAGCGAATGACAAAGGAAAAGTTCCTAAGGGAGAGAACATCTGCAGCAAATCGACAAGTAACAGTGAGATAGGAAGACTGACAGTCAGAGATGAAGGTACACAGACTGAAGACAAAGAAAAAGAAACAGAAGTATACGGCACAAGTCTGAGTACAGATAATGCTGCTGCTGCTGATGTTGACAGGATCGATGCAGATACAGAATTCCAAACTGATTCAGAAGGAACTAGTACAGTTTACAGAGTGCATGGTCGCTTATCTGTACCAAGCTCAAAAAAGAAAACCTACACAATAACAGAAGACGAGATCAAGCGCAGAATCAACGCAGAGAACACGTCAGTTCATGTTTTCAGAGGTTTGATTGGGGTAGGTATACATTTCGTGATTTTGATGTCACCTGAAATAAATCCGGGTTACTCGTATCAATAAAGTGACAATGTGGCTGGAAATTGTGCATTTGCTGCAACATATACACAATTACACCATGTAAACAAAAGCATTTAACTTTGTTTGTGCGTGTGTGTGTGTGTGTGTGTGTGTGTCTCTCTCTGCTCTTTTGGTGTTTGCACTTTTTCTTTTTTAGGGCCGTAAAGCCAAACTGCCCGCAATGATTCTTGACAGGCCTAAGAAGGCCAAAACTAAAGTAACAGTGTTTAGTGTTCTGAGTGAAGAGGAGGCTGGGGAGCTAGCCCTCAGGTTTGCCGGAAGATTGGCCTGCGATGTCACAAGAGACATGGTCTGTAAAGGCATCGACCATTCAAGTGCTGATATGACAAAGTAAGTTAGTAAAATAATATGAAAGTTGTATCTTTTTTTGTATTATTTGTCATTTCCCCGTATTTGGGTTATTGGTGTAACATTGTTAATCTTACTTTCTAATAACAGACACACCCTTCGCAAAATCCAACACAATCTTAAACATGAGCTGACTGATTCCTCAACCTTCAGTTTGCTGACACACACCTTTGGCCCCGCTGCACTGGATTCTGTCATTTTGTTCCTGTGTGAAAAACTTGATCTTGTCTCTTGAATAATGAAACCTTTTGTTTGTTCTGTAAATCAGAATCTTGAAAATTGTTCACTGTTGTTCTAAGTTTGTGTTAACTATTTGGCAAAAATGTTTGGTTCCTAATCCAAACAGGATAATGACTGTTCTAACACGTATCTTAAAAATGCTACAAAGAAAGAAAATTATCACGTTTCAATATGAATGTAACTGTGTCACACTCGATTTGTAGTAGCTTTCCTGTTTTATTTTGAGTTTTGGTATGTTTACACTGTTGTCATTTTTATTTCCCTTGTGTTCGTCTTCCCTTATTAATTTTACTGTATTTAATTAGTCTGATTTAATAACTTATAATTATTAACTTTCCAGTGTGTGTGGATTATTGTTTGTTTGATTTCTGCCTGTCTTTTCTATTAAAGATTTGGACTTTTGGACTATTAGTGGACCTCGTAGGTTTTTATTCTGTGCAATTAGTAATTGACTGGGTTTAATTTAGTGGCCTGGAAAACAGGCCCCAGGGATCTGGTCATTTTAACCCCCTAAGACCCGAAATCTTCCATGGCATGCATTTTTAATTTCTCTTTGATATTTGGCCAGATTGGAACCCAGATTGGAAATCTCAAAGCACCACTTCAATGCCAAATTAAACATTTCAACTCACAAGTAGTTATATAAAATACTGCATACAGCCTATAGGAATAACTTTAACAACTGGAAAGGAAAGTTTTTTGCAGCCCATGCTGCAGCTATAGCATTAGATTCTGGCATGTTATAACTGTTTTGAGAAGGAATTATTTCAAAATTAATAGCTGTCAATGTATTATTTACCTCGGGGAAGTTGGGAAATGCTCACAAACTATTCCAAGAAAAGTTTCCTGGGTTTTCTGACTTTCATTGCTGACAATAGCATAGGCCACAGGGACTCCATGCCCATGATCATCTCTTACAACAAGTGTGAATAAGGGAAATGAATACTGGTTAACGCAGTGCGTGGTGTCAACAAATACTGTTTTGCATAGTTCTCCATGTTTGATTTCATTACAGGTGTCTGCAAAACAATTAGGTCTTGGTCAGATGTGTATGGTTGATAGAAGAGAACATGTTCTTGATGTTTTCCATTAAGTAAGGTATGTACACTTTGACTGTCTCCACAGTTAATGTCACGTGGTGTGACAAAATGCCCTCTGTTGTGAAGATCTCTGTGTCTGTTAAGGAAAATGTTATAAAACACTTCTTCAGTAAAGACTCAGAGAAGAGAAACACACAGAACTTCTTGCTAGCAAGGGCAGCCTCCAGACAGAGAGACTCACCCTGAGCACTGCCCCTGTCTTTATTTTATACTTCAGTGTGTGTGTGTGTGTGTGTGTGTGTGTGTGTGTGTGTGTCCTGCTGATCAAAGGGTCATATAACATGAAGGCACAAAAGGTACATCCTTGGTCACAAAGAGGGCAGTCTCCCCCTCACCCTAAATAACATGGTGAGGAAGTCCAGCAGTTCATCTATATGTAAAGAAGCACTTAAACTAAAACAGACATAGCTACGTTAATCCTACCGTAAAACAATAAAACAAGGTACGAACTCTCATGCTCCCAGGACGTGGGGGTGCATTCCTGGAGTGCACACCAAGCCTGCAGCCTGTTAGAGATCACACACAATTGATTATATGCCTCTAAGTATACATGGTTGAATATTTCCTAATACAAATAACTACATGCAGTATTCTATCATATGCAAACTTATATCACTAAAAGATTATACTGACTACTAAATACAATTTTCCATTGACAGTGTCCATGTTCTTTGGCCCATTTATGACATTCGGTTAGTATGATGGCTGGCTTAGTTCCAAGGGAAAGCAGTTCCTCAATCTTCCTCCTCAAATCACTGGAAATATTGTTGAAATGTGCGTCTTTTGGGTCCGAAGGATCATGCCCATCATGCTTATCATATGTATGCTGCAGGATGACTGTGTGGTCTTTCCAACATTTGAGTACTTTAAATGAAACATAGGCCTTACAGCCCACTGCTCTGTAGCTGTTTCGACTTTTTTTTCCAGCTCTGATGCAGTTGAATTTGTAATAGTCTCTTTTCCTGTCTTTACCTGAGGCCATATTTAAACATTTATAATGTCCATGAAGGGTTAATGAGTTCAATTTTTCTAACACAACACTGAATGGGTCCTCCTGGCATTGTGACACATGCACACAAAGTTGTGTATCTTTTCCAGTTCTTTTTTTTTTCGTCATTCAGAACACTTCTTCTAATTATATCGTCCATTTCTGGTGGAAAAATAACAAAGGTTGAATTAGTCAATAGTCATTAATTCATTTTAACTTGTTTTGGGGTTTTTTGCAATACAATGTGGTTATTAAATATAATCTTAAATATATACAGTGGGGCAAAAAAGTATTTAGTCAGCCACCGATTGTGCAAGTTCCCCCACTTAAAATGATGACAGAGGTCAGTAATTTGCACCAGAGGTACACTTCAACTGTGAGAGACAGAATGTGAAAAAAAAATCCATGAATCCACATGGTAGGATTTGTAAAGAATTTATTCGTAAATTAGGGTGAAAAATAAGTATTTGGTCACCTCAAACAAGGAAAATCTCTGGCTCTCACAGACCTGTAACGTCTTCTGTAAGAAGCTTTTCTGTCCCCCACTCGTTACCTGTATGAATGGCACCTGTTTGAACTCATCATCTGTATAAAAGACACCTGTCCACAGCCTCAAACAGTCAGACTCCAAACTCTGCCATGGCCAAGACCAAAGAGCTTTCGAAGGACACCAGGAAAAGTATTGTAGACCTGCACCAGACTGGGAAGAGTGAATCTACAATAGGCAAGCAGCTTGGTGTGAAAAAATCAACTGTGGGAGCAATCATCAGAAAATGGAAGACATACAAGACCACTGATAATCTCCCTCGATCTGGGGCTCCACGCAAGATCTCATCCCGTGGGGTCAAAATGATCATGAGAACGGTGAGCAAAGATCCCAGAACCACACGGGGGGACCTGGTGAATGACCTGCAGAGAGCTGGGACCAAAGTAACAAAGGTCACCATCAGTAACACACTACAACGGCAGGGAATCAAATCCCGCAGTGCCAGACGTGTTCCGCTGCTGAAGCCAGTGCATGTCCAGGCCCGTCTGAAGTTTGCCAGAGAGCACATGGATGATACAGCAGAGGATTGGGAGAATGTCATGTGGTCAGATGAAACCAAAGTAGAACTTTTTGGTATAAACTCAACTCGTCGTGTTTGGAGGAAGAAGAATACTGAGTTGCATCCCAAGAACACCATACCTACTGTGAAGCATGGGGGTGGAAACATCATGCTATGGGGCTGTTTTTCTGCCAAGGGGACAGGACGACTGATCCGTGTTAAGGACAGAATGAATGGGGCCATGTCTCGTGAGATTTTGAGCCAAAACCTCCTTCCATCAGTGAGAACTTTGAAGATGAAACGAGGCTGGGTCTTCCAACATGACAATGATCCAAAACACACCGCCCGGGCAACAAAGGAGTGGCTCCGTAAGAAGCATTTGAAAGTCCTGGAGTGGCCTAGCCAGTCTCCAGACCTCAACCCCATAGAAAATCTGTGGCGGGAGTTGAAAGTCCGTGTTGCTCGGCGACAGCCCCAAAACATCACTGCTCTCGAGAAGATCTGCATGGAGGAATGGGCCAAAATACCAGCTACTGTGTGTGCAAACCTGGTAAAGACCTATAGTAAACGTTTGACCTCTGTTATTGCCAACAAAGGTTATGTTACAAAGTATTGAGTTGTATTTTTGTTATTGACCAAATACTTATTTTCCACCCTGATTTACGAATAAATTCTTTACAAATCCTACCATGTGGATTCATGGATTTTTTTTTCACATTCTGTCTCTCACAGTTGAAGTGTACCTCTGGTGCAAATTACTGACCTCTGTCATCATTTTAGGTGGGGGAACTTGCACAATCGGTGGCTGACTAAATACTTTTTTGCCCCACTGTATATATACAATATAAAACAAACAGGGACTAAAAGAAGCTAAACTTTCATATGGTATGTCTCTGGCAACTTTAACATGATGTCCCAGGGACAACATTTACATCATTGTGAAGTTTGCGGACGACACTACAGTGGTGGGTCTTATCACCAACGGTGATGAGACGGCTTACAGGGAGGAGGTCAGCGCCCTGACCCACTGGTGTCAAGACAACCATCTCACCCTCAACGTCGCAAAGACAAAGGAGTTGATAGTGGACTTCCGGAGGTGCAGAGAAGTACACACCCCCATCACCATCAACGGCGCTGCTGTGGAGAGAGTCAGCAGCTTCCGGTTCCTTGGAGTACATCTGGCTGAGGATCTTACGTGGTCAGTACACACAAACAAAACAGTGAAGAAGGCGCAGCAGCGCCTCTTCTTTCTCAGGAGACTGAAAAGATTCGGCATGAGCCCCCGCATCCTCAGGACCTTCTATCACTGTGCCATTGAGAGCATCCTCACTGGATGCATCACCACCTGGTATGGCAACAGCACCGCCTACAACCGCAAAGCTCTCCAGCGAGTAGTGCGGTGCTCTGAACGGATAATTGGAGGTGAGCTTCCCTCCCTCCAAGACATCTACAGGAAGCGCTGCCTGAGGAAAGCGGGGAGGATCATCAAGGACTCCAGTCACCCCAGCCATAAACTGTTCAGACTGCTTCCATCAGGAAGGAGGTTCTGCAGCATCCGGTCCCGTACCAGCAGACTGAGAGACAGCTTTTTCCATCAGGCCATCAGACTGCTGAACACGTCATAGACACCTCAGCTTCACTACTGGAACTTCAACATTATGCACTCCACACTGTATATAAATGCCACTTGTTTTGCACATATTCAACTCTGTATATTTTATATATTTTATTATTATTATTATTATTATTTTTTATTTTATTTTTTTTTACTATTTAATTTGTAAAAATGTGTATACACACACACACACACACACACACACACACACACACACACACACACACACACGTAGGAAAATATTTAGTATACACATCCAGAAATGCATACACTATTATATATTGTACATATATTTATTAGTTTCAGGTTGGCCATTCTTGTATTTTGCTCGTTTGTGCTGTTGTGTTTGCACATCTCTGTTGCTTGTGGGGCTCGCACACAAGAATTTCACTCGCATGTGCTGTGCCAGTGTGCCTGCACATGTGATGTGACAATAAAAGTGATTTGATTTGATTTGATTTGATTTGATGTCCCTGGGACAACATTTACACGATGTCCCAGGACAAATTTGTAAATTTCTGGATTACTGTTAATCTCCATAGAATCAAGAACTCATGTCCAGTTTCACAGCTATGGACCAGTTATTTATGTTTCCAGGTGATAGTTTGATTCATAGATTTAGCACACAACCATAAGTCTAGGCCTTTTAGTCCAGATTCTCTTCAATTATGTTTGTAAAATGATCAGGGAAGCTACTGCAATTTTGTCTGACATTGTTATGACAGCTATATTCACCTGTACATTTATTATATATCATAATATATTGACGGGAGAGCTATATTCACCTGTACTTTCATAATAAATCATAATACATTGATTAATAAACTCTCTTTTCCAAAGATGAGTGATTCCTCAATCAGATACAGGGCTCGCAAAATCGCTAGCCCGACGTCCTGGGGCTAGCGATTTTTCCAGTTGGGCTACCAAAATCTATCTCTGCCCTGCCCGTCCGGCTATTGTAGGAAAGAAAAATATATGTTAATGCTTTTGCATTCTTTCGGAAATGTAGCTGGGTAATTATGTCATTAGCATCGGTGAGCCACTGTCAATATGTGACATATTGAATTTGCGCTTGTTTTTTTGCTTTCACTTTGCAATCGCGTGAACTGTGTATAGAGAGCGACAGTACTGATTGGTGAGTGATGATAATTTGTGCACCAATTCCTCTGACATTGTCTTATTAATCGTTAGCTTACTACGCAAACATGACAAGTGAAATCTCCCGCAGCTTAAACATGTGAGAGGTTGATCGCGCAGAGAATCGCTGAGCTTATGTGAGTGCGTGTGTAAAAGCAGCAGGATATATATTTCAGTTCTGCTGAGCCAAATAAAACAGGTCAGGGTGAAGAAGTGACAGCCAAAGAAAAGCTTACCACAAAACGGAAAAGTTATGACAAATCAGACTTTTTTATAAGGCAAAAAGAAAGTGCAGCTTTATGGTTTCATGGACAAAATAATTTCTGTGGCAGCGATATGATGAGCTAAATAACCAGGGGTGCACATAAGTGGTCCGCAGGTGCGCATTCGCTGTCAAAATAAAAAACACGCACAAGGGTTAGGGTTAAATTTAAAAACTGTACTTTTGAGTTAAAATATATATTTATAATTTTAATAAATGACAACTTAAAAAGGCATGAACATTTTATTTTGTATCGAATAAATATCGAACCGTGACACCAAAGTATCGAACCGAACCGAACTGTGAATTTTGTGTATCGTTGCACCCCTAATATATATATATATATATGTATATATATATATATATGTATATATATATGTATATATGTATATATATATATATATATATATATATATATATATATATATATATGTATGTATATATATATATATATATATATATATATGTATATATATATATATATATATATATGTATATATATATATATATATATATATATGTATATATATATATATATATATATATATGTATATATATATATATATATATATATATATATATATATATATATATTAAAAAAAAAACACCCAGCACGCCCCTGCGGGCGGTTTATCCTTCAAGCTCGGGTCCTCTACCAGAGGCCTGGGAGCTTGAGGGTCCTGCGCAGTATCTTAGCTGTTCCCAGGACTGCGCTCTTCTGGACAGAGATCTCCGATGTTGTTCCCGGGATCTGCTGGAGCCACTCACCTAGCTTGGGAGTCACCGCACCTAGTGCTCCGATTACCACGGGGACCACCGTTACCTTCACCCTCCACATCCTCTCGAGCTCTTCTCTGAGCCCTTGGTATTTCTCCAGCTTCTCGTGTTCCTTCTTCCTGATATTGCTGTCATTCGGAACCGCTACATTGATCACTACGGCCGTCTTCTTCTGTTTGTCTACCACCACTATGTCCGGTTGGTTAGCCACCACCATTTTGTCCGTCTGTATCTGGAAGTCCCACAGGATCTTAGCTCGGTCATTCTCCACCACCCTTGGGGGCATCTCCCATTTTGACCTCGGGACTTCCAGGTTATACTCGGCACAGATGTTCCTGTACACTATGCCGGCCACTTGGTTATGGCGTTCCATGTATGCCTTGCCTGCTAGCATCTTGCACCCTGCTGTTATGTGCTGGATTGTCTCTGGGGCATCTTTACACAGCCTGCACCTGGGGTCTTGCCTGGTGTGATAGACCCCAGCCTCTATGGATCTTGTACTCAGAGCTTGTTCTTGTGCTGCCATGATTAGTGCCTCTGTGCTGTCTTTCAGTCCAGCTTTGTCCAGCCACTGGTAGGATTTCTGGATATCAGCCACCTCCTCTATCTGCCGGTGGTACATACCGTGCAGGGGCCTGTCCTTCCATGACGGTTCCTCGTCTCCCTCCTCTTTCTTGGGTTTCTGCTGCCTGAGGTATTCACTGAGCACTCGGTCAGTTGGGGCCATCTTCCCAATGTATTCTTGGATGTTCCTTGTCTCATCCTGGACTGTGGTGCTGACACTCACCAGTCCCCGGCCCCCTTCCTTCCGCTTAGCGTACAGCCTCAGGGTGCTGGACTTGGGGTGAAACCCTCCATGCATGGTAAGGAGCTTTCTTGTCTTTATGTCAGTGGCTTCTATCTCCTCCTTTGGCCAGCCTATTACCCCAGCAGGGTACCTGATCACGGGCAGGGCGTACGTGTTGATGGCCCAGATCTTGTTCTTACCATTCAGCTGACTCCTCAGGACTTGCCTGACACTCTGCAGGTACTTGGTGGTTGCAGCTTTTCTAGCGGCCTCTTCATATATATATATATATATATATATATACATGGGAACCATGAAGAGGCCGCTAGAAAAGCTGCAACCACCAAGTACCTGCAGAGGGTCAGGCAAGTCCTGAGGAGTCAGCTGAATGGTAAGAACAAGATCTGGGCCATCAACACGTACGCCCTGCCCGTGATCAGGTACCCTGCTGGGGTAATAGGCTGGCCAAAGGAGGAGATAGAAGCCACTGACATAAAGACAAGAAAGCTCCTTACCATGCATGGAGGGTTTCACCCCAAGTCCAGCACCCTGAGGCTGTACGCTAAGCGGAAGGAAGGGGGCCGGGGACTGGTGAGTGTCAGCACCACAGTCCAGGATGAGACAAGGAACATCCAAGAATACATTGGGAAGATGGCCCCAACTGACCGAGTGCTCAGTGAATACCTCAGGCAGCAGAAACCCAAGAAAGAGGAGGGAGACGAGGAACCGTCATGGAAGGACAGGCCCCTGCACGGTATGTACCACCGGCAGATAGAGGAGGTGGCTGATATCCAGAAATCCTACCAGTGGCTGGACAAAGCTGGACTGAAAGACAGCACAGAGGCACTAATCATGGCAGCACAAGAACAAGCTCTGAGTACAAGATCCATAGAGGCTGGGGTCTATCACACCAGGCAAGACCCCAGGTGCAGGCTGTGTAAAGATGCCCCAGAGACAATCCAGCACATAACAGCAGGGTGCAAGATGCTAGCAGGCAAGGCATACATGGAACACCACAACCAAGTGGCCAGCATAGTGTACAGGAACATCTGTGCCGAGTATAATCTGGAAGTCCCGAGGTCAAAATGGGAGATGCCCCCAAGGGTGGTGGAGAATGACCGAGCTAAGATCCTGTGGGACTTCCAGATACAGACGGACAAAATGGTGGTGGCTAACCAACCGGACATAGTGGTGGTAGACAAACAGAAGAAGACGGCCGTAGTGATCGATGTAGAGGTTCCGAATGACAGCAATATCAGGAAGAAGGAACACGAGAAGCTGGAGAAATACCAAGGGCTCAGAGAAGAGCTCGAGAGGATGTGGAGGGTGAAGGTAACGGTGGTCCCCGTGGTAATCGGAGCACTAGGTGCGGTGACTCCCAAGCTAGGCGAGTGGCTCCAACAGATCCCGGGAATAACATCAGAGATCTCTGTCCAGAAGAGCGCAGTCCTGGGAACAGCTAAGATACTGCGCAGGACCCTCAAGCTCCCAGGCCTCTGGTAGAGGACCCGAGCTTGAAGGATAAACCGCCCGCAGGGGCGTGCTGGGTGTTTATATATATACATATATATATATACATATATATATATATATATACACACACACACACACACACACACACACACACACACACATATATATATATATATATATATATATATATATATATATATATATATATATATATATATATATATATATCATTCTTAGTTCCTTAACTGTGCACTACAAGGTGACCAGATCTTGCAGACTTTAGAAACCTGTTAGGTTTGTATGCAGTAAATAGGCCATTTAATTATTCCTAACCAGGCATATAATGTAAAGTCATTTCTGCATCTTTTATATACATTCTGGAAAAAGTACATTGTACAATATCTAGGACCGTTGTTGATTTCAATAAAATATTGTTGCATGTCAGCAGGGGTGGTCCTAGCCTGTTTGGTGCCCTGGGCGAACACGCCAACAAACTAAGGCTGTCAACGATCACGATTAACGCAATTAAAATTTTTAACGCAATCAACAAACTTTGGACAAATTGCCCGAAATGCGTCACTTTACAAACGGTGCCCCATAAGTAGGCATGATTAATGGGCAAAAGAGTGTATGTTCTGATGTTTTTGTTGATCTAGTGTTTTAGAAACTCGTCCAAGTCTAAAACCACACAAAAGATACTGTCAAACTGTCCCATGGCCAGGGGTGGATCTAGAGAACTTTTATGAGGGTGGCTTGGAAATCAAATTGGGTGGCAAAATCAAAGCCTTTGTTTTTAAGCATATATGCTGGTGTTACAAATGGTTAAAATGATTCAAATGCAGTAAGTATACAATGTTTCATACATATATAGTCTATAACTTAATTATTTTCTGTAACCCACATAATTAAACATTTCAGTTACATAAAATATGTGAATTTAGATTTTATGTACTGTATAGCCTGTATAATAAATAAATATGTAACCCAATAAGTATAAATTCCAGAAAGCTACACAACATGTGTGTGTGTGTGTGTGGGGGGGGTGTTACAAACACAAGTCTTAAACAACAAACAACTTAAGTTTCACACCTTTTTGTTAGAAAAAATCAAATTGCTACATGCTTAAATTTACACAAAATGTCAGAATCCTGCACTGTTATGAACTAAAATTTAAACCTAAGTTTTAAATGTTTTGTTGGGTTAACCCTATGGGGTCCAAAATACAATTGGCCATTTCTGACTACTTTTGATGTTACATTTGTATTTCACCTTTAAATTATTTTATTTATTTATTTTTATCTTGCCTCGCTTGGTATCATTCTTTTCAGCTTAACCTCACAAATGTAAGTACCATTAAAGAAATAAGATTATTTTATATTATTATTATTATTTTTTAATAGACTATTATCTTGCAATAAATTACGTGTTAAGAACCTGTATTGCACATATTAATTACATGATATCCAGTGGATGCTGTTT
Source organism: Maylandia zebra (assembly GCF_041146795.1). Taxonomy (NCBI): domain Eukaryota; kingdom Metazoa; phylum Chordata; class Actinopteri; order Cichliformes; family Cichlidae; genus Maylandia; species Maylandia zebra. The sequence goes on along the minus strand of NC_135170.1, from coordinate 32,795,720 downwards.
GCAGGTCTGAGGTTTGATTCTGTATCAGATTAAATAACGAAAGACTGTCTTCATGGCAAAAGTACATTTATGTCATGGTCCTGCGACCATGACTCAGTGACTTTGTGTTTGTGTTCTTTATTGTTATTATTCTCTTTATTATTCATGGGCTGTTTTGGGATGGTTTGTGTTTTGGGATTTTAGATACTGGGTTCTGGGTTTGTGCTCCCTCTATTGGTCCCTGGTGTTAGTGTTCCCCTGTCTCGTCAGGTTAATCGGGTCCAGCTGTGTCTCCCACCTGTGTGTAATTTCCCAGTGTCTCTCTGTGAACTTATGGTGTGTGTTACCTCTGTTCCTCGTCGCGTTGTCTGTGTTCATACCCTGTGAAATTCCCTGCGTGCTCTCCCTGCTGTTTCTCACTTCGATGTTCAGGTTTGCTACTCCTTGGCTTAGTTTCTCCCAGTTTAGTTCATCCTTAGTTCTGTTTGCCATCTCCACTTTATGTTTGGTATTGTTAATAAATCACCCTCACGTCTGAATAAGTGCTGCATTTGAGTCCTCCTTTCCACCCTTCACACGGCCGCTGACCCGAGCCGTGACAATTTATGTAAAAACATTTCTTATATTTGAAGGTCAAGGCTACTTTCAAAAGCAATGTAATTCAAAAACACAATTAATAGTTAGTGACTATTCAGACATTATGAGAATCCAAAGCACCGTGTACTGACTGATAAACATTTTATTAATGAACGTTGTTGATTTCTGGAATCATGATCTACATGACATGAATCCATCTTGGGTGAACAAACATTAATCTTTTGTTGATGTTTTTTTTATTATTTAAATAGCAGAAAAACACATTTTTATGGTTTTCTGATTAATGCACTTAATGATCAATGCTTTAAAAACTCCTGGGAGACGGGTTTCTCTGCTTATTCCCAGATGAACTTTAAAGGCAAATCACCAAGTTTCTCCCGAAGGACTTGATCCACTCTTTCACTCTGTGCAACAGTCAGTGTGTTCTTCCAGTCTCCAATCTGACCTGTAATGAAGAGAAAAGCACAAAACCTGATACCCTGAAGTCACATTTACCTGCACAGCAGCTGCAGGTCTGTTATGTTACCTTTGCGCAGGAATATTCCACTGAACTCCTCTGGCGGAAAATGCTGATAATTTGCTTTCGAGTCATTCTTCATGTTCTGAAATGTAGCTTTTTCCACAACTTGACTGATAGCAGCTTCAGTCAGGTTTTTCCCTAAGAAGTTGCAGATCTTCTTCACTGATCCTTTCAAGTCCTGAAAGAAAAGCAGGAACACAACAGAAAAAGAACCTTAAACTCTGCCAGATATTTTATTTGAGTTTCCTTAGGAACAACAAAAAATGCGAAGAAACATCTTACCAAAATCATTTCCTCGTAGGTCAGAAAGAGGATGTTGTACTGGTCTCTGTTTAAATACCACTCCCTGACGTGGTCAAACCAGGATGACGCAAAAACTGTGTAGTGGCATAATGCATCCAGTCATTTGACATTGTCATTTAATTGAGTTCACATACAACCCTCATGTCAGAGGAGGAGCTCAAGTGTAAGCTCTGTAGTTACCTACAGCATGACTGCAGGCATGATCAGTCCCCCATGCTAATCATGCAGTGGTAGTGTGCCTCCGAATGTAGTACAGATTTTGTCAATGTGCTCAATCCGCACATGACACACACACACACACACACACAAAACTGGAGTCGGTGCTAAATACTAGCACAGCACCACAAAATCACTGGGTACTAAAGCGCAGGCCCTCTAACAGAGGGTCCACACATAATGATGAATCAATTACTGATTACTATAAAGTGAGGAAACTTACCGTTTCCTGTTATGTACCACTCAAAAAACTGGTCAAAGCTCTCGGGAGTTTCCAGGTCTGCCAGGGCTTTGCTGAAGTGATAAAAAGACACCATGTTGTCCTTTGGATTCCTCATCAAATACACGATCTGATATATATTTAAAAAAAAATTCAGAATATTAACAGTTAGTTACTTAAATGTAAAAATTATAAAAGTCAATAGTTTAAAAAAAAAACAATTTAAAATTTAGGGTCAAAATTTGATTTCAAATAATATCTTTTAAAATATGTTTTAAAGCCTGTACATTTTTATAGCTCTTTTTCTCCTATTTCTACTTGATTTGATGAACCTCTTAGGCTACGTTCACACTGCAGGTCTTAGTGCACAATTCCAATTTTTTGATCAAATCTGATTTTTTTTGTCTGCTTGTTCACACTACAAATAAAATGTGACAGCAAATGCGCTCTAGTGTGAACCCTCAAAGGGGCCTGCATGCGCAAAAGAAGACATCACACACAACACGCTCTGTTTAGACCCAGACCAAACAGTATTGTTTGACAGATGGTCCTTAATATAAAGACTTGTTTCGGACTTTACGTTTCCCAATTTTGCTTTAAGTTATAAAGTTATTTTGTTATTTACAAATGGCCTAATAATGATCCTTATTGCTGTTTTAGAGAGGAGCAATGCTTCAAAGGATAGTTGCAGATTTCTGTCAGAATCTGCAGATTATACAGTACAAATAAAATGTTCACGTTTCTCCAACGTTGTATTCCCAAAAGTTTCACTGGATGGCCAGGAAGCGTTCACAATGTCTTCTTGGGCGCTGATAATTGGCATCTGTCTTGTGTCAGTGACGTAAAAGACGGATTTAATGCGACATGACCATTCAAACAGCAGTCGCTTTCTAAAACATCAGATATGTATCGGATTCAGTACCACATACGAAAGTAACTTAGGTCGGATTTGAAAATGTCGGACTTCTGCTGTTCACACTGTCATACCATGAACGGATATGGGTCGCATAGGGTCAAAAAAGTCGGATTTGATGCGCTTTCGCCTGCAGTGTGAACATAGCCTTACTCTGCAATGACCTCATTGTACGAAAGGAAAAGGACAAAAAAAATATACTGAAATAAAAACACAGAATTGCCAGTCTTGGTAGACGGAGATTGGTCCGCAGCCCGGCTCACACTGCACCCGACCCCTACGGTGAATCCTGCGGGTGGTGGGCCCGCAGGAAGATGGGCCCATGTCCCTCCCCAGGGCCTGGCTCCAGGGCAGGGCCCAGGTAACCCTATCCCGGGCAGGGTGAACTGCTCCCTCTCTGGTTTTTTCATAGGGGACTTCTGAATCGCTCTTTGTCTGGTCCCTCACCCAGAACCAATTTGCCATGGGAGACCCTACCAGGGATAGCCCTGGGATCCTTGGGACACACAAACCCCTCCACCACCGGAAGCCCACCACCATGGGGCGATCGTGGCTCAAGAGTTGAGAGTTGGGAGTTCGCCTTGTAATCGGAAGGTTGCCAGTTCGAGTCCCGGCCCGGACAGTCTCGGTCGTTGTGTCCTTGGGCAAGACCTACCGCCTACTGGTGTTGGCCAGAAGGGCCGATGGTGCGATATGGCAGCCTCGCTTCTGTCAGTCTGCTGTGGGTACAACTTTAGCTTGCCTCCACCAGTGTGTGAGAGTGTGTGTGTGAATGGGTGGATGACTGAGTGTGTAAAGCACTTTGGTCCCCTAGGGGGGACTAGTAAAAGCGCTATACAAATGCAGGCCATTTACCATTTACCACGATAAGGTGGCGATTCGCGGGCATGTCGCACCGGGAGGAGGCCCCGGGGTAGACCCAGGACACGCTGGAGAGATTATATCTCTCGGCCTTGGTTTTCCCCCGGACAAGCTAGAGGAAATGGCTGGGGAGAGGGAGGTCTGGGCTTCTCTGCTTGTTCTGCTGCCCTCGCGACCCGGACCCCGGATAAGCAGAAGAAAATGGACGGATGGAAAAACACAGAATTATTTAAAATAAAACAAATGCTAGTGCTAGCTTTTTGGACCTGGAACCACGTGTTTGTGCAGAAGTCTATGATAAAAATGACCCTCAGATTCCTTGATTTATGATCCCATTACAAAATTGTGTTAGAGGCTCATTGTTTTAAGTCTCACTTGCTTGGGGCACCCTATACACTGTCAAACAACATTTGTTTTGAAAATAATTAAAGATCAACCACTCTATTTTCATTTGCTAGGATTTGCTGGTTTGTAAAAGCTACCAAGTGTCAAAGTGCAAGTCCCAAAAAACTGGACTTCAGTGACCAATAGGTAACATCACAAAAATGTAATTAAACTTAGCAAGTACAAATCTAATTTAATTTGCTCTATTTTTGCAAAAAAAAAAAAACAGAAGAAAATTGAGCTTCTATAAGGTACTGACTTTTGGCTTCTTCTCCTTCACTCCTGGAGGCATGATGTGTTCAGGGAGATGCGAGGTGAAGAGTCGTGGAGAGGGAAGAAGAGTGTAGTCAGCCATCTTGTACTCCAGCCACGGCATCCTCTCCATGTTGTTTGAATATTTAGTCTGATTCCCATCCAGTTCGTGGATGGAAATGATGATCTGCTGAACCCATACAGTGCCTGATGTGGGGAAAGACATTAGAGGTGATCAGTGGATCAGTCTGGCCAGCACAAAACAGCAAATATAAATAATGTATGAAATTTTTCACCAACCTGATTTTGGATAAGTGACAAGGAAGACATCACTGTCTTTTATTTCAAAACTCTCAAGAGAGTCTATGTACTCTGGAGTTGACAGACTGACCACAAAATTGTAGTTTTTATGCTTGAAAACACGGTCTCTGATCTGCTCCATACTGGTTCTACATAAGACAGATAAAAAAATATACACAGGAACGAAAAATCTGTGAGTCACATGGTGTTTGTTGATGCTGGGTGAGCAGTGTTGGGGAGTAAGGGAATACTCTGATTTTGATTGCTGGAAACCCAGACAAAACGTGCAATAAGAAGCTCTAATGTAAGCGTCCTGTTAATGTTGGTGGCGTCAGTTACACAATGGACCCAGAGCCAGAATAACAGGGCCAGCAGTGAACGGGCATGAATGGTTTTCTTACTTCGAAACTAAAACACCACTTCATAAAAAGAAAGGGATGGGCGAAACCTCAGTATCTTTGATGTATTATTGCTGTGTGATTTTTATTACAATTACTGAATGCTACTCGCCACCAAGCTAACATTGTTATCTGGCGTTAGCTGGCGTTAGTTCATAGACTGCAGACTGTTAGGCCATTTCTAAATACTCAAGTACGCCAGTCCTTGTGTTCTTGCTAGTCCAGACTTCATAAGTTTACACGGGAGTCCTCCCGAGAATGCAGTGCGATCGTTCTACAGCAGTGTACTTGATGGCATCACACCTCCAGAGTTTTTACTGCCATCCTCTCTTAATTTAACTGTGGTTAATATTTGCAATGGAAATTATACATGACAAAAAAATTACACATGATGTAGTAGATTTCTTTAAGAAAAAAAAGATAATTTAAAAAAAGAAGCACTTTGGCAAAATTCGCTTTTACGTATCATCTGTTTCATAATGTCTGATAACCTTCATTCAGTTGAGCACAATCCCTCCATGACAGAAACACAAGCTTAACCTCTCTGAATAAACATAGTGCACATGTACGCCTGAATACAAATTAGAATATAACCTGATCATTTTTGATCAGATTATCTCCACATTGTAACATACTGTTTTTAGACTTGATGGATAGCATTAGCAACCTGCTAGCTGCAAATAATCATGTGCAGTTCCACATGATTATCAACAGAGAAAAAGAAAACATATTACTGATACAGAAATAGTTTTCTATATGAGGTCACTGCAAAAAGTGGAGCCTTGCCTAATGTGTCCACCATACTGTTACTCGTTTTACATTAAGATTTTGAAAAAATCTAGTTAGCCTTCAGTAATAGTAAAAAAACAAAAAAATCACATAGCAATAGTACATTCATGTAGTTGTAAAAAACATAACGATAAATCAAATCAAATCACTTTTATTGTCACATCACAAGTGCAGGTACACTGGTACAGTACATGCAAGTGAAATTCTTGTGTGCGAGCTTCACAAGCAACAGAGGTGTGCAAAAAATACAATAACATAAAACAAGTAAAATATAAGAATGGCTAAATCTGAGAGTAATAAATATATGTACAATATAAGAGTGTATGCATTACTGGATGTGTATACTAAATATGTTTTTCTACGTGTGTGTGTGTTTATGTGTGTGTGTATACATATTTTACAAATTAAATAGAGTAAACAATAAATAAAATATCTAAAATATACAGAGGTTGGTAGTTGGATATTGTGTAAAACAAGTGGCATTTATATACAGTGTGGAGTGCATAATGTTGAAGTTCCTGGCCTGGTGGAAAAAGCTGTCAGTAGTAATATAATGGCACTTTTTTTTGCTCAGGACCGTCTTGCTGTGCGGCCACAGTGCTAACCACCGTGCCACCATGCTGCCAAATAACAGGTATCCCTTTAGAAATAAACAGTGATACTTCTAAAAACCGTGTATTCCCACACAGCATTTAATTTAACTAGTTTAGGAAGATTTCACTTTTTCTAATAGTTTCACAGGCTAATAGTTTTTAAACAGAATACCACAAACAACATGTATCCCTTTAGAAATAAACTGTGATACTTCTAAAAGCACATATTCACACCTAGCCACACTAGCACTGTATCAACCCCCAATGTTCCTTTAATGCAACTAGCCCTATAATTATCTACTAGTCACAAATACACTGCAACAGTAAGACTTGTTGATTACACATAGATGAGTTAACTACTTTAGGAGCATTTTACTTTTTTCTTTAGCGCTCCGAAAAGACACAGAGGCTAATAGCTTTAAATAGAGCACCACAAACAACAGGTATTCCTTTAGAAATAAACTTTTCTTGTGTTACTTCTAAAAACTACAGATTCTTAACTCTGCAACAGTTAGACAGAGGGGGTTACAGTTAGGCCCCCAACAGTCAGCAAAAGAAGTCATGAAACAATAAAAGAGGCTCCCTTATCAAGAGCATCCCAGCACTCTCACATCCCAACTGTAGTTCCCTTACAAACAGTTCCATTATCTTATCTTATCATGTCAGAGGTCAACTGAAACCATGACCAACCCCCGGGGGGTAATGACACCTCCTAGTGGTCTGGTCTAACCCTTATACATATAAAGACTCTTTCATCATTTGGAACATCAACAGAGTGACCTAAGGAACACAGACACCTCTAACTAAGGAGTGCATGATGACGTCGGTATCAACCATCACGAACAGCTGGAACATCATCCAAGCCACAGCCGCTCTAGGTACGTCTACAGGTGTATGCACCCGATGCACTCATCGTAAAAAGCAATGCTTGCAACCCATCACCTGGTGATGTTGGCGCTAAACGCCTTTCTACAGGAAACATGCTACGGATGTCGAACAGCTCATCCCAGTCAGGTGCAACACCGCTGTTTGCTCGAACTGCCCGAATATTACTTTGACACCTACTACGACGATGTGATGCTGAGGCTCAAGACATTCCGATTCATCCCCACCATATGCCTGTTTGTACGCGCATACACAAACGATGGGACTAAAACACAATTCAGCAGGATTGCAGAACACACCATGACTGAACTGAGATCATCACAACATATAGTATGTGCAATTAACGACAATATTGCACAGCTGATAGAAGCAAGTCATTATGCCCGTTGTGTTAAACCAGCCATGCTTCGCATGATTGGTAACTACTGGGTTGGGAGATACCTGGTTTAATGTATGCTGTTCAGTATTCATTGTCTGTGTGAATGAAATAAAAAGACATGTTAACACCAACATCTTAGTCATTTTTGCTTATACGACTTTGCTTATACAATACAGAAAAGCAACAATACAGCTTGTTTCTCTGCTCCAAGACATCAGAGGGCCTTTCACACGGTAAGCATGTCTGTTATACCCAGTGCATAAATGTCTGTATGTCGGCGCTGATTATTCAAACCCTGTTTAAAATGTGATACATATGTTGTCCAAAAACAATTCCTCTAAATTTGCAAAGTTACTGATTTAAAAATATATTTTCGAATTTTTAGTTGCATGTCAAACATATGATAGACTCTTGAGCATGTTTATATAGCTACATTCACAATGGTATAACCATGCTAAATAAAAGATGCCCAAGCACCAATGCACTCTAATGCAAGCCTCTAAACTGTATGTTGATAAGTGCATGAAGTGTACCTCTACCTCTATAGCTGAAAACAGTTTGTATCTGCACTCTGAAGGTCTGCTGAATTGTTTTTAATATGGCACTTTTTTATGAACTGCAGATGATGAAATCCTCTTTATTGGAGATAGTGTCCTTAAGCTACTGTTGCTCATACTTACTGAGTTCCCTAGCTACCTCCTTACTATGTCAGTAAACGTTTTGAAAAGGAAAGTGTTGTAGATTTAAAGAAACAACCTAATTGAAGCAAAGGCAAAAAATTGGAATGAATTTTATGTGACCACTCATATTAAAGTCAACAACAAGTGAAAATCCAAAAACGGCTCCAATCCTTTATATTAATGATCTCCCCCTCTCTCTGTGTGTGTGTGTGTGTGTGTGCCCTCACAGAAGGAAGTTCACAGCAGGAGCTTTTCTCAAACGCATTACCAATCAGTTTTTTTACAAGAAGTGTAGTTCATACAACAATAAATGGTAAATGGCCTGTATTTATATAGTGCTTTTACTAGTCCCTAAGGATCCCAAAGCGCTTGATCCATCACAGCTGATTTAAATGGATAAATTACCTTCTCAACATGTCTTGAAGTTCTCCAGAGGCCTGGTAATGAACTAATCATGTGATTCAGGTGTGTTGACCCAGGGTGAGATGCATTTGAAGTGGTTAATCCATTAGGGTCTGGAAAAAATAAACATAAAATCCTGGCAGTGTACATGACTCTAGGTGAGATCTTACCACATAACCGGTCCTCTGTTGATGCAATGCAACTTGTTCTGCTTTCCAAGGACACTGACTTCAAAACTTTTGTCCATAACAAAGTTTTTTCCAGTCTTATTGCAGACCTTAAAGATATGGAAGAGACAGGGGTTCTGGTAGAGGATGGAACCATAATGAAGGCAGCTTTGATAGCCATCTTAGGAGACAATCTGGGCTCCCACTGCATAGGTGGTTTCACTGAGAATTTCAGCTGCAGCAAACATTTTTGCAGATAATGCTTAATTGACAGGGAAAGCTTTATCAATGATCCACTATCACTTGGACAAAAAAGAACAGCTGATAACTATAAAGACAGTGTTGAGGTCCTATCTACAAGTTACCACTTGGTTGTGAATGGAATTAAATTTGACTCTGTGTTTAATTCACTGAAGTCTTTCCATGTGTGCTCTGGGTTACCTCCATGTTTGGGCCATGATTTATTTGAAGGAGTGGTTTCCAGTGACTTGTCGCTTTGTATTGATACCCTTGTGCAAGTGGAAGGGCATTTCACATACAACCAGTTAACAGAGGTGTGGACTCGAGTCACATGACTTGGACTCGAGTCAGACTCGAGTCATTAATTTTATGACTTTAGACTTGACTTGAAAAAATGTTCTAAGACTTGTGACTTGACTTGGACTTTTACACCAATGACTTGGGACTTGAATTGGACTTGAACTGGTTTACTTGAAAAGACTTGATATTTCACCCCAAATATTTCACCCCAAATATAAAATTTAACATGCATATTATATAGAGATTGAAAATGTGACGTCATTCACGGGTAGAACCGCAAAGGATTCTGGGAACTCGTGGCAAGCGGTACTAGCGCACGCAGGCTTTCAATTAAAATCAGTCACACAGCGATAAAAAGAAACACAAAAATGTCAAGAAGCTGTTGTATTATTAACTGCAATAGCCGGTCGCATGACAGCCACGGGAAGCCGACGGGTAAAGAGATCGGTTGTTATCGGATTACGACGTTTAAGAGAAATTGTTCGAGCCATGTTTCCGAAGTAACAAAGAGGCGACTGGATTGCAGCCATTCAAAGATCAAATATAACGTCCTAGAACACTCCAGCTCACAGGTTAGTCTGCTCCAAGCATTTACACAAAGGTCAGTCTGCTGTTGTAGTTAATGCGTCATTTTTCTTAACATAATTGGTGATATAGGTTACAAGCAAGTCTGGCGCTGAACAGAAATTGTCGCGCTATGCTCCTTTATTTATTGTGCATAAATAGTGAATTGTCCTGACACAATATTGCGTTTCGCTTCTGTTATTATGGTACACTGACAAAAACACATACTTTTATTCACAGGATAAAACAGTTGTTTTGTATCACTAATTGCCCAGTACGATTACAGCATACAGTATTATTGTCACTGCTACATTTCTGTGATGCTACCAGAAATTATTTCCACTACTAATTAATTACCGTTGAGCTCAAAGGTTATATTAATAAACGGTTAACGAATGTGTATTTATGAAGACGATTTGTGAGACTGGTAAACTTATGATATGTACGATGGTCTTTCGTTCTACACGGTGCATTTCAAGGTCCTGCACCCATCCGTCGGTAAACTGTACCTGGGCTTGTTGCAGTGACCTGAAGTTACTAAACTTCATGAGTGTATGCACTCACTCCAAGAACCGTATAATTATAAATATGCATATAAATATGCTAAGATGAGATAGCTGACTTCATCTAACTAGCAAATGTTTTCCAGGCTACGTTGGTGATACAGTTTTTTTTAATGTGTATGATATTTTTGTCATGCGATTTTAAAGCTGGTCCTACAACCGCATCCAAGAATAACATGCAGCTTATCTCAGAACTGTCGGTGAAAATTATTCTTGGAGCTAGGTTTAATTGAGCTGCATTTTAAAGAGGTGCAATTTCACAATTTGTGTATATTTTCTAAGTTCACTATTTTGTATGTGTTGAGAAAAACACAGATTTTAAAATTACATGGTCTAATATTTACATTTAGCATAACTGCAACATGCTTTTTTCGTTTGTTTTTTTTAAAGACTCGAAAGGACTTGAAATTCAAAGTTTCAGACTTGTGACTTGACTCGGACTTTTACACCAGTGACTTGAGACTCGACTCTGACTTGCCTGACATTACTTGAGACTTGACTTGAGACTTGAGGATAAAGACTTGAGACTTACTTGAGACTTGCAAAACAATGACTTGGTCCCACCTCTGCCAGTTAAACAGAGCAATTGTACAGTTCAAACACGTAGGAAGTGATGCTTTAAGTAAGCCATGTGGGGTGAAAACAGGGCAGAGGCTGGGGGAGTTCAGCAGCACAGAACTGGTGTCTTCTGCGACTTCTGCCTCTGTACATTGGTGGAAAGATAAAACATCCTGTGGATAGTGAGGTTTGGTAGTTATGCCTTAAACTTAGAGACATTGTTGATCTTGTATGTTCCCCCAAAATAAGTCACAATGACATTGCCTACCTAAAGATACTGATAGAGGACTATATACATCTGCGACACAGTAGGTTTCCTGACAAAGCTTTAAAAGCTAAACATCACTATTTGTTACATTATGCAGAGCTTATCCTTCACTTTGGACCACTCATTTGTTTGTGGACCCTTAGATTTGAGAGCAAGCACTCATATTTCAAAGCATGTACAAAAACAGTGCACAAGTTTGTCAACTTATGCAAGACTGTGACAGAACGGCATCAGTTACTGCAGTCCTACCTCTCAGTGAGCCAACTGTTTCCACCTACAGTTCAAAGAACTGTCATTCAAGAAGCTGTGGCAAAAGCAGGCTGCACTAATCAGACCACTTTGGATGTGTCAGCAGTTGTCTACAAAGGTACCAAGTATGTCGAAGGCTATGTTTCCATTGTAGATGACACTGATGATGGCTTGGTTTTTGGGAAGATAGCTGTTATACTTGTTAATGATTCTGAATTGTACTTTGTGCTCGAGTTGCATCACTCAGTACTTCTCACTGACCTTGGACTTCACTACTTACACTTTAATTGTCACATGTATTGGCTCACCCTACAAATCAATGAACTCAGTCCACAAAGCAAGATCAGGGTTCAGTGCAGGTCAGTCAAGTTCCTTCACACCACACACGCTCATCCATGTCCTTGTGGACCCTGCTTTGTGCATTGATTTGGTGGTGTGAGCCAGTATTTTGGACAAAGTTTATATAAAGGCAGAAGTGTGGGGCTTGATATTATATTTATTACAATTCAGTTTATTTGTAAGGTGCCAACTTCACATTGTAGGTTTAAGACCCTACAAAAAATAACTAAGAAAACCCAACACTTGAGTATATGTTGTCTGGCATGATATGGATATGACATAATATCGTTATTGTTTGTACAACCATCTGAGAAAATACATGTATTACATAGTTTAGTAAAAACAAGTGCTTCCTCAATGAAAATATGTTTTCAGTTCTTTTCAGTTTTTGACTTTGGAAATGTGTATTTCTGCAGAGGAAAATCAGAACAGAAATGAAAAAGTGGTGTGAAGCACATGAATTATATTTTGTGTGTGTGTGTGTATATATATATATATATGTGTGTGTGTGTGTTTTTATATAAAAATACATATAAATGAATAAATGATACTTTTTTTTTCATACAATACAATTTTTTTTGGAACCCTCCAGTCTCTTACAGTATGTTACTGTTTCCTGAAATTACGGTAAATTACAACCTGCTCAACAGTAAATGACCGCCTGTAGGAACACGGTATCCTCTAACAGAGATGAATATTTTTGGTACTGATGATGCGTGTTAACGGTAAGTTACTGGTAAATATGTTGCAGTTAATTACCTTGCAGTGGGCTTACAGTGACATACCATGAATAAACGGTAGTATACCAATTTCTTAATCACTGTATGATGTTACTTTGTTGACGTAATTTACGACATAACGACATAAAAAAAAAAAAGCTACAGTGCGTTACCATAATTTGTCCAAGAGTATTATACCACAACAGCAAAAAACTGTATCATCCTGCAGAACGGTAAGATATCGTAACATGGCGTCACCGTATGACGCTGGCAACAGTGACGCCAATATGTTACCACAAAGTGGAGACAAAAAGTCTAACACTGTACTATAGGAATCTGTATTTAAAATCAAATCTTATCAGAATTCTTGCTTGAAAATTTGAGTGCTTCATCCAGAATGAAACCTGTATTTAAGACTCAATGCTACTGAACCAACCAGAAAGCCAGTGCCAAAAACAACGTGAGTGCACATTTGCACTGTTTGAATGTGACTCTCAGATTAAGAAATGTGTTAAAATGTGTTACACTAAACACAAGCAGTACAGAAGAAAAGGTTGATCCAATCAAAAATATATTATTGTGAATGTAATATTGTAAATGACGGACATTGAACAACTGGTTTTACAGTTGTTCAATATGGGAATATTTCAGAGAAGTAGAATTTCTCTATCACGCATCTTATGAAGGACTTCATATCACCAATGCAGGCAACTCTACTTGAAATAGAATAATTAGCTATGGCACAGACAGAACTGATAAGATTAAGTCAGCAAACAGTACTATAAGGAGGAAATCATAAACCTAAAAAGAAATTTAACTGGTAAGAAAATCATTCAACAGTCCAAAGCATTCTCATATTGCTGACCTGATCTCAAAGCATATTCACCAAAAAGTCTAGATGCATGCTCAGCCCTTCAGTTAAGGAAATCTCTAAAAAGTTGATTCTCTTCATCAGGACGTAGCATTTTCAAATTTGCATAATGATTGAAATTTCAGTCATTATGCAAAAGTACTGTTCAACAAGTGGAAGCATGCAGTCAGCTTAGACTGAGAAATCACTTGGATGAGTGAAAAAACATTTCCCCCACCAGGAAAGGTTACGTATAGATAAAAAGTCAACTTTTTTGAGATATTCACCAAGAAGTTGGACACTGGCAAAGGCACTGCACTCACACTTTCAAGCAATTCACCCACTCCAGACTCTTCTCCTATAAATGCTATTTAATAAACACTCATAATTGCAATTATCATAGTCCCATTAGGAGCAATGTTAGACTTTTTTTAAATTTATTTACATTAAATTGCAATTAATATGAATTACTGAAATAATTTACTCCAAATACTCCTTGGTCATGCCTCTGCGGTTTATCTGAAATGGTAAAACACTTCCCATTCTCCGAACCACATTCTCAGTGTCCTAAGCTTTTTTAATAAATCAGTCTTTTTGCAAAACATTGAACAGTTTTAACAGCACCTGTAACCGGAAGGTCGCCGGTTCGATCTTGGACAAGACACTTTACCCTACCGCCTACTGGTGTTGGCCAGAGGGGCCGATGGCGCGATATGGCAGCCTCACTTCTGTCAGTCTGAATGAATAGTGGCATTGTAAAGCGCTTTGGGTGCCTTGAAAAGCGCTATATAAATCCAATCCATTATTATTATTATTATGTTAAACACAATTTAGTAACTCATAGTAAATCATTAAAACCACTATGACTCACTAAAGCACATGTGTGCAGTGACAGCCAGGTTGAGTCAGAGGTTGATAAACAACAAAGCATCGAAACAGTCTGATAATATATGTAAACAAGTTCTCAAGACAGAAAACTACAAAAAGAAATTCACCTGAACCTGCATTACTTTTAGAACCAGTTTAACAGTAGAAAGGTAAGTGTTGTATTACCTGGGTGTTTGCAGCAAGACCAATAGAGTGAATGACCCCTACACCTCTTATCATCATGCACATGCTTTGAGCCTCCACAATCCTCCACAACATTGCCACAGCATTATTTGCTGAAAAGATAACCTGGAGAGTCCAAAGTGCTGTTTTCTCTCTGATATTGTTAGACCTTCAGAGAGTCACAGATCTCCAACTCTGGCCCTGATGAACTGGGAGACTTTACACTCAGCCTACTTCTACAACCACCTCTAGATTACTTGATTCTACTTCATAATTACTTCATTAATTATTTGGAACTAAATATGGTACACTGATAGCAGAGGGAGGGGGCAAGTTTTGAACTAGCTCAAGAAACCGTGTCAAATCTGCTCAATTAATAGTTCGTTGATGGAAAGAAAATGCATTTGCATCATGTATCATGTATCATGATCAATCAAGTCCGTGCAAGTAGGAACCTCACCAAACAAACAGCAATACAAAATCAGTTCTGACAGCTCATTGCATTTATCTACCGGCAAATGAGACAGGAATTTATCCAGAATACAAAGAGACTGAAATTTTTTCAAATGACCAAACTGTCATCAGGCTCTGGTATTTCATCAATTTCAGAAAATTACGGAAGTGAAGAAACAAACAAGGGTGAACGGTGTCCTTAACACACCGACTAGAATTTTGGTCACTTGCATAATACGGTTTGAGTAAGTTTACATGACAGCGCTGAACCAACTTTTTTCATTTTAGGGTTGAAAGTAATTTAGATCAAAAGTTTCTCATTAAGGACCTGTGAGGGCCTGTAAATGGGGGACGATACAGAGATGCCACAACTGGCAAAAAGGCTGAAACTTGGTCCCCACAACAAAACTGACAACTGGCAATCCCAGCTACAAGCAATGAAAGTCTAAATCCATTTACAAACTCAACCAAGTTTTTTAGGTGGCTCGGAATAAACCCCTTTATTTTTTATTACAGCCAAGGGCCGACGCACACTATGTCAAAACCCAAGCTCATTAGGGCTGAAACCTATGTTTTCTTTCAGCCAAAATCAGCCATGGAAGACCCTCTTCCCAGTCTCTACTAAGCTTTATACAATAGGTACGCTAAAGAGACTTTAGCATCTGGGGAAACCTTTCCAGAGCACCCTGTCTTTGTGCATGGTATCTTGATGACCAATTATGGTTTATGTGCAGGGTTTACAAAACTTCGGCGAACATGTGAGATGAAAAATTTGAACTCTGACCACTCACACCGAAACAAACTGAGTTAGAGCTGTCACCAATGCCTTGCTCGTCACTGACCTCAGTGGATATCCAGCAGGAATTTTGGTACTTTGACACATCACTGCAAGAAGATACTTATTTCCAGATGTTGAGGGCAGCAAAGGACCCACACAGTATAGAACAAGATGTTCAAAAGGTTCCAATATCAGAAGAATAAGTTGTAATGGTGCTAGCTTAATGGTTTGATGAGCTTATGCAAAGGAACAGGGAGGGTGGTAAAACCCCTCCCACTACTGAGGAGGCAGTCACCTGTGTCAGACTCCTTTGAGAAGGGCAGCACACTATACAGGTTCACTATATAGGAGTCATAGTCTCCTGAATCACTCAGAATTTAAACTGGGACTTTATCCCCACTTCCCACCAAGAAAACAAAAACATCCCTAATAAAAGGACTATAGCATCCCAAACAGCAGGAATTAACAAAACATCATCAGGCATTTTGCACATGTAACTCATGTAACAGGTGCAGAGGCTGCAGCCGGTTTAATATAAGATGTAATTCTTGTGGTTTTGGCCTGCAACCTTGGAAATTCTGCCTTCCAGGGACCTTTCATGACAGTAATTGCAGGCATTGGTTTTATCAGACTTTTGTCAAGCTTAGAATCGAATTTAAATGAACGAACCTTACCTGACCTTGAGTGATTACCCACAACAACCGAACCAGAACCTCTCCTCACACTGTCTGCTGTCTTTACTTTTCACGCTGGAATATTACTCTTACGGAAGAGTGCAAACTCATCTGCCGGTGTTCCAGATTAACTGGTGTCACAGATTAACTGGTAACGGTCAAACAGATGTGTAGTAGACATCAAACCAGGAAATAAACAGTTAATATTTCATCTGTGACATTTGTCAGGTTCATTTAAACACACTCCGTCAATCCTATTGCTCCTGACCAAGTTGTGTCAACTAGCTCCAGCTGTGGCCAAGTGCCATAGCCTACAGCCAAATTAACATCTGACTTGCATCTGCACCTGGCTCTATCACCACGTTTTAATTCCCGTTTCATGCAAAATAAATTTTTAGCTTTTAATGTTTTAGGTTCCTGCATCTTGCAAATAAGCCTTTAAACTAAATTAAATGGTACTAAGTATTTATTTTTGGCCTACATCAGTAAAAAATGACAAATTATATACATAAAGTTCTAAAATCACTACTCCTAATGTTCATGATTATTTAAAAAAAATTTTTCCATAACAAAGAATTATGTCATAAACAAATATTATGCATTAATATTTGACTAGTGTTGTAACATCACATTCTATTAGCATAGTCTGCTGTTTCTTTTCTCTGGAAATAAACACTTGGGGTCAAAAAAGATAATATAGATCGACACAGCTGGCGAGAGCTGGTAGTTATATACAGTATATGTAACTTATACCCACATAGCAAGCATGTCTGGCCTGCATCTGGTATCAAGCGAGTACTGCTGGTTGACTTCTGGTATGATAAGACGTATTTCATCCAGATATGGGCCAGGCCTGGCATAGATGGCACAATTTATGTTCCTGTTTTCCTATTTTAGTTAGAAGAGCCAAATGCCACGTTGCAATACTATACTGCTATAGTAGCCAATGTTTCAAATGCAGATTTGACAGGTTTGTGAGTGTACACTTTATCCAAAACCTAGTGACGATTTACTCATGCTTACCTCTGAGTGGCTGCAGTTTAGGCAGTAGAGCAGGTCACCTGCTGATCTGATGGTTAATGGTTTGATTCCTGGCTCCTCCAGTCTGTAAGAGTGTATGTACAGCTCTGTCCCAATCCAGCGACCACACGCTTTGTAGTGCGCGTTTGTAGATCGATTACGTCACAGCGACGCGCCGAAGGGAGTCCCAATTCGAAGTGTACTCCAAATGCGATCGACAAATGCGGTTAATTTTCCCAAATTTGAAGAGTGGGTCCGGTGTAGACTTCGTGGTCCCGTGTATCCCAGTATTCCTGGGTGTGGATATTTCTTCAGGAAAGAAGGTGGAGCGGCCGAAGAGTAAACTTTCAAAAGTTAGTACTGAATATGATGTCACTTATTTATGTGCACAGCAAATTCTGGTCTTTGGAATAAACTCTCTGGGAGTTCAGATTAACTACATTTTATGGCAAGCCGTTAGAGTCATAAATCGCCACTTTCCTAACCCGTTTGGTTAAGAAATGGCGTAAAAAAAACGCCGTTTAATTATTCAAAACGCCGAAAAAAGCGGCGTTCTGTTCCGACAAACGCCGCTTTTTCCGCCACTCGGATGGTGCCCTGAACGCACCATCCGAGTGACGTAAAAAGCGGCGTTCAAAGACAGACGGAAACGCCGTTTTTTACGTTACTCGGCACAAAACGCCGTTTTTATGCATCTTTGAACGGCGTTTTTTACGGCGTTCTCTGCCAGCTATAACGGCGTTTAAAACGGCGTTTTATTGAAATTATGCAGGGCACTCCCCATGGTTCCCTCATCCAATTACTTTCAACTCATTTCACCCAATCAAAGAAGAGGAAGTGCAGACCACACTAATGCATCACCGATTCACCTTGCTGCTAAGTGATTGCCTATTCAGTACCAGTGCTTGTCACAGTATTCACTTGTATTATAATCCCACTATGCATTTTGATGTGTTTAAGGCATGATCGAGCAAACAAACGACAGAATACTTTTTCTGAAACCTTAACTGTGTTACCTGTTATGGCAGCTAACAGGTAATGAGCAGAGCTAGCTCTGCTCATTTCTGAGCTTCTTTCTTATTTTCCTCTTTACTTCTCTTAACCTTTAACTTATGTTTTAGCAATCAGATCCTGCCATCTTGCATTACCGCTTCGTGCTAGTTATGTTGACTTTTCTCTTCTTTTGTCTCCACTTTTTTCACCCGTGTTTGGACACTCGGCGCATGGCTCCTTTGTTTACATTAGGGATCAGCTGTTAGCGCTGCGCCCTGCAGCTGCGCTACCGGCAGACAGACCCTACATCCCCAGTGAGGGAAGAAACGGGGGTGATGTCTCCCGAGGACACCTCACACACCATCTCTCCTTCCTGTAATCACTTTAAATGTGAGATCGCTCCCTGATATGATTGAGGAGCTAATGACGCTAACCCGGTCACAGTGGCAGTATCCCGGTACTCCCTCTGTGAGTAGGCTGCCCGGCTTCCAGCTGCTGCGGGCGGACAAGACGAGAGACAGCGGTGAGAGGAAAGGAGGGAGGCTGGCAGTGTTTGTTAAAGACGGTTGTGGTATCTCTGGGCACATCGCTGTGAAAGAACAACTCTGCAACACAGACATTGCGCTATTAGCGGTTAGCATCCGTGGAGGTAGCCTGTGACTCTCTGTGGTCCGCAGACTGCAAACGCAATCTCCGAGAGCTCTTCTTCTAATATCAGGGGACTTTAATCATGTCTCGCTGGACTCCACACTGCCCACCTTCACCCAGTATGTGACCTGCCCCACCGTAGGCAATAAAACATTGTACTTAATGTATGCCAATGAAAAAGTGGCATACAGTTCATCACCTCCCCCTGCCCAGGGAAGATCCGATCGTAACCGAGTGCGTCTTGTCCCTGTGTGTGCAGCCCTTACTGTGCAGGGAGCCACTAATCACCCACGCAGTGCAGAGATGGTCCGCGGAGGGCATATAAATAAATAATAAAAGCAAGTAAATGACAGTATGCTCTTTCTGAAACAAACGGGTTAGGAAAGTGGCGATTTATGGCTCTAACGGCTTGCCATACCGTTTGGGGCGTTTTATTCGCGTCCATCGCGTTCGGTGTGAACACACCGTAAGGCTGTCAACGATCACGATTAACGCAATTAAAATTTTTAACGCAATCAACAAACTTTGGACAAATTGCCCGAAATGCGTCACTTTACAAACGGTGCCCCATAAGTAGGCATGATTAATGGGCAAAAGAGTGTATGTTCTGATGTTTTTGTTGATCTAGTGTTTTAGAAACTCGTCCAAGTCTAAAACCACACAAAAGATACTGTCAAACTGTCCCATGGCCAGGGGTGGATCTAGAGAACTTTTATGAGGGTGGCTTGGAAATCAAATTGGGTGGCAAAATCAAAGCCTTTGTTTTTAAGCATATATGCTGGTGTTACAAATGGTTAAAATGATTCAAATGCAGTAAGTATACAATGTTTCATACATATATAGTCTATAACTTAATTATTTTCTGTAACCCACATAATTAAACATTTCAGTTACATAAAATATGTGAATTTAGATTTTATGTACTGTATAGCCTGTATAATAAATAAATATGTAACCCAATAAGTATAAATTCCAGAAAGCTACACAACATGTGTGTGTGTGTGTGTGTGTGTGGGGGGGGGGGGGGGGGTGTGTTACAAACACAAGTCTTAAACAACAAACAACTTAAGTTTCACACCTTTTTGTTAGAAAAAATCAAATTGCTACATGCTTAAATTTACACAAAATGTCAGAATCCTGCACTGTTATGAACTAAAATTTAAACCTAAGTTTTAAATGTTTTGTTGGGTTAACCCTATGGGGTCCAAAATACAATTGGCCATTTCTGACTACTTTTGATGTTACATTTGTATTTCACCTTTAAATTATTTTATTTATTTATTTTTATCTTGCCTCGCTTGGTATCATTCTTTTCAGCTTAACCTCACAAATGTAAGTACCATTAAAGAAATAAGATTATTTTATATTATTATTATTATTTTTTAATAGACTATTATCTTGCAATAAATTACGTGTTAAGAACCTGTATTGCACATATTAATTACATGATATCCAGTGGATGCTGTTTGCAGGTCTGAGGTTTGATTCTGTATCAGATTAAATAACGAAAGACTGTCTTCATGGCAAAAGTACATTTATGTCATGGTCCTGCGACCATGACTCAGTGACTTTGTGTTTGTGTTCTTTATTGTTATTATTCTCTTTATTATTCATGGGCTGTTTTGGGATGGTTTGTGTTTTGGGATTTTAGATACTGGGTTCTGGGTTTGTGCTCCCTCTATTGGTCCCTGGTGTTAGTGTTCCCCTGTCTCGTCAGGTTAATCGGGTCCAGCTGTGTCTCCCACCTGTGTGTAATTTCCCAGTGTCTCTCTGTGAACTTATGGTGTGTGTTACCTCTGTTCCTCGTCGCGTTGTCTGTGTTCATACCCTGTGAAATTCCCTGCGTGCTCTCCCTGCTGTTTCTCACTTCGATGTTCAGGTTTGCTACTCCTTGGCTTAGTTTCTCCCAGTTTAGTTCATCCTTAGTTCTGTTTGCCATCTCCACTTTATGTTTGGTATTGTTAATAAATCACCCTCACGTCTGAATAAGTGCTGCATTTGAGTCCTCCTTTCCACCCTTCACACGGCCGCTGACCCGAGCCGTGACAATTTATGTAAAAACATTTCTTATATTTGAAGGTCAAGGCTACTTTCAAAAGCAATGTAATTCAAAAACACAATTAATAGTTAGTGACTATTCAGACATTATGAGAATCCAAAGCACCGTGTACTGACTGATAAACATTTTATTAATGAACGTTGTTGATTTCTGGAATCATGATCTACATGACATGAATCCATCTTGGGTGAACAAACATTAATCTTTTGTTGATGTTTTTTTTATTATTTAAATAGCAGAAAAACACATTTTTATGGTTTTCTGATTAATGCACTTAATGATCAATGCTTTAAAAACTCCTGGGAGACGGGTTTCTCTGCTTATTCCCAGATGAACTTTAAAGGCAAATCACCAAGTTTCTCCCGAAGGACTTGATCCACTCTTTCACTCTGTGCAACAGTCAGTGTGTTCTTCCAGTCTCCAATCTGACCTGTAATGAAGAGAAAAGCACAAAACCTGATACCCTGAAGTCACATTTACCTGCACAGCAGCTGCAGGTCTGTTATGTTACCTTTGCGCAGGAATATTCCACTGAACTCCTCTGGCGGAAAATGCTGATAATTTGCTTTCGAGTCATTCTTCATGTTCTGAAATGTAGCTTTTTCCACAACTTGACTGATAGCAGCTTCAGTCAGGTTTTTCCCTAAGAAGTTGCAGATCTTCTTCACTGATCCTTTCAAGTCCTGAAAGAAAAGCAGGAACACAACAGAAAAAGAACCTTAAACTCTGCCAGATATTTTATTTGAGTTTCCTTAGGAACAACAAAAAATGCGAAGAAACATCTTACCAAAATCATTTCCTCGTAGGTCAGGAAGAGGATGTTGTACTGGTCTCTGTTTAAATACCACTCCCTGACGTGGTCAAACCAGGATGACGCAAAAACTGTGTAGTGGCATAATGCATCCAGTCATTTGACATTGTCATTTAATTGAGTTCACATACAACCCTCATGTCAGAGGAGGAGCTCAAGTGTAAGCTCTGTAGTTACCTACAGCATGACTGCAGGCATGATCAGTCCCCCATGCTAATCATGCAGTGGTAGTGTGCCTCCGAATGTAGTACAGATTTTGTCAATGTGCTCAATCCGCACATGACACACACACACACACACACACAAAACTGGAGTCGGTGCTAAATACTAGCACAGCACCACAAAATCACTGGGTACTAAAGCGCAGGCCCTCTAACAGAGGGTCCACACATAATGATGAATCAATTACTGATTACTATAAAGTGAGGAAACTTACCGTTTCCTGTTATGTACCACTCAAAAAACTGGTCAAAGCTCTCGGGAGTTTCCAGGTCTGCCAGGGCTTTGCTGAAGTGATAAAAAGACACCATGTTGTCCTTTGGATTCCTCATCAAATACACGATCTGATATATATTTAAAAAAAAATTCAGAATATTAACAGTTAGTTACTTAAATGTAAAAATTATAAAAGTCAATAGTTTAAAAAAAAAACAATTTAAAATTTAGGGTCAAAATTTGATTTCAAATAATATCTTTTAAAATATGTTTTAAAGCCTGTACATTTTTATAGCTCTTTTTCTCCTATTTCTACTTGATTTGATGAACCTCTTAGGCTACGTTCACACTGCAGGTCTTAGTGCACAATTCCAATTTTTTGATCAAATCTGATTTTTTTTGTCTGCTTGTTCACACTACAAATAAAATGTGACAGCAAATGCGCTCTAGTGTGAACCCTCAAAGGGGCCTGCATGCGCAAAAGAAGACATCACACACAACACGCTCTGTTTAGACCCAGACCAAACAGTATTGTTTGACAGATGGTCCTTAATATAAAGACTTGTTTCGGACTTTACGTTTCCCAATTTTGCTTTAAGTTATAAAGTTATTTTGTTATTTACAAATGGCCTAATAATGATCCTTATTGCTGTTTTAGAGAGGAGCAATGCTTCAAAGGATAGTTGCAGATTTCTGTCAGAATCTGCAGATTATACAGTACAAATAAAATGTTCACGTTTCTCCAACGTTGTATTCCCAAAAGTTTCACTGGATGGCCAGGAAGCGTTCACAATGTCTTCTTGGGCGCTGATAATTGGCATCTGTCTTGTGTCAGTGACGTAAAAGACGGATTTAATGCGACATGACCATTCAAACAGCAGTCGCTTTCTAAAACATCAGATATGTATCGGATTCAGTACCACATACGAAAGTAACTTAGGTCGGATTTGAAAATGTCGGACTTCTGCTGTTCACACTGTCATACCATGAACGGATATGGGTCGCATAGGGTCAAAAAAGTCGGATTTGATGCGCTTTCGCCTGCAGTGTGAACATAGCCTTACTCTGCAATGACCTCATTGTACGAAAGGAAAAGGACAAAAAAAATATACTGAAATAAAAACACAGAATTGCCAGTCTTGGTAGACGGAGATTGGTCCGCAGCCCGGCTCACACTGCACCCGACCCCTACGGTGAATCCTGCGGGTGGTGGGCCCGCAGGAAGATGGGCCCATGTCCCTCCCCAGGGCCTGGCTCCAGGGCAGGGCCCAGGTAACCCTATCCCGGGCAGGGTGAACTGCTCCCTCTCTGGTTTTTTCATAGGGGACTTCTGAATCGCTCTTTGTCTGGTCCCTCACCCAGAACCAATTTGCCATGGGAGACCCTACCAGGGATAGCCCTGGGATCCTTGGGACACACAAACCCCTCCACCACCGGAAGCCCACCACCATGGGGCGATCGTGGCTCAAGAGTTGAGAGTTGGGAGTTCGCCTTGTAATCGGAAGGTTGCCAGTTCGAGTCCCGGCCCGGACAGTCTCGGTCGTTGTGTCCTTGGGCAAGACCTACCGCCTACTGGTGTTGGCCAGAAGGGCCGATGGTGCGATATGGCAGCCTCGCTTCTGTCAGTCTGCTGTGGGTACAACTTTAGCTTGCCTCCACCAGTGTGTGAGAGTGTGTGTGTGAATGGGTGGATGACTGAGTGTGTAAAGCACTTTGGTCCCCTAGGGGGGACTAGTAAAAGCGCTATACAAATGCAGGCCATTTACCATTTACCACGATAAGGTGGCGATTCGCGGGCATGTCGCACCGGGAGGAGGCCCCGGGGTAGACCCAGGACACGCTGGAGAGATTATATCTCTCGGCCTTGGTTTTCCCCCGGACAAGCTAGAGGAAATGGCTGGGGAGAGGGAGGTCTGGGCTTCTCTGCTTGTTCTGCTGCCCTCGCGACCCGGACCCCGGATAAGCAGAAGAAAATGGACGGATGGAAAAACACAGAATTATTTAAAATAAAACAAATGCTAGTGCTAGCTTTTTGGACCTGGAACCACGTGTTTGTGCAGAAGTCTATGATAAAAATGACCCTCAGATTCCTTGATTTATGATCCCATTACAAAATTGTGTTAGAGGCTCATTGTTTTAAGTCTCACTTGCTTGGGGCACCCTATACACTGTCAAATAAACAACATTTGTTTTGAAAATAATTAAAGATCAACCACTCTATTTTCATTTGCTAGGATTTGCTGGTTTGTAAAAGCTACCAAGTGTCAAAGTGCAAGTCCCAAAAAACTGGACTTCAGTGACCAATAGGTAACATCACAAAAATGTAATTAAACTTAGCAAGTACAAATCTAATTTAATTTGCTCTATTTTTGCAAAAAAAAAAAAACAGAAGAAAATTGAGCTTCTATAAGGTACTGACTTTTGCCTTCTTCTCCTTCACTCCTGGAGGCATGATGTGTTCAGGGAGATGCGAGGTGAAGAGTCGTGGAGAGGGAAGAAGAGTGTAGTCAGCCATCTTGTACTCCAGCCACGGCATCCTCTCCATGTTGTTTGAATATTTAGTCTGATTCCCATCCAGTTCGTGGATGGAAATGATGATCTGCTGAACCCATACAGTGCCTGATGTGGGGAAAGACATTAGAGGTGATCAGTGGATCAGTCTGGCCAGCACAAAACAGCAAATATAAATAATGTATGAAATTTTTCACCAACCTGATTTTGGATAAGTGACAAGGAAGACATCACTGTCTTTTATTTCAAAACTCTCAAGAGAGTCTATGTACTCTGGAGTTGACAGACTGACCACAAAATTGTAGTTTTTATGCTTGAAAACACGGTCTCTGATCTGCTCCATACTGGTTCTACATAAGACAGATAAAAAAATATACACAGGAACGAAAAATCTGTGAGTCACATGGTGTTTGTTGATGCTGGGTGAGCAGTGTTGGGGAGTAAGGGAATACTCTGATTTTGATTGCTGGAAACCCAGACAAAACGTGCAATAAGAAGCTCTAATGTAAGCGTCCTGTTAATGTTGGTGGCGTCAGTTACACAATGGACCCAGAGCCAGAATAACAGGGCCAGCAGTGAACGGGCATGAATGGTTTTCTTACTTCGAAACTAAAACACCACTTCATAAAAAGAAAGGGATGGGCGAAACCTCAGTATCTTTGATGTATTATTGCTGTGTGATTTTTATTACAATTACTGAATGCTACTCGCCACCAAGCTAACATTGTTATCTGGCGTTAGCTGGCGTTAGTTCATAGACTGCAGACTGTTAGGCCATTTCTAAATACTCAAGTACGCCAGTCCTTGTGTTCTTGCTAGTCCAGACTTCATAAGTTTACACGGGAGTCCTCCCGAGAATGCAGTGCGATCGTTCTACAGCAGTGTACTTGATGGCATCACACCTCCAGAGTTTTTACTGCCATCCTCTCTTAATTTAACTGTGGTTAATATTTGCAATGGAAATTATACATGACAAAAAAATTACACATGATGTAGTAGATTTCTTTAAGAAAAAAAAGATAATTTAAAAAAAGAAGCACTTTGGCAAAATTCGCTTTTACGTATCATCTGTTTCATAATGTCTGATAACCTTCATTCAGTTGAGCACAATCCCTCCATGACAGAAACACAAGCTTAACCTCTCTGAATAAACATAGTGCACATGTACGCCTGAATACAAATTAGAATATAACCTGATCATTTTTGATCAGATTATCTCCACATTGTAACATACTGTTTTTAGACTTGATGGATAGCATTAGCAACCTGCTAGCTGCAAATAATCATGTGCAGTTCCACATGATTATCAACAGAGAAAAAGAAAACATATTACTGATACAGAAATAGTTTTCTATATGAGGTCACTGCAAAAAGTGGAGCCTTGCCTAATGTGTCCACCATACTGTTACTCGTTTTACATTAAGATTTTGAAAAAATCTAGTTAGCCTTCAGTAATAGTAAAAAAAAAAATCACATAGCAATAGTACATTCATGTAGTTGTAAAAAACATAACGATAAATCAAATCAAATCACTTTTATTGTCACATCACAAGTGCAGGTACACTGGTACAGTACATGCAAGTGAAATTCTTGTGTGCGAGCTTCACAAGCAACAGAGGTGTGCAAAAAATACAATAACATAAAACAAGTAAAATATAAGAATGGCTAAATCTGAGAGTAATAAATATATGTACAATATAAGAGTGTATGCATTACTGGATGTGTATACTAAATATGTTTTTCTACGTGTGTGTGTGTTTATGTGTGTGTGTATACATATTTTACAAATTAAATAGAGTAAACAATAAATAAAATATCTAAAATATACAGAGGTTGGTAGTTGGATATTGTGTAAAACAAGTGGCATTTATATACAGTGTGGAGTGCATAATGTTGAAGTTCCTGGCCTGGTGGAAAAAGCTGTCAGTAGTAATATAATGGCACTTTTTTTTGCTCAGGACCTTCTTGCTGTGCGGCCACAGTGCTAACCACCGTGCCACCATGCTGCCAAATAACAGGTATCCCTTTAGAAATAAACAGTGATACTTCTAAAAACCGTGTATTCCCACACAGCATTTAATTTAACTAGTTTAGGAAGATTTCACTTTTTCTAATAGTTTCACAGGCTAATAGTTTTTAAACAGAATACCACAAACAACATGTATCCCTTTAGAAATAAACTGTGATACTTCTAAAAGCACATATTCACACCTAGCCACACTAGCACTGTATCAACCCCCAATGTTCCTTTAATGCAACTAGCCCTATAATTATCTACTAGTCACAAATACACTGCAACAGTAAGACTTGTTGATTACACATAGATGAGTTAACTACTTTAGGAGCATTTTACTTTTTTCTTTAGCGCTCCGAAAAGACACAGAGGCTAATAGCTTTAAATAGAGCACCACAAACAACAGGTATTCCTTTAGAAATAAACTTTTCTTGTGTTACTTCTAAAAACTACAGATTCTTAACTCTGCAACAGTTAGACAGAGGGGGTTACAGTTAGGCCCCCAACAGTCAGCAAAAGAAGTCATGAAACAATAAAAGAGGCTCCCTTATCAAGAGCATCCCAGCACTCTCACATCCCAACTGTAGTTCCCTTACAAACAGTTCCATTATCTTATCTTATCATGTCAGAGGTCAACTGAAACCATGACCAACCCCCGGGGGGTAATGACACCTCCTAGTGGTCTGGTCTAACCCTTATACATATAAAGACTCTTTCATCATTTGGAACATCAACAGAGTGACCTAAGGAACACAGACACCTCTAACTAAGGAGTGCATGATGACGTCGGTATCAACCATCACGAACAGCTGGAACATCATCCAAGCCACAGCCGCTCTAGGTACGTCTACAGGTGTATGCACCCGATGCACTCATCGTAAAAAGCAATGCTTGCAACCCATCACCTGGTGATGTTGGCGCTAAACGCCTTTCTACAGGAAACATGCTACGGATGTCGAACAGCTCATCCCAGTCAGGTGCAACACTGCTGTTTGCTCGAACTGCCCGAATATTACTTTGACACCTACTACGACGATGTGATGCTGAGGCTCAAGACATTCCGATTCATCCCCACCATATGCCTGTTTGTACGCGCATACACAAACGATGGGACTAAAACACAATTCAGCAGGATTGCAGAACACACCATGACTGAACTGAGATCATCACAACATATAGTATGTGCAATTAACGACAATATTGCACAGCTGATAGAAGCAAGTCATTATGCCCGTTGTGTTAAACCAGCCATGCTTCGCATGATTGGTAACTACTGGGTTGGGAGATACCTGGTTTAATGTATGCTGTTCAGTATTCATTGTCTGTGTGAATGAAATAAAAAGACATGTTAACACCAACATCTTAGTCATTTTTGCTTATACGACTTTGCTTATACAATACAGAAAAGCAACAATACAGCTTGTTTCTCTGCTCCAAGACATCAGAGGGCCTTTCACACGGTAAGCATGTCTGTTATACCCAGTGCATAAATGTCTGTATGTCGGCGCTGATTATTCAAACCCTGTTTAAAATGTGATACATATGTTGTCCAAAAACAATTCCTCTAAATTTGCAAAGTTACTGATTTAAAAATATATTTTCGAATTTTTAGTTGCATGTCAAACATATGATAGACTCTTGAGCATGTTTATATAGCTACATTCACAATGGTATAACCATGCTAAATAAAAGATGCCCAAGCACCAATGCACTCTAATGCAAGCCTCTAAACTGTATGTTGATAAGTGCATGAAGTGTACCTCTACCTCTATAGCTGAAAACAGTTTGTATCTGCACTCTGAAGGTCTGCTGAATTGTTTTTAATATGGCACTTTTTTATGAACTGCAGATGATGAAATCCTCTTTATTGGAGATAGTGTCCTTAAGCTACTGTTGCTCATACTTACTGAGTTCCCTAGCTACCTCCTTACTATGTCAGTAAACGTTTTGAAAAGGAAAGTGTTGTAGATTTAAAGAAACAACCTAATTGAAGCAAAGGCAAAAAATTGGAATGAATTTTATGTGACCACTCATATTAAAGTCAACAACAAGTGAAAATCCAAAAACGGCTCCAATCCTTTATATTAATGATCTCCCCCTCTCTCTGTGTGTGTGTGTGTGTGTGCCCTCACAGAAGGAAGTTCACAGCAGGAGCTTTTCTCAAACGCATTACCAATCAGTTTTTTTACAAGAAGTGTAGTTCATACAACAATAAATGGTAAATGGCCTGTATTTATATAGTGCTTTTACTAGTCCCTAAGGATCCCAAAGCGCTTGATCCATCACAGCTGATTTAAATGGATAAATTACCTTCTCAACATGTCTTGAAGTTCTCCAGAGGCCTGGTAATGAACTAATCATGTGATTCAGGTGTGTTGACCCAGGGTGAGATGCATTTGAAGTGGTTAATCCATTAGGGTCTGGAAAAAATAAACATAAAATCCTGGCAGTGTACATGACTCTAGGTGAGATCTTACCACATAACCGGTCCTCTGTTGATGCAATGCAACTTGTTCTGCTTTCCAAGGACACTGACTTCAAAACTTTTGTCCATAACAAAGTTTTTTCCAGTCTTATTGCAGACCTTAAAGATATGGAAGAGACAGGGGTTCTGGTAGAGGATGGAACCATAATGAAGGCAGCTTTGATAGCCATCTTAGGAGACAATCTGGGCTCCCACTGCATAGGTGGTTTCACTGAGAATTTCAGCTGCAGCAAACATTTTTGCAGATAATGCTTAATTGACAGGGAAAGCTTTATCAATGATCCACTATCACTTGGACAAAAAAGAACAGCTGATAACTATAAAGACAGTGTTGAGGTCCTATCTACAAGTTACCACTTGGTTGTGAATGGAATTAAATTTGACTCTGTGTTTAATTCACTGAAGTCTTTCCATGTGTGCTCTGGGTTACCTCCATGTTTGGGCCATGATTTATTTGAAGGAGTGGTTTCCAGTGACTTGTCGCTTTGTATTGATACCCTTGTGCAAGTGGAAGGGCATTTCACATACAACCAGTTAACAGAGGTGTGGACTCGAGTCACATGACTTGGACTCGAGTCAGACTCGAGTCATTAATTTTATGACTTTAGACTTGACTTGAAAAAATGTTCTAAGACTTGTGACTTGACTTGGACTTTTACACCAATGACTTGGGACTTGAATTGGACTTGAACCGGTTTACTTGAAAAGACTTGATATTTCACCCCAAATATAAAATTTAACATGCATATTATATAGAGATTGAAAATGTGACGTCATTCACGGGTAGAACCGCAAAGGATTCTGGGAACTCGTGGCAAGCGGTACTAGCGCACGCAGGCTTTCAATTAAAATCAGTCACACAGCGATAAAAAGAAACACAAAAATGTCAAGAAGCTGTTGTATTATTAACTGCAATAGCCGGTCGCATGACAGCCACGGGAAGCCGACGGGTAAAGAGATCGGTTGTTATCGGATTACGTCGTGGAAGAGAAATTGTTCGAGCCATGTTTCCGAAGTAACAAAGAGGCGACTGGATTGCAGCCATTCAAAGATCAAATATAACGTCCTAGAACACTCCAGCTCACAGGTTAGTCTGCTCCAAGCATTTACACAAAGGTCAGTCTGCTGTTGTAGTTAATGCGTCATTTTTCTTAACATAATTGGTGATATAGGTTACAAGCAAGTCTGGCGCTGAACAGAAATTGTCGCGCTATGCTCCTTTGTTTATTGTGCATAAATAGTGAATTATCCTGATACAATATTGCGTTTCGCTTCTGTTATTATGGTACATTGACAAAAACACATACTTTTATTCACAGGATAAAACAGGTTTTTTGTATCACTAATTGCCCAGTACGATTACAGCATACAATATTATTGTCACTGCTACATTTCTGTGATGCTACCAGAAATTATTTCCACTACTAATTAATTACCGTTGAGCTCAAAGGTTATATTAATAAACGGTTAACGAATGTGTATTTATGAAGACAATTTGTGAGACTGGTAAACTTATGATACGTACGATGGTCTTTCGTTCTACACGGTGCATTTCAAGGTCCTGCACCCATCCGTCGGTAAACTGTACCTGGGCTTGTTGCAGTGACCTGAAGTTACTAAACTTCATGAGTGTATGCACTCACTCCAAGAACCGTATAATTATAAATATGCATATAAATATGCTAAGATGAGATAGCTGACTTCATCTAACTAGCAAATGTTTTCCAGGCTACGTTGGTGATACAGTTTTTTTTAATGTGTATGATATTTTTGTCATGCGATTTTAAAGCTGGTCCTACAACCGCATCCAAGAATAACATGCAGCGTATCTCAGAACTGTCGGTGAAAATTATTCTTGGAGCTAGGTTTAATTGAGCTGCATTTTAAAGAGGTGCAATTTCACAATTTGTGTATATTTTCTAAGTTCACTATTTTGTATGTGTTGAGAAAAACACAGATTTTAAAATTACATGGTCTAATATTTACATTTAGCATATAACTGCAACATTATTTTTTCGTTTGTTTTTTTTAAAGACTCGAAAGGACTTGAAATTCAAAGTTTCAGACTTGTGACTTGACTCGGACTTTTACACCAGTGACTTGAGACTCGACTCTGACTTGCCTGACATTACTTGAGACTTGACTTGAGACTTGAGGATAAAGACTTGAGACTTACTTGAGACTTGCAAAACAATGACTTGGTCCCACCTCTGCCAGTTAAACAGAGCAATTGTACAGTTCAAACACGTAGGAAGTGATGCTTTAAGTAAGCCATGTGGGGTGAAAACAGGGCAGAGGCTGGGGGAGTTCAGCAGCACAGAACTGGTGTCTTCTGCGACTTCTGCCTCTGTACATTGGTGGAAAGATAAAACATCCTGTGGATAGTGAGGTTTGGTAGTTATGCCTTAAACTTAGAGACATTGTTGATCTTGTATGTTCCCCCAAAATAAGTCACAATGACATTGCCTACCTAAAGATACTGATAGAGGACTATATACATCTGCGACACAGTAGGTTTCCTGACAACGCTTTAAAAGCTAAACATCACTATTTGTTACATTATGCAGAGCTTATCCTTCACTTTGGACCACTCATTTGTTTGTGGACCCTTAGATTTGAGAGCAAGCACTCATATTTCAAAGCATGTACAAAAACAGTGCACAAGTTTGTCAACTTATGCAAGACTGTGACAGAACGGCATCAGTTACTGCAGTCCTACCTCTCAGTGAGCCAACTGTTTCCACCTACAGTTCAAAGAACTGTCATTCAAGAAGCTGTGGCAAAAGCAGGCTGCACTAATCAGACCACTTTGGATGTGTCAGCAGTTGTCTACAAAGGTACCAAGTATGTCGAAGGCTATGTTTCCATTGTAGATGACACTGATGATGGCTTGGTTTTTGGGAAGATAGCTGTTATACTTGTTAATGATTCTGAATTGTACTTTGTGCTCGAGTTGCATCACTCAGTACTTCTCACTGACCTTGGACTTCACTACTTACACTTTAATTGTCACATGTATTGGCTCACCCTACAAATCAATGAACTCAGTCCACAAAGCAAGATCAGGGTTCAGTGCAGGTCAGTCAAGTTCCTTCACACCACACACGCTCATCCATGTCCTTGTGGACCCTGCTTTGTGCATTGATTTGGTGGTGTGAGCCAGTATTTTGGACAAAGTTTATATAAAGGCAGAAGTGTGGGGCTTGATATTATATTTATTACAATTCAGTTTATTTGTAAGGTGCCAACTTCACATTGTAGGTTTAAGACCCTACAAAAAATAACTAAGAAAACCCAACACTTGAGTATATGTTGTCTGGCATGATATGGATATGACATAATATCGTTATTGTTTGTACAACCATCTGAGAAAATACATGTATTACATAGTTTAGTAAAAACAAGTGCTTCCTCAATGAAAATATGTTTTCAGTTCTTTTCAGTTTTTGACTTTGGAAATGTGTATTTCTGCAGAGGAAAATCAGAACAGAAATGAAAAAGTGGTGTGAAGCACATGAATTATATTTTGTGTGTGTGTGTGTATATATATATATATGTGTGTGTGTGTGTTTTTATATAAAAATACATATAAATGAATAAATGATACTTTTTTTTTCATACAATACAATTTTTTTTTTGGAACCCTCCAGTCTCTTACAGTATGTTACTGTTTCCTGAAATTACGGTAAATTACAACCTGCTCAACAGTAAATGACCGCCTGTAGGAACACGGTATCCTCTAACAGAGATGAATATTTTTGGTACTGATGATGCGTGTTAACGGTAAGTTACTGGTAAATATGTTGCAGTTAATTACCTTGCAGTGGGCTTACAGTGACATACCATGAATAAACGGTAGTATACCAATTTCTTAATCACTGTATGATGTTACTTTGTTGATGTAATTTACGACATAACGACATAAAAAAAAAAAAGCTACAGTGCGTTACCATAATTTGTCCAAGAGTATTATACCACAACAGCAAAAAACTGTATCATCCTGCAGAACGGTAAGATATCGTAACACGGCGTCACCGTATGACGCTGGCAACAGTGACGCCAATATGTTACCACAAAGTGGAGACAAAAAGTCTAACACTGTACTATAGGAATCTGTATTTAAAATCAAATCTTATCAGAATTCTTGCTTGAAAATTTGAGTGCTTCATCCAGAATGAAACCTGTATTTAAGACTCAATGCTACTGAACCAACCAGAAAGCCAGTGCCAAAAACAACGCGAGTGCACATTTGCACTGTTTGAATGTGACTCTCAGATTAAGAAATGTGTTAAAATGTGTTACACTAAACACAAGCAGTACAGAAGAAAAGGTTGATCCAATCAAAAATATATTATTGTGAATGTAATATTGTAAATGACGGACATTGAACAACTGGTTTTACAGTTGTTCAATATGGGAATATTTCAGAGAAGTAGAATTTCTCTATCACGCATCTTATGAAGGACTTCATATCACCAATGCAGGCAACTCTACTTGAAATAGAATAATTAGCTATGGCACAGACAGAACTGATAAGATTAAGTCAGCAAACAGTACTATAAGGAGGAAATCATAAACCTAAAAAGAAATTTAACTGGTAAGAAAATCATTCAACAGTCCAAAGCATTCTCATATTGCTGACCTGATCTCAAAGCATATTCACCAAAAAGTCTAGATGCATGCTCAGCCCTTCAGTTAAGGAAATCTCTAAAAAGTTGATTCTCTTCATCAGGACGTAGCATTTTCAAATTTGCATAATGATTGAAATTTCAGTCATTATGCAAAAGTACTGTTCAACAAGTGGAAGCATGCAGTCAGCTTAGACTGAGAAATCACTTGGATGAGTGAAAAAACATTTCCCCCACCAGGAAAGGTTACGTATAGATAAAAAGTCAACTTTTTTGAGATATTCACCAAGAAGTTGGACACTGGCAAAGGCACTGCACTCACACTTTCAAGCAATTCACCCACTCCAGACTCTTCTCCTATAAATGCTATTTAATAAACACTCATAATTGCAATTATCATAGTCCCATTAGGAGCAATGTTAGACTTTTTTTAAATTTATTTACATTAAATTGCAATTAATATGAATTACTGAAATAATTTACTCCAAATACTCCTTGGTCATGCCTCTGCGGTTTATCTGAAATGGTAAAACACTTCCCATTCTCCGAACCACATTCTCAGTGTCCTAAGCTTTTTTAATAAATCAGTCTTTTTGCAAAACATTGAACAGTTTTAACAGCACCTGTAACCGGAAGGTCGCCGGTTCGATCTTGGACAAGACACTTTACCCTACCGCCTACTGGTGTTGGCCAGAGGGGCCGATGGCGCGATATGGCAGCCTCACTTCTGTCAGTCTGAATGAATAGTGGCATTGTAAAGCGCTTTGGGTGCCTTGAAAAGCGCTATATAAATCCAATCCATTATTATTATGTTAAACACAATTTAGTAACTCATAGTAAATCATTAAAACCACTATGACTCACTAAAGCACATGTGTGCAGTGACAGCCAGGTTGAGTCAGAGGTTGATAAACAACAAAGCATCGAAACAGTCTGATAATATATGTAAACAAGTTCTCAAGACAGAAAACTACAAAAAGAAATTCACCTGAACCTGCATTACTTTTAGAACCAGTTTAACAGTAGAAAGGTAAGTGTTGTATTACCTGGGTGTTTGCAGCAAGACCAATAGAGTGAATGACCCCTACACCTCTTATCATCATGCACATGCTTTGAGCCTCCACAATCCTCCACAACATTGCCACAGCATTATTTGCTGAAAAGATAACCTGGAGAGTCCAAAGTGCTGTTTTCTCTCTGATATTGTTAGACCTTCAGAGAGTCACAGATCTCCAACTCTGGCCCTGATGAACTGGGAGACTTTACACTCAGCCTACTTCTACAACCACCTCTAGATTACTTGATTCTACTTCATAATTACTTCATTAATTATTTGGAACTAAATATGGTACACTGATAGCAGAGGGAGGGGGCAAGTTTTGAACTAGCTCAAGAAACCGTGTCAAATCTGCTCAATTAATAGTTCGTTGATGGAAAGAAAATGCATTTGCATCATGTATCATGTATCATGATCAATCAAGTCCGTGCAAGTAGGAACCTCACCAAACAAACAGCAATACAAAATCAGTTCTGACAGCTCATTGCATTTATCTACCGGCAAATGAGACAGGAATTTATCCAGAATACAAAGAGACTGAAATTTTTTCAAATGACCAAACTGTCATCAGGCTCTGGTATTTCATCAATTTCAGAAAATTACGGAAGTGAAGAAACAAACAAGGGTGAACGGTGTCCTTAACACACCGACTAGAATTTTGGTCACTTGCATAATACGGTTTGAGTAAGTTTACATGACAGCGCTGAACCAACTTTTTTCATTTTAGGGTTGAAAGTAATTTAGATCAAAAGTTTCTCATTAAGGACCTGTGAGGGCCTGTAAATGGGGGACGATACAGAGATGCCACAACTGGCAAAAAGGCTGAAACTTGGTCCCCACAACAAAACTGACAACTGGCAATCCCAGCTACAAGCAATGAAAGTCTAAATCCATTTACAAACTCAACCAAGTTTTTTAGGTGGCTCGGAATAAACCCCTTTATTTTTTATTACAGCCAAGGGCCGACGCACACTATGTCAAAACCCAAGCTCATTAGGGCTGAAACCTATGTTTTCTTTCAGCCAAAATCAGCCATGGAAGACCCTCTTCCCAGTCTCTACTAAGCTTTATACAATAGGTACGCTAAAGAGACTTTAGCATCTGGGGAAACCTTTCCAGAGCACCCTGTCTTTGTGCATGGTATCTTGATGACCAATTATGGTTTATGTGCAGGGTTTACAAAACTTCGGCGAACATGTGAGATGAAAAATTTGAACTCTGACCACTCACACCGAAACAAACTGAGTTAGAGCTGTCACCAATGCCTTGCTCGTCACTGACCTCAGTGGATATCCAGCAGGAATTTTGGTACTTTGACACATCACTGCAAGAAGATACTTATTTCCAGATGTTGAGGGCAGCAAAGGACCCACACAGTATAGAACAAGATGTTCAAAAGGTTCCAATATCAGAAGAATAAGTTGTAATGGTGCTAGCTTAATGGTTTGATGAGCTTATGCAAAGGAACAGGGAGGGTGGTAAAACCCCTCCCACTACTGAGGAGGCAGTCACCTGTGTCAGACTCCTTTGAGAAGGGCAGCACACTATACAGGTTCACTATATAGGAGTCATAGTCTCCTGAATCACTCAGAATTTAAACTGGGACTTTATCCCCACTTCCCACCAAGAAAACAAAAACATCCCTAATAAAAGGACTATAGCATCCCAAACAGCAGGAATTAACAAAACATCATCAGGCATTTTGCACATGTAACTCATGTAACAGGTGCAGAGGCTGCAGCCGGTTTAATATAAGATGTAATTCTTGTGGTTTTGGCCTGCAACCTTGCAAATTCTGCCTTCCAGGGACCTTTCATGACAGTAATTGCAGGCATTGGTTTTATCAGACTTTTGTCAAGCTTAGAATCGAATTTAAATGAACGAACCTTACCTGACCTTGAGTGATTACCCACAACAACCGAACCAGAACCTCTCCTCACACTGTCTGCTGTCTTTACTTTTCACGCTGGAATATTACTCTTACGGAAGAGTGCAAACTCATCTGCCGGTGTTCCAGATTAACTGGTGTCACAGATTAACTGGTAACGGTCAAACAGATGTGTAGTAGACATCAAACCAGGAAATAAACAGTTAATATTTCATCTGTGACATTTGTCAGGTTCATTTAAACACACTCCGTCAATCCTATTGCTCCTGACCAAGTTGTGTCAACTAGCTCCAGCTGTGGCCAAGTGCCATAGCCTACAGCCAAATTAACATCTGACTTGCATCTGCACCTGGCTCTATCACCACGTTTTAATTCCCGTTTCATGCAAAATAAATTTTTAGCTTTTAATGTTTTAGGTTCCTGCATCTTGCAAATAAGCCTTTAAACTAAATTAAATGGTACTAAGTATTTATTTTTGGCCTACATCAGTAAAAAATGACAAATTATATACATAAAGTTCTAAAATCACTACTCCTAATGTTCATGATTATTTAAAAAAAATTTTTCCATAACAAAGAATTATGTCATAAACAAATATTATGCATTAATATTTGACTAGTGTTGTAACATCACATTCTATTAGCATAGTCTGCTGTTTCTTTTCTCTGGAAATAAACACTTGGGGTCAAAAAAGATAATATAGATCGACACAGCTGGCGAGAGCTGGTAGTTATATACAGTATATGTAACTTATACCCACATAGCAAGCATGTCTGGCCTGCATCTGGTATCAAGCGAGTACTGCTGGTTGACTTCTGGTATGATAAGACGTATTTCATCCAGATATGGGCCAGGCCTGGCATAGATGGCACAATTTATGTTCCTGTTTTCCTATTTTAGTTAGAAGAGCCAAATGCCACGTTGCAATACTATACTGCTATAGTAGCCAATGTTTCAAATGCAGATTTGACAGGTTTGTGAGTGTACACTTTATCCAAAACCTAGTGACGATTTACTCATGCTTACCTCTGAGTGGCTGCAGTTTAGGCAGTAGAGCAGGTCACCTGCTGATCTGATGGTTAATGGTTTGATTCCTGGCTCCTCCAGTCTGTAAGAGTGTATGTACAGCTCTGTCCCAATCCAGCGACCACACGCTTTGTAGTGCGCGTTTGTAGATCGATTACGTCACAGCGACGCGCCGAAGGGAGTCCCAATTCGAAGTGTACTCCAAATGCGATCGACAAATGCGGTTAATTTTCCCAAATTTGAAGAGTGGGTCCGGTGTAGACTTCGTGGTCCCGTGTATCCCAGTATTCCTGGGTGTGGATATTTCTTCAGGAAAGAAGGTGGAGCGGCCGAAGAGTAAACTTTCAAAAGTTAGTACTGAATATGATGTCACTTATTTATGTGCACAGCAAATTCTGGTCTTTGGAATAAACTCTCTGGGAGTTCAGATTAACTACATTTTATGGCAAGCCGTTAGAGTCATAAATCGCCACTTTCCTAACCCGTTTGGTTAAGAAATGGCGTAAAAAAAACGCCGTTTAATTATTCAAAACGCCGAAAAAAGCGGCGTTCTGTTCCGACAAACGCCGCTTTTTCCGCCACTCGGATGGTGCCCTGAACGCACCATCCGAGTGACGTAAAAAGCGGCGTTCAAAGACAGACGGAAACGCCGTTTTTTACGTTACTCGGCACAAAACGCCGTTTTTATGCATCTTTGAACGGCGTTTTTTACGGCGTTCTCTGCCAGCTATAACGGCGTTTAAAACGGCGTTTTATTGAAATTATGCAGGGCACTCCCCATGGTTCCCTCATCCAATTACTTTCAACTCATTTCACCCAATCAAAGAAGAGGAAGTGCAGACCACACTAATGCATCACCGATTCACCTTGCTGCTAAGTGATTGCCTATTCAGTACCAGTGCTTGTCACAGTATTCACTTGTATTATAATCCCACTATGCATTTTGATGTGTTTAAGGCATGATCGAGCAAACAAACGACAGAATACTTTTTCTGAAACCTTAACTGTGTTACCTGTTATGGCAGCTAACAGGTAATGAGCAGAGCTAGCTCTGCTCATTTCTGAGCTTCTTTCTTATTTTCCTCTTTACTTCTCTTAACCTTTAACTTATGTTTTAGCAATCAGATCCTGCCATCTTGCATTACCGCTTCGTGCTAGTTATGTTGACTTTTCTCTTCTTTTGTCTCCACTTTTTTCACCCGTGTTTGGACACTCGGCGCATGGCTCCTTTGTTTACATTAGGGATCAGCTGTTAGCGCTGCGCCCTGCAGCTGCGCTACCGGCAGACAGACCCTACATCCCCAGTGAGGGAAGAAACGGGGGTGATGTCTCCCGAGGACACCTCACACACCATCTCTCCTTCCTGTAATCACTTTAAATGTGAGATCGCTCCCTGATATGATTGAGGAGCTAATGACGCTAACCCGGTCACAGTGGCAGTATCCCGGTACTCCCTCTGTGAGTAGGCTGCCCGGCTTCCAGCTGCTGCGGGCGGACAAGACGAGAGACAGCGGTGAGAGGAAAGGAGGGAGGCTGGCAGTGTTTGTTAAAGACGGTTGTGGTATCTCTGGGCACATCGCTGTGAAAGAACAACTCTGCAACACAGACATTGCGCTATTAGCGGTTAGCATCCGTGGAGGTAGCCTGTGACTCTCTGTGGTCCGCAGACTGCAAACGCAATCTCCGAGAGCTCTTCTTCTAATATCAGGGGACTTTAATCATGTCTCGCTGGACTCCACACTGCCCACCTTCACCCAGTATGTGACCTGCCCCACCGTAGGCAATAAAACATTGTACTTAATGTATGCCAATGAAAAAGTGGCATACAGTTCATCACCTCCCCCTGCCCAGGGAAGATCCGATCGTAACCGAGTGCGTCTTGTCCCTGTGTGTGCAGCCCTTACTGTGCAGGGAGCCACTAATCACCCACGCAGTGCAGAGATGGTCCGCGGAGGGCATATAAATAAATAATAAAAGCAAGTAAATGACAGTATGCTCTTTCTGAAACAAACGGGTTAGGAAAGTGGCGATTTATGGCTCTAACGGCTTGCCATACCGTTTGGGGCGTTTTATTCGCGTCCATCGCGTTCGGTGTGAACACACCGTAAGGCTGTCAACGATCACGATTAACGCAATTAAAATTTTTAACGCAATCAACAAACTTTGGACAAATTGCCCGAAATGCGTCACTTTACAAACGGTGCCCCATAAGTAGGCATGATTAATGGGCAAAAGAGTGTATGTTCTGATGTTTTTGTTGATCTAGTGTTTTAGAAACTCGTCCAAGTCTAAAACCACACAAAAGATACTGTCAAACTGTCCCATGGCCAGGGGTGGATCTAGAGAACTTTTATGAGGGTGGCTTGGAAATCAAATTGGGTGGCAAAATCAAAGCCTTTGTTTTTAAGCATATATGCTGGTGTTACAAATGGTTAAAATGATTCAAATGCAGTAAGTATACAATGTTTCATACATATATAGTCTATAACTTAATTATTTTCTGTAACCCACATAATTAAACATTTCAGTTACATAAAATATGTGAATTTAGATTTTATGTACTGTATAGCCTGTATAATAAATAAATATGTAACCCAATAAGTATAAATTCCAGAAAGCTACACAACATGTGTGTGTGTGTGTGTGTGTGTGGGGGGGGGGGGGGGGTGTGTTACAAACACAAGTCTTAAACAACAAACAACTTAAGTTTCACACCTTTTTGTTAGAAAAAATCAAATTGCTACATGCTTAAATTTACACAAAATGTCAGAATCCTGCACTGTTATGAACTAAAATTTAAACCTAAGTTTTAAATGTTTTGTTGGGTTAACCCTATGGGGTCCAAAATACAATTGGCCATTTCTGACTACTTTTGATGTTACATTTGTATTTCACCTTTAAATTATTTTATTTATTTATTTTTATCTTGCCTCGCTTGGTATCATTCTTTTCAGCTTAACCTCACAAATGTAAGTACCATTAAAGAAATAAGATTATTTTATATTATTATTATTATTTTTTAATAGACTATTATCTTGCAATAAATTACGTGTTAAGAACCTGTATTGCACATATTAATTACATGATATCCAGTGGATGCTGTTTGCAGGTCTGAGGTTTGATTCTGTATCAGATTAAATAACGAAAGACTGTCTTCATGGCAAAAGTACATTTATGTCATGGTCCTGCGACCATGACTCAGTGACTTTGTGTTTGTGTTCTTTATTGTTATTATTCTCTTTATTATTCATGGGCTGTTTTGGGATGGTTTGTGTTTTGGGATTTTAGATACTGGGTTCTGGGTTTGTGCTCCCTCTATTGGTCCCTGGTGTTAGTGTTCCCCTGTCTCGTCAGGTTAATCGGGTCCAGCTGTGTCTCCCACCTGTGTGTAATTTCCCAGTGTCTCTCTGTGAACTTATGGTGTGTGTTACCTCTGTTCCTCGTCGCGTTGTCTGTGTTCATACCCTGTGAAATTCCCTGCGTGCTCTCCCTGCTGTTTCTCACTTCGATGTTCAGGTTTGCTACTCCTTGGCTTAGTTTCTCCCAGTTTAGTTCATCCTTAGTTCTGTTTGCCATCTCCACTTTATGTTTGGTATTGTTAATAAATCACCCTCACGTCTGAATAAGTGCTGCATTTGAGTCCTCCTTTCCACCCTTCACACGGCCGCTGACCCGAGCCGTGACAATTTATGTAAAAACATTTCTTATATTTGAAGGTCAAGGCTACTTTCAAAAGCAATGTAATTCAAAAACACAATTAATAGTTAGTGACTATTCAGACATTATGAGAATCCAAAGCACCGTGTACTGACTGATAAACATTTTATTAATGAACGTTGTTGATTTCTGGAATCATGATCTACATGACATGAATCCATCTTGGGTGAACAAACATTAATCTTTTGTTGATGTTTTTTTTATTATTTAAATAGCAGAAAAACACATTTTTATGGTTTTCTGATTAATGCACTTAATGATCAATGCTTTAAAAACTCCTGGGAGACGGGTTTCTCTGCTTATTCCCAGATGAACTTTAAAGGCAAATCACCAAGTTTCTCCCGAAGGACTTGATCCACTCTTTCACTCTGTGCAACAGTCAGTGTGTTCTTCCAGTCTCCAATCTGACCTGTAATGAAGAGAAAAGCACAAAACCTGATACCCTGAAGTCACATTTACCTGCACAGCAGCTGCAGGTCTGTTATGCTACCTTTGCGCAGGAATATTCCACTGAAGTCCTCTGGCGGAAAATGCTGATAATTTGCTTTCGAGTCATTCTTCATGTTCTGAAATGTAGCTTTTTCCACAACTTGACTGATAGCAGCTTCAGTCAGGTTTTTCCCTAAGAAGTTGCAGATCTTCTTCACTGATCCTTTCAGGTCCTGAAAGAAAAGCAGGAACACAACAGAAAAAGAACCTTAAACTCTGCCAGATATTTTATTTGAGTTTCCTTAGGAACAACAAAAAATGCGAAGAAACATCTTACCAAAATCATTTCCTCGTAGGTCAGGAAGAGGATGTTGTACTGGTCTCTGTTTAAATACCACTCCCTGACGTGGTCAAACCAGGATGACGCAAAAACTGTGTAGTGGCATAATGCATCCAGTCATTTGGCATTGTCATTTAATTGAGTTCACATACAACCCTCATGTCAGAGGAGGAGCTCAAGTGTAAGCTCTGTAGTTACCTACAGCATGACTGCAGGCATGATCAGTCCCCCATGCTAATCATGCAGTGGTAGTGTGCCTCCGAATGTAGTACAGATTTTGTCAATGTGCTCAATCCGCACATGACACACACACACACACACACAAAACTGGAGTCGGTGCTAAATACTAGCACAGCACCACAAAATCACTGGGTACTAAAGCGCAGGCCCTCTAACAGAGGGTCCACACGTAATGATGAATCAATTACTGATTACTATAAAGTGAGGAAACTTACCGTTTCCTGTTATGTACCACTCAAAAAACTGGTCAAAGCTCTCGGGAGTTTCCAGGTCTGCCAGGGCTTTGCTGAAGTGATAAAAAGACACCATGTTGTCCTTTGGATTCCTCATCAAATACACGATCTGATATATATTTTTAAAAAAATTCAGAATATTAACAGTTAGTTACTTAAATGTAAAAATTATAAAAGTCAATAGTTTAAAAAAAAA
This sequence comes from Maylandia zebra, assembly GCF_041146795.1. NCBI lineage: Eukaryota > Metazoa > Chordata > Actinopteri > Cichliformes > Cichlidae > Maylandia > Maylandia zebra. The sequence continues at coordinate 32,752,547 of NC_135170.1, read as the reverse complement.
AACAATTTAAAATTTAGGGTCAAAATTTGATTTCAAATAATATCTTTTAAAATATGTTTTAAAGCCTGTACATTTTTATAGTTCTTTTTCTCCTATTTCTACTTGATTTGATGAACCTCTTAGGCTACGTTCACACTGCAGGTCTTAGTGCACAATTCCAATTTTTTGATCAAATCTGATTTTTGTGTCTGCTTGTTCACACTACAAATAAAATGTGACAGCAAATGCGCTCTAGTGTGAACCCTCAAAGGGGCCTGCATGCGCAAAAGAAGACATCACACACAACGCGCTCTGTTTAGACCCAGACCAAACAGTATTGTTTGACAGATGGTCCTTAATATAAAGACTTGTTTCGGACTTTACGTTTCCCAATTTTGCTTTAAGTTATAAAGTTATTTTGTTATTTACAAATGGCCTAATAATGATCCTTATTGCTGTTTTAGAGAGGAGCAATGCTTCAAAGGATAGGGATAGTTGCAGATTTCTGTCAGAATCTGCAGATTATACAGTACAAATAAAATGTTCACGTTTCTCCAACGTTGTATTCCCAAAAGTTTCACTGGATGGCCAGGAAGCGTTCACAATGTCTTCTTGGGCGCTGATAATTGGCATCTGTCTTGTGTCAGTGACGTAAAAGACGGATTTAATGCGACATGACCATTCAAACAGCAGTCGCTTTCTAAAACATCAGATATGTATCGGATTCAGTACCACATACGAAAGTAACTTAGGTCGGATTTGAAAATGTCGGACTTCTGCTGTTCACACTGTCATACCATGAACGGATATGGGTCGCATAGGGTCAAAAAAGTCGGATTTGATGCGCTTTCGCCTGCAGTGTGAACATAGCCTTACTCTGCAATGACCTCATTGTACGAAAGGAAAAGGACAAAAAAAATATACTGAAATAAAAACACAGAATTGCCAGTCTTGGTAGACGGAGATTGGTCCCAAGCCCGGCTCACACTGCACCCGACCCCTACGGTGAATCCTGCGGGTGGTGGGCCCGCAGGAAGATGGGCCCATGTCCCTTTTTCGGGCTGTGCCCGGCTGGGCCCCATGGACTAAGGCCCGGCCACCAGACGCTCGCCCTCAGGCACCCTCCCCAGGGCCTGGCTCCAGGGCAGGGCCCAGGTAACCCTATCCCGGGCAGGGTGAACTGCTCCCTCTCTGGTTTTTTCATAGGGGACTTCTGAATCGCTCTTTGTCTGGTCCCTCACCCAGAACCAATTTGCCATGGGAGACCCTACCAGGGATAGCCCTGGGATCCTCGGGACACACAAACCCCTCCACCACCGGAAGCCCACCACCATGGGGCGATCGTGGCTCAAGAGTTGAGAGTTGGGAGTTCGCCTTGTAATCGGAAGGTTGCCAGTGTAACGATGTAAAAGAATGGATATGGTTTTGTTGTTGTTAAATTCCTGTTAAACTTGGGATCGCAACCATGGGTTTATTTTGGAACTTTTATTTTGAAAATCCGCAGCGGAAGTCTGCTACTGGTAAACGGGCTACCCCCTAAGCCTATCGTTAGTAGCAATGAAGCTTTCGCTGTGGTAAGTTCCTCTCCGTCCGCTCTCACAGAGCATGAGTTTAAAACATATTTGAAAATCCTCATTGAAGCTAATATGACAGTGCACTAACTGCATGAACTGCCCATACGGTAGTACTTGAGTAGATTTCAGGTTTATGACCGTGTTTTGCAGTTAATAGATTAGACGGTAAGAAAAATGGACACGTGGAGCTAGCGGCTAACAGCTAGAGGAGGCTGTCGTGTCTAATAATTTTGAAACTTCTCTCAATAGTTTGGGCGGAATCCTGTTGCTGAAACCCATGGTTATTCATGTCCCATGTTATTGCAGGTATGTGTACTTTGAAACATGTATATGGTTGAGCTGCAGGCTAATTCTGTTTAAGACATATTGCTTATTAAGTTTGCCCAGTAGATGGCAGCATTGTTCCATTTACTATTGTACGTAAAAGGGAATTTTGGCTTTGGTTTATTTATATTTACATGAATGTGCATTTAAGTGAATTAATTTTTCTTTTGTTATCTAAACCACAACGCAGTAATGTTTCTATTTTATTTTCCGTGATAAGTATTGTTGCCATTTTATTTTTCAATCAATATTTGTTTTTATTTATTTGGGAAAACTAAGAGTTCCACTATACGATCATAAGCCTATAGTTAGTAGCAATGAAGCTTTCGCTGTGTTTGGGCGGAATCCTGTTGCTGAAACCCATGGTTATTCATGTCCCATGTTATTGCAGGGGAATAAATCACGCCTGAGCTCTACCCACTTCGAGTCCAGAGAGTTTTATTCACACAGCGCTGGAAAGAGAAGCTGACCAGGGGTTACATTGGTGCCGTGAGCCGTCAATCGAGTGTTTGGACGGTGGACTCCTCTCAGCAACGTGGGCCAGTTTCAGCGCTGCACGTTTGTGATTCATTGTTGTTCTTTCTGACACAATTTTTTTTTAAAAAGGAGCATATATAGCATTTTTGTTTTATTCTAGTTGTTGTGATGGACATCACAGAGGAGGGATCGAGTACTCCTAATGTTGTTGGTAGGGGTAGGGGGTTGTTATGTTCCCCTTTGCGTTTGCGTTATGACACTCCTGTTAGTGGGCGTGGTTTTGTTAGGGGGGATAGTCAGGGGATCCCAGGGCCCCAGTCCAGTGAAGGGGTTGTTGTCCCTCCCCCTAGCCATGTGTCACACACGTCTCAGAACAACAGTTCACCTTCTCCTAACCCAGATACTATTGCCACGGAGATTGTGAGTCAGATGGGGGATGTGATCCAACTGGTTGGTCAGAGAGTAGCGCAGAGTATCTTAACCCAGCTCAGCCCGTCTGCTAGTACCCCCTTACCTGCACCTACGGCCACACCTTTCCATGCTGTGTCATCTACATCTGCTGTTGATGCTGCGCCGGTGCAATTTGTGTCCCACAGGAAGCTTAAGGACCCACCATGCTTTAGAGGGGATGGTTCTGATCTCATTTCTGTGAGAGAGTGGGAGGATCTGATGAGAGCCTTTATAAAGCTGGGGAGTCTGAGACCCGAAGAACAGGCTGAGGAGATTCTTGTTCATTTGAGAGGCAAGGCTAAGGATGTGGTCCAGGTTGGCATTAGAAACAGTGTCGTAGATGTCACACGTGATCCTGAGGCTATTTTTGGAATCCTGAGGAGACACTTTGACTCTGCTCAGTGCTCACCTCTTCCACTGGCAGACTTCTACACCACTCTCCCAGAGAAAGGCGAAAGTGCATTCGATTACTGGCTTAGGCTGCACCGTGCTGTTGATCTTGCTGTTGAGCGCCTGAAGGAACGAGGACAGGCATTGGGTAGCCCCAGCACTGAGGTCACCCGAATGTTCATCAAAAACTGTCCCTCCCCTGAGCTTGCCATGATCTTTAGATCAAAGACAATTGATAAATGGACAGCCAATGAGGTCCAGGAAATCCTGTGTGAGTCCCACTCTGGAGGAACGTTGAACTCAAGCAGCACGACGGCCGAGAGAGTTGCAGTGAATACGCAGCAGATATCAACAGCGTTGCCTGTCCAGCCAACAGAGAAGCACATTCAGCCACAGTCGACAGATTCAGCTGCTTTGGAGCGGCTCATAGGCATGCTTGAGAAGGTTCTTCTGCAAAGATCCTTTCAGCCTGGTTTGACCACACGGCCTAACTCCAGACGTTCCAGGATTGAGGGCCTACATGATAAGCCCTGCTCCGTCTGTCATGATATGTCGCACACAGCTTTCATGCACTGCCGAGATCACAAACTCTGTTTTCTGTGCCACTCACCTGACCACACCAGGCGTGCCTGTCCTGGATCCTCGTCGTCTTCTGCCCCTCGACGGTCGGAAAACTAGTTGATCCACATTTGAGGGAGGAAAGTGTGGATCATCTGAGTGACTCTCCCACTTGCGACAGCGATGACCTGGGATCCATGTATGAATCTCTGTGCTCCACTTCGCCACCTGGTACGACAGTTGTCTTCCAAATGACGCAAAGAATTAAGAAATCTGACAGTTTGTTTTATACGACTGTGGGGACTGTAGGCGGAGTTTCACTGAGAGCCATGATCGACAGTGGCTCTATGTCGTGCTCTATTAGTGAGGCTACTGCTACGCGGCTTTTACAGTCCTGCCCTGATCTGAAGCTCGAACCAGCTAATGACATTGTTGTTGTTGGTGCTGGGGGCCACCAGTTCCAACCTAAAGCAGTTTGTGATTTGGAAGTGACTCTTTATGGTTTCAAGCTGCTCATCCCCACGCTGGTTATTCCAGGCCAAAGTGACGACATGATTATTGGCAGTAACGCTATTAAGTCGTTGAGTCATGTAATGAAGAATACGGATGAGTATTGGAGGCTTGTATCTATTTCAGGTGATGTCACCAATGATGACTGTAGACAGTTTTTATCCATGCTTTCCAATGTTGAGCGTTGGCGAGGAGGGGCGGTGCCTGATAAGATTGGCACAGTGAAGTTGAGACAGCGTGTTACGCTGGAACCCCTTCAGGAACACCTTGTGTGGGGTAAATTACCTCCCTCTTCACCTCTATCAGCAGGCTGCACTGTTATTGTTGAGCCTACACAGTCACGGTGTAGACCCAGAGACATCCTGGTTGGCCGCTCCGTCTCATCATTGTGGGGTGACAAATGGGTTCCTCTCAAGGTGATTAACCCCAGCAACAAGCGTGTGATTCTGAGGAAGAACTGTAAAATCGCTGATGTCTACCTCTGTGTCGCAGTTGAAGAGCTGTCTCCCCCTGAAAAGATCATGTCTAACAGCCACTCTTTTGAACAGGGTTCTGTTCCCATAAGGTCTGTTGAACAAAGGAAGGAACTCTTGCACAGACTAGGACTACAAGACTTGGACTTAGACAGTTGTGAGGTGTCTGACAGATGGAAAGATCAGCTTCTGCAGCTTGTGGAAAAGTATGAGTCTATCTTTTCTAAGGATAAAATGGACTGTGGAGAAGCTACCGATTTTGTCCACAAAATACACCTTGTGGATGAGAAGCCTTTTCGTTTGCCTTATCGCAGAGTACCGCCGAGTCAGTATGAGAAGCTAAGAACTGCTCTGAATGAGATGGAAGAAAGGGACATAATCCGGAAGTCGAACAGTGAGTATGCATCGCCGCTGGTCTTGGTGTGGAAGAAGGATGGCAGCCTGCGCATTTGCACTGATTTCAGATGGCTCAATGCAAAGACTGTTAAAGACGCGCACCCGCTGCCACACCAAGCCGACGCCCTGGCTGCTCTCAGTGGAAATGTTCTCTTTTCAACAATGGATTTGACCTCTGGATTTTACAATGTGCCTCTCTACGAGCCTCACAAGAAATACACAGCATTCTCCTCGCCCTTTGGTCTCCATGAGTACAACCAGATGCCTCAGGGCCTGTCGAACAGTCCGGCGACATTCATGAGAATGATGATGTCGATCTTTGGTGACGAGAATTTCAGCAGCTTGCTTTGTTACTTGGACGACTTGATGGTGTTTGCGCCTGACGAGGCAACTGCCCTTCAGCGTCTTGAGATGGTCTTCTCTCGGTTGAGGAGTCACAACCTTAAGCTGGCCCCTAAGAAATGCCATCTTCTTAAGAGGTCAGTTAGATTTCTTGGACATGTCATTTGTGCGGATGGTGTGAGAACTGATCCGGACAAGGTTAACACCATTACCAACATCAGGGAAGAACAGCTTATGGAGAGCGATGGTGTGACTCCCTCCCAGAAGAAGATCCGGTCCTTCTTAGGAATGATCCTCTATTACCAACATTTCATCCCTGATTGTTCTGCGAAGGCCAAGCCCTTGTTCAGGTTACTTTCGGGACGACAGGCAATTCCCCATGGGAGGAAAGGAAAGAAGCTCAGGAAGCAACCCTCTGCCAAACCATCTCTGACACCAAGTGACTGGACATCAGCATGTCGCACATCATTTCAAACGCTCAAGATGGAACTAGTTAATGTTGTCACCCTGGCTCATCCCAACTTTAGTGAGCCTTTCATCCTGGCGGTTGATGCCTCCTTTGATGGCATCGGGGCAGTACTCTCACAGGTTTCTCCTGGCGAGACAGTGGCTCGACCTGTTGCCTTTGCCAGCAAGACATTGTCACGGTCTCAGATGAACTACCCAGCGCACAGACTAGAGTTCTTGGCGCTTAAATGGGCCGTGTGTGACAAGTTCAGCCACTGGCTGAAAGGAAGGCACTTCACTGCTTGGACAGACAATAACCCCTTGTCCTACATCTTGACAAAGCCACGTTTAGATGCTTGTGAGCAGAGATGGGTGGCGAAGCTCGCGGCATATGATTTTGATCTAAAGTATGTGCCAGGGGTTAGAAATACAGTTGCTGATGCTTTGAGCCGTGAACCATTTGTCGAGTCATGTATTGGTCATCGTTTGCTGAAAGAACCTTATGTTGCCCTGCTAGATGAGGTCAACGGGGTTGTGAGAGGTACTGTGCAGGATGCTTTTCGGCTGACTAACAACTGCCACATTGTTCAAGACACAGAGCCAGACTCACCAGACTCTGTTTCTGAGTGCGACCTTCAGAGCGAGAGGGGTTCGATCGATGCTGATGAGGTGTCAGCTGTGCTGAGTGCGCAGTGTGACCATGGTTTGACCAATGTCAACCCACCTTTATCACAGCTCCCTGAGGTGGACCCGGTCGTTCCTCTTCCCCAAAGCCAGCTCTCGAGCCTTCAGCAACAAGATCAGGCAATAAACAGAGTCCTTTTCTATGTGCGAAGAAAAAGGAAGGCTACGAGGCGAGAAGCAGCTTCAGAACCAGGTGGTGTTGGTGGACTTCTCAGGCAGTGGAAGAAGCTTAAAGTACAGAACGGCATCCTGTACAGGGTGATGAGGCATCACCGCTTGAGTAGAAAGATTTTTCAGTTTGTTGTTCCTGATAGCCTGAAGGTTCAAGTCCTCCTCAGCCTTCATGATAATGCAGGCCATCAGGGCCAGGCACGAACACTTTCCCTCGCCCGTGAGAGGTTTTTCTGGGTCGGGATGGAGAGAGACATAACCAACCATGTTCGACAGTGTGAGAGATGTGTGGTTGGAAAAACACCTGAACCTCATGCCTGTGCACCACTAGAGAACATCCAGACGTCAGAGCCGATGGAGCTAGTGTGCATAGACTTTTGGACTGCTGAGCTCAGCGATAATAAGAAAGTGGATGTCCTGGTCATAACCGATCATTTCTCCAAGATGGCACATGCCTTCCCCTGCCGAAACCAGTCTGCAAAACATGTCGCACGCAGGTTGTGGGATGATTTCTTTTGTGTTTATGGCTTTCCCAAGAGGATTCATTCGGATCAGGGATCAAACTTTGAGAGCAGACTGTTGAAGGACCTCTTAGAGATGGCAGGTGTGCAGAAATCGCATACTACGCCATATCATCCTATGGGCAATGGGGTCACTGAACGGTTCAACAGGACACTTGGGAATATGCTGAGGACTCTCCCTTCTACAGCCAAGGCTAGGTGGCCTCAGATGTTACGCACTCTCACGTTCTGCTACAATTGCACAGTGCATGAGACGACTGGTTTGGCCCCCTTTTATGTCATGTTTGGGCGAGTCCCACGCCTCCCTGTTGACATGATGTTCCAACATGTGCTGCAAAATGATGATGTGATCAGCCACCATGAGTTTGTCTCACGGTTGCGGAAAGACCTGTTTGATGCCTCACAGATTGCCCAGAACCACGCTTTTCACGAGCAAGCGCGCCATGCCAGACTCTACAACCGCAAAGTCAAAGGCTCACCTCTGGCTGTAGGTGATAGAGTGTTGTTGGCCAATCGTGGTGAAAGGGGAAAAAGAAAGTTAGCCGACAAGTGGGATCCCACGCCTTATGATGTTGTGTCAGTTAGGTCTGGGATCAATGTGTACAGGATAAGAGAGAGCCACACAGGCAAGGAAAGAGTTGTACACAGGAACCTCCTTCTCCCTGTTAACTTCCTGGGCTTAGGTGTGGAAGGGAGTCTGGCCTCCCGTGCTGACTTGGACGGAGGGAACCCGAACAGTGGAGATGACCAAGGGTCTGTGAGGTCAACACAGATGGATCATCATGACAGGACACTGGACTGGCTGCTGAAGATACAGGGTCTCGCTAATGAGCCGGTGGAAGTTGAAGGTTCCCTCGACGTGGGACACCATTCTCTCTGCGTTGTGGACCCCAGCAGTGGCTCTATCGCAGCGGAGGACCCACCCCCTGAAGTTAATGCTGAAGTGTTTGAAAACTCCATTAGTGAATTCCCCTTGCCTGCTCCCGTGATCAGTGATGCTGCTCTCCGTCAAGGCTCTGAACCTGTTGCCGTGGCTCCTGTGGTTCCCATGGCTGATGTTGACTTAGATCTTGCTATTTGCACACAGCCTCAGACTATTCAGGCGGGCATGGATGGGCTAGCTATCACTAGGTATGGGAGAAGTGTTAGGCCTCCCAAGAGACTGATTTGTGAGATGGCAGCGCAGAAAGTTGAGGAAACTTCTTCTGTTTCAGGGTCAGTTTTTGCATTTCTGACTAGTATGTTTTAGCTCTGAGGGAATTGACTTGGTTTCATGTATCTTTCGACTTATTTTTTTTGTGTGGTCCAGGATGTGATTTGGAGTATTATTTCGGGTGCTCTTATATGTGATGTTAAGGAGGTGTAGATGGCATCTTCTCTAGTCTGTTGAAGGTATTGGGCTTGGTACCACCCAATGTCTCGACACTTTTATATAAAAGGATTCTGTATCGACAATGATTAATGTTAGTGTATCGATTTTACCCCGAAGCACCTGCTGTTCATAGTTCTTTTGTTTCTGGCCCTTGATACTCCCTTGAACTGGTTTGGAGTTTAACAGAATTTAAGGGGGGTGTATGTAACGATGTAAAAGAATGGATATGGTTTTGTTGTTGTTAAATTCCTGTTAAACTTGGGATCGCAACCATGGGTTTATTTTGGAACTTTTATTTTGAAAATCCGCAGCGGAAGTCTGCTACTGGTAAACGGGCTACCCCCTAAGCCTATCGTTAGTAGCAATGAAGCTTTCGCTGTGGTAAGTTCCTCTCCGTCCGCTCTCACAGAGCATGAGTTTAAAACATATTTGAAAATCCTCATTGAAGCTAATATGACAGTGCACTAACTGCATGAACTGCCCATACGGTAGTACTTGAGTAGATTTCAGGTTTATGACCGTGTTTTGCAGTTAATAGATTAGACGGTAAGAAAAATGGACACGTGGAGCTAGCGGCTAACAGCTAGAGGAGGCTGTCGTGTCTAATAATTTTGAAACTTCTCTCAATAGTTTGGGCGGAATCCTGTTGCTGAAACCCATGGTTATTCATGTCCCATGTTATTGCAGGTATGTGTACTTTGAAACATGTATATGGTTGAGCTGCAGGCTAATTCTGTTTAAGACATATTGCTTATTAAGTTTGCCCAGTAGATGGCAGCATTGTTCCATTTACTATTGTACGTAAAAGGGAATTTTGGCTTTGGTTTATTTATATTTACATGAATGTGCATTTAAGTGAATTAATTTTTCTTTTGTTATCTAAACCACAACGCAGTAATGTTTCTATTTTATTTTCCGTGATAAGTATTGTTGCCATTTTATTTTTCAATCAATATTTGTTTTTATTTATTTGGGAAAACTAAGAGTTCCACTATACGATCATAAGCCTATAGTTAGTAGCAATGAAGCTTTCGCTGTGTTTGGGCGGAATCCTGTTGCTGAAACCCATGGTTATTCATGTCCCATGTTATTGCAGGGGAATAAATCACGCCTGAGCTCTACCCACTTCGAGTCCAGAGAGTTTTATTCACACAGCGCTGGAAAGAGAAGCTGACCAGGGGTTACACCAGTTCGAGTCCCGGCCCGGACAGTCTCGGTCGTTGTGTCCTTGGGCAAGACCTACCGCCTACTGGTGTTGGCCAGAAGGGCCGATGGTGCGATATGGCAGCCTCGCTTCTGTCAGTCTGCTGTGGGTACAACTTTAGCTTGCCTCCACCAGTGTGTGAGAGTGTGTGTGTGAATGGGTGGATGACTGAGTGTGTAAAGCACTTTGGTCCCCTAGGGGGGACTAGTAAAAGCGCTATACAAATGCAGGCCATTTACCATTTACCACGATAAGGTGGCGATTCGCGGGCATGTCGCACCGGGAGGAGGCCCCGGGGTAGACCCAGGACACGCTGGAGAGATTATATCTCTCGGCCTTGGTTTTCCCCCGGACAAGCTAGAGGAAATGGCTGGGGAGAGGGAGGTCTGGGCTTCTCTGCTTGTTCTGCTGCCCTCGCGACCCGGACCCCGGATAAGCAGAAGAAAATGGACGGATGGAAAAACACAGAATTATTTAAAATAAAACAAATGCTAGTGCTAGCTTTTTGGACCTGGAACCACGTGTTTGTGCAGAAGTCTATGATAAAAATGACCCTCAGATTCCTTGATTTATGATCCCATTACAAAATTGTGTTAGAGGCTCATTGTTTTAAGTCTCACTTGCTTGGGGCACCCTATACACTGTCAAATAAACAACATTTGTTTTGAAAATAATTAAAGATCAACCACTCTATTTTCATTTGCTAGGATTTGCTGGTTTGTAAAAGCTACCAAGTGTCAAAGTGCAAGTCCCAAAAAACTGGACTTCAGTGACCAATAGGTAACATCACAAAAATGTAATTAAACTTAGCAAGTACAAATCTAATTTAATTTGCTCTATTTTTGCAAAAAAAAAAAAACCAGAAGAAAATTGAGCTTCTATAAGGTACTGACTTTTGCCTTCTTCTCCTTCACTCCTGGAGGCATGATGTGTTCAGGGAGATGCGAGGTGAAGAGTCGTGGAGAGGGAAGAAGAGTGTAGTCAGCCATCTTGTACTCCAGCCACGGCATCCTCTCCATGTTGTTTGAATATTTAGTCTGATTCCCATCCAGTTCGTGGATGGAAATGATGATCTGCTGAACCCATACAGTGCCTGATGTGGGGAAAGACATTAGAGGTGATCAGTGGATCAGTCTGGCTAGCACAAAACAGCAAATATAAATAATGTATGAAATTTTTCACCAACCTGATTTTGGATAAGTGACAAGGAAGACATCACTGTCTTTTATTTCAAAACTCTCAAGAGAGTCTATGTACTCTGGAGTTGACAGACTGACCACAAAATTGTAGTTTTTATGCTTGAAAACACGGTCTCTGATCTGCTCCATACTGGTTCTACATAAGACAGATAAAAAAATATACACAGGAACGAAAAATCTGTGAGTCACATGGTGTTTGTTGATGCTGGGTGAGCAGTGTTGGGGAGTAAGGGAATACTCTGATTTTGATTGCTGGAAACCCAGACAAAACGTGCAATAAGAAGCTCTAATGTAAGCGTCCTGTTAATGTTGGTGGCGTCAGTTACACAATGGACCCAGAGCCAGAATAACAGGGCCAGCAGTGAACGGGCATGAATGGTTTTCTTACTTGGAAACTAAAACACCACTTCATAAAAAGAAAGGGATGGGCGAAACCTCAGTATCTTTGATGTATTATTGCTGTGTGATTTTTATTACAATTACTGAATGCTACTCGCCACCAAGCTAACATTGTTATCTGGCGTTAGCTGGCGTTAGTTCATAGACTGCAGACTGTTAGGCCATTTCTAAATACTCAAGTACGCCAGTCCTTGTGTTCTTGCTAGTCCAGACTTCATAAGTTTACACGGGAGTCCTCCCGAGAATGCAGTGCGATCGTTCTACAGCAGTGTACTTGATGGCATCACACCTCCAGAGTTTTTACTGCCATCCTCTCTTAATTTAACTGTGGTTAATATTTGCAATGGAAATTATACATGACAAAAAAATTACACATGATGTAGTAGATTTCTTTAAGAAAAAAAAGATAATTTAAAAAAAGAAGCACTTTGGCAAAATTCGCTTTTACGTATCATCTGTTTCATAATGTCTGATAACCTTCATTCAGTTGAGCACAATCCCTCCATGACAGAAACACAAGCTTAACCTCTCTGAATAAACATAGTGCACATGTACGCCTGAATACAAATTAGAATATAACCTGATCATTTTTGATCAGATTATCTCCACATTGTAACATACTGTTTTTAGACTTGATGGATAGCATTAGCAACCTGCTAGCTGCAAATAATCATGTGCAGTTCCACATGATTATCAACAGAGAAAAAGAAAACATATTACTGATACAGAAATAGTTTTCTATATGAGGTCACTGCAAAAAGTGGAGCCTTGCCTAATGTGTCCACCATACTGTTACTCGTTTTACATTAAGATTTTGAAAAAATCTAGTTAGCCTTCAGTAATAGTAAAAAAACAAAAAAATCACATAGCAATAGTACATTCATGTAGTTGTAAAAAACATAACGATAAATCAAATCAAATCACTTTTATTGTCACATCACAAGTGCAGGTACACTGGTACAGTACATGCAAGTGAAATTCTTGTGTGCGAGCTTCACAAGCAACAGAGGTGTGCAAAAAATACAATAACATAAAACAAGTAAAATATAAGAATGGCTAAATCTGAGAGTAATAAATATATGTACAATATAAGAGTGTATGCATTACTGGATGTGTATACTAAATATGTTTTTCTACGTGTGTGTGTGTTTATGTGTGTGTGTATACATATTTTACAAATTAAATAGAGTAAACAATAAATAAAATATCTAAAATATACAGAGGTTGGTAGTTGGATATTGTGTAAAACAAGTGGCATTTATATACAGTGTGGAGTGCATAATGTTGAAGTTCCTGGCCTGGTGGAAAAAGCTGTCAGTAGTAATATAATGGCACTTTTTTTTGCTCAGGACCTTCTTGCTGTGCGGCCACAGTGCTAACCACCGTGCCACCATGCTGCCAAATAACAGGTATCCCTTTAGAAATAAACAGTGATACTTCTAAAAACCGTGTATTCCCACACAGCATTTAATTTAACTAGTTTAGGAAGATTTCACTTTTTCTAATAGTTTCACAGGCTAATAGTTTTTAAACAGAATACCACAAACAACATGTATCCCTTTAGAAATAAACTGTGATACTTCTAAAAGCACATATTCACACCTAGCCACACTAGCACTGTATCAACCCCCAATGTTCCTTTAATGCAACTAGCCCTATAATTATCTACTAGTCACAAATACACTGCAACAGTAAGACTTGTTGATTACACATAGATGAGTTAACTACTTTAGGAGCATTTTACTTTTTTCTTTAGCGCTCCGAAAAGACACAGAGGCTAATAGCTTTAAATAGAGCACCACAAACAACAGGTATTCCTTTAGAAATAAACTTTTCTTGTGTTACTTCTAAAAACTACAGATTCTTAACTCTGCAACAGTTAGACAGAGGGGGTTACAGTTAGGCCCCCAACAGTCAGCAAAAGAAGTCATGAAACAATAAAAGAGGCTCCCTTATCAAGAGCATCCCAGCACTCTCACATCCCAACTGTAGTTCCCTTACAAACAGTTCCATTATCTTATCTTATCATGTCAGAGGTCAACTGAAACCATGACCAACCCCCGGGGGGTAATGACACCTCCTAGTGGTCTGGTCTAACCCTTATACATATAAAGACTCTTTCATCATTTGGAACATCAACAGAGTGACCTAAGGAACACAGACACCTCTAACTAAGGAGTGCATGATGACGTCGGTATCAACCATCACGAACAGCTGGAACATCATCCAAGCCACAGCCGCTCTAGGTACGTCTACAGGTGTATGCACCCGATGCACTCATCGTAAAAAGCAATGCTTGCAACCCATCACCTGGTGATGTTGGCGCTAAACGCCTTTCTACAGGAAACATGCTACGGATGTCGAACAGCTCATCCCAGTCAGGTGCAACACTGCTGTTTGCTCGAACTGCCCGAATATTACTTTGACACCTACTACGACGATGTGATGCTGAGGCTCAAGACATTCCGATTCATCCCCACCATATGCCTGTTTGTACGCGCATACACAAACGATGGGACTAAAACACAATTCAGCAGGATTGCAGAACACACCATGACTGAACTGAGATCATCACAACATATAGTATGTGCAATTAACGACAATATTGCACAGCTGATAGAAGCAAGTCATTATGCCCGTTGTGTTAAACCAGCCATGCTTCGCATGATTGGTAACTACTGGGTTGGGAGATACCTGGTTTAATGTATGCTGTTCAGTATTCATTGTCTGTGTGAATGAAATAAAAAGACATGTTAACACCAACATCTTAGTCATTTTTGCTTATACGACTTTGCTTATACAATACAGAAAAGCAACAATACAGCTTGTTTCTCTGCTCCAAGACATCAGAGGGCCTTTCACACGGTAAGCATGTCTGTTATACCCAGTGCATAAATGTCTGTATGTCGGCGCTGATTATTCAAACCCTGTTTAAAATGTGATACATATGTTGTCCAAAAACAATTCCTCTAAATTTGCAAAGTTACTGATTTAAAAATATATTTTCGAATTTTTAGTTGCATGTCAAACATATGATAGACTCTTGAGCATGTTTATATAGCTACATTCACAATGGTATAACCATGCTAAATAAAAGATGCCCAAGCACCAATGCACTCTAATGCAAGCCTCTAAACTGTATGTTGATAAGTGCATGAAGTGTACCTCTACCTCTATAGCTGAAAACAGTTTGTATCTGCACTCTGAAGGTCTGCTGAATTGTTTTTAATATGGCACTTTTTTATGAACTGCAGATGATGAAATCCTCTTTATTGGAGATAGTGTCCTTAAGCTACTGTTGCTCATACTTACTGAGTTCCCTAGCTACCTCCTTACTATGTCAGTAAACGTTTTGAAAAGGAAAGTGTTGTAGATTTAAAGAAACAACCTAATTGAAGCAAAGGCAAAAAATTGGAATGAATTTTATGTGACCACTCATATTAAAGTCAACAACAAGTGAAAATCCAAAAACGGCTCCAATCCTTTATATTAATGATCTCCCCCTCTCTCTGTGTGTGTGTGTGTGTGTGCCCTCACAGAAGGAAGTTCACAGCAGGAGCTTTTCTCAAACGCATTACCAATCAGTTTTTTTTACAAGAAGTGTAGTTCATACAACAATAAATGGTAAATGGCCTGTATTTATATAGTGCTTTTACTAGTCCCTAAGGATCCCAAAGCGCTTGATCCATCACAGCTGATTTAAATGGATAAATTACCTTCTCAACATGTCTTGAAGTTCTCCAGAGGCCTGGTAATGAACTAATCATGTGATTCAGGTGTGTTGACCCAGGGTGAGATGCATTTGAAGTGGTTAATCCATTAGGGTCTGGAAAAAATAAACATAAAATCCTGGCAGTGTACATGACTCTAGGTGAGATCTTACCACATAACCGGTCCTCTGTTGATGCAATGCAACTTGTTCTGCTTTCCAAGGACACTGACTTCAAAACTTTTGTCCATAACAAAGTTTTTTCCAGTCTTATTGCAGACCTTAAAGATATGGAAGAGACAGGGGTTCTGGTAGAGGATGGAACCATAATGAAGGCAGCTTTGATAGCCATCTTAGGAGACAATCTGGGCTCCCACTGCATAGGTGGTTTCACTGAGAATTTCAGCTGCAGCAAACATTTTTGCAGATAATGCTTAATTGACAGGGAAAGCTTTATCAATGATCCACTATCACTTGGACAAAAAAGAACAGCTGATAACTATAAAGACAGTGTTGAGGTCCTATCTACAAGTTACCACTTGGTTGTGAATGGAATTAAATTTGACTCTGTGTTTAATTCACTGAAGTCTTTCCATGTGTGCTCTGGGTTACCTCCATGTTTGGGCCATGATTTATTTGAAGGAGTGGTTTCCAGTGACTTGTCGCTTTGTATTGATACCCTTGTGCAAGTGGAAGGGCATTTCACATACAACCAGTTAACAGAGGTGTGGACTCGAGTCACATGACTTGGACTCGAGTCAGACTCGAGTCATTAATTTTATGACTTTAGACTTGACTTGAAAAAATGTTCTAAGACTTGTGACTTGACTTGGACTTTTACACCAATGACTTGGGACTTGAATTGGACTTGAACCGGTTTACTTGAAAAGACTTGATATTTCACCCCAAATATAAAATTTAACATGCATATTATATAGAGATTGAAAATGTGACGTCATTCACGGGTAGAACCGCAAAGGATTCTGGGAACTCGTGGCAAGCGGTACTAGCACACGCAGGCTTTCAATTAAAATCAGTCACACAGCGATAAAAAGAAACACAAAAATGTCAAGAAGCTGTTGTATTATTAACTGCAATAGCCGGTCGCATGACAGCCACGGGAAGCCGACGGGTAAAGAGATCGGTTGTTATCGGATTACGTCGTGGAAGAGAAATTGTTCGAGCCATGTTTCCGAAGTAACAAAGAGGCGACTGGATTGCAGCCATTCAAAGATCAAATATAACGTCCTAGAACACTCCAGCTCACAGGTTAGTCTGCTCCAAGCATTTACACAAAGGTCAGTCTGCTGTTGTAGTTAATACGTCATTTTTCTTAACATAATTGGTGATATAGGTTACAAGCAAGTCTGGCGCTGAACAGAAATTGTCGCGCTATGCTCCTTTATTTATTGTGCATAAATAGTGAATTATCCTGATACAATATTGCGTTTCGCTTCTGTTATTATGGTACATTGACAAAAACACATACTTTTATTCACAGGATAAAACAGGTTTTTTGTATCACTAATTGCCCAGTACGATTACAGCATACAATATTATTGTCACTGCTACATTTCTGTGATGCTACCAGAAATTATTTCCACTACTAATTAATTACCGTTGAGCTCAAAGGTTATATTAATAAACGGTTAACGAATGTGTATTTATGAAGACGATTTGTGAGACTGGTAAACTTATGATACGTACGATGGTCTTTCGTTCTACACGGTGCATTTCAAGGTCCTGCACCCATCCGTCGGTAAACTGTACCTGGGCTTGTTGCAGTGACCGGAAGTTACTAAACTTCATGAGTGTATGCACTCACTCCAAGAACCGTATAATTATAAATAAGCATATAAATATGCTAAGATGAGATAGCTGACTTCATCTAACTAGCAAATGTTTTCCAGGCTACGTTGGTGATACAGTTTTTTTTAATGTGTATGATATTTTTGTCATGCGATTTTAAAGCTGGTCCTACAACCGCATCCAAGAATAACATGCAGCGCATCTCAGAACTGTCGGTGAAAATTATTCTTGGAGCTAAGTTTAATTGAGCTGCATTTTAAAGAGGTGCAATTTCACAATTTGTGTATATTTTCTAAGTTCACTATTTTGTATGTGTTGAGAAAAACACAGATTTTAAAATTACATGGTCTAATATTTACATTTAGCATATAACTGCAACATTATTTTTTCGTTTGTTTTTTTTAAAGACTCGAAAGGACTTGAAATTCAAAGTTTCAGACTTGTGACTTGACTCGGACTTTTACACCAGTGACTTGAGACTCGACTCTGACTTGCCTGACATTACTTGAGACTTGACTTGAGACTTGAGGATAAAGACTTGAGACTTACTTGAGACTTGCAAAACAATGACTTGGTCCCACCTCTGCCAGTTAAACAGAGCAATTGTACAGTTCAAACACGTAGGAAGTGATGCTTTAAGTAAGCCATGTGGGGTGAAAACAGGGCAGAGGCTGGGGGAGTTCAGCAGCACAGAACTGGTGTCTTCTGCGACTTCTGCCTCTGTACATTGGTGGAAAGATAAAACATCCTGTGGATAGTGAGGTTTGGTAGTTATGCCTTAAACTTAGAGACATTGTTGATCTTGTATGTTCCCCCAAAATAAGTCACAATGACATTGCCTACCTAAAGATACTGATAGAGGACTATATACATCTGCGACACAGTAGGTTTCCTGACAAAGCTTTAAAAGCTAAACATCACTATTTGTTACATTATGCAGAGCTTATCCTTCACTTTGGACCACTCATTTGTTTGTGGACCCTTAGATTTGAGAGCAAGCACTCATATTTCAAAGCATGTACAAAAACAGTGCACAAGTTTGTCAACTTATGCAAGACTGTGACAGAACGGCATCAGTTACTGCAGTCCTACCTCTCAGTGAGCCAACTGTTTCCACCTACAGTTCAAAGAACTGTCATTCAAGAAGCTGTGGCAAAAGCAGGCTGCACTAATCAGACCACTTTGGATGTGTCAGCAGTTGTCTACAAAGGTACCAAGTATGTCGAAGGCTATGTTTCCATTGTAGATGACACTGATGATGGCTTGGTTTTTGGGAAGATAGCTGTTATACTTGTTAATGATTCTGAATTGTACTTTGTGCTCGAGTTGCATCACTCAGTACTTCTCACTGACCTTGGACTTCACTACTTACACTTTAATTGTCACATGTATTGGCTCACCCTACAAATCAATGAACTCAGTCCACAAAGCAAGATCAGGGTTCAGTGCAGGTCAGTCAAGTTCCTTCACACCACACACGCTCATCCATGTCCTTGTGGACCCTGCTTTGTGCATTGATTTGGTGGTGTGAGCCAGTATTTTGGACAAAGTTTATATAAAGGCAGAAGTGTGGGGCTTGATATTATATTTATTACAATTCAGTTTATTTGTAAGGTGCCAACTTCACATTGTAGGTTTAAGACCCTACAAAAAATAACTAAGAAAACCCAACACTTGAGTATATGTTGTCTGGCATGATATGGATATGACATAATATCGTTATTGTTTGTACAACCATCTGAGAAAATACATGTATTACATAGTTTAGTAAAAACAAGTGCTTCCTCAATGAAAATATGTTTTCAGTTCTTTTCAGTTTTTGACTTTGGAAATGTGTATTTCTGCAGAGGAAAATCAGAACAGAAATGAAAAAGTGGTGTGAAGCACATGAATTATATTTTGTGTGTGTGTGTGTATATATATATATATATATATATATATATATATGTGTGTGTGTGTGTTTTTATATAAAAATACATATAAATGAATAAATGATACTTTTTTTTTCATACAATACAATTTTTTTTGGAACCCTCCAGTCTCTTACAGTATGTTACTGTTTCCTGAAATTACGGTAAATTACAACCTGCTCAACAGTAAATGACCGCCTGTAGGAACACGGTATCCTCTAACAGAGATGAATATTTTTGGTACTGATGATGCGTGTTAACGGTAAGTTACTGGTAAATATGTTGCAGTTAATTACCTTGCAGTGGGCTTACAGTGACATACCATGAATAAACGGTAGTATACCAATTTCTTAATCACTGTATGATGTTACTTTGTTGACGTAATTTACGACATAACGACATAAAAAAAAAAAAGCTACAGTGCGTTACCATAATTTGTCCAAGAGTATTATACCACAACAGCAAAAAACTGTATCATCCTGCAGAACGGTAAGATATCGTAACACGGCGTCACCGTATGACGCTGGCAACAGTGACGCCAATATGTTACCACAAAGTGGAGACAAAAAGTCTAACACTGTACTATAGGAATCTGTATTTAAAATCAAATCTTATCAGAATTCTTGCTTGAAAATTTGAGTGCTTCATCCAGAATGAAACCTGTATTTAAGACTCAATGCTACTGAACCAACCAGAAAGCCAGTGCCAAAAACAACGCGAGTGCACATTTGCACTGTTTGAATGTGACTCTCAGATTAAGAAATGTGTTAAAATGTGTTACACTAAACACAAGCAGTACAGAAGAAAAGGTTGATCCAATCAAAAATATATTATTGTGAATGTAATATTGTAAATGACGGACATTGAACAACTGGTTTTACAGTTGTTCAATATGGGAATATTTCAGAGAAGTAGAATTTCTCTATCACGCATCTTATGAAGGACTTCATATCACCAATGCAGGCAACTCTACTTGAAATAGAATAATTAGCTATGGCACAGACAGAACTGATAAGATTAAGTCAGCAAACAGTACTATAAGGAGGAAATCATAAACCTAAAAAGAAATTTAACTGGTAAGAAAATCATTCAACAGTCCAAAGCATTCTCATATTGCTGACCTGATCTCAAAGCATATTCACCAAAAAGTCTAGATGCATGCTCAGCCCTTCAGTTAAGGAAATCTCTAAAAAGTTGATTCTCTTCATCAGGACGTAGCATTTTCAAATTTGCATAATGATTGAAATTTCAGTCATTATGCAAAAGTACTGTTCAACAAGTGGAAGCATGCAGTCAGCTTAGACTGAGAAATCACTTGGATGAGTGAAAAAACATTTCCCCCACCAGGAAAGGTTACGTATAGATAAAAAGTCAACTTTTTTGAGATATTCACCAAGAAGTTGGACACTGGCAAAGGCACTGCACTCACACTTTCAAGCAATTCACCCACTCCAGACTCTTCTCCTATAAATGCTATTTAATAAACACTCATAATTGCAATTATCATAGTCCCATTAGGAGCAATGTTAGACTTTTTTTAAATTTATTTACATTAAATTGCAATTAATATGAATTACTGAAATAATTTACTCCAAATACTCCTTGGTCATGCCTCTGCGGTTTATCTGAAATGGTAAAACACTTCCCATTCTCCGAACCACATTCTCAGTGTCCTAAGCTTTTTTAATAAATCAGTCTTTTTGCAAAACATTGAACAGTTTTAACAGCACCTGTAACCGGAAGGTCGCCGGTTCGATCTTGGACAAGACACTTTACCCTACCGCCTACTGGTGTTGGCCAGAGGGGCCGATGGCGCGATATGGCAGCCTCACTTCTGTCAGTCTGAATGAATAGTGGCATTGTAAAGCGCTTTGGGTGCCTTGAAAAGCGCTATATAAATCCAATCCATTATTATTATTATTATGTTAAACACAATTTAGTAACTCATAGTAAATCATTAAAACCACTATGACTCACTAAAGCACATGTGTGCAGTGACAGCCAGGTTGAGTCAGAGGTTGATAAACAACAAAGCATCGAAACAGTCTGATAATATATGTAAACAAGTTCTCAAGACAGAAAACTACAAAAAGAAATTCACCTGAACCTGCATTACTTTTAGAACCAGTTTAACAGTAGAAAGGTAAGTGTTGTATTACCTGGGTGTTTGCAGCAAGACCAATAGAGTGAATGACCCCTACACCTCTTATCATCATGCACATGCTTTGAGCCTCCACAATCCTCCACAACATTGCCACAGCATTATTTGCTGAAAAGATAACCTGGAGAGTCCAAAGTGCTGTTTTCTCTCTGATATTGTTAGACCTTCAGAGAGTCACAGATCTCCAACTCTGGCCCTGATGAACTGGGAGACTTTACACTCAGCCTACTTCTACAACCACCTCTAGATTACTTGATTCTACTTCATAATTACTTCATTAATTATTTGGAACTAAATATGGTACACTAATAGCAGAGGGAGGGGGCAAGTTTTGAATTAGCTCAAGAAACCGTGTCAAATCTGCTCAATTAATAGTTCGTTGATGGAAAGAAAATGCATTTGCATCATGTATCATGTATCATGATCAATCAAGTCCGTGCAAGTAGGAACCTCACCAAACAAACAGCAATACAAAATCAGTTCTGACAGCTCATTGCATTTATCTACCGGCAAATGAGACAGGAATTTATCCAGAATACAAAGAGACTGAAATTTTTTCAAATGACCAAACTGTCATCAGGCTCTGGTATTTCATCAATTTCAGAAAATTACGGAAGTGAAGAAACAAACAAGGGTGAACGGTGTCCTTAACACACCGACTAGAATTTTGGTCACTTGCATAATACGGTTTGAGTAAGTTTACATGACAGCGCTGAACCAACTTTTTTCATTTTAGGGTTGAAAGTAATTTAGATCAAAAGTTTCTCATTAAGGACCTGTGAGGGCCTGTAAATGGGGGACGATACAGAGATGCCACAACTGGCAAAAAGGCTGAAACTTGGTCCCCACAACAAAACTGACAACTGGCAATCCCAGCTACAAGCAATGAAAGTCTAAATCCATTTACAAACTCAACCAAGTTTTTTAGGTGGCTCGGAATAAACCCCTTTATTTTTTATTACAGCCAAGGGCCGACGCACACTATGTCAAAACCCAA
Source organism: Maylandia zebra (assembly GCF_041146795.1). Lineage (NCBI taxonomy): Eukaryota > Metazoa > Chordata > Actinopteri > Cichliformes > Cichlidae > Maylandia > Maylandia zebra. Next base: position 32,730,491 of record NC_135170.1, on the reverse strand, counting down.
GCTCATTAGGGCTGAAACCTATGTTTTCTTTCAGCCAAAATCAGCCATGGAAGACCCTCTTCCCAGTCTCTACTAAGCTTTATACAATAGGTACGCTAAAGAGACTTTAGCATCTGGGGAAACCTTTCCAGAGCACCCTGTCTTTGTGCATGGTATCTTGATGACCAATTATGGTTTATGTGCAGGGTTTACAAAACTTCGACGAACATGTGAGATGAAAAATTTGAACTCTGACCACTCACACCGAAACAAACTGAGTTAGAGCTGTCACCAATGCCTTGCTCGTCACTGACCTCAGTGGATATCCAGCAGGAATTTTGGTACTTTGACACATCACTGCAAGAAGATACTTATTTCCAGATGTTGAGGGCAGCAAAGGACCCACACAGTATAGAACAAGATGTTCAAAAGGTTCCAATATCAGAAGAATAAGTTGTAATGGTGCTAGCTTAATGGTTTGATGAGCTTATGCAAAGGAACAGGGAGGGTGGTAAAACCCCTCCCACTACTGAGGAGGCAGTCACCTGTGTCAGACTCCTTTGAGAAGGGCAGCACACTATACAGGTTCACTATATAGGAGTCATAGTCTCCTGAATCACTCAGAATTTAAACTGGGACTTTATCCCCACTTCCCACCAAGAAAACAAAAACATCCCTAATAAAAGGACTATAGCATCCCAAACAGCAGGAATTAACAAAACATCATCAGGCATTTTGCACATGTAACTCATGTAACAGGTGCAGAGGCTGCAGCCGGTTTAATATAAGATGTAATTCTTGTGGTTTTGGCCTGCAACCTTGCAAATTCTGCCTTCCAGGGACCTTTCATGGTAAATGGCCTGTATTTATATAGCGCTTTACTAGTCCCTAAGGACCCCAAAGCGCTTTACATATCCAGTCATCCACCCATTCACGCACACATTCATACACTGGTGATGGCAAGCTACATGTAGCCACAGCCACCCTGGGGCGCACTGACAGAGGCGAGGCTGCCGGACACTGGCGCCACCGGGCCCTCTGACCACCACCAGTAGGCAACGGGTGAAGTGTCTTGCCCAAGGACACAACGACCGAGACTGTCCAAGCCGGGGCTCGAACCGGCAACCTTCCAATTACAAGGCGAACTCCCAACTCTTGAGCCACAATCGCCCCTTTCATGACAGTAATTGCAGGCATTGGTTTTTATTAGACTTTTATCAAGCTTAGAATCGAATTTAAATGAATGAACCTTACCTGACCTTGAGTGATTACCCACAACAACCGAACCAGAACCTCTCCTCACACTGTCTGCTGTCTTTACTTTTCACGCTGGAATATTTCTCTTACGGAAGAGTGCAAACTCATCTGCCGGTGTTCCAGATTAACTGGTGTCACAGATTAACTGGTAACGGTCAAACAGATGTGTAGTAGACATCAATCCAGGAAATAAACAGTTAATATTTCATCTGTGACATTTGTCAGGTTCATTTAAACACACTCCGTCAATCCTATTGCTCCTGACCAAGTTGTGTCAACTAGCTCCAGCTGTGGCCAAGTGCCATAGCCTACAGCCAAATTAACATCTGACTTGCATCTGCACCTGGCTCTATCACCATGTTTTAATTCCCGTTTCATGCGAAATAAATTTTTAGCTTTTAATGTTTTAGGTTCCTGCATCTTGCAAATAAGCCTTTAAACTAAATTAAATGGTACTAAGTATTTATTTTTGGCCTACATCAGTAAAAAATGACAAATTATATACATAAAGTTCTAAAATCACTACTCCTAATGTTCATGATTATTTAAAAAATATTTTTTTCCATAACAAAGAATTATGTCATAAACAAATATTATGCATTAATATTTGACTAGTGTTGTAACATCACATCCTATTAGCATAGTCTGCTGTTTCTTTTCTCTGGAAATAAACACTTGGGGTCAAAAAAGATAATATAGATCGACACAGCTGGAGAGAGCTGCTAGTTATATACAGTATATGTAACTTATACCCACATAGCAAGCATGTCTGGCCTGCATCTGGTATCAAGCGAGTACTGCTGGTTGACTTCTGGTATGATAAGACGTATTTCATCCAGATATGGGCCAGGCCTGGCATAGATGGCACAATTTATGTTCCTGTTTTCCTATTTTAGTTAGAAGAGCCAAATGCCACGTTGCAATACTATACTGCTATAGTAGCCAATGTTTCAAATGCAGATTTGACAGGTTTGTGAGTGTACACTTTATCCAAAACCTAGTGACGATTTACTCATGCTTACCTCTGAGTGGCTGCAGTTTAGGCAGTAGAGCAGGTCACCTGCTGATCTGATGGTTAATGGTTTGATTCCTGGCTCCTCCAGTCTGTAAGAGTGTATGTACAGCTCTGTCCCAATCCAGCGACCACACGCTTTGTAGTGCGCGTTTGTAGATCGATTACGTCACAGCGACGCGCCGAAGGGAGTCCCAATTCGAAGTGTACTCCAAATGCGATCGACAAATGCGGTTAATTTTCCCAAATTTGAAGAGTGGGTCCGGTGTAGACTTCGTGGTCCCGTGTATCCCAGTATTCCTGGGTGTGGATATTTCTTCAGGAAAGAAGGTGGAGCGGCCGAAGAGTAAACTTTCAAAAGTTAGTACTGAATATGATGTCACTTATTTATGTGCACAGCAAATTCTGGTCTTTGGAATAAACTCTCTGGGAGTTCAGATTAACTACATTTGAGTGTACATGCGTGACCATCGAATAAACTCTAGTGCAGAGTTAGAGTAACTCTTTTCCGGGAGTTGATTTTTCAACTCTTTATAGGAGTTAAAACTAAACTCTCATGGAGTAAAATTTCTACTACCATATAGAGTAAAATTTAACTCATAACTAGAGTTAAGTTTGATATTATTTATAGTGTTACTCATCAAATGAAAAAAGTTTTAGGTTTTAGGTGCAAATTACTACAAAAACACAATACTGATTATTATGAATGTATGAATTTTATTTATCAGAAATAACATATTCAAATATGAATCCTGCATGGATTAACATACATTCTGTGTAACAGTACTGTAATAGCATAACATCCACCATTATTGGCAGCTAAACAGTTGAGGTCAGATAGGCCTAACATTGGGCGAAAAGGAAAAAAAACAGAATTAAAGGAAAAAAAATGACTAAAGAATAAGCACTTCTTGTAATGCAGTGTTAATGTGAGGAAGACTGTAAAGTCTCCATCAAGCCAACAAATTAAGTAATGCAACTCTCTCACAGAACATAAAATTGTGAATCACACCCATATGACATTTGGGCATCAAAACATTTGAAATGTCTTACTTTCTCCCTTTCTAGGACCAGTATCTTCTTAGAAATGGTTTCATTTACCTGAAAAGCAGGACACTGATCATGGAAACACGTTTCATGGTTAACATAAATAACAAAAACAGCTATATATTTGTAGAGAGAGAGAGAGAGAGCAAGTCTTATTACACACTATAGTTGCAGAGCAAACTACATGAAATACTATATTAAATAATTTTTCTCTAATCTGTTTTATCTTCGTGTTTAAGCTTTTTCAAGTAATGGCAACTAAAGAGTCAAGTATAAGTCAATTAAGTACTGTTTGAAGTCCGGCATCACTTGTGTCACTGCTCTGACCGCTGGTGGTTGAGACAGACAATGTATCTGTTAGACGTGGAGAGGAGGGCTCTTCCACATGTTGCTTCAGGACAGTCAAATCTGAGGTTGACAAATAAAAATATTAGAATATAAGGTATATACAAACGTTAAATTAAACGTTAGTGTTAAAATTAAGAAATAGAAATAAACATTTTCATTGACAATGTGAAATGTGTACACTGTAAAATGTAATATTGTGTTTAATTAAAAATATTAAATAGGCTGAACTCAGTTTTTATCACTTTGTTATTAGAACTCTACATGCTACATGGGGGGCTACATGAATAGGATGAGGGACCTATGGATTCTTCGATACCCAACATCCACAATGACGGCGAAACAACTAGTAGCTCAGTGTTCCAACATTCGAAAGAAGGGACTGCTCTCACAGCTAGAGATTGATGAGGTACAACACAAATGCTACGGCAAGGAGGAGTCAGGACGCCAGGTCAGGGGGGAGATATCATCACCCACACCCGAGATTGGGTACATAGCCCCAAGTGCGATAGGAGAAGGATCGTTCAGTGCGAGAGGAACTGACCTGAAAAATAGGATCATGGCCAAGCTTGAAACCTGGATCCCCTGTAGCCGGTTACCAAGATTACGTGAAGTACCCTCAGAAGGTCTGCTAGATGATGTTAATGCAGCACTACGGACAATACCTACAACCACGATTACCGACACTAACAAGCTGATCTACAATACGGTAGCAGTGATCAGTGAAATGCTTGGCTACAAGTTGAACAGCCACAAGGGGCAGTACCCTCCATGGAGAAGGAGGCTAGAGGGCAAGATCAAAGTAGCACGGAGGGAGGTTAGCCAACTAACGGAGTTGCAGAAAGGTGCGACAAAGAAAGTGCATAAGAAATACAGCAAGCTGTCCATACCTGAGGCCTTGGAAACTGCCAAGCAAAGACTCACAGCCTTGGCCAGCCGCTTGAGGAGGTACACCAGAGAGATAGAAGGCAGGAGAATAAACCAGCTGGTCTCCACAGAACCAGCAAAGGTGTACTCTCAGTGGCAAGGGAACAATAATAATAAGAGAACAGCACCACCAAGGCTGGAGACGGAGCAATACTGGAAGAGCATATGGGAGAAGGACGCAACCCATAACGGCAATGCTCAGTGGCTAGTGGATCTGAGGGCAGACCACAGCGACCTCCCTGAACAGGGTCCAGTAACCATCACAGTGGCAGATATCCAAGAAAGGGTCTCCAGTATGAAGAGTTGGACAGCACCAGGGCCCGACATGGTTCACGCCTACTGGCTAAAGAAGCTGACTGCACTCCACGAGCGTCTGGCAGCACAAATGAACCAGCTGCTAGTTAACGAAAGACACCCGGAATGGCTAACTGAAGGCCGGACGGTCCTGATCCCCAAGGACCCCAAGAAGGGACCGGTCCCCTCCAACTACCGACCAATAACCTGCCTCAGTACTACATGGAAGCTCCTGTCAGGTATCATATCGGCTAAGATGAACAGGCACATGGGTCAATACATGAGCGGGACACAGAAAGGAATTGGCAAGAATACCAGAGGTGCAAAACACCAGCTACTGGTAGACAGAACAATCAGCCGAGACTGCAAGACCAGACTGACCAACCTGTGCACTGCCTGGATTGATTACAAGAAGGCCTATGACTCAATGCCCCACAGCTGGATACTGGAATGCCTAGAATTGTACAAGATCAATGGGACCCTAAGAGCCTTCATCAGGAACTCAATGGGGATGTGGCGTACAACACTAGAGGCCAACTCCAAGCCCATAGCACAAGTTACCATCAAGTGCGGGATCTACCAAGGAGATGCTCTGTCCCCACTGCTGTTCTGCATAGGCCTGAACCCCCTCAGTGAGATCATTAACAAGACTGGCTACGGATACCGACTACGGAACGGAGCAGTTGTCAGCCACCTCCTGTACATGGATGACATCAAGCTGTATGCCAAGAGTGAACGAGACATCGATTCACTGATCCACACTACCAGGCTATACAGCAATGACATTGGAATGTCGTTCGGACTGGAGAAGTGTAGTCGGATGGTAACAAAGAGAGGGAAGGTAGTCAGAACTGAGGGGATTGAACTACCAGAAGGCAACATTGCAGACATAGAGGACAGTTACAAGTACCTGGGGATCCCGCAGGCAAATGGGAACCATGAAGAGGCCGCTAGAAAGGCTGCAACCACCAAGTACCTGCAGAGGGTCAGGCAAGTCCTGAGGAGTCAGCTGAATGGTAAGAACAAGATCCGGGCCATCAACACATACGCCCTGCCCGTGATCAGATACCCTGCTGGGGTAATAAGCTGGCCAAAGGAGGAGATAGAAACCACTGACATAAAGACAAGAAAGCTCCTTACCATGCATGGAGGGTTTCACCCCAAGTCCAGCACCCTGAGGCTGTACGATAAGCGGAAGGAAGGGGGCCGGGGACTGGTGAGTGTCAGCACCACAGTCCAGGATGAGACAAGGAACATCCAAGAATACATTGGGAAGATGGCCCCAACTGACCGAGTGCTCAGTGAATACCTCAGGCAGCAGAAACCCAAGAAAGAGGAGGGAGACGAGGAACCATCATGGAAGGACAGGCCCCTGCACGGTATGTACCACCGGCAGATAGAGGAGGTGGCTGATATCCAGAAATCCTACCAGTGGCTGGACAAAGCTGGACTGAAAGACAGCACAGAGGCACTAATCATGGCAGCACAAGAACAAGCTCTGAGCACAAGATCCATAGAGGCTGGGGTCTATCACACCAGGCAAGACCCCAGGTGCAGGCTGTGTAAAGATGCCCCAGAGACAATCCAGCACATAACAGCAGGGTGCAAGATGCTAGCAGGCAAGGCATACATGGAACGCCATAACCAAGTGGCCAGCATAGTGTACAGGAACATCTGTGCTGAGTACAACCTGGAAGTCCCGAGGTCAAAATGGGAGATGCCCCCAAGGGTGGTGGAGAATGACCGAGCTAAGATCCTGTGGGACTTCCAGATACAGACGGACAAAATGGTGGTGGCTAACCAACCGGACATAGTGGTGGTAGACAAACAGAAGAAGGCGGCCGTAGTGATCGATGTAGCGGTTCCGAATGACAGCAATATCAGGAAGAAGGAACACGAGAAGCTGGAGAAATACCAAGGGCTCAGAGAAGAGCTCGAGAGGATGTGGAGGGTGAAGGTAACGGTGGTCCCCGTGGTAATCGGAGCACTAGGTGCGGTGACTCCCAAGCTAGGCGAGTGGCTCCAGCAGATCCCGGGAACAACATCGGAAATCTCTGTCCAGAAGAGCGCAGTCCTGGGAACAGCTAAGATACTGCGCAGGACCCTCAAGCTCCCAGGCCTCTGGTAGAGGACCCGAGCTTGAAGGATAAACCGCCCGCAGGGGCGTGCTGGGTGTTTTTATATATATATATATATATATATATATATACATAGGGAGTTGAAAACAATACTCCAGGAGTTAGCTGTGCTCGCGGACTCTATCAAGCCTTGACCTCCCGGTCAGCTATTGCGCTGGTGGATAACAGAGCTCTTCGAAAACGTGGAAGCACTTTTGCAAATATGTGATATTTTGATAAATTAAGTAGATATTTGAGCATTACACAGCTACATTCTCGGCTGAAAGTATCTTAAAAGGTTATTTTGTGACCCAGAAAGGGTAGTCTGGGGAAAAGGAGGATCGCATTTGTCGGCTGTGGCTGTCGGAACCTGTGCGTACTTGTAAGCGCGGCAATGGCGGAGGAGCGCGGCTAAAAAACGTATTACTTTTCCTGGGTCACAAAATAAACTTTTAAGATATTTTCAGGCGAGAATGTAGCTGTGTAAAGTTCAAATATCTGTTCGATTTATCAAGACATCACATATTTGCAAAAATGCGCTGAAGTTTTCAGAGACGTGTCAAATCTAGCCTTTATTTAACAACATAAGCAAACTCTATGTTACAATGATTGCACAGCCATTAAGGATCAAATCAGTTTCTAAAAAATGTTCTGTTTTTTCTCCCTCTGCTTGCTTCTTACTGTCTTTGAGGCGCGGGACCAGCACTCCTGCTGTTGGACAGAAAGACATCAACTCAGTGGTAAGTATTTTGGTTTTCCAATATATTAGCAACTGTCAGTGACATTTATATTAATCAGGCTGGACTTTAATCATACTTTAGAACAGCCTGTTTTACTTATTGTTTTTGTGCTTTGGTTTGGGGAAGTTGATTCTTTACTGATCTTTTCCTGTCTTCTGTTATTAGACTTGAGATATGACTGCACTATGCTGTTGCTGGTGACTCCAGTTAATTCTACAAGACATGCTGTGTAAGTAAACACACAACAACAGTTTGGTTTGCATTTCTTGAAAGATCACATCCCCCAAACTTAGTTTAGAGGGTCTACACTGTAAATAGTGAAGTCTGCAAGTTTTCTTTTGTTTTGTGCCCAAATCATTTTGCACATCATTAGAATGAAAGTTATTGGCCATGTTAGCATTGCCCTTTTTAAAATGATGCTTTCATGACATTATTGTATGTTGGGTGGTGGTCAGGGCTATCCAGACTGACAATTGGGACATTGAGTGTCACCTCTCCGGTGGGGAGGGAGCCTGAGATTGTCCAAATTGGAGTCTGTTTTATACCAAATGCAGAAAAAAATGTTTTAAGAAAGCAATTAAGTTCATGTTCCAAAAAATGTTGTTGTGTGTTGTGGTTGCAAGTGCTGTTGGCTCATGTTTGGTTCATTTTATGAGCGATAGAAGACAAGTATGCTCAAAGTGCTTTTTCGTAAACTTGTTAAGCAATTGAAGGGGAACAAATGGCTGCCATGAATCTCTGCTTCACTTAGGAGACCCAAACGTACAAAGAGCACCGCACCCACACAGTAATGATTTTTATTATGTATAATACTAAGATGATTGTTCAAAAGCTGGTGGAAGCTGGTCCTGCGCGGACCAACTGTGTGGGGTGATGGAGCACCTCTTCAACCTGAGCCTGAGGTTGGGAAGAGTCCCACAGCTCTGGAAAACCTCCTGTGTTGTACCAGTGCCAAACACTTCACGCCCCAAGGACCTCAACAGCTACAGGCCGGTGGCTCTGACATCCCACCTGATGAAGACCCTGGAGCGGTTGGTCCTGGCTCAGCTTCGGCGCCTAACAAGCTCATCACTGGACCCACTTCAGTTTGCCTACCAGCCTGGCATTGGAGCGGATGATGCCGTCATTCACCTCCTACATCGTTCCCTCGCTCACCTGGAGACCGCTGGAAGCACTGTGAGAATCATGTTCTTTGATTTCTCCAGTGCCTTCAACACTATTCTTCCCTCGGTTCTGAAGGACAAACTGGAGAACTCTGGAGTGGACCATCACCTCACTACCTGGATTTTGGACTACCTCACCGACCGACCACAGTATGTGAGGACTCAGGGCTGTGTGTCGGACAGGGTCGTCTGCAGTACGGGGGCCCCACAGGGAACGGTTCTGGCTCCGTTCCTCTTCACCATCTACACTGCAGACTTCTCCCACAATTCCACCCAGTGCTTCCTGCAGAAGTTCTCTGATGACTCTGCAATAGTCGGCCTCATCACTGATGGGGACGACAAGGAGTACAGAGGACTGACTCAAGACTTTGTGGACTGGTGCCAGCTGAACTACCTCCAGATCAACGCCAGTAAAACCAAGGAGCTGGTGGTAGACTTCCGCAGGCACAAGCATTCTCCACTGCAACCACTGAACATCCAGGGTATGGACATTGAGGCTGTGGACAGCTACAGGTACCTTGGTGTTCATCTGAACAACAGACTGGACTGGACTCATAACTCAGACGCCCTCTACAGGAAAGGGCAGAGCAGGTTGTACCTGCTGCGGAGACTCAGGTCGTTTGGGGTGGAGGGCCCACTCCTGAAGACCTTCTATGACTCTGTGGTGGCTTCTGCTATCTTTTATGGTGTGGTCTGCTGGGGCGGCAGCATCTCTGCTGGGGACAGGAAGAGACTGAACAGGGTGATCCGAAGGGCCAGCTCTGTTCTAGGATGCCCTCTGGACCCAGTGGAGGTGGTGAGTGACAGGAGAACGGCGGCTAAGCTGTCATCCCTGATGGACAACATCTCCCACCCCATGCAGCAGACTGTGACAGCACTGAGCAGCTCCTTCAGTGGGAGACTGCGGCACCCACGGTGTGGGACGGAGAGATTTCGCAGGTCTTTCCTCCCCACTGCTGTCAGACTCCATAATAAAGACTTTAACTGATCAAGCACACACATCCACACATGTGCAATAATACTAAGTGCAATAATCTTTTCTGGCATCGTTGTATTTTTACTCAGTTGTATATAGCATTCGTATTCTATTTTTATCTTATTGTATATTTTTATTCTATTTTATTCTACTGTATATAGTATATTATTTTATTCTATTCTGTACAGCTGTGTACTGTATTTATTCTTATTGTATTCTAATTTTTGCGTCATAACTTTTGCACTGTCCACTTCCTGCTGTGACAAAACAAATTTCCCACGTGTGGGACTAATAAAGGTTATCTTATCTTATCTTATCTGAAACCCGCAGCTCTCCTTAAATGGCTGAAGCACTTTGTGTCAGGGTCCTGGGACTGGGCGACCCAGGATCCCTGAGCAGTCATGTATTATATTATTATTATGATTATTATATGTATTTTGGTATTGCTGCTGCTCTCCTCCATGATTGTAGATGTGAGTGTGTGTGTGTTTATGTCTGCGGGGATGCTTGGAGGATGGAGCTCAGCCACCCGCAGGCCTGAGGGGTGTGGCCCTGCGGAAGGACTGGCCACACCCGAAGCCACACACCTGCCGCTGATCAGGGCTCGTCGGGGGAGCTACTTAGGAGAGTCTTGGAGCTCCCACCGACGCGGGATCATTGCATGAGACTCCACGTTAGTCTTCTGCTTAGTTAAAGTCTGAGTGTATGCCTACTGGAATTAAGTGTCTTGACGGCTCCCTCTGTCATTTTCCCCTCAGGAGGAGCGTGGAACATCGGAGGGCAGCAGGCACGGGGTGTGTGTGGACACACGGCAGTGGAGAACACGGAGCACGGACTTTTTGGGAAGACACGACACGGGAGTCACGGGAGAGCACGGGGATTTACTGTTATTGTTTCCATCACTGTAAATAAACGCACTGTTTATACACAGAGTACCGCGCCTGGGTCCTCCTTCCCCACTCCTTCCACGGTGTGCCATGCCGCACCGTGACAGAATGATCCCGCCACTTATGGACCCAGCGGTCTCCGAGGAGAGGCTCAGGAGGGAAATTATGGACAAAGTGTACCGCATGTGTGAATTATGGTGGGAGAAGCCTGCGGAAGGTTTGCGTCACGCCGTGGAGAGGCAGCTGCAGGAGATGCTTTTTAAATTCCCCTGGCTGGTGGACTCCCTTAATGCGGTGGTCCTGGACTTCCTACTTTCCACCCTCCACCTCCACTCTCCTCCTCAGGCTGCCCACCAGCTCGGACAGCTGGTGGATTCACTGCCTGAGACGCCGGCCCCGACGCCGACACGGAAACGACGTTCGCGCCGCCAGCGTTCCTCACCGCAGCTACATCCACAGACATCTCAACAGCCGGCTGTGGTGAGTCATATGGACAATTCATCGTCACTCACCTCAACTGTTTTCTCTGGGGCTATGTTTATACGGTCAGCTGCCCAGCCGGTAGCCAAAGCGCAGCCCGCGGCCCAGCTGGTCGCTGTACCCAGCTAGTAATCCAGCCGTCACCTGCTGAATCATCCCCCGCGACATCTACCTCACCGCTTACCGTTTCATCCTGTTCACCATCCACATCACCCACTCAGCCATCTTCTCCACCAGCAGCAGCCTCCATTCCACTACCCACTCCAGCGGCCTTGTCCGGAGAGAGCGACCTCACACGCGTCCAACGCCTGTTTGACTGGGTAACTCACACCACCAACACAAGGGCAAGAGTGGTGGGGTTAAACGCCATCGAGGCGATCCTGGAGGGGAATCCCTACCTTGGCCAGCTCAAGGGAGTTTCCGCCTGCCTTTGCACCCTGCGTAAAGCCCGGGGGGTAGTGCAAGCTCGGGAATCCGCAGACTTCGTCCAGCAGCAGCAGGAGCTCAGCGAGCCGGAGGAGCCCGCACCGCCAGCTGAGGAGCTCAGCGAGCCGGAGGAGCTCAGCATGCCCGAGCAGGAGCTCAGCGAGCCGGAGGAGCCCGCACCGCCAGCTGAGGAGCTCAGCGAGCCGGAGGAGCCCGCACCGCCAGCTGAGGAGCTCAGCGAGCCGGAGGAGCTCAGCATGCCCGAGCAGGAGCTCGGCGAGCCGGAGGAGCCCGCACCGCCAGCTGAGGAGCTCAGCGAGCCGGAGGAGCTCAGCATGCCCGAGCAGGAGCTCGGCGAGCCGGAGGAGCCCGCACCGCCAGCTGAGGAGCTCAGCGAGCCGGAGGAGCTCAGCATGCCCGAGCAGGAGCTCGGTGAGCCGGAGGAGCCCGCACCGCCAGCTGAGGAGCTCAGCGAGCCGGAGGAGCTCAGCTTGCCCGAGCAGGAGCTCGGCGAGCCGGAGGAGCCCGCACCGCCAGCTGAGGAGCTCAGCGAGCCGGAGGAGCTCAGCATGCCCGAGCAGGAGCTCAGCGAGCCGGAGGAGCCCGCACTGCCAGCTGAGGGGCTCAGCGAGCCGGAGGAGGAGCTCTCGCTGCCGGCCGAGGAGGAGCTCTCGCTGCCGGCCGAGGAGGAGCTCTCGCTGCCGGCCGAGGAGGAGCTCTCGCTGCCGGCCGAGGAGGAGCTCTCGCTGCCGGCCGAGGAGGAGCTCTCGCTGCCGGCCGAGGAGGGTCCCGCTCAGCCGGAGGTCAGCGGACCGGAGGGACCTCCACGTCTAGCGCGGCCTCCACGCCGTCCATGTCTGGTGCATCCACGTCAGCGATCGGCGCGTCATGGACCTGGTGCCACGCCTCGCTGTTGCTCACCGGAGCGGCGACGCCGCCACCGGACCCGTGGCAGGCCACCAGAACCGTTCCGCCGCCACCGGACCCATGGCAGGCCGCCGGAGGAGCAGCGCCGCCGCCACCGGACCCGTGGCAGACCACCGGTACCGTTCCGCCGCCACCGGACCCGTGGCAGGCCACCAGAACCGTTCCGCCGCCACCGGACCCGTGGCAGGCCCCCTGAACTGTTTTGCTGCTGCTGCCGGACCCGGGGCCGTCCGCCGGAGCTGCTACGTCGCCGCCGTTGGGCTCGAGGTAGGCCCCCTGAACTCTCTTGTTCTGTTGATGGGCCGCCTGTGACTGTTTGTGGCGTCTTTTCGTTTTCTTTTTGCACCGCTGCGGGATGCGCGGTCTGACTCTGAGACTGTGGACTGGGTCGGTTTGTTGTTTTGTTGTTTTTGCTTATTTTGGTTCTGGCCCTCCGTCCTGGTTCCCCCCGCCGCCCGCCCTGGGTTGGTTGTGCTGTTTTTTTGTTTTGGTTTTGGGGTCGTCGGGAGCCGACCCTTAGAGGGGGGGTACTGTCAGGGTCCTGGGACTGGGCGACCCAGGATCCCTGAGCAGTCATGTATTATATTGAGTGTCTCTGCGTCGCTTGCCTGTGATCTCCTTTTTGGTCACCTGACTTCCCCTCGGTGTGGTGGAGATCATTTGCGGGTTATTCTTCTGAAGCCTCCATCGCGGCTGGTCGTAGCTATAGAAGCCTCCTCTGAGCTATTCTGCTTACGTTCTGTGACCCGGCTTACTTGGTACGTAATCAACTTTTGTTACGCTCTCTGCCTTCTATTGTTCTTTTATAGTAATTATTTATTATGTTTCGCAGGAAGTGTGGGCCTTAGTTTTGCGCCAAGCTACGCGAACTGAAGTGCTGCTGTTTTGCCTTGCTGTGCTTTTACCGTCTGTTCCCGTTGTGAGAATTCTTTCCCTGCTGCTGTCAGCTTTTACAGTGGACGTCGGCGTGGACAACGGCCATATGCATGCCGGTTATCGGAGTCAGCTGGCGTGCATATTGATTGACTGTTAACTTATCGTCGTGTGGACGGCAAGTTGGAGCAGTACGGCGATTCCGTTTGCTCCAGATTTTAGAGTTTTATTCAGATTGTATGTTGTTTTATTGCTTTTTGATTTGTAGTTTGGATTCTCTGTTACACCACTGGTGGGAGGCCCTTTTTCTAGCTGTGGATCACCAGTGTGGTCCTGCAGTTGGGTTATCCCCCGGTGCTACACATTAGTTTGTTGTAATATATTAACATTTTCTTTGTTTCTTTTATTCAGATGCGGAGTGCCGACGTGGAGGAGACTAGGGTGCCTTGGTGGTGGGATCCCTTGAGTGTACACACCTGCCTTGTCTAGTTTATTAGTGTGAGTGTGTGATAGTGTGTTGCACTTGTGTTTTGGTGTGTTTTCTTTCTTTAGTTGTGTGTGGCATCCCTGCCCCTCCACTGGTAAGCCTCAGCTCTGAATACCTTTTTAAGCATATTTGTATTTGAATATTTATGATTATGCAGGGCTCTAGAGTGCGACCAATTTGGTCGCAAATGCGACCAAATTTTTCAGTGGTGCGACTAAAAATAAATATTTGGTCGCACAGGTGCGACCAACTGTTCCGGTAACAAAAAAAAAAAATCTCTGTAACTCTCCGTGTGGTCAACAACAGACACACATTATGCCCCTATCGTGGACTAAACCAATCAGAGATAGTCAGGGGCGGGACCTCTCTGATTGGCCGTGGTCCAGTTGAAAGTGCAGGTGGAAGAGAGAGGTGAGTAGCTTGAATAAAGCGATATCAATTCATTAACGGATTCCACACAAAGACCTAAACACGGAGCGGACCCAACACATCAGAATCAGCTTCGTCTTTCTCGGCTTTCTCACCCGACGGCCTGAACACGGACACGCTGTCGGAGCTTAGCGATTCTTCGGGTCCGCGCTGTGTTTACGTCTTTTTGCGCTGATTCTGAGCTGCAGGTTTTGTCTCTCTCCAACCAAAATTCACCGAGCCTGCAGCAAAAGAAGCAGCAAACTGCGCTTCACATTTGATCAATGTCGTCATGAATTCCCTCTGACTTTTGCTGTTTTGCTTCCACCACGATAAAAATCACACTTCCTGCACAGCTCTCTCTCTCTCTGTACTTCAGGAACAGTTTCCCGTCTCAAATCTGTTTTCTGCATTATTCATTCGCTTATTACCCACCAGTCTAGCGTTGTTTACAGCGCTTTTTCTTTTTTCACTTAAATGACCTCGGACAAAGCCTAATTTCTGCTGTTCAATACTGAAGAAATTTAAATTTCTTAAAATTATGCAAAATTGCAGAATATTTAAGGTTATCTGCTATAAAAAGCCAGACCAGGAAAACCTCCTTCATGTTTTCCTGTGTTTTATTCTCAGTTACTTTCACACAAAGGCATCTGCTGTGATTTTCACAATTCTGATGAAGTCTCATGTGTATCAGTACTGATAAATGATCAGAATTATAATATTTCTGACTGTCTGAGGCTAAATTGAATCAAATCAGGACTTTGAGAACCGGAATTGAATGGATTATAGAAATCAGTGATGATACTCAGCCCTAGTGAGCAGCCTAGGCCTGAGAGAAGTGGATGTACTGTAGCTGTGGGTAATAAGAAAAGATGAAAAGAACTATTGATAACTTTTTTGTTAAGTTAAGGCCTGATCTGTCTGAAATTCATAGCCAGTGCTCTGACACGGTGCCATCAATATTTGAATGCTGAAAAAGCACAGTGTATCCAGAAAACACATTATATGCTGCAGTAAATGCACTGCCCAAGTGTCCCCTCTCCCCACGGCCTTTCAGCAGCAGACAGCAGCAAACAGGTCGTCAGAGGAGGCCAAGATGATGATTAAGTTTTTAACATTTTCTACAATATTGACAAAGCACTTTAAGCACAAGTTTGTTAGTTAATAATTTAGAAATTAATATTGTCTGTATGGACTTCCCCCCCCCCCAAAGAAAGTGTACATGTAAAACTGCGGTGTTAAGCGATGCGGTTGAAAAATTTGAGTGCGCCTAACTTTTGTGCCGGTACGCCTAAATTTTTAAAGTTAGGCGTACCGGTGCGCCCATGTCAAAAAGTTAGTCTAGAGCCCTGTTATGTTTTTATTCGGTGTTTTAAATAATTACCAATAAATTGTCAATTTGTTTATTATTGAACCTCGTCTCTGGATTGAGTATAGCGAACCTAAGTGCCTTTTTGGTGATTTAGTGTCATTTCCAGTATTCTCTGGGTGAAATTCCCAGGGTGGCGTTGTCGTTCTTTAAAACTGAAGAGTATTTACTTTATATCCCAACCTCGTCTCGCCACAATTGCATGAGACTCCACGTTAGTCTTCTGCTTAGTTAAAGTCTGAGTGTATGCCTACTGGAATTAAGTGTCTTGACGGCTCCCTCTGTCATTTTCCCCTCAGGAGGAGCGTGGAACATCGGAGGGCAGCAGGCACGGGGTGTGTGTGGACACACGGCAGTGGAGAACACGGAGCACGGACTTTTTGGGAAGACACGACACGGGAGTCACGGGAGAGCACGGGGATTTACTGTTATTGTTTCCATCACTGTAAATAAACGCACTGTTTATACACAGAGTACCGCGCCTGGGTCCTCCTTCCCCACTCCTTCCACGGTGTGCCATGCCGCACCGTGACACTTTGCCTCACGTTGCTTCTTCTGCAGCTTTCTGGGCATCTTCTTATGTGGAGACGCCACGTCACCCATCACTATGGCAAACACTTCTTGTCCTACGTCAGGCATTGCAGTGCATTCCATAACGCTTAGCATTTAGGCCAGTTCAGTCTTTGTTTTTTCACACCAGAGAATTTCACTTCTCACTCCTCTTATATGAATCAGCTTGGAAAAACTACAGCACATGTGAAAGAGGAACACTGAACGCTGTTTGTATTGGATAACTGGTTCTACAACCTGAGCTATGGCAGGCTGTGACAAAATAAGCTCCTTATATGATAGTGTTTGGTTCTCTAACAGCTCAAAACACACTTTGGAGACGTGCACTTTGAATTTTCATGCACAGTAACTCTTTTTTTGAATATAACATGTTGAATTAGGTCACGCAATCTTTAAGTGTTTTATTCTGCATTTAAATAATAATATGTAGAATGAGTTCTTACAGGTCTGTTGGATTTATGAAGGCCCTCCTCATTTTCTTCAGCTCTATAAGCATGTAACAATGATATCAAGTGCACCTTAGGTTTGTGTTTGGTATCAAGCGGGTGTGTTATGCTGCACGAAAATTAATTTGAAGACTTGGACAAACAACTTGGATGTAAAAGTTGGCTATTCTCAAATTAGATTTGTTTTGTTTTTTTATTATTATTTTTTAATAGTCTATTATCTTGCATAAATCATGTGTTAAGAACCTGTATTGTACATATTAATTACATGATATTCAGTGGATGCTGTTTGCAGGTCTGAGGTTTGATTCTGTATCAGATCAAATAAAGGAAGAATGTCACGTCTTTAACCAAAATTACACTGCAATTGCACAATTTCTTCTTGTAATGTTTTGTTTCTTACCAAAAAAGAATCCTTTCCTTTGGATTCTTCTACACAAATAAATGAGATACTTCTGTCTTAAATGTTGACTCATGGGAGGAGAAATCACTTGTGGGTAAACCAAAAGTCAGACTGTCTTCATGGCAAAAGTACATTTATGTAAAGAAATTTCTTATATTTGAAGGTCAAGGCTACATTCAAAAGCAGTGTGATTCAAAAACACAATTAACAGTTAGTGACTATTCAGAAATTATGAGAATACAAAGCGCACTGTACTGGTTTCAGGCATGTCAGATATGTTGACTGATAAACATTTTATTAATGAACATTATTGATTTCTGGAATCATGATCTACATGACATGAATTCATCTTGGGTGAGCAAACATTAATCTTTTGTTGATGTTGTTTTTTTATTATTATTTAAATAGCAGATCTTTTTTTAGATTATTGATGTAGCCACGTACACTGCTGCTACGGTTCAATAAAATCAGTTTGTGCTGAAGAAACCCTGCGTCTAATTACCTCATATCATGACAGAAATCAATGCTTTTAAAGCTCCTGGGAGACCCTGAAGAGCTGCTCTGCTTATTCCCAGATGGACCTCAAAGGCAAATCACCAAGTTTCTCCTGAAGGACTTGATCCACTCTTTCACTCTGTGCAACAGTCAGTGTGTTCTTCCAGTCTCCAATCTGACCTGTAATAAAGACAAAAACACAACACCTGAAACCCTGATATAACATTTTTCTGCACAGCAGCTGCAGGTCTGTTATGTTACCTTTGCGCAGGAATTTTCCACTGAACTTCTCTGGTGGAATGTGCTCATAGTTTGCTTTCGAGTCCTTCTTCATTTTCTCAAACTTAGCTTTTTCCACAACTTGACTGATGGCGGCTTCAGTCAGGTTTTTCCCTAAGAAGTTGCAGATCTTCCTCACTGATCCTTTCAGGTCCTGAAAGAAAAGCAGGAACGCAACAGAAAAAGAACCTTAAACTCTGCCAGATATTTTATTTGCTTTTCCTTAGGAACAACAAAAAATGCGAAGAAACATCTTACCAAAATCATTTCCTCGTAGGTCAGGAAGAGGATGTTGTACTGGTCTCTGTTTAAATACCACTCCCTGACGTGGTCAAACCAGGATGACGCAAAAACTGTGTAGTGGCATAATGCATCCAGTCATTTGGCATTGTCATTTAATTGAGTTCACATACAACCCTCATGTCAGAGGAGGAGCTCAAGTGTAAGCTCTGTAGTTACCTACAGCATGACTGCAGGCATGATCAGTCCCCCATGCTAATCATGCAGTGGTAGTGTGCCTCCGAATGTAGTACAGATTTTGTCAATGTGCTCAATCCACACATCACACACACACACACACACAAAACTGGAGTCGGTGCTAAATACTACACAGCAAATTCAAAAGTTTTAAATGTTTTGGTGTTAATAGTCTTCTTGCAAAAGTAGAGTTAATTTTACTCTAAGCAGAGTCACATTCTTTTAATGTAACTCTGAGGTGTAAAATGATAGTAGTTAAAATCGAGTGTTAAAAATGAGTGTTTCTCTGTCAAATCTGGAGGTGTTACAATGGAAACACTAACTCTTGACCTCTTAACTCTGAACTCCTACAGGGGCTACGACACCAATAAAGTAAATTCACAGACTCCGCCCCCAGCACGGCTCCAATCGAAGCTGAAGTGAAGCCGTTTCAGAACATTTTGCTCTACATATTTGAGTTGTTTGCCATGCTTGGGTAAGTCATTTTTTCAAAGATTGTTTCAATTATTATTATTAGCTTTTACTTCTGTGGCTCTTTGGAGTTGAGACAAAGCTGTGTGAAAGGCATTAGCCATGTTGCTCGGTGATAGCATAATATTCTGTTTTAGCTAGCTGAAAGGTATTGTTTGCGGGCAAATACCACAGCCTTGAAAAAAGCTTGCATGTGAATTTTCAGTCAAACTTTTGGTCAAATACACCTAAAACAATGTCTAGAATGTGAAATGTTGGTATAATGGTGCTACTTGAAGCCTGAAAACGATCGCACATATAAAAAACAAACAAACGAGCAAACAGCAGTAGCTGACGTCCTGACTGGATTCTACGTTAGCATAGATCCCTCCAGAGTTTTGTGCACACGGTTTAGGTAAAAATGAAAAAGGTTGAGGTTTTACATTTAGTTCAGTATTACCTGTTGCCTGTGTCCTTGTCTTTTGGGAAAATACTTTACACAAGTAATGGCTCAAAGAGGATTCCTTTTTTTTTTTACTGTGCTGCAATTATTTACTGGATTATTTGGGCCATTAATTAGTGTCAACTAATTTTTATTCGATCTCCGCACAGGATATGCTTGTGAAGATGGAATATGGGGGAGAGCAGAAGTGCGTTGAAGTTCCACAAAGGGATGAATGAAGGACAAGCATATTGTATTGAAGAAATAAGTGATGAGAATGCTGTTATTTGCATTTACCAGCTCACCTATGTCAGACCTTTTGATAAACAAAATTCTAATGAAAGTGAGAACATGTATACTGTTACATCTTTCAGAAAATGTTTTGAAATTGTGGTGCACAGTTCAGAATAAATGTTTTTCAAAAACCATTGCGTCTTTTTAGTAAATGTTTATTTCCAAAAGAAATTTCTAGAAGTTCAGAACAGTAAAATTCCCGCTTTTTAGAATTAATTAGAAGATAAATCTTACATAGTTAAACTAAAATACTCTTTGAGAGTTAATATATAAACTCTTAACACCAAGTGTTAAATTATCAACTCCAGACAGATTTGGTGTTTAACACTAAATCAGAGTTAACGTACCAACTCTCCAAAAAGAGTTAAATTAACACTCTCTGGTGTGGACCCATATAGACACTTTAATAGTGTTGAAATCAAATCCGACAGTGTTAATTTGGACATGCTGGATTTGCTGTGTAGCACAGCACCACAAAATCACTGGGTACTAAATCAGGCCCTCTAACAGAGGGTCCACACATAATGATGAATCAATTACTGATTACTATAAAGTGAGGAAACTTACCGTTTCCTGTTATGTACCACTCAAAAAACTGGTGAAAGCTCTCGGGAGTTTTCCAGCTTTGACACCACGTTGTCCTTTGGATTCCTCATCAAATACACGATCTGATATATATATTTTTTAAAAATCGGAATATTAACAGTTTGTTACTTAAATGTAAAAATTGTAAAAGTCATTAATTAAAAAAAAACAATTTAAAATTTAGGGTCAAAATTTGATTTCAAATAATATCTTTTAAAATATGTTTTAAAGCCTGTACATTTTTATAGCTCTTTTTCTCCTATTTCTACTTGATTTGATGAACCTCTTAGGCTACGTTCACACTGAAGGTCTTAATGCTCAATTCCAATTTTTTGATCAAATCTGATTTTTGTGTCTGCTTGTTCACACTACAAATAAAATGTGACAGCAAATGCGCTCTAGTGTGAACCCTCAAAGTGGCCTGAATGCGCAAAAGAAGACATCACACACAACGCGCTCTGTTTAGACCCAGACCAAACAGTATTGTTTGACTGATGGTCCTTAATATAAAGACTTGTTTCTGACTTTACGTTTCCCAATTTTGCTTTAAGTTATAAAGTTATTTTGTTATTTACAAATGGCCTAATAATGATCCTTATTGCTGTTTTAGAGAGGAGCGATGCTTCAAAGGATAGGGATAGTTGCAGATTTCTGTCAGAATCTGCAGATTATACAGTACAAATAAAATGTTCACGTTTCTCCAACGTTGTATTCCCAATAGTTTCACTGGATGGCCAGGAAGCGTTCACAATGTCTTCTTGGGCGCTGATAATTGGCATCTGTCTTGTGTCAGTGACGTAAAAGACAGATTTAATGCGACATGACCATTCAAACAGAAGTCGGTTTCTAAAACATCAGATATGTATCGGATTCACTACCGCATACGAAAGTAGCTTAGGTCGGATTTGAAAATATCGGACTTCTGCTGTTCAAACTGTCATACCATGAACGGATATGGGTCGCATATGGTCAAAAAAGTCAGATTTGATGCGCTTTCGCCTGCAGTGTGAACGTAGCCTTACTCTGCAATGACCTCATTGTACGAAAGGAAAAGGACAAAAAAAAATATACTGAAATAAAAACACAGAATTGCCAGTCTTGGTAGACGGAGATTGGTCTGCAGCCTGGCTCACACTGCACCCGACCCCTACGGGGAATCCTGCGGGTGGTGGGCCTGCAGGAAGATGGGCCCATGTCCCTTTTTCAGGCTGTGCCCGGCTGGGCCCCATGGACTAAGGCCCGGCCACCAGACGCTTGTCCTCAGGCACCCTCCCCAGGGCCTGGCTCCAGGGCGGGGCCCCGGTAACCCTATCCCGCACTGCAAAAATGGCTAGTCTATATTTAGGAAAAAAATACTACATTTGATACAAAAAGCACTGAAAACAAGTGAAATTATCTGTCCATGCAGCAAGTTTATTTTACTTAATAAGAAATCTTGAAATAAGATTTTTTAATCCAGAAATAAAAGAACACATTTGAGAATTGAAGAGGGTTAAAATAAGCTTTAAAAAGCTCAATTTAAGATAAAATTACTTGATATCAAGTCCCAAAATTAAGTTAAATATGCTAAATTACAGTCTTTTTTTATGTTTTGAGTTCTTACTTGCAGCAAATGAATGCACTGCAACAAGAAAAATTGTTCTAATACTATGAAAAACTACTCAATATTAGTGAAGTATGATTAATTTGTTTCTTGATTCAGGTTGGCTTATCTTAAAATAGAGCCGAATCAATATTAAATCCAGGCAAAAAAACCTTAAAACAGACCTTTTTCCTAGAATACTCCTTGGCTTCTACTGAAATCACAACCAGGACAAGAGTGATATATGTCAACATTTATTTCTCTCATGAGAACAAAATCCTTTTTTTAAACAATATAGGGCTGCTGCACAATCCCTAAAAGTCTAAATCAACCCTTTAAAAGGCCTAAACAGAGAAAAGAAATTACATTTTTGGCCTTAAACTTTTGTGACAGTCACATAGTCTCACAATGTTGTAAATAATGGCATTACTGACTTAAAGCTTTACATGCCTCAGGTAAAGTGTCACTAAGAAAAAAAAATAACAACTTTCATTTGTAAAGCATTATAAGTACAGCCGTTTCTCAGGACATTGCTAGGCAAATTAGGAACAAAGTTGTACAAACGTACTACAAAACTAAACAAACTGCAAATGACCTGATAAAATCCTGCTTGGTATTCACCTATTTTTCAAAGAACGACTTCCACTCAGCTATTGCTTTCTTATATGCACTAGTGGCATCTTGATCATGGATGGCATCAGTGATTACCTCAGTTTGTATGACAGAGAGGACTGTTGCAACACATTTTGGGTATGTTAAGTGCAAGGTGTAGTAATATGCCATCAACACCAACATTCCTTCCCAGAAATCCTCCAAGGGGAGAGTGGTCACTGGTATGTTTCCTACAGCAACAATGCTGGTTGTTCCATCAAAAAGCAGCACTGGGGAGGAGAGAGGCCGCTTCTCCAGGTATAGCATTGCATCTTCACCCGGCTAGAAAAGCACAAAAAAAGGACAAATTCTTCAAGATTTTAAATGAAAGGGTTGCTGTGCATCCAAACAGCTTAAGACACAAAAAGCAATATCAAGAGTTTAGAATGCTCCAACTGATTTACTGTTGGAATAGAAGAAATAAATATAAAATATCTGACTTACATAAATATGAAATTTTGGAAATGTACACAGCAAAATCTCCAGTGTTAAATTAACACTGGAGAGTGTCTATATGGGTCCACACCTCTGAGTGTTAAATACAACACTGTTGAGTGTTAAATTAACACTTTTGACAGTGTTATATGTTTAAAAGTAACCTAGTCGGTTTTGAAGATTAACAATGGCTAACACTGAGCAGTGCTGATTTTCTAACACTGGAAAATAACTCAAAATGTTAGAAATATTCTAGTGTTAGAAAATCAGCACTGCTCAGTGTTAGCCATTGTTAATCTTCAAAACCGACTAGGTTACTTTTAAACATATAACACTGTCAAAAGTGTTAATTTAACACTGGAGATTTTGCTGTGTATTAATTCTGAGCATGAATTTTCTCTAGTTTGCAGCATTTTTATCATGTCTATTTGTGCTTTTTTTCTCATTTGTTTTTTTTAAAACTATTTCTTTTAACTTTGTTACATATTCTAGTTTTTGAAGGCCTTTTTAAATATATCATTTTACTGCTTCTACTTGTATCCTAACTGCAATGTGCTTTTGCTCTGTGCTGCCTCTCTGGAGTAGGTTTTGAATAACAATTAAGAAATCCTGAATAAGGAGTAATTTAATCCCTGCTGAATTGAACTTCAACCCACTCTTATTAAGCAGGAAAAGCAAAATAATAATATTAATAATAACAATACAAGTAAATGGAGTACAAGTTACAGTGGCTGGTATTGCAGCTGTTCGCACCTTGAGGATATGAAGGAGAGCCTCACTGGCACCTCCCAGCCGCTTTGGTGGTGTAGTTTTTGAAGGAAAAAGAGATGGAAGTGCATTGAAGAGAGTGACAGTAAAATCCACTGTGAACGGAGAAAAGTATCTCAACAAAGCAATCCGAACATATCTGATGTATGGATTTAATGTATGCAAAGGCCACTTACCTCCACGTACATCCAAGGGGAGAGGAGGTTTCAGGACCTTCTTCCAAATGCCATAGAACTGCACCTTCGAACAAAACTCTGCCCATCGACCCTTCATTTGATCTATGTATTTGCAGTTGGAGCCACCAATGATGCGACGCAGTTCATCCATCACCTATGACAAAGTTGTGCTCAGTTAGTCAAGAACTAGCTAAACCTATCCAGAGAAAGCAAGGAATTTAACTGACGGTAGTTGAACTTACATTTCCTATGTCTTTGAAGCACGGGTATGCTTCAAATATTTTTCTAGGCCTGTCTTCTTCCCTTGTAACATCTGCGTCAACAAAAGCTCGTCTGGCCTCAAACTCCAGGTCCAAAATTTGAGCGACGTCACTTTGGTTGGGTTTTGCATTGGGTTTCCTGTACATGTTGCTCAAGGTTTTGTAATGTCTTGCCTGCATCTTCAGGCTGTCATGGTCTGCTAGGGAAAGCAAAGAGCAATTGTAAGACATGGTGTAACTAGACTTCACAAAATTCAGATTTTTATAATCAGTCATTTCTAGTAAGGTTGCATGGTTGTTTTTAAGTATAATATTTATGAGAATTAATGTTTAGGTTAAATTTGTTTGAGTAATGAACTGACCCTATATGTCCTGATCATTTCCCTTTGTCCTTTTCTTATAATGATCATGGATTTATGTTAATTGTTAGATTGAACAGAATCAAATATTAAAACGAAAGTTTAAGATGCCCGTGAATAAAACTGTGGTGAAAATAAGGTAAAGGTTGTTTACTGTGTATATCGTTCACATCAGTGTGAACAGTGATTATGAGCTGATGGATAAAAATATTTTAGGTAATTTGATCTATGACAGAAACACTGTGATAAGGCATGATAGATGTGACCAGCATGAGGATTTACATGTGTAAATAATCAGCACTGAGTAACACCCATTACAACACAAAGTATTAAAATACTTACTATGGCTAACTGGCAAACTGGAATGACGGATCTATCATTTGTTGATTTTACACACCAACTCGAGTTAATGCCAAACCACTATGATTTATGGAATAAACACTTAGAACGGGGTTCATTGCTTCAACCATATTTTGGAAAGAGCTGTAAGAGGAACCACAGTCAGACTGAGAGGTAGATAAGGGTGATGGTGGACTTACTAACAACATCATCTGGAGGTGCAGTTGAAGGACCTATATCAGGCCTGGGTGCAGAGCATGAGGCTGACTTGGATAATAGTGGTAAAGCCAGCGTAGTATTGTTTGACGTAGTTGGTACAGTGGAGGGTAGCGGCAATTGGGATTCTTTCTCTGAGGAAAAAACAGAAGATGAGCAGAATGTAATAACAGGGAATAGCTAGAAAGTTAAGGAAAATACTCAACACTGTATAAATCTTGTGATGCACTCTGAACAGAAAACTGAGGGCAGGTGGTATCCCGTATAGTCAAGGATTGTTTTAATGCAATTGGACCTTGTTTATTGTCCATATTGAACTTTTCCTTGCTTTCTGGCTATGTACCTTCAGCTCTCAAACATGCTATAATTCAACCTGTTCTAAAAAAAAGGAACCTTGATCATAGTGATTTTGCCAACTATAGACCGATTTCTAAGCTTCCCTTCCTGGCTAAAATTCTTGAGAAGGTGGTTCTGCTTCAATTGCAGACCTTCCTGGATGAGAATAATATAAATGATAAATTTCAATCGGCCTTCAAACAACATCACAGCACTGAATCAGCGCTGCTTCGTGTTTTCAATGATCTTTTACTAATGGCTGACAATGGACGCCCCTCTGTCCTAGTGCTATTGGATCTTTCATCGGCATTTGACATTGTTGACCACAACATCCTATTGGCGAGACTAGAGCACACTGTAGGCATTAAGGGCGCTGCCTTGGATTGGTTTAAATCTTACCTCTCCAATCGGCTCTCTTCGGTACATTTGGCCACATCCTCTTCTTCGGCTGTACCTGTTTGCTGTGGTGTCCCCCAGGGATCTGTGTTAGGCCCTACCCTTTTCTCATTGTACATGCTTCCCTTAAGTGCTATCTTTGAGAAATACCACATTGCTTTTCACTATTATGCGGATGATATCCAGATCTATTTTGAGTTAAACGATGATCTTGCTCTGTCTTTGAATAGCTTTCGAGAATGCATGTGTGAGGTCAAGAAATGGCTTTTGGCAAATACTCTTATCCTCAATGATAAGAAAACTGAAATTATGATTTTTGGTAGTAATGCCCTTCGTGCCAAACTTCGGGATGCCTTTGGTTTTCTCACTAGTTCTTTCTCTGACACTGTTAGGAATCTGGGTGTCTTATTTGACAGCTCATTTAAACTTGATAAACAAGTGTCTGCTGTTGTCAGATCCAGTTTTTACCAGCTTCGCCTTATTTCTAAGACCAGGCACTATATCCCGTATAAAGACCTAGAAAAGCTCATCCACGCCTTTATAACGTCAAGGCTTGATTACTGCAATTCACTTTATTGTGGTCTCCACTCTTCCCTTTTACATAGATTACAGACAGTTCAGAATGCTGCAGCACGCATTCTAACTAAAACCAAGAAGTTTGCCCACATTACTCCTGTCCTTGCTGATCTGCACTGGCTGCCTGTCAAATATCGTATTCAATTTAAAATTTTGTTGTTTACTTTTAAAATTACCAATAACACTGCACCAAGCTATCTTAAGGAACTTTTAAACCCATATGCTCCTGCTAGGGCTTTAAGGTCATTCTCACAGTTACTGTTGGTTCAGCCCAGATCTCGACTGAAATCTAGAGGTGATCGATCGTTTGCTCTAGTTGCACCGGAGCTGTGGAACAATCTCCCGATTGGCATCCGGGCGTCTGATTCTATTCATTCTTTTAAATCACAGCTAAAAACATATCTTTTTAAACTTGCCTTTTCTACCAGTTAAATGCTGGCTTGCTTGCAGTGACCTATTGACCTATTGTATTAAATTCTCTGCTATCTTTCCATTATTGGTGTCTTTTATCATGGTGGTACAGTCTTACCTCGCTATAACCTATGTGCTGCAGTTTACTCTTATTGGTGGCTTTTATCTGTGAACATAATCCGTTACTTTTATGTATTTGATGTTAATGTTTGAACTGTTTTATTTTTTATTGTTTTATGTAAAGCACTTTGGTATGCCCAAGGCTTTTAAATGTGCTCTATAAATAAAGATTGTTGTTGTTGTTGTTGTTGTGGTCTCTTTGAAGTTTTAGATGTCCAAAAGTCATTAGTACAGCAGACCAAAGTACACACCTGCATTTGAGTTATCCTCGCTGAGGTCATCATTGCTCTCAAGAACTTTGGTATAGTCACTTGAACCACTTGCTTCACCACTTAGGTCACCTTCAGTCCCATTGTCTGTGTCATCTGAGCTGAAAAAAAAAGTCAAAGTCAAAGTCAACTTTATTTGTCGATTCTGCCACATGTACAGGACATACAGAGAATAGAAATTGCGTTACTCTCAATCCCTAGATAAATAGCAAATGAACATTTAAATATATTTAAATATAAAAGTGATTAAAAATGCAAGTAAAATAATTAAAAAGTAAAAATTTAAATAAATACAATTTTACAAAAGAGTCTTCCTGGGCCTGCCTCGTTGTGGCATGGAGCCCTGCCTCTTCCTTGGAGACTTCATATTTTGGAGTCGTTTGTACAGTTTGGTGTAGATGGTCAGCTGTGGTAAAATAATATATATTTGTACATCCTTTTATTATCTCACTCAATTTTAGATATTGTAGTGGGTAAAGAATGACTTACGTATGGCATGTGTGTGTCAGCATCACGTAACATGGGGTAATAGTCGACAATCTTCTGTGACATTGCTCTCATTTCGAGTTTGGAGGGGTATGTTACTTCTTTCCCCATGGGACTAGCACGGAGGATTGCAACCATGCTGGTGACTGTGTTCCTTACAAGTCTGCAACAGAGCTCCTTCGACATCCTACAGTCCTTTTCCTTTCCACTGTGGAGCAATGCACAGTACTGACTGCGCACCATGTCCAACTCTGAATCTGTATACACCACATACTCTGGTGGGTCTGGCATTTTCATTTTTTTGTCAGCAGTGTAGGAAATGGGAGTGGAAGTTTGAGGCTGACATTGTGACACATCAAAGCCTAAGGGGTTACTCTCGCTTCGATGGAAAGTGTTGGCATCTTGGTCAGTACTCTTAAACTATAACAGTTGTGGGATATAAACAAAAATACACAATTAGGCAAATTAATGCTAGACAATATGGACAGTAATCATCTTCTTAGTGGTATAATGTGTATTTACCTTTTGGCTGATAAAATCCCAAATCTTCTTTCTATGGAAGAAATTTTCATGGCCCGGAAAAAGATCCTTTAGGTCATCCCGGGTAAAGCTTCTAAAAGTTTCCTCATCAATATTCGCAGCTGTAAAAGAGAAAAACAACTTCAAAAGTGATATTTATTTCTCTTTTCCTGGGCGTGGCTTATTACATATTGAGGTCATTTTTTGTCAATAAATGTATTTTAGCAATAAGTAATATTAACAGGATAAAATGTCAAACTTAAAACAGTTTATCAAATATTTAGGAATGCAATAAAACTATTTTTGGGTGTCTTCAAGAATGATGTTCCAAGTCTATTTAGGCAAAGACAGCTCAAGGCTATAATGTGGATAAAGTTCAGAGTAGAGTGCAATCCTAGCTCCAAGTTTCAGAAATGATGCTAACAGATGTTAAGGCTGCTTAGCTAACGTACCAAAATAACTGAAAAATAAGACTTACCCTGCAACACAGACAGTATGGCATCGTCAAACTTGTCCATGCCGTGACAGCAGTTCTCTAGTTCGTTCCAAAGCCTCCACTCACAGTACCTGGAAATATCCTACAGCTTAAATAAGATCATTTAGCTAAAGTTAACACATTAGCTAGACTGCTAACTAGTAGCAGCCCTCACAAAACACGACTTTATCTTAATAACATCGTTGTACCATAGTATTTTTCAAATCAACTTAATGTTACCAATCTTAAATTACTGTTCACTTTGTTTAGATAAATAATTTTGATCTTCCTAACGGTCCTGATGGTTAACAAAGCAGGGGAAAAGAGTTTGTCCCGCGTGAAAGTAACGTCACGACAGGAACTGAGAATGCGCATGCAGAAAATTATTTATATTTAATTTTTTTTAAGTAAAAAAAAAGAAAATGAAAATATAAATTCAGTCTTAAACACTTATTGCCTAAAAATAAATATAACTGATGTAATTTAAACCTGAAAAATTGGATAATTAAGGATACATATATTTTTAAAATTGCCTTTCCCATGGTCCCACACTCTCATCTGTGGCCTTCAGTGGAGAGCGGTAAAGTAAAGCTGCATTGCTACAGCGCGAAAACAGTTCACCATGGCGCTCTGGAGATGTATGATCTGTTTTATCTTTGTTTCTTTAACTCTGAAGGTGCTCCTTAGCCACATAAATGCAGCTCATGGTCGAAGGCAGGATTTTTGGGTTTACTGTGGAATAGATGGCTGTGAAAAAGAGTTTTTAACTCATTCTTTCGCCACATTAAACGGACGCACCCTCTGTATTTGACGAATGGAAGCCCACCAAGAGGATGGAGGATCCCCCCAACATCCCACTCTTTAGGATCGGAAAATTTTGGTGTTTCAGTCTTTGCCAACTGTAGTACTGCAACAACAACCAGCACCGTGGAAATATCAACTGGTGGATCTTTGGCTGAAGTCCAGGAGCCTCAGGTTGTTGACAGCCCGATCACGGTAAGTGTTAAACTAAATAAAATGTAGTGTGGCGTCTGATGACAAATTTAGCTATGTCTAACTCCTCGTATTTGGTCCTATATTACTTTTAATCCTTTTCT
Source organism: Maylandia zebra (assembly GCF_041146795.1). NCBI lineage: Eukaryota > Metazoa > Chordata > Actinopteri > Cichliformes > Cichlidae > Maylandia > Maylandia zebra. The sequence goes on along the minus strand of NC_135170.1, from coordinate 32,700,865 downwards.
CCATTTTTAGTCAAGAGAAATTTAACGAGATCTCGCGATATTATACCGCTAGATATTGTTCTTCAAACTGTTACAAGCGATTTCCACTATGGTTGGATTTTAAATCACAATTTCATCCTGCAGGATGAAATAAAAAATAAATAAACAGAATAGCAGTTCAGTGTAGATAGTACAGGCTATGCTGCAGCCGGAGAAGGCACACACTCTGCGGCTGGCATGTCTCCTGGTGAAGTTTGCATCAAAGACACTCTCAGCGCGCTTAAATCATTCAATGTGGCAGCAATTTGGGTATCTCGTAAGAATTAGAAATGGTGAATACGGTTTCAGGTAAGACACAGAGTATTTGGAAGCACTGTAAAAAAAAATCTGTTGGCCAGAAATACTGCCAAAACATGGATAAGAATGATTTTCTTGAAAATTAAATAAATTAATAAATGCATACAATAAAATATATATCCATATACTAATACTACCATAAATTCTAAGTGCAAATCTAAATTACGTGATTTAAAAATACATAAATAATTTAATAAATACAACAAACATGTAAAGAAACTAATATCTAAGTGCGAACAAAAATTCATTATTTAAAAAGATAAAATCTCATTCTCATGAATCCAATCCCTAGCCTCATCAAAAAAAAATGGACAACCCCTTTTTTATTGTTTCTTTGTCTTTGATTTCTTTTCCACTTCTTTTTTCTTTATTCCAAAGAATGAATATTATATTATCTTATATTATATTGAATATTCACAACTGTAACACTAGTCACTGTCATGCACTTTGTTTTTTAATGGACCAATCATTAGGTGTAACTGATTATACCTGTTATGTAAGAATTTCTATAATTGGCCAGGAGTTTGGAGTAACTTTGTTTTTCTGCTCTAAAGGAAGAAGCTGTTGCTACAACATCCTTTACCAGACATGATATTACCAGATCTGCTGCAGCTTTTGCTATCAGTGTTCAAGAACAGTGCCACTTATCACAGGTATGTTATAGTCTTAATGGATCAATACATTACATAAGGCAATCAATGTCTTACTTGTTCATAATGGAATTCAGAATTTTTTTTTTTTATATATATAAATGCAGAATAAGTTACTTTTGTTTCAAATGTTTTCACAGAGAACGGTCAAACATATCATCTCAGGAGTGCAACAGTATCAGGCTGTTCTTTTGGATACGCTCAAGGAAAGAATGAAGACAGTGTTTGAAGATAATGCCGAGGGAACCACTCAGCTTCAAGATGAGGCTTTGGCTACATTTGATAAATTCATGGATCCTTTCTCCACCATTGCATATGGACAGAGTAGAGCCATAGGGGAAATGTTCTGTCCAGTCAACGCAGAGGAAGTAGTAGTATCCCAGAAGATATGTTGGGTAAAGCAAGGTCTTTCAAGGGTCATGTCCTTAAGGAACAAAAGTTTTTACTATGTACCATTAATTGAAAGTCTAAAGCAGTTAATGACTAATGAGAGAATCTTTACCATGTTGAACACTGCACCACAAAGAAGCAGAGAGGGATTCTTCTATGATTTTAGAGACGGGTCCCTCTTTACATCTCACCCCTTGTTTTCTCAGAGGCCAAATGCATTGCAATTAATACTGTACACAGATGAAATTGAAATATGTAACCCCTTAGGGTCCCATGCTTCTGCAAACAAATTGGTCAATGTTGATCCAAAATTTAGGTCAAAGTTAGCTGCAATACTTCTTGCTATTGCTAAAGCAAATGACATTTCTCAGTGGGGTACTGATGTTGTACTGAAAAGAATACTTCAAGATCTATCACTGCTTTACAATGGTGTAAGGATTAAAATGTCAAATGGTGAAATGGAATTGTTTGGTGCTGTTATAGCCATTTGCGGAGACATGCTAGCCCAGCATGAGATTGCTGGCTTTAAAGAAGGGATTGGTTTTGCTTATAGCAAATGTAGACACTGTGAATGCAACTTTGATGATATGCAAAGTGTTTTTGAGGAGAAGAAGTTTGTTCAAAGAACTCTGGAGAAACATATCAGGCAGTGTTTTGAAATAGATAAAGCAAGCACAGATTTATTGAAAGCGTCCCTCAAAACTACTTATGGAATTAATAGAAGAAGCAGACTAGTTGATGTTCCTGCATTTGACCTGATCAAACAAACTCCACAGGACATAATGCATGTTATTTTTGAAGGTGTTGCATCAATGGAAGTTAAATTTGTATTAAAACACCTAATTCTCTCAGGACAATTGGAATTAGACAAGTTTAATTCAGACATTCAAAATTTTCCTTACTCACCTCTTGAAATACGGGATAAACCATGTCCTATTAGCTTTGGCACTTTAGCGGCTAACGACAACAAATTGAAACAGTCTTGTGGACAGATGCTAATTCTTTTAAAAATATTACTTTTTCTTTTGTATGGTGTGGAGAGTGAGTATGTTGTATTTATTAGAAAGTTAATTATGATAGTTCAAATAGTTCTTGCTCCCATTATTTCTTTACAAACTGTATTGCAACTGAGAAGTATGATTGAAGAACACCTGTATCAGTTCAAGCAACTTTTTCCCGAAGCCAATATAATACCTAAGCAAAATTATATGTTGCATCTTCCCAGTCAAATCTTATCGCTTGGACCTTTAATAAGGAGTATGTGCATGCGCTTTGAGGCTAAGCACTCCTATTTTAAACAGTGGGCTTCTAAGTTAAATTTTAAAAATGTTTGTAAATCCCTTGCAAACCACAATCAATTTCTTGAGTGTTGTCAAAATGAAATAGGCACTGAACATCCTATTTTTGCGAAAGAAAAGGAATCCGGGCCAGTATCAGCTGTTAAAAATAATGAATATGTTAGGGAAAAAATGAAAGAATTTTTTGGAATAGATGTCATGCAGTCTGTTGTCTCAGTGAAATGGTATGTTCTAAATGGCAATAAATACATTGCTGGGAAGTCCATGATTATTGCAGATGTGGATGGCACTTTCCCTGTGTTTGGACTGATAAAGGATATCTTTTTGATTGACTCATCTTTTATTGCTTTTGAGTACCAACGCTATGAAACTTTGAATTTAAATGAAGACTTATTGGCATATGAAGTAACTGTGCCCATTGTTGCTCAAGCTACAGAATTAGCCCATGAGCTAATTGATTATACTTCATACTTTTCTATTAGTTTTAGGGACAGTGTGTTTGTGCCAATCAAATACAGTCTTTCTGATATTATTTCCCATAGAAATCACCCTTAAGATTAGGGTTGCACCAAGTATTGGCTTAGTGTAGTTTGTGATGATATCAGTTGACAGTCATTAAATGTTCCCTAAACCAATGTCAATGTTGTACCACATAATGCTGGCATGCTGTGACAAACAGCTGTCTTTGAAATGTGATTTGTATCATAAATTGTGGTTAATTTTTTTCCCTTATATGTACAACTTTGAAGTCAGACATGATTTTGAATAAATCATATTTTCAACAGGTGCCTTGGGTGAATTTCCTAAATCAAGCAAATTGAGTTTGTCACTCTATCTTGAAACAAGTGATATTTTGAGAGAAATCTGGTGAGAGACCTAATGTAGGCTATTTTAAGAGTTATTCTTCCCATTTCTGGATTTCTGTACTAATATAGACACAATTATGTGGTTATTCTCAATTTAAGTTTATTATCTAAAATCCAGACTTAGAAACAAGTAAATCTTTTTTAAAACAAGGCAAATAATCTGGCCTGTCTAAAAATAGGATTTTAAATCGTGGCAAGCACCAGATAATTTGCAGTGCGGGCAGGGTGAACTGCTCCCTCTATGGTTTTTTCATAGGGGTCTTCTGAATCGCTCTTTGTCTGGTCCCTCACCCAGAACCAATTTGTCACGGGAGACCCTACTAGGGGGCAAAACCCCCCCAGACAACATAGCCCCTGGGATCCTTGGGACACACAAACCCCTCCACCACCGGAAGTCCACCACCATGGGGCGATCGTGGCTCAAGAGTTGGGAGTTCGCCTTGTAATCGGAAGGTTGCCGGTTCAAGCCCCGGTCGTTGTGTCCTTGGGCAAGACCTACCACCTACTGGTGTTGGCCAGAAGGGCCGATGGCACGATATGGCAGCCTCGCTTCTGTCAGTCTGCTGTGGGTACAACTTTAGCTTGCCTCCACCAGTGTGTGAGAGTGTGTGTGTGAATGGGTGGATGACTGAGTGTGTAAAGCACTTTGGTCCCCTAGGGGGGACTAGTAAAAGCGCTATACAAATGCAGGCCATTTACCATTTACCACAATAAGGTGGCGATTCGCGGGCATGTCGCACCGGGAGGAGGCCCCGGGGTAGACCCAGGACACGCTGGAGAGATTATATCTCTCGGCCTTGGTTTTCCCCCGGACAAGCTGGAGGAAATGGGAGGTCTGGGCTTCTCTGCTTGGGCTGCTGCCCCTCGCGACCCGGACCCCAGATAAGCAGAAGAAAATGGACGGATGGAAAAACACAGAATTATTTAAAATAAAACATACAGTGCCTGATGTGGGGAAAGACATTAGAGGTGATCAGTGGATCAGTCTGGCCAGCACAAAACAGCAAATATAAATAATGTATGAAATTTTTCACCAACCTGATTTTGGATAAGTGACAAGGAAGACATCACTGTCTTTTATTTCAAAACTCTCAAGAGAGTACTCTGGAGTTGTAAGACTGACCACAAAATTGTAGTTTTTATGCTTGAAAACACGGTCTCTGATCTGCTCCATACTGGTTCTACATAAGACAGATAAAAAATATACACAGGAACGAAAAATCTGTGAGTCACATGGTGTTTGTTGATGCTGGGTGAGCAGTGTTGGGGAGTAAGGGAATACTCTGATTTTGATTGCTGGAAACCCAGACAAAACGTGCAATCAGAGGCTCTAATGTAAGCATCCTGTTAATGTTGGTGGCGTCAGTTACACAATGGACCCAGAGCCAGAATAACAGGGCCAGCAGTGAACGGGCATGAATGGTTTTCTTACTTGGAAATTAAAACACCACTTCATAAAAAGAAAGGGATGGGCGAAACCTCAATATCTTCAATGTATTATTGATGTGTGATTTTTATTACAATTACTGAATGCTACTCGCCACCAAGCTAACATTGTTAGCTGGCGTTAGCTGGCGTTAGTTCATAGACTGCATAGACTTGATGGAAAGCAACCTGCTAGCTGCAAATAATCATGTGCAGTTCCACATGATTATCAACAGAGAAAAAGAAAACATATTACTGATACAGAAATAGTTTCTATACGAGATCACTGCAAAAAGTGCAGCCTTGCCTAATGTGTCCACCATACTGTTACTCATTTTATATTAAGATTTTGAAAAAAATCTAGTTAGTATTGATATGGTAAGTGGCCTTCAGTAAAAGTAAAAAAAAAAAAATCACATAGCAATAGTTCAGTGTAGTTGTAAAAAACATAACGATATATTAAGTAATCCAAAGTATTCAGAATATGTTACTCTCATTGAGTAACAACAGAATACCTTACAAAATACATTTTGGGGCATGTATTCTGTAATCTGTAGTGGAATACATTTTAAAAGTAACCTTCCCAACACTGTGGGTGAGGAACCAGACGAAGAGCAATAATATACCTCAAAAACTGTTTTTGACTGTTTATTATCAATTTGCACACCACTGATTCATACACCCTTTTAATTTTGCATTTTCTACATTTTAATTTTATACTTAATTTTGAATTTTACTTTATTTTTGTATTTTTAGTGATCCGGAATTGCACAGCAATAAACATTTCACTTCATGTTGTACTGTGTATGTATTTTAATTTGAATGTGAGCTGTCATACGAGCCATTCGGTCCTTATTCGATCCTTATGCAACCATTGCAAGAGCTTCACTGTGTTACATGCCATGATACGCAGCCCTGTTGTTTTTCTGTAGCTCTTATCTTTCAGGTGTCAGGCCTCCACCTATTGGCCAATTCAAAGTAAAATGGCACGTGTCTATTGGCATGGGGCGGCAGACCTTTTTGTCAAGCAGCTAGGCAGGCCTTTTGTTTTGTTTATTGTTCTATTTAGACTTTAGGGAGAGTGTTGGCCTCTTTTCATTTTGTGAATTTCTTTGATTTGGCTCAACCGCCTGGTCCTCCGCCCCCGCATTTTTTCTTTTGTCAAGTATTTTATTGTCAAGGCATGGTAAATGATGAATAAATCCTGTCTGACTATTAACCTCGCTGTTGTCCCTCTCGTTCATTAGCTTAGGTTGTCTGGTGTTGCCCCCACCATGGTGGTGAGGGGGGAGGTAACAACTGGCAATAAGTCAGACTTGTTCCGGTGGCTGTTTGACTCTGCCACAGCTGCGTTTTGTCACTGATTATTTTCATAGTTTTATGGGGAAAATATGTGCTGCTCTCAGCTAATAGGTTTCCTAACCTGTAAGACCAAATTGCCCTCTTTTGGTCTGTTTGATATCTGACTCGTTCAGTGTGAAAGAAATTGCTGCGGTATTTTGTTAATGGCATGCACTCTGCTTTTTTTTTTCGGTAGAGATCTGCCCTAGCAGATGCACAACACACATAGCCAGTAGCGGTTTTAGATACGGGCGACACGGGCTGTTGCCCGAGGTGGCATCGTGGTGGGGGGCGGCATCACAGGCATCGGCAAAAAATAAAATAAAATACTCGTACTCATGCTGCCCCGACGTCATGCCAGCGCATATTGGGAATGGCATAAGCACCGATCGGTTTTCTATCGCCCATTTGCTGGGAGTAAGGGCGCCCTTCGTTTGCGAGGTGCGCCTGCTGATTGCGGCGCAGAGAGGAGAGGGCAGCATCTATTATGTGGGTTACAGTTGCTCCAAGAAGAAATGGTAAAAATAGCAACAGTAACAGACTAAACTCTAAACAATACATTATGTTACAGATTTTAATATTAATTAGTCATTGTCAATTGTTGATTTGTCCTGTTCTCATTGTATGACGAATTATGATGGCTGTTTGATAGCCGTTTGCATACTATGCATACTCTCTCTCCCTTCATGTGTGTGTGTGTGTGTGTGTGTGTATACACCAGTTTTATGTTACAATCCTTAATAGGTTTTGTGTGTGTGTGTGTGTAGGAGGAGGGGGGGGGGGGGGTGTTCGCCCAGGGCGCCAAACAGGCTAGGACCACCACTGCACATAGCTCATGGTTCTGTTTCTATATATTGCAGATGTTGCAGTGGTTTAGGTATATCGAGGTCTTGTTCACAAGTGAGTGGAGAAAATGAGTGGGAGATCAACAGACGGATTGGTGCTGGGGCTGCAGGGATACAGACACTGTACTGGTCAGCTGTGGTGAAGATAAATTTACCAACCGATCAACATTCCTACCCTCACCTATAGCCACAAGCTTTGGGTAGTGACCAAAAGAATGAGAATACTGACTCAAACAGCATAAATGAGCTTTTTCCCTTAGACATAGGGTGAGGAGTTCAGCCATCCAGGAAGGGCTCAGAGTAAAGCCACTGCTCCACATTGAAGAAAACAAAAACATCCCTAATAAGAGGACTATAGCATCCCAAACAGCAGGAATTAACAAAACATCATCAGGCATTTTGCACATGTAACTCATGTAACAGGTGCAGAGGCTGCAGCCGGTTTAATATAAGATGTAATTCTTGCGGTTTTGGCCTGCAACCTTGGAAATTCTGCCTTCCAGGGACCTTTCATGACAGTAATTGCAGGCATTGGTTTTATCAGACTTTTATCAAGCTTAGAATCGAATTTAAATGAACGAACCTTACCTTATCTTGAGTGATTTTCCAAAACAACCGAACCAGAACCTCTCCTCACACTGTCTGCTGTCTTTACTTTGCACGCTGGAATATTACTCTCACGGAAGAGTGCAAACTCATGTGCTGGTGTTCCAGATTAACTGGTGTCACAGATTAACTGGTGACGGTTAAACAGATGTGTAGTAGATAACAAACCAGGAAATAAACAGTTAATATTTAATCTGTGACATTTGTCAGGTTAATTGTGTGGTGGCCCACTAGAGGGCTCCACTCAGACCCTGATCTTCAGGTGCACTGTCTAAAGCAGCGGTCCCCAACCCCCAGGCCTCGGACCGGTACCGGGCCGCGAGAGTTGAGGCTCAGGTGTGAAATGTATGGTTTTCAGGGTTTTTATCGGTTTTCAGCGTTATTTTGTTATCGTTTTTATCGTTAACTCTGTTTTCCTGGGTCTTTTCAAGTGTGTTATGAATAAATCTTCTTTTTTTCGGTACCGGTACTAGTTTTATTTTGTTGTATTTATCCGCGACACCTTAAAGGCCAGTCCATGAAAATATTGTCGGGCATAAACCGGTCCGTGGCGCAAAAAAGGTTGGGGACCGCTGCCCTAAAAGACTGGCAGCTCTAATTGCAGCAAAAGGTGGTTCTACAAAGTATTGACTCAGGGGGCTGAATAATTACGCACACACCACTCTTCAGTTATTTATTTGTAAAAAATGTTTTGAATCATGTATGATTTTCCTTCCACTTCTCACGTGTACACCACTTTGTGTTGGTCTTTCACGTGGACTTCCAATAAAACTGATTCATGTTTGTGGCTGTAATGTGACAAAATGTGGAAAAGTTCAAGGGGGCCGAATGCTTTTGCAAGCCACTGTATTTTCAGATTGTTTCTATGCTTTGTTGGTTTCAACCTTTGACTCAACCTGGCTGTCACTGTGCACATGTCCTTTAATGAGTCACAGTGGTTTTAATGATTTACACTGAGTTACTAAATTGTAAATTGTGTTTAACATGGATGACTGAGAACCTTCACAGACATGATTAAAACTGTTCAATGTTTTGCAAAAAGAGTGATTTATTAAAAAAGCTTAGGACACTGAGAATGTGGTTCAGAGAATGGGAAGTGTTTTAACATTTCAGATCAACTGTGGCTAAGGAGGATTTGGAGTAAATTATTTCAGTAATTCATATTAATTGCTATTTAATGTAAATTACACTTAGCACTAAAAAACAGTCTAACATTGCTCCTAATGTGACTATGATAATTGCAATTATGAGTGTTTATTAAGTAGCCCACTAGAGGGCTTCACTCACACCCAGTGTGGAGGAAGTGTGTTGCTGTGTTTTGTGGCGCGATGTGTTCAGTTGATGTTTTTTTTTTCTTTCTTTTTTCTTAACTTTATTTATCACATTTTAGACATACAGTCAAGTAAAACAGGAATCACATAAAAGATGACATTGTGGTAGTACAATGAGGAACAGAGAGAGGGAAAAGGACAGTGAGACAAAAGTGAGTACAAAAAATAAAATAAATTAAGGGGAACATAAATAAACAAAAGTTTGCAAGAGCCAAAATCAAGTTAGCACTTTCAGTCGGTTATAGATGTTAACAGTCTTGAGAGCCTTAGTGTTTTTTGATGAGGAGATTGTCCTTATATATTGTGCAAGTTCCATTTTTAATACAAGAAGTTCAGGCTTTCTGCCGAGGACTTTGCTTTTGTGTATATGAAATTTTGCCAAAAATAAAACCAAATTTATAAAGAAGAAAGCATCATTGTCCTTGTCTTTAAAATTATAATAGCCAAAGATAACATCCTTATAGTATAGTTGAAGATTAGGGAGAACAAAGTCAGTAATAAACTTGTGGAAATCCTTCCAGAATTTACATGTAAATTTACATGACCGAAACAGATGAGAAACTGTTTCAGGTTGCTCTTGACAGAAGGTACAATTTACATTTATTTCAGCCATAAATTTTGGACAAATATTGTTTGGTAGGGTAAAACCTATGAATCAACTTAAAGGAAATCTCTTTAATTTTGTTTGTTAAGAAAAACCTTTGTGGTAAAGTCCAAACTTTTTTCCATTCAATATCTGTTACAAAATTGGCCCAATAAAATATGGTTGATGGAACAGAGACCATTGCATCCTGAAAGAGAGATCTTATTTTGGTATTTATAGACTTATGAGAGGAAAAGCAAACATTGCCAAGAGAAGAATGTAACACATCCGGGGGAGTAACCTGTAGTGGAGCACTGTGGGAGCATCTGTGTAACATGGACAGACCAGATGGAATGGCATCGAACACTATTGAGAATTCTTTAGGCGTTATCGGTACATTGTATCTCCTGAGGAACTCAGAGTAATTATATAAGAGTCCATCTTCTCTAAATAACTGACTAACCAAGATTATTCCATTATTAAACCAGTTATTTAAAAAAGAGTTTTATTTTTATTAATAATATTGCAGTTATTCCAAATAAAACAGTTTTGTGGAGAGAAATTGTGTTTGTAAATCAGCACCCATGCCAAAAGAATTTGTTGATGAAAGTGAGAAAGTTTCAGTGGTATTTTTGGAATACTATAATTGCAGAGCAGTAGGAAGTTAAGGCCGCCTAAATTAGAGAACACATGATGTGAGATAAAGTTCCAGATAGAAGTGGGATTTTTTTAAATACTTTTTAATCCAGTTTATTTTAAAGGTGTTGTTAAGAGCACCGAAATCAAAAAAAATTATACCTCCTTTATCATATGAATTTAAAGCTACTGATTTACGCAAGTAGTGAGTTTTATTTTTCCATAAAAAATTGTATAATAATTTGTTAATTGACTTACAGGTTGTGACTGGGCAGCATAGGTTAGACGGGAGATACCTTCAGCCTTTGATAGTTCAGTTGATGTTGGAGAGGAATAGGGCTTTGGAGTTGACGTCACGCCGCAGTGCATTGTGGCGCCCAGACGCCAAGAGACGGTACTTTGAAAAAATTGTGTGCATCGGTAATGTGGACCCGTATGAAATAAGGAAGTGGAGTGGAAACCCAGATGACCTACCGCCGTTGTCCTATCCCATGTCACCATTACTGGATACACTGCAGGACCACAGCAAGGCAGTGAGTTTGTTTGGAATAGAAAACTATTACACCAACTACACTACACAGTCACCCACATTACCCCAATCCCTGGCGTGTTTACACAACAGAGACGCTGAGTCCCTTGGCCTTCCTGATCTTCAGGTGCACTGTCTAAAGCAGCGGTCACCAACCCCCAGGCCTCGGACCGGTACCGGTCCGTGAGTCGTTTGGTACCGGGCCGCGAGAGTTGAGGCTCAGGTGTGAAATGTATGGTTTTCAGGGTTTTTATCGGTTTTCAGCGTTATTTTGTTATCGTTTTTATCGTTAACTCTGTTTTCCTGGGTCTTTTCAAGTGTGTTATGAATAAATCTTCTTTTTTTCGGTACCGGTACTAGTTTTATTTTGTTGTATTTATCCGCGACACCTTAAAGGCCAGTCCATGAAAATATTGTCGGGCATAAACCGGTCCGTGGCGCAAAAAAGGTTGGGGACCGCTGCCCTAAAAGACTGGCAGCTCTAATTGCAGCAAAAGGTGGTTCTACAAAGTATTGACTCAGGGGGCTGAATAATTACGCACACACCACTCTTCAGTTATTTATTTGTAAAAAATGTTTTGAATCATGTATGATTTTCCTTCCACTTCTCACGTGTACACCACTTTGTGTTGGTCTTTCACGTGGAATTCCAATAAAACTGATTCATGTTTGTGGCTGTAATGTGACAAAATGTGGAAAAGTTCAAGGGGGCCGAATGCTTTTGCAAGCCACTGTATTTTCAGATTGTTTCTATGCTTTGTTGGTTTCAACCTTTGACTCAACCTGGCTGTCACTGTGCACATGTCCTTTAATGAGTCACAGTGGTTTTAATGATTTACACTGAGTTACTGAGTTACTAAATTGTGTCAAATTTAGCAAAAGCTGTTCAATGTTTTGCAAAAAGAGTGATTTATTAAAAAGCTCAGGACACTGAGAATTTGGTTTAAAGAATGGGAGTAAGTGTTTTACCATTTCAGATCAATTTTAAGCAGAGGCATGGCCAAGGAGGATTTGGAGTAAATTATTTCACTGAATCATATAAATAGTGGTGCAACGGATCACGGTTTATCCGTAACCCGAACCGATCCCACTCCACGGATCGGCACGCACGTGATCCGAAGATTCGAAAAAGAAGGAAAAAAAGCATGTGTATGGTGCGCATAGTCAGTCTGTCAAGCGATAGTTATGGCCAGCGCTGGCGGTCCAAGTGGAGGAGCAGAGGAGTTTGCGGCATTTAAGCAGCCCTTCGCTGCCCAATCCGACCGGGCTAAAGCTATTACAAAAGCTACTACAAAAGCTACTGGGGCCCAACTACAAATGGGTGGACCTCCAGGTCAACAGAAAGCTATGTGACCGTGACCACTCATTATATCACAGCAAAATGGCTCTTAGAACCGGATCTTTGACGTGAACGACGTGAGCCGACTCCTTATCGCGAGCCGTGGGGTGTTTTTTTTCTTTCTCGCACCCTCTCGCACTTTTTTCCGCTTCACTGTGGTTTGCAGTGTTTTGTGTTGTTTCACTTTAAATTTATTTAAAGGGAAAAAGCTGAAAATTTAAATAGTTAAAAGTTGAAATGTGAATAGTTGGTTTTTGTATTATATGATTTATTACATTTTCTGTGGAGTGAATAAATAAAAGTATATTTACGGTGGCCCCTAGAGACAAAGCACGTAAAAACTCCAAAACACGTAAAAACTCAGAAGCACATAAAAACTCAAAACACGTACAAAACACAACACAAGTGCTCCAGGATGCTAGGCGCAGTATTGAGCTTTTGTTACCTAGTGGCTACACAAGCCAGCAAGTACCAACGACCGGATTTGGTGTGTGGTAGTAACAGGTAAATCAACTTTTTTTTTAAATTATTTGAATATATATGAGTGCTTGTGTATAAATACACAAACAATACACATATGCTGTCATGCTTTCAATTGTGTAATTTAAGTGATCTAGGTAGCTCTGTTTTGGAAGTTCAGTTCATGCTAGAAATGTGTTTTGGAGTTTGTACGTGTTTTGTCTCTAGGGGCCACCGCATATATTTATATATAAACATATATAAATAAAACCCCTTTTTTTACATTAGTAATTCATTTTGTGCATAATTTTATATTATTGTTAATAATAAATTAATTAAAGCAACAAAACAACCTGAAGAGCCGGTTCGGAGCCGAAAGTAGAGTAGAATGGGAGGGAGAGCCTTCAGTTTTCAGGCCCCTCTTCTGTGGAACCAGCTTCCAGTTTGGATTCGGGAGACAGCAGCAGACAGCAGCAGGGGTTAAACAGGTGAGCAAGATGAATGCAGGTACACCGAGGTTCCGTCGACCTGTTTGCTGGTGTCGTGAGGAAAATGTAGGCTTGTTATTTATGTTACAGAAACACAGAGATGATACCAGGTGGAATTTTAATTTAATTTTCACCAGCCCTCCAAACAGTACTGAAGACCGAAGTCCAGTCTTAATTCCGTTAATCTAATGAAAAAAACAATTTTCCAAAATGTATAAGATTTATCTTTATTAAATTTAGAATCAGCGTACAAATAATTTGAATTTTACTTAATGTTACTTGCTATAATGAAAATAGTAAAGCATAAAACACATTGCGAATACAATTTCAAAAAAAGAAACAAACTAATGCCCAAAAATCACAGCTCGTAAACAGCCTGTAATCAGTTAAGACCAAAGCTTTGAAAAGCAGATTCCAGTTTTTAAACTTAATCACAGAATTCACAAAAGAAAAAGGGAAAAAATTCTGATATGATTCATCTTCTCATTGTCACATTTATATCATTTATATCTCCGTAATATTATTAATAAAATGTATTGCTGCATGACGTTTGCACTATAGCATACATTTAGAAAACAGTGGAGCACACTGTGGTTCAGTTTTCCCATCTAATGCAGTCCTGTCTGTTTACTGATCGATTACCCTATAACTCAAATTTATGTTTCACTTTGATCAGATGAAAATTTAATTTGTTTTTCTCTAAAAATCTAACTCTTTATAAAAGGATAAAATGGCAAGTGTAGAATCCTTAGTTTTTCATCATTAGGCATCATTAATGAGGAAAAGAGTGTATATTCTGATGTTTTTGCTGATCTAGTGTTTTGGACACTAGTCCAAGTCTAAAGACACGCAAAGGATACTGCCAAACTGTCCCAGTGGCCTTCTCTGTTCTTTCAACTTAAGTTCTCTAACGGTGAATGTACCACACAGCCATATAACAAACCCCAGTAACCCTCCTAGAACTGCAATAAATAAATAAAGTCCTCTTTTGTGACTCATTTTCTTACACATAGACAGTCTGGTTTTTATTTCTTCATCTCTGGAAAAAATGGTGCTTCTAGGACAGATTTCTTTTTCTCTGATGTCTCCAGACCTTAATGCAGAGAGTCACAGATCTTCTGCCATGATCCCATTTCTGAGCTCCAAAGTGCAGCTCTCGCTCTGATAAAACTTTTGTTGCCTTTAGCTAGACTGATGCTGTCTTTACAGATGAAGACATCATGCCAGTGAAAAGAAAAAAATCACTGAATGCAATGGCACCAGCTCTAGCTCTAGATAGAGAGAGCAAGTGAATGCTCCCTCTGAATGCTGCCTGACCCACTGGGATTTCTGAAGCCATCTTAGATGCATTACTTTACTTTCGTGCAGCACCATCTTTGTGGAACAAGCAGGCTTTTGAACAGCACACTGCTCTAAGAAACTGCATCATGTTGTCCTGTCATTTGTTCAGTTCACTAATGAAGTGAGAACATGGCATTTCCTGGAACAAAAGCAGCATCCAAGTTTGGGTCCATCCTTGGTGGAAAAGAGATTTATATATTTGTTGAAGTAAAATATTTGTTATTTGTTTTTGCTTTTATTGGTGGGTAAATATTTAAGAGAAAGACAAGTTATAAGTGAACTTGTCTGTCTTAATCAGAAACAAAACAAATTATTACAAAGTCTAAATTAATATTGCTACGCTGCTATTTCTGAGAGCAACAAGAAAGATGTTAGCAAAACTTTGGTCCTGACCAAGAAAGAGAGTATAGCTCAAGAAATCAGTCAGAATTTCCACATAGGTCCACACACTAGCCACTAAGACCAAAGACAAAGTGGCACACTTTTATACTCTTTGGCCTCACCTTAAGTACTCTCATGTCTAATTGCTAAATGCGCCACAGACCCATGTAGCAAACCCTAATAAGCCTCCTAGAACCACCATAATTAAATAAAATTCTTTTTGGAATTTCAGTTCTCTGTCCCTTTGTTTGTTCTCAAAGACACAGACTGTTTTTTCTGTACTTATCACTTCATCGCTGTATAAAATGGAATCTCTAGGAAAGCTTTCTTTTTGTCTTCTGTCTTCAGACCTTCATTCAGAGAGTTATAGATGTTTTCCCATGAGTTCATCTCTGATTTCAAAAGTGAAGCTCTCGCTCTGATGAACTGTGAGATTTCAGTTTTGTTGGCTTTAGCCAGACTGATGCTGTCTTTACAGATGGAGTAGATGTCCATCCCAAGAAGGAAAGCATTGAGTGCAATGAAACCAGCTCTGGCTGTCTTAGAGAGAGCAAGGGACCCTTTGAATGATGCCTGACTCATTTCCTGGATTTCCGAAGCCATCTTGGGTGCATTACTTAATGCTTTACTTTCCTGGGCCACCATCTTGCCAGAACCTGCAATCAGGTTTTTAGATTTTATCAATTTAACATCTGAAGCATCTTTAACCAGTGATTGAATGCTCAGTCCAACTGACCCAACTTTTTCAAAGCCAAAGCACATATCTTTATAAAAACCCACTTCTTTGTCAGCAGTTGATTGATTGATTACCTCTCCCAGACAATCCTGAATACTTTGCACATCTTTCCTGAACTTTTGGAGTGCATCATAGGCTTTGTTTCTCTGCTGGTGATTAACTCCAATCTCTGTGAATGTGGTCACAGCACTGTTGGTTCCACTCAAGATTCCCATTACTGTCCCACCTATTAACAGACCCAGAGATGCGCCTGCTGTTACAGGACTTAACGCCAAACCAACAATGGACAGCACACCTCCAACTGCTCCCACTGAGCTGCCTGTTATGCTAGAGATTTTTGCTCCCTTATTCATTCTATCTAACTGAACAGCACACTGCTCCAGGTCTTCTAGAAACTTCAGCATCCTCGGCTGTCGGTTTTGGACCTCTTTGATGAAGTCAGAACAGGACTTTTCCTGGAATAAAAACACCATCCGGAAGTTTGTGTCCATCCTTAGTAAAGAAGAGGAAAGTTTTAAACTTCATTTTATTCTGTTAATTGAGAGTGATTAGTTAAAAGATAGACAAGAACAATGTAAAAGAAAATAAAAACAAAATATTTACATTTAAAATAAAAATAAAATATTCTCATAAAATTAAAATATTTATTTTTTAAATTTGAAAACAATGTGACAGACTGGCGATTTGTCGAGGGTGTACCCTGCACTTGCCCTATGGTAGCTGGGATAGGCTCCAATCCCCCTGCTAAACTGAATTAGATAAGTGGAGGAAAATGGATGGATAGATTTGCATGTGGTTCAAATATGTCCTTTTGTCTATAAAGATGATTGAGATATATCAAGAACATGAGTCCAGCTCAGAAAATCAACAGTAGCAAAATCTCTGTAGATATCCATGATAAATTTAAAGTGAAATACAGATCAAGCTTCAAATAAATTTCGAAAGCTTCAAACATTCCCTAGAACAGCGAAAGACTTCCTGGCTCAATAAAACAAAAAACAACGATAGCTTCTCAGTGGCAGACACAAGTAGACTGTTGAAACCTGAGGTTATAGGTAAATAGAAAAATATATCTAAAAGCAGCATTGGGGAGTAACAGAATACATGTACTGGTGTTAGGTATTTAAAATACAAAATATGAGTAACTGTATTTCGTTACAGTTACCATTTAAAAAGGTGATAATTAGTATACAGTTACTTTGTTGAAATAAATGGATTATACAGAGGTCTTTTCCTGTTTCATATGTTCAGCTATCCCCTCTCTAATTTTGGTAATTCCACACATTGGCAAAACCCTAACTAGCACAAAGGAGCCAGCAGTGCATGAACAGGAATGCATTTCTTACACGGAAATTCCGACACCATTTCATATTTAAACAAAAAAGCGGTGGGCAAAATCTGACCGTTCAATGCAAACTCTGTTTGCCAGAAACCAAGCTGCTCTCAGCGTCAAAAGACTCCAACCTAAAGAAACATCTAAGTAAGTTGTTTACTTACGTTAGCCTACTGCTGCTACCTTGTTTTAGTTGTGGTAGCTACCTGGGTTATGTGCCACTTCAGGGTTTTCGATGTGCTATTGCTGTGTGAGTTATTACTATTACTGAAGGCTACTCGCCACCAAGCTAAAATTGATAGCTGGCGTTAGCTGAGGTTAGTTCATAGACTTGATGGACAGCATTAACAACCTGCTAGCTGCAAATAATCATGTGCAGTTCTGAAAGTCTATGAACTAACGCCAGTTAACAATGTTAGCTCAGTGGCAAGTAGCCTTCAGTAATAGTAATAAAATCACACAGCAATAATACACTCATGTAGTTGTAAAAAGCATGACAATATATTAAGTAATCCAAAGTATTCAGAATGTTACTCACATTGAATAACTTACCGGAATAGGTTACAATATACATTTTGGGGCATGTATTCTATAATCTGTAGTGGAATATATTTTAAAAGTAACCTTCACAACACTGTCTAAAAGCATCTTTTCACTTTGTTATTATGGCCTACAAAATCAAGGCTGTTGAAAAGAAGAAAATGACATATTTCTTATAAAATGTACTTTCTAGCAAACATGAGGGAGGTCTAACAACGTAATTAAGACATTCCTACCGGATTTCATTGAGCTGGTTAATACGACAAAGCATGTCTTGTATGTCACTTTCAGGCAAATCAGTGTTGATGTCTACGTGAACTTCATTCATCATCAAGGGAAAGGCACTGATGCTGATTTTAGAGACACAATATGAAATATGTTAATGTTTTATATAAAGTGCATAGTTTCTTTTTTATTTGAATCAGAGGAATTCTGTTGTTCATGATGTCGTTTACCTTTTTTCAAATCTGTCACAGATTATCTTGGAGACTTGTACGTATCTGTCAAACTGATATTTCAGCACCTCCAAATTCTGAAGTTTGGGAAGGAAGAAGACTTTTGCATCTCTTTTAAACTCCAGTAGCAGAGGGCAGGTCAGTTTTGCATGTATGATGACAATTTGAACATGTTCACTGTGTTTGGGCAGCTGTACCACCTGGTTTTGAGTGAACACATTCAGTGAGGTCACTGCAAGCTTCTCCACTGCATCCAAGAAGAGGTCAAGCTTCTCCAGACCATCCAAAGTGTTTTTTAACACTTCGTCCAGCTCCTTCTCCAACTCTGCATGTTTGCTCTCTGGACTCAACATCTTGTTGAGCTTTTCCAACTCAGTCTTCCTTGCTTCCATCCATTTAGGGAATGTCTTGCAGAAAGTTCCTACTGTCTCAATGTGGCCTAATGTTTCTGTGATGTATGTGCACAAGGCCTCGTTGAACCTTTTGCTATAACACAAAACAACAATTTGCCTCATTTACTGAAACATGCACAGTAAATTGTTTACTGCTATGTATTTCAGTGAATCAGAATTTTTAACATTTACCATCAGAATAATTTGAATTTCTTTTTTCTTTCGTTTTTTTCAAGCAGGACAATTGGACAAATAAATAACTGTAAATAAAATGGTTATTTCTAATACATGGTTGAAAACCCTATACTGACAGTGACAGCCGGAAGTATTGAACTCCTGTACTCCTGGGTTTTCCTCTACTCTTTATTTAATGACACAAAACACCTCAGTGTTCAGTAAAATGAAGCGTAAAAGACGGTTTACCCTTAGACCTTAGGGCTAGTTAACAAATTCCTCTATTAACTAAATCTGAATGGGACACAGGGCAATGGAAGAATAATGCTACTTTTATACATGTTTGAATTGCAATAAGTATGTTTTAAAACATCATCTGCATGTACATGAATATCTGAAGAAGAATTTTTGTTGTTGTTTAAAGACAGATTTCAGTTTCCTTTTTTCACTAAATCTTGACCTTGATCCCACTGTATTAAAAAAAAGTTTTAGTATAGCTCTTGCCCATCGGGAGGAGTTGCGCTTTCTGAATACTCTTATTTATTGACTGATATATCAACAGGCACCCCCAAGGTCCCAAAGAGCAGTAATAACCAAATTTAAATTACTAATAGAACTCAGGGTGCTAAAAGGGTTCTCTCACCCCAACCGGTCGCAGCAGATGGCCCCGCCCCTCCCTGAGCCTGGTTCTGCCGGAGGTTTTTTCCTGTTAAAAGGGAGTTTTTCCTTCCCACTGCCACCAAATTGCTTGCTCATAGGGGGTCATATGATTGTTGGGTTTTTCTCTGCATCTATTTTTGTATAATCTACTGTGCAATATAAAGCGCCTTGAGGCGACCGTTGTTGTGATTTGGCGCTATATAAATAAAATTGAATTGAATTGAATTCAAAGTATTCTATGATATGATTCAGCCACTGCCAGTAATATGACTTTATAATTGCTAATGCAAATTCAGCAATGAAATTGAAATGCTCTTCCTTGATTCATGATAATAAGACGGATGTCTGCATATTTAAAACACAGATTTATCTAAAAGTGATAGTAGTGAAAGTGTAAATTGTAACTTGTATCCCTTACAGACCGTCCTTTCTCCTTCTCTGGTGTGTAAAAATGCTGACAGTCACACCTCTGTTTTTAACGCTGTCCCTGTGTTGTCCAAGGTGAGATATGCATTTGATTTCTTATATAGGTTTCCTTTGACAGCATTAGGTAAAAGCTGCTGGGGTGTAAGATAAAGGATCTGGAAGTCTTTCAAATACTGTCCTCTTGTGGTATAGTGTTGTGATTACAGTGTATGAAGCTACAATAAATACATATAATTCATTGCAGTCTTTGATTTCCCTATGTATATGTGTTATGTGTTGACAGTAGAAAAAACATCTGGACTTGTTCCATATTTGAATATCCTTAGAATATGACTGTGATTATTTTTGTTAATATAGTAGATTTAAGTATTACCATTTTTGCTAATACTTCAGCATAACTGTTTTGTTTTTTACTTTACCTTGTTTCTGACATCCTGAGGTTTTTGTTGACTTCAATTATCAGCTGGAAAAAGAAAAAAATCCAGAGTTTTTTTATGGTTTCTTTTTTAAAAATCACATTTTAAAGGAATGGCTAAGAAAAACTTATCATATCACATACCAGAACATACCCTTTGCTGCTTTCTTTTAACTTTGTTTTTATCATGTTATAACTCTCCGTACTTGGTAGTACATAATAAATCTATCTCTTCCACTTATCCTTTATCGGGGGGCTGGAGCCTACCGCAGCATAATACACACTAGACAGTTCACCAGCCTGTTGCAGGGCTAACACATAGGAACAGGCAGCCATTCACACTTATGAACAATTTAGAGTTACCAATTAACCTAACCCCACTGACTGCATGTCTTTGGACTCTGGGAGGAAGCCAGAGTATCTGAAGAAAGCGCATGCAAACACAGGGAGAACATGCTAACTCCACACGGTGTTTCCAAGACCATGTCCTCATGTAAATGGATTTATGATGACCAACAAACACAGAATTTACATAATTGACAATGAAAAAATTCAAAAAAAGAAATGGTATGGTTAGAGTTCCTACCCACCTAAATATGGTTTTATTTCCTGCTTGTTATATATAATCTGCAAAGATAAAAGTTTTTTTTAAAACTTAAAAAAAAAATTTAAACCCTCAATGAAAAGCATTTTACTCAATTTCATGAAGTTTTACGTTAATACAGTTGGGTTAAGGTCACATAACCATTAACAGTGTCTCCAAAGGTAATAGTAAGTACTGTTCAGATATTTTTCTCATTAGATATGTGTTGCATAATTTTTTTGCTCTGGCTACAGCCACTTATCTGAACAAACACCTAACGCTCTGATAGGGTCATCCCACATACACGTGATAACTTCAACAGGTATGCAGGAAGAGCATGGGGTTGAGCAGAGCAGAGAGCAGATAAGATAAGCATACTAGCAGATTTATGATGAGGCTCTGAACTAAAATTCCACAATAAAACATGGTTGTAAAGATGACATTTCAACATATTTAATAAATGTCAAATTTTGAGTGTTGATATATGTAATACTGGGTTTTGTGTGAATAATTAATGAATTTTAAATCCTTACCTAGACAAGTGATTAAGAAAATAAACATATGAATTACAGATTTTATGGGAGTAGAGACTCTACTAAGATTTAAAGTACTTCACAGGCATTGATCTGTTGATCTATTGCTCTCCAGTTGCCAAAAAGTACTAAAATGGTTTTGTTTTTCTTTTGGTTTTTTTGCATTGGTGTGATAAATGACCATCTAGACTAGAGGTGTCGAACTCCAGTCCTTGACGGCTGCTGTCCTGAAACTTTTAAATGTGACCCCACTGCAACACACCTGGTCATTAGCAAGACTCTATAGGACTCGACTGCATGCAGAAGTGGCAAATCTTACCCCACTCAAGTAATGTTAAATAAATTTAAGTAAATGTAAGTGTTTGGAAAATTGTACTTCTAAAAGTACTGTTATTGCACCATGTTCATTCACTCATGAGCTGCTGTAACATGAATCAAATGGCTGAACTGCCACCTTAGCATGCAGTCAAGTTCTATCGAGTCTTGTTAATGACCTACTAATTTTATTAAGGTGTGTTGCAGCAGGGACACACAGAAAAGTTTCAGGACACTATCCCTCGAGGAGTGGAGTTTAACACCTATGATCTAGACAATGTAATAGTAGTTTAGTTAGGGGAATATATCCATTTATCTAAAGTTATCACTAGAAGCATATTTTAGGCATCACAATGTTGCTACAAGATTTTAGTTAATATTAATAACATCTTAACTGAATTTGCCATTTGTATTTTAAATTTAACCCTAACCCAATGAAAACATTAGATCCAGTTAAGATTTACCGTAATAAAAACCAACTGCAGAGTATTTACAAAATGAATGAATGAAAAAAACAAGTAAATAAATAATCAATGTAGATTTCATAATTTCTTTTCTGATAAAGATAAAATCTTTACCCTCCTCATCTTTTCTAACTGCCCTCAACCCATCAGCAGGACTGGTATATGTTCCTTTTTGCAAGTAGGAATCGGACAAGCCCAGTTAGATCCCCAATATGACCTTTAACAGGAGACAAGCGTGAATTTCTCTGATCAAACAATCAGAAACAGACCTCATGAGGGGGGCCTAAGAGCCTGAAGTTCTCTGGTGGGCCCTGTACTCATTGCCTGGTACCATGGAGCCTTACTGCCATTTGCCATTTAATACCAGAAATTGCAGGTCCACCATTGGTATCCTATGCTTTTCATAGATTAGAGCTCATGTGACAAACATGAAAGGGCCTGGAGAAGCCTTGGAGAGCATTGTTCAGCATGACCAGTTTGGTGGTGGGTCTGGGGAGGCATATCCATGGAGGGATACACAGACCTTTTGATGAAAAATGCTGGAAGAGTTATGCAATATTTGATTTTCAATCAGTTGTGCTATACAATACATGATGAACCAGCTAAACATAGCTAACACTCGTCGCAAACACATTTTCTCCCACTAGTTTCTCTTGTTTAAACATCTCCTCATATGGGGAAGGAATTCTTTATGTTGTGTCACTAGGGAGCGGGGCTAAGTGTATAAACAGTGTTGGGGAGTAATGGAATACATGTAGCAGCGTTACGTATTTAAAATACAAAATATGAGTAACTGTATTCTGTTACAGTTACCGTTTAAAAAGGTGGCATTCAGAATACAGTTACTTTGTTGAAATAAATGGATTACACAGCGGCCTTTTCCTGTTTCATATGTTAGGCTATGCCCTCTCTATTTTTGGTAAGTCCACGCCTGTGGAAACCCAAACAAAACACACATTAAGAGGCTCTAATGCCTGTGTCTCAATCTCGCGGCCCATGTCAGCTCTATTTGTGGCCCGCATAATGACGTGAAAAATTGGTTTTAAATGATTATTCAAAAAATGATCTAATATGAAGATAATAGCCAGAGTGTTACAGGCATAGCCCTACAGAATGTAGCCTCATGGGCAGTGTAGTCAGTGCTGCAGGGAGAATGGACTGCCATACCCGTTATGTGTCTGTGAGCGTGAAGGAGGAAGAAAAAGGACAGTCGAAAAGTACGAGCTGTCACCGAGCAGAAACCTGAGATGGAAGCATGCAAATATAATAATAACCACTGCAGCCAAAAAGAGAGCCTGATGAGCCCAGTTGTAAGTAAGCTATTAAGACTCGACTGTACGCTGTGTTCGTGTTTTCCTCCAAAGCCTTTCAACGTCTCTCTCTGTCTCTCACTAGCAAAGTCGACCCAGACAACAAAGTAAAGCTAGTTTTCGGCTACGAGCCCGACGTATTAGCCAGAGGTCGGTTTACTATGATTCGGAGCCGCGGACCTGTTTTATACACATGCAGAATAATTGGTATGGCGAGTAACCTTAAGTAATAGTAATAAATCACACAGCAATAGTACATTCATGTAGTTATAAAAATCATGATAACATATTAAGTAATCCCAAGTATTCAGAATACGTTACTCTCATTAAGTAATGTAATGGAATATGTTACAAAATACATTTTCGGGCATGTATTCTGTAATCTGTAGTGGAATACATTTTAAAAGTAACCTTCCCAACACTGTGTATAAAGAGGGACGGACAGACTAATTTATGTTTCTGTATATACTGCATAGACTCTATATATGCTGTTACTCCTCTTGCAAGGTAAAGTAAAGCTTTACACCTCTGCTTGGTCTCCATTTGTCATTTGTCATTTTTCTAACACCTCCACAGGCTCAAAAATGACACCCTGGCAGCCATTATGTATCCATATGGATCCTAGGGTTCTCCTGCTGCACGACAATGACTGGCCTTATGGGGCGAGAGTATGGAGGCAGTTCCTGTAAGATGAAGGAACTGATACCACTGACAGGCTCCACATTCGCTTAACCTTAATCAAAAGAAGATCTCTGGGTCATTATGTTTATGAAGCAGGTCTCTCTTGTAGATTACACACTGAGTCCCAATGGAATTACCTACGGTTAAATAAAAAATAGTCATAAAATATGTTTCTGTCCATCCGACACCACCAGGTTGCACCTCAGACTGTCCTGTGATGCCCAAAATTGTAATGGACATTTTGACGCAAACAGTATTTTAAACTGTATACCACCTTGATCTAAATTGAGGCTAACTAACCATATTTTGAATGAAAACTTGTGATGTTCTTCCTAATGCTTCAAAAGCAACAGCACTGTATGATGTTTATTTACAAGACTCTACTGCAAAGATTAACCATATGTTCCCTCTGGTCTTAAATTTAAACAGTGCACTCAGTGTCAGGTCACGGGAAATGTGGTGGAATTGAACTCAGAAACGTCTTGCTGCGAGGCAACAGTGTTAACCACCGTGCAGTCCTTTGAACATACTTTACATAATTTATGAACACGTATTACATGCCAAAATTATTGTACAGGTTTTATTTTATTCATTCCTTGCTGTAAATAAACTTGCCAGTTTTAAATAGTGTAAAGAGTCTTTACCTTTTCCCCAGCTTCCTACTTTCTTCACTTGGCGCTTGTGGCTTCTGTTATTGCTACAACTTGGTTGGTTTTGCTTTCACCTTAAAAATGATAAAACCACATATAAACCATGCCCACATCTCAAGGTGTGGCTCCTCTGTAAGGCACAGGTGTCAAACTCCAGTCCTTGAGGGCCGGTGTCCAGAAACGTTTAAATG
This sequence comes from Maylandia zebra, assembly GCF_041146795.1. Taxonomy (NCBI): domain Eukaryota; kingdom Metazoa; phylum Chordata; class Actinopteri; order Cichliformes; family Cichlidae; genus Maylandia; species Maylandia zebra. The sequence continues at coordinate 32,676,163 of NC_135170.1, read as the reverse complement.
TGTCCCTGCTGCAACACACCTGAATTAAATTAGTAGGACATCAGCAAGACTCGACAGAACTTGTCTGCATGCTGAGGTGGCGACTCCTAACCCTACAAAAGGAAATTTAAATAAATGCATGTAAATGTAAGTGTTTGGAAAAATTTACTTCTAAAAGTAGTGTTATTGCGCCATATAGTGATGGCCCGTTTATAGCTGAAGCTCAGGAGCATGTGTAAAAAAAATTAACACACTGCTTCAGAAACACTGCGCCAAGACTTGGTTCGTCTGAACAGAGTCACATGATAAATGACCTCCGAAGCTTCATTCAGCACGTCACTGCTTCACTACCTCCCATATGGAAAAGATATATATAAATCTCATAAAGTTTGTATCTGTCTTGTGTGAAACTTGTATGAAAAGCATACAAGAGTGAAAACAGATATAAGATCCCTAGAAAAATTATATAAATGAAACTTGTGTGTTTTGGATACTTACTAAAACAATATATGAAAGTGTCCACTTTCATGAGTAAATCACGTAAGCCTTATATTATTATAAGCCTTATATGATGGGGCAACCGTGGCTCAGGGGGTTGGGAAGCACATCTGTAACCGGAAGGGCTCTCTGTCCTGGTCGTTGTGTCCCTGGGCAAGACACTTTACTCTACCACCTACTGGTGTTGGCCAGAGGGGCCGATGGTGCGATATGGCACGGCATGGATATGATTGAGTATGATGACGACCTTATAGCTGATCTCTTTAATCTCGCTCACGATTATTACAAAAAACAAGCAATACCTGAAAAAAAAAAGAAAAAAATATGGTAAACATGTGCATTAGTGTTTGTACTCAATAATGCCCCTCAGGTGCCAGAGGCAGACAGAGGACCCAGGAGTCTTGGGGCACACGCAGCCCTCCAAACAGTACTGAAGACCGAAGTCCAGTCTTAATTCCGTTAATCTAATGAAAAAACCAATTTTCCAAAAGTTATAAGATTTATCTTTATTAAATTTAGAATCCACGTACCGTACAGATAATTTGAATTTTACTTAATGTTACTTGCTATATAATGAAAATAGTAAAGCATAAAACACATTGCAAATACAATTTCAAAAAAAGAAACAAACTAATGACCAAAAATCACAGCTCGTAAACAGCCTGTAATCAGTTAAGACCAAAGCTTTGAAAAGCAGATTCCAGTTTTTAAACTTAATCACAGAATTCACAAAAGAAAAAGGGAAAAAATTCTGATATGATTCATCTTTTCATTGTCACATTTATATCATTTATATCTCCGTAATATTATTAATAAAATGTATTGCTGCATGACGTTTGCACTATAGCATACATTTAGAAAACAGTGAAGCACACTGTGGTTCAGTTTTCCCATCTAATGCAGTCCTGTCTGTTTACTGATCGATTACCCTATAACTCAAATTTATGCTTCACTTTGATCAGACGAAAGTTTAATTTGTTTTTCTCTAAAAATCTAACTCTTTATAAAAGGATAAAATGGCAAGTGTAGAATCCCTAGTTTTTCATCATTAGGCATCATTAATGACTGACGTTTTTGCTGATCAAGTGTTTTGGACACTAGTCCAAGTCTAAAGACACGCAAAGGATACTGCCAAACTGTCCCAGTGGGTCCATCCTTGGTGGAAAAGAGATTTATATATTTGTTGAAATAAAATATTTGTTATTTGTTTTTGCTTTTATTGGTGGGTAAATATTTAAGAGAAAGACAAGTTATAAGTGAACTTGTCTCCCATATGGAAAAGATATATATAAATCTTATAAAGTTTGTATCTGTCTTGTGTGAAACTTGTATGAAAAGCATACAAGAGTGAAAACAGATATAAGATCCCTTGAAAAATTATATAATGAAACTTGTATGTTTTGGATATTTACTAAAACAATATATGAAAGTAATGAGAAAGTGGCCACTTTCATGAGTAAATCATATAAGTTTTTACTATTTCTTTTATATGGGCTGTCTTAAACAGAATCAGAAACAAAACAAATTATTACAAAGTCTAAATTAATATTGCTACGCTGCTATTTCTGAGAGCAACAAGAAAGATGTTAGCAAAACTTTGGTCCTGACCAAGAAAGAGAGTATAGCTCAAGAAATCAGTCAGAATTTCCACATAGGTCCACACACTAGCCACTAAGACCAAAGACAAAGTGGCACACTTTTATACTCTTTGGCCTCACCTTAAGTACTCTCATGTCTAATTCCTAAATGCGCCACAGACCCATGCAGCAAACCCTAATAAGCCTCCTAGAACCACCATAATTAAATAAAATTCTTTTTGGAATTTCAGTTCTCTGTCCCTTTGTTTGTTCTCAAAAGACACAGACTGTTTTTTTTTCTGTACTTGTCTCTTCATCGCTGTATAAAATGGAATCTCTAGGAAAGCTTTCTTTTTGTCTTCTGTCTTCAGACCTTCATTCAGAGAGTTACAGATGTTTTGCCATGAGTCTATTTCTGAGCTCCAAAGTGCAGCTCTTGCTCTGATGAACTGTGAGATTTCAGTTTTGCTGCCTTTAGCCAGACTGATGCTGTCTTTACAGATGAAAAAGATATCTAATCCAAGAAAGAAAGCATTGAGTGCAATGAGAGCTGCTCTGGCTGTCTTTGAGAGAGCAAGTGACCCTTTGAATGCTGCCAGACCCACTTCTGGGATTTCTGAGGCCATCTTGGGGGCTTTACTTTCCTGGGCCACCATCTTACCACAACCTGTAATCAGGTTTTTAGATTTTATCAATTTAACATCTGAAGCATCTCTAACCAGTGATCGAATGCTCAGTCCAACTGACCCAACTTGTTTAAAGCCAATGCACATATCTTTATAAAAACCCACTTCTTTGTCAGCAGTTGGTTGATTGATTACCTCTCCCAGACAATCCTGAATACTTTGCACATCTTCCATGAACTTCGGGAGGACATCTTTGACTTTGCTTTTCTGTGTGCGTTTAACTCCAATCTCTGCTGCAGTGGTCACAGCACTGTTGATTCCACTGGTGAGATATAAATATATAACATAATAAAACAATGTTTTTTCATTTTTTCATATATATATTTTAAGTAATAAAATCTGTGAATTTTTATTGTTATTCAGTTCTTTGTATTGCTCTTTGACAGCTAAAACCATGTTTAAATGTACATATACTTGATTAAAGCAATGTGTGGCTTACAAAACCTCTTTACTTTTTTACAAAAATTAAGGCAGTTTTGAAGGCAAGAGGGGTCCAACGTAGTAACAACAAGGTGTACCTGTGAGGTTATATCAGTAATAGTCATGTTAAACACGATGTGATAAAAAAATTTACTTTCACCATTGTTTGAATTTACTTTATCTTCAGCAGGATGTGCCTATATCAGATCTCTGCCTCTCGGGCTGGAACCACAGCTGTGGGAAGATTTTAATTTGAAGCTTGCAAACCAAACAAAAGTGTAACAGGTTGCTTTAGGTGTGAGAACAGATTTAAAAAGGTGTCTACTTCTATGATGTCAGCCAACTGTAAACCATCTAATCCCTGTTTGCATTTTGTGCTCCTGTTCCTTTATCATATGACTGACTGAATTACGTGAAACATTGATTATCCTGTAAAACACCTAACATAAGAGGAGGAACAGTGCAACTTATTGCATTACTGATGATACAGCAGCTGGGATCCAACCAGCACCGTGCATACATGCAAATATATTAGTTTATGAATTTATTTCAAATCTTAAAAGAAATCTTTGCTTTCAACTGAGAAACATTTGTTGTTGTTACATATTGCAATACTTGCATTACTTAAAATTGTTGCTTCAGCATCTTGCAGCAGTTTCTTCACCCACCACAACCACATCTGCTTCTGATAACCTCTGTCTTTGTATTTCTTTTTCTTTGACTCACTTTCTGTTCACTCTGTTTTTCCTTGTACTTTTATCTCAGCACCACGTTCAGCAAGAACAATGACTGCTGAGTTTTTGGTTGTTGGAATTTACATTTTCAACTGTCACATCAAATTACTGACTAAAAGTGGGTTTTACTTGTACGTTTATTTGTCTGTTTGTTTTACTTTAAGGACAATATGCACATATACCAACAATGACCTTGTTAAATACTGTAGCAATAAAATTAAGAGCATCACAGTTGTGGGAATTTTGTTTTGCTTCATCTGGAAGATTTCATCATCATCATCATATATTTGCTTTTGAAACTGTAATTACAACTGTGACATGTTTTATAAGTGAAGCTTGCAAATGTGTAAGAGGCCACCGGAAAAGGTATCCATGTTTATCACATTACCAGAGAGTCCAACTAAATGTTCTGACAACAATTTAAATTCTATTTTTATGTAAAATATTGATTCTTAAACAAGAAAAACTACAACATCTATTTTTTGTTTTGTTTTTTGTTTTAGAGTTTTCATCTAGTATCTGCTGCCTATCATCGACCACAGGCATAGCTTTTTAATTATATTCACTAAAACAATTCTGGATATTAACACATTTCATTGGATCAGTTAAAACTTTATATATCAACAGAGGGACAATTTAAGGATACAAGTATTTATACAAAAAGAAACAGATTACATTTACATTATGATCATTACATGTGATTAGTGCTGCTGTTAAATTACCAGTGCAGTACACACACAGCAGACTGGTCAGACTGGTACAAGAATATTTCATCTGTTCTAAAATCTATGCACCAGAACTTCGTGTAATTACTGTGTAATAACAGAACTATTACAAAAAAAGTTTATATCTGGAAGTAATTATTTTTTTTATTTTATTGCATACTTGATTAAATAATGTTATTAATACGGTTTTATATTTCACTGTGCAAATAAAATGTTCAGCAGAATTATGTACAAATCACATATATTATTCAAATTTGGCATTGACAGATATTTTCTCTGATACTTGATATTGCAGTAATCACAACTCTAGAATATACATTTTTTTCAGTTGGCTTATTGGCAATTAATGTAATTACAGCATGAGGATGCCTCGCTGCGTGCTGTTACTGAAAAGACCTACAGTCTGACGATTGCTTTCAAACATTTTCCACATTAAACGGCTCTATGATCTGATCATAGTTTCAATCAGCATGAGTCGAGCACTTCAGTGCTCAGAAATTTACAACTGTTTCATTGCAGTTTTTTTAATCATTCAGCAGATGGTTCTACCCTTTCTGCTTCACTCTGTTTCTTCACCTCCATCTCCAGATAAATTGGAGTCTCCAGAACAGCCTTCTTTTTTTCTGATGTTGGCAAACCTTCATTCAGAGAGTCATGCATCTTCTGCCATGAGTCGATCTCTGAACTCCAAAGTGCAGCTCTGGCTCTGATAAATTGTGAGACTTCAGTCTCGCTGCCTTTAGCCAGACTGATGCTGTCTTTACAGATGAAGAAAATATCCATGCCGAGGAAGAGAGCATTAACTGCAATGAGACCTGCTCTTGCTGACTTGGAGAGTGCAAGGGTCCCTTTGGCTGCTGCCTGACCAATATCTGGGATATCTGAAGCAACCCTGGGTGCATTACGTAAGGCTTGTCCTTCTTGAGCCACAACTTTCCCAGCACTCGTGAGCAGCTCTTCAGTTTGTAACATCTTAACAGCAGAAGCGCTATCAACAAGTGCATCAATACCCTTTCCAATAGCACCAGCGTTTTTGGCAATCTTGCCAACTCCCACAACTATATTTATGTCAAGTGCGTCCAGTTTGGCGATGGTTTGCCTGGTAACCTCCTCCAGACAACTCTGGAGACTCTGTACATCCTCCATAAAGTTCTTGAAGACTTCAGAGGCTTTCTTTCGTTGTGTAGCATTTACTCCAACCTCTGTTGCAGTGGTCACAACACTGTTGACTCCACTGGTGATTCCCAGCCCGACTCCAGTCATTGTCAAAGCTAGAGAAACTCCTGCTGTGAAAGGAATTAATGCCAAACCAACAATGGACAGCACACCTCCAACTGCCCCCACGGAGCTGCCTGCCACACTGGAAATCTTTGCCCCCTTATTCATTTTGTCTAACTGAACAGCTGTCTCCTCCAGCTCCTTTAGAAACTGCAGCATGGTGGGCTGTCGCTTGTCGAACTCACTAATGAACCCATGGCACGGTTCCTCCTGGAACAAGAACACCATTCGGAACTGCTCGTTCATCCTGAGAGAAGAAATTTAAAAAGAATTAGTGGGGTGACACATTTTAAAATGTCACCATGTTATTGCAATATTAACAATATTTAGGTTTAGTTTTTAAGGTTACATGACCAACAAAAACATGTCACGTGTCCTGCAAAACATTTTTTTGGTTGCAGGGATATAAGTCCTCCCTGTAGCCCATGAACAAGACTAGAGGTTTAACCTCCCACGACCCAAACTCTTTCAAGTCATGCATTTTTAATTTCTCTTTGCTATTTGGGCTGATTGGGACCTGGTGAATGTAAAAAACAAAGAATTACTTGATTTTTTTTTTTTTTTTTACCTGATTTTTGTTTCTGAGAGAAATGAGATCCACATATGAGGACATTCGTTTTAAATTTTGATAGAGCAGTGGCAGTATAATGTCCTCGTAAGTGGATATCAGGACCTTGTAGAGCAAAATTTTGTATTTTGGTCTAGACAACCCAAATTGTTATGTCCACATATGTGGACGCCAGGTCCTAGGAGGTTAAGAAACATCTACACTGGCTTCACTTTTCAGATCCAGAAGCTACATCGTTTTTTGTATAGTGTAGTGTCCAGGCAAGCATGTTTATCAGGGGTCTCGAACTCCAGGCCTCGAGGGGCAGTGTCCTGCAGGTTTTAGATGTGTCCTTGATCCAACACAGCTGATTTAAATGGCAAAATTATCTCCTCAACTTGTCTTGAAGTTCTCTGGAGGCCTGGTAATGAACTCATCATTTGTTTCAGGTGTGTTGGCCCAGGGTGAGATCTAAAACCTGCAGGACACTGGCCATCGAGGCCTGGAGTTCAAGACCCCTGATGCACTAGGAGTGAAACCGGTCTCACTGCAGCGGCAATGTCTACGTCACAGCACCAACATCAAAGGACATCTTATGCAGGCCTGTAGGACACCAGCAGTATCTGAGCCCTGAGATGAAGAAAAAAAAAGAAAAAACAAGTTCTGCACTGACACATATTTGGGAACAGAAAAACTTACCTGATCTCATCGAGCTGATTTACGTGATCAAGCATTCTCTGTACGTCATCCTCAGACAAATCCACATCAAGATCAACCACAGTTTCTACAGCCATCTTCAGACCAAAGTCACTGAAGCAGCTGTGAAGAACGCAGGTCAACTTATTTTATACAATAGATGATACTTAATGTGCAAAATTCCTTAATATTTTGTATATCATTTATTTGTTTACCTTTTGTCCAACTTCTCACAGATTGTCTTGGAGGTCTGTATGTATCTGTCCAGCTGATATGCCAGCACTTCCACATTCTGGAGTTTGGGAAGGAAGAAGACGTTGTCGTCTCTTTTAAACTCCAGCAGCAGAGGACAGATCACTCGTGCAGCCAAGATGACAGCCTGAACATACTCAGGACTGATCCCTTCTGGAAGTTGTAACACCTGGTTCTCCGTGAACACATGCAGCGAGGTCACTGCCAGCTTCTCCACTGCATCCAGGAAGCTGCTGAGACTCTCCAGGCCACTTGCAGTGTCATTCAACACTTCAGTCAGCTCATTCTCCAGCTCTACACGCTTGCTGTCTACATTCACAGTCACCTTGCTCTTCATATACTCCACAAAGGCTTTACCTTTTTCCTCTGATTTAGTAACATGGTTGACGTTTAGGTCAAGTGCTTCAAGTCTATCTTTGATATCCCTCATCATTTCTACCTCGGTGTCTCTCCAGAGCATCCATTTAGAGAACATCTCACAGAATGCTCTCACTGTGTGGATGTAGGTGAGGGTGTCTGTGGTGTAGCGGCACAAGGCCTCCTGTAGCTCCTTTCTGTAACACAAAGCATCATCTGTTTGTGAGGTTTCTAGGGGAATTCAAACAAAACTTGTACATGACAGCTCGGTCGCAGAGCTCAGTATAAAGTGCACTACATAACAACTTTAATAGTTTAAACACTTTTATTTAAAATGTACAGCACAGCACAGAGTCCAACACAAACCAAAAAATACTTCAGATTTTGTTTTGCTAGTAGTGCTAAGTGGGTAGGCACTTTGTCCACAATAGCTAATATTAGAGATTTTGTACCAAAAATTCAATTTGTGGAAGAATCTTTGTTTAATCTTGGGCTAACATCTCACAGGATTGTCTTTCTCTTTTTAAGTGCCCTTTCGCACTGTCCCTCTTCCCTTCTGTTTTTCTTTTCCTTCCTCTCCCTTTCCTATCCCTCAGTCATGTCTGTCCCATCTGTAACAACTGAAAATAAAATAAAATAAATAATAACAACAAAGGTTAATCAAATGGACCCATACGGCAAGGCCGTGATGACCATTTGGCAAAGTAAATCCATTGGGTATCCTTGTTGGTCTTCAGACAACAATTCTGACGGCTAAAGAACCAAATGGGACAGGCAAAAAAAAAAAAAAAAAAAAAAAAAATCCTTCCACTACCATGACCTGGATGACTGAGAGCCTACACAGATGTCTCACTGTGGATTTGATGCAGGATCCAAAATAATCATATAGACTTTCTTCATAGTCAGTTTGAAGTAACGATAACGGGGTTGTTTTTTGGGGTTTTTTTTAAGTGATAACAGTGCCCAGGGGAAAGCAAAAGATGACAACAAGTGTCAGCACTCTTTGGCACCAAAGGACAGTCCTACTCCTGCTTAAGACTGATGGTAAAAATGTAGATTTGGTATTAATGTACCCTTTAAACATTTATATGTTTGTTTTGTAATTTAAGTACTTGAAAACTTTTTGAACCATTTTTAGTAGGTATACTATTACACAGTTGGGGTTTGTTATATTGTGTCTATTGTTCTAGTTCTTGTCTTTATTCTAAAGATGCACTATTATTACAGAGATTTTTAAATAACATGCAACTAAACCTCAGCAAGGGTTTGTCATTGTTTGATTAACAAAGGGTCTCCCAGTTGTGGACTTTTATTAGCTCAGATACACAAACTGGTTTTGTACCAACAAAGGCCTGAAAGTCCCTATTTTGTATTTTAGTAGCTGTTTTTTTATAATATAACCACTAGATGGCGCCAAATTACAAAAGGCTATGGGTCAGTAAATGGAGTTATTAGGACAGGTTTTAATAAAATGGTGTACTGCAATTCTGTGGTTTCTCTTTTTTATACATTTCCTCTGTTTTGTCCTGGTGCTGTTGCTGTACACCAACAGAAGATATAGCTCTTCTTCTTCTTTGGGTGTGTACTGTGGATATTCTGTTTCATCCGTTTCAAATTTATTTAAACTTGAATATTTGTCACCCAATTCCTGTCCTGATGGGACTTTTATTACTTATTATAAAGCCCGACTTCAGACATGCATAAGCAGGTAACATTAATGTGACTAAGTCATTTTGCCCTAGAGGTATTTTCTTCAGGCCTCAATGTTTAGAGTGGTAGAAAAACACCTGGGATATTAATTAGCAGCACACTCATTAGCAGATTGCTAATATTAATGCAACAGTGCTCATGTATCATGTCTGTTACAGTTGCAGTGTTTATGACTTAACCACAGACTTTGTCCTTTAATACATCTCTGTATAAATTTTTTCTATAGCCCCTCCAAACGTTTATGTAAGGAGTCATTGTGATGAAAAGAAAGAAAAAAGCAAAGATATGTTTTTTGGGAGGGGACATTGCATATTTGTACATTTTTTAGGTTTAAAAGATTAAAATATGAAAAAAGACTAAAAGTCTAACCGCTAACAAAGAGACACGTTTTCGTGTAAAAACCAGCAGTCCCATCACAAGTTTTTAAAATTAAATCTAACATGAAAACTTGGATGTAACCGGAACTGCAGCTGATTAAAGTGAAAGAGTAGATACGTAGAAGTAAAGTGGTCCTGTTCCTCCAACGATTCTTTTAAAGTCGCTGGGTGTGTCTTTAAAATAGTTTCTTCCGTGTTTTGTTCTAGTCTGTCACTTAATCAGTACATATAAGTATTTTACTACATGCACTCTAAAAGTTTTCCGTGCACCATGAGCCGCCTTACCTTGCCTCAGACATCTTCTTCTTCTCTGTGTGTTGTGTTCAGGTCCTCGCGGAGGTCTCACCTTTATCTGCGCAAAGGAAACAAGAACAGGATGGATCTGAAGCCCGCAGTCCAGCTGTTGTAGAAATTAACAAGCTCCCAATACCACGCCTCGAGTGGACCTGCTGAAATAACTGCATACCCACTCAGTAATTAAACTGCCCGGTCACAAATGTTAAGTTTCGTTTTCATTTCTCCACATTATGAGCCACACCTGTTTGTGTAACACCTTGGATCATCGACAGTCAGCTGACTTTTGTTTGTTAAGGAGGGTGAAAAAGTTTAGTAGCGACATTTGACGTTCAGGCAACAACAACAACTTGCTCGTCTTGATCAACTGGTTTCCTGATGCTGCCTTCAAGTGTTATCGGAAAATAAAAGTGGTGACTGAAAGGACTTTTCTTAATGAAAACACAACAAACATGTTCCCCCTTAAATCGTAAAGAATTTTATGATACAGTGTTTATTGTACACCGTGTTTTCCTGAAAATGCCCCAATTTTCAGCCGAGTATTTATCAGATTTCTTTTTCTTTCTCTTTTTTTTATCCACGTTTCCCTTCCAAATGAACTCGAACACACCACCTCAAAGTACGGGGGAGACGGATGTACATGCATAATCGAAACTAACCCATCCTGCCACGTCCTGCGGGTTTTTTTGTGTGGGGGAGGGGGGGGGGGGTGAAGAATAACACTATTTAACATCAAGAGAACGAAACCGGTATGTCAAACACTGGTCATGATTTCTGAGCTCATATGCGACCTTTTACATAGGAAAATATTTAGTATACACATCCAGAAATGCATACACTATTATATATTGTACATATATTTATTAGTTTCAGGTTGGCCATTCTTGTATTTTGCTCGTTTGTGTTGTTGTGTTTGCACATCTCTGTTGCTTGTGGGGCTCGCACACAAGAATTTCACTCGCATGTGCTGTGCCAGTGTGCCTGCACATGTGATGTGACAATAAAAGTGATTTGATTTGATTTGATTTGATTTTACACTCCCACAAATAGTGTTATACATGTGAACAACACTGTTTTGCAAAGTGGTGAAAGAAGCGGGTGAGTAAAAGCCATAATCCTCCTTAATATTGGATTCATTAATGTAAATACTACTTATATACATCATAATTAATTATTAGAGTTTTTTGCTTTCAAATGTGCAAATAATAAATTACTAGCTACAGCTTTAAATTAAATGGTGTATGGGGTATAAAGTAAAACATTTGCATCCAAATTTTAGAGAAGTAGATGCAGAATACTGAAGTACGTTAAATCTGTAGTTCAGTAAAATAACCTAACTAAATGTTCTCATTAAATTTCAATATGATTCTATCTATGCTGTCATCTAGTGGGCACTGGATACTGCACATTTAGCAGTACTCCAGTCCAAAAGCATTCCTTGAGCAGGGCATAAGTAGGAACCAATCATATTTTACGCTCCCCTCTGGGCATGCCCCTGTCCATCTCCATGTCCAGTACTGGTTAGCATAATCATTATTATTTATAGATAACTGAAAAGGCGTACCACCCCAAGGCCTACCAAAATTTCCTAGAAAGAGATAAAGCATCCAAAATGTTAATGTGAAATGAGCACAAAGACATACAAAGCCCACAGATCACAGGGGGAGATACAAAACTCCTGAAAGGAGAAAGACACAAAAGCAGCTATAAGAACAGAAGGAACAAAGAGACAAAACAAAGAAAGAATAGATGTAGAAAGATGAAACCAAAGAAAACATGACCGAGAAGATGCCCCTGAACTCTCTCAGCACACGTATGTGCTTGTGCTCCTGGGCAAATTCAGCAGCTTCCTCTGCCTGTTCATCATCATGTCTGCTTTGCTGCAACAATAAAAACAGCCCTGCACTGCTCGACGCTCACAAAGGTCGCACTCTAAGACTGAATCAACACAATGACTCCACTCATAGCAGCTGATAACCATGTGAATCCAGAAAATCAAAGGGCCAATTCATAAGCAGCTGACGCAGAAGAAGTTAGCTGTTGTGCTTTCTCCTTGTCACTGTGTTGTGAACACCACAATATAAAACCTCTATAGTGAAACTATTGTGCTTGTCAGTATATTCTAAAATATAAAAAAGCATACAATGGTGAATATTTGAATTCAAACATGGTAGAAATTTCATTTGAAGCTGTGTGTACAGCCATGTGAGCCTCAGCTGTAGACAGCTCTAAACACTCCAGAGTTTCAGTGTTTCCACTCTTGGCTCTGTAGATTATTAACTGTAAGGGAATACGTTTATCTCAGGCACACAGAAGCAAAGAAGCTCCACCCAGCTGCTGTAGCCTTTACCCACTTTCTACTGTTCAAACAGAAGAAAGTATGTAAAGGGAGAGGCGCAACAACAACTTGTTTCAGACCAAGAGAATGTGACAAGGCCCAGTATAAAATACACAAGGGTTGATTTTTGCTCCACCATTTACCACAGACTTCCCAACTCTGTTATTTATTTATTTATTTATCACTGAGCAGATTTTATTTTCTTATTTCTTTCTAATTACAGCTGAAAACACTATGGAGGTAATGAGAGTGAACAGCAGCTAAAGAATGTGCTGAAATTGATAATATACGTCCCTCTTAAAGTTAGAGGAGCTGCAGATTTGCCTTTTTTCATCTAAAGTCAGATTTTCCTTATTGGTGTTATATTACAAAGCATGTGGCTACATAAATCCAATGGAAATTAAAGAAAAAAAAATAATGTCAACATTACTTGGACAAGCAAATATTTGAGCTTTAAAGAACCCTTATCTGTTTTTACTGATGAACAGATCTTTTTATCACTTCCTTTTATCAAATCCTTAAAAAATAGATTCAAGGTTTCAAGATTTTTTGCCAGTTTTTCCACATGTCCTAAAATAGTTCTTTAAGACATTTAGACAGAAGGTCATGGCTGTTTCTGGGTCTGTAAGATACATTTTTCAAATAATCCAATTATTTTAAATAAGTCGTTCTATTACTGGGAAAGGAATAATTACAATTTTCAACTAAAACTAAAGAAATGTCAGAAAAAGAACAAATTTTCAGTATAAAACAACGTCTCCAAGAAGCACCAACATTCATCCCAGGATGCATGTGTAAACCTTGCAACTGTTGGTGCCAAAGCACGGTACTCCGTTTCAATTTGGTTTTGTTTATATAGCACCAATTCACAACAATAGCTGCCTCAAGGCAATTTATATTGTAAGATAAATACCCTACAAATAGAGAGAAAACTGCAACAATCTGATGATCCCCCCACTGGGCAGGGCTTGGTAACAGTGGAAAAGAAGAACTCCCCTTTAACAGGAAGAAACCTCCATCATAATCGGGGACCAGGGGGGTGGGTGAGAGGAAAAAGAAGAGGAATGTTCCCACTCTGGGGGAGAAAAAGGAGAAAGTTAATAACATGAAGTAGTAAAACATATGGGAGGTGTACATGAAATGCTTAGTGCATCATGGGAAGGACATCAGCAGCCTGAGCATAACTTCTGGGACAGGACAGAGCCACCTGATCCAGCTTTCCTTCTTCCTTCTTTGTTATGTGTTTCCGATTGTTGTTAAAATCTTTTTAAAATCACTTTCTGGACCCACTGAGATTTTTTTTCCTGCAGATGCTAGAGGGAGAGTGCACAGCAATAAACTAGTGACCCACTCAGGGTGTGCACTGCATCTCACACTCTTACAGCTGGGATATAACCCCCACATGAACGTGAAGTAGATTTTTCAAGACGGTCAGGATTTTAGGCAGAGAGCAAGTCCACCAAAGTGTTGCTTCATGTAAGGAGGAAAAAATTGTTTTTTATACTAGTAGGCCTATGATGAACCCATGGCTTTGTATGGAGCATGTCAAAACGCTCACTCAGCTCACTCAAAATTAAAAAACTCCAAATGACTTAAACTTGTTTGAGGTATTTGGAGGTTTTTAATTTTATTTTTACTTTTAGTACAGCATTACTAAACTTGATAAACTTTTTTCTTATTCTTTGTGTTTGTCATGCCTACATCCTTTCATGTGGCTGGCATCAGATAACCTTCCTTTTTATCTAATAAGGAAAAAATCAGAGAATTATAAGAATAAATATATGTACCTGTACAAATATAAGAGTGTATGTATACTAAATATGTATATATACATGTGTGTGTGTGTGTGTGTGTGTGTGTGTGTGTGTGTGTGTGTGTGTGTGTGTGTGTGTGTGTGTACATATATATAAAATTAAATAAAAACAAAATATACAGAGGTCAGCAGTTGGATATTGTGCAAAACAAGTGGCATTTATGTGCAGTATGGAGTGCATAATGTTGAAGTTCTCACTAACGTTACTCCGGTTTTCCCATTCAACAGTCTTAAATTTAATAACTGCACTGAAACAGCTGGGCAAAACTGTGTTATGATCCATTGTTACATTAAAAAGAATTTTTTTTAAATGGGCCCTCGACTTGTTTGAATGTTTGCAGTTTCAAATGGAAATTTCCTCTTCTCGTGTTCATCTAAGAATTCCTGGGAATACTTGGCTCTCCTGTTTGTCAACTGTCTCGTGAAAAAAAATACTTCAGTATTTTCTAAAGCATCTTCTGCAAAGAGATTAAACATCAATATTTTGCTATTAGTTTTTTCCATTTTCTGCATTTTTGCCTGTGTCAGCACGTGACGAGCACGCTGAGCTTTGTTTTCGGGTCGAGAGCCCCATTTCAGCTGTGATGATGAAGAAAAATGTCACTCAGCTGCTCATGTAACGTCAAAGAGGGGGGAGAGAGGGAGTGTGTATATAGGTTGGACATCTTCTTGTGAAAAAATTCATCATCATGTTTCTCTCAGGCCTCAGGGCCACATGTCAGATATCAGCCCTGGTCAGACGAGATCAGACAGGCATGTTTCTGCTGCTCTTAGTTCAGCATTTCGTTTCAACTAAATTTACCTAACTTACCATTATTTACCACTAGATGGCGATTGCAATCTTTCTGGTTAAAGGATCCAGAATTCTTAGAATACATTGGAAAGCAAATAGATTATTACTTTGCTTATAACACTACTCAGACTACGGCGACTATAAAATGGGAGGCCTTTAAAGCTTTCCTGAGAGGGAAAATGATCAGTTTTACAAGCTTTAAACATAAAGCATCTAGGATGGAACTGGTTCATTTGGAGAAAAAGATAAAAGATATTGAGGAAGAGATATTTATATCCAAATCTAATGCTCTAATTCTAGAGTTAAATAAACTCAGAGCTAAATTTAATATTTTGTCATTAAATAAAGCTACTAAAAGTTTACTAAGACTGAAACAGTCATATTATGAACAGGGTGAAAAAGCAAGTAAAATACTGGCTTGGTGTATTAAACAGGCTCAGGCTGAAAGAACAATAAACTCTATAACTACAGATGAAGGACAGATCACAGCTGATCCTAAACATATTAATGACTCTTTTTGTACTTTTTATAAACAGCTATACAAAACTGAGCATTTAAAGTCATTTTCATCAAAACAAACTTTTTTTTTGGATCAGCTGCTTTTTCCTAGTCTACCAGAAAACGATATGGATGAACTAGAGGTTAATATAACAGTAGAAGAATTTACTAATGCTATAAGGAACATGAAAGGGGGCAAAACTCCTGGACCTGACGCAATACCAATAGAAATATTTAAAATATTTAAAGATAAATGAATCCAGCCTTTATTGGATATGTATCAGGAATCATTTGAATCTGGGTCTCTCCCCATTTCACTTAATGTTTCAACAATTACTTTGTTACTGAAACCTAATAAGCCAGCAACACATTGTAGTTCTTACAGACCAATCTCACTGTTGAATTATGATTGCAAGATACTTTGCAAACTATTAGCTATGAGATTAGAGACACTCTTGCCTAAAATGATTCATTCAGACCAGAACGGCTTTATCCAGGGGAGGCAGGGGTTTCACAATATATGGAGGGTCATGAATATCATTTATGAGAAAAAAGAGACCAGAGACAATGCGTTAATCTCAGTGGATGCGGAAAAAGCCTTCGACAGGATCGAATGGCCATTCTTATTTGAAGTTTTGAAAAAGTTTGGTATTGGAAACAGATTTTTTAAATGGATTCAATTGATATACTTCAACCCTCAAGCAGAGATTTTAACTAATGGTCTTTTTTCCACACCATTCAGATTATATCATGGAACTAGAAAAGGGTGCCCCTTGTTACCTCTCTTGTTCACCTTGCAATGGCAATTCAGAATCATAAAAACATATCAGGAATTAAAGCAATGTTGACCACCTTATTGCCCTATATGCAGATGATGTGATCCTGTTCTGCCCTAATTTAAACAAATCAATACCATCCATATTAAGTCTCATTAATACATTTAGTACATTTTCGGGTTATAAAAGAAATTTTGATAAATCCGAAATATTATTTTTGAATAACAATGAACGACAAAATCCTCCAATCAACACTCCCTTTCTGCTATCTGAACATGGGTTTACTTATCTGGGTGTGAAATTAACTCACTCAATTGAAAATATTCTGGCATCCAATTATAATTCCTTAACGACGTCAGTTACTACACTTCTAAACAGATGGACGAAACTACCTAAATCTTTAATTGATCGTATCAATATACTAAAAATGTCAATTTTGCCAAAATATCTTTACCCTTTTCAATCAATACCTCTCTCTCCACCAAACTCTTTCTTTTTAAATTTGCAAAAACTATTCCGAAACTTTATTTGGAATAACAGAAGACCAAGACTCAGAATCTCATTATTATACCTTCATTATGAAAGAGGGGGTTTACAACTTCCAAATTTAAAGTGGTACTTCTGGGCTGCTCAAATCAGAGCGGCAATGCTTTATTTTGTTAATGAGCAAATTCCAGTGTGGGTTTCTATGGAGTCTACAGAAATCAAAATTCCCCCTTCCTTACTAATTAAACAAACTAAGAACCCTCTTTTAAAAAACACTATAATGATCTGGTTTGAAATACATAACTACTTGGGAGAAATGATACAACTGTCTAGGTTTACTCAGATATTTGGAAATAACTTTCTTCCTTGTAGGGCGAATGCAGGTTTTCAATTTTGGTTTTTCAATTTGGAATAATACTCTTATGTCTTTTGAACAACTTAGAAGTACTTTTTCTATTCCTGTCAAACATTTTTTAAAATTTCTTCAATTAAGAAATTTTATCTTAACCACACAGCTTAGAAATCCCCACCTACTCCTCTCTAGAGAACACAGTTATAAAGCATCTGATGATGAGTGGTATAAATCATGCTCCTTGGCCAAGAGTCAGACAATTAATGTGCAATCTCGACTACTTCAATATAAATGGTTAACAAGACAATATCTTATTCGTCAAAAATGCATTATTTTAATTCAAACATCCCAGACACCTGTATTAAGTGTCGAGTGGACAGGGGCACTTTATTTCACTGTATATGGGAGTGTCCACATGTGAAAATCTTTTGGGAAAAGGTAATAAATCTGTTGAGTCAAATTATTGGTGATGTGATTCCACTTAATCCTAAAATATGTATTTTAAATATATACGTGAATAATTTTATAACTGCTGCAAACAATAGAGCTCTGTTAACGATTGGACTTTTGGAAGCCAAGCGCTGTATTGCTATGTGTTGGAGAAATCCAAAAATATGTGGACTATCTCAATGGCTTAATGGACTGACATCTATACTATCTATGGAGAAAATAACTTATACATTAAGAAATAAACTGGACAAGTTTTGGGCGATATGGTCAAAATTCTACAACTTTCTGGAGAACTGCAACGTGCACACTGTGGACTTAACAGCCTGAAACTCTAACTTGATTTGTATATCTGTCCTTCCCTTCTGTTATGGTTTGCTTTGTTTTTGTTTTTGTTTGTGTTTTTTTTTTGTCTTTTTTGTTTTTTTTAATTAATTAATTAATTTATTTATTTTAAATGTTCACGGTGCACCATGTAAAACCGGTTAAAACCAATAAATAAATGTTTTGTTTTTTAAAAAGTTCAGCATTTCTGATCCACCAAGAAGCTCCATGTTGAACATGTGTGAGAAAATAATCTGTATAATGACTACAAAGTACAGTCAGTGGAAAAAAGAAGAAAAAATTTACTGGACTTTGCAGTCCTGTGAAAAACTAAATGCACCCCATGATTCAGCAGTTTGTACAACCGCCTTTATCAGCTCGATAAACTTCAAATAATTGTTTTCTGTATGACTTCATCAGTGTCTCACATCGTTGGGGAGCGATTTTGACCTGCTTTTCTTTTTAATGTTGCTTCTGTTCATTGAGGTTTGTGTGTATTCACGCATGCACACCTCTCTTAAGGTCCTATCACAGCATTTAAATCTAGTTGATGTCTTGACTGAGCCAATGAAGAACAGATTCTTTCCCTTTTCAGTCCTTCTGTTGCAAATATGCTGTTGTGCTTGCGATCGTTGTCCTGTTGATGACCTCAGCGAAGCTCAGCTGTTGGACAGATAGCCTCACATTTTACTCTAGAATACTTTGGTATACAGAGGAATTCGTGGTCAACTCAATGACTGCACCACCACCGTGCTTCATAGTATGAGGTGTTTGCGCTGATTTGCTCTGTTATAAATGGCATCTATAATCCAATTTTGAGATCCCTTCCCAGACTGGATTATAGATGAGATTCATTCCCAGGTGCCTTAACACCCACTCACATCTTCGGTCATTTGATCTCAGCAAATCACATGATAGGGTGGGGCTAGGTTTCACAATGGGTTCACCCGAAACCTTGGCTGATTGTGACCTACACCCATTTTCACGCCTTGGCTCGTGTGATTGGGTAGTGGATCAACAGGGGGTCCATGACCCTCCAGGGAAAACTCCCACAGGGCTTGAAATCTGGGACTTTCCCCCAGTTGCTCGTAGAACTGAAGAAGCTTCTCGGATGAGAGGTGAAACGTCTTCAAGGAAACATAAAGAATTCCAGACACTTTTATTTCAAAGCTCCTCAGACTACAATGACCTGGATGACTGAGAACCTTCACAGACACGAGGTACCTTTTGGGTTAATTGCACTTTCTGGGAGTCATATTTTGGAGCGAATCTGCTGGGACATCCACTCTTGTGAAAATAGAGAAAATACAAAAGTCTTTGAGAATTAATTACCAGGAAAAAATGCACTTGAAATACCAACAATGTATTACTCTGTTATTTTTAAATACCCTAGGACTTAAAGGTATATACACACACATATACTTAGAGATGAATACAAATAAAATGAACTCCTAACCATGTACAGTAACTCTTAAAAATATAGCTGATATATAAAAGAAGAAAACAACTAATTACATAACTAATCACGTTACTTAGAATAATTAATTATATTAGAGGGAAAAATCTGTTAAAAGTACATTTTTGTGGCCTGGTTTGACTATAGTTATAAAGTCCTGACTCCAGCTCTATTAAACGTGATTGTACAGAAATAAAGCATGGCAGTACTGCATCATTTTGCATTGTAACTGTTAAATGCAACATTAAATGTTCTTCAATCTGAACCTTTAAAAAGGTGCTTGTTTGTGTTTGCCTAAACTAACAGGTGCCGAGACCTTCCAGTTGAAAAAAGGTGGAGGAACCATATGCAGTTACGTTGCACCATTGTCAGCTACTTAGTGAAACCGGTGTTCATTCTGCAGGGCGGTAAACTCTCAAGGATCTCTGCAGCACTTTTCCCTGCAAACAGACCTCGAGCTCTCATTTGCCCTCTCTGCCAGGATTTGGGTCGCTGTTCACTTTCATTAAGCAATTATCCTTGGCAGGCGAGGAGGGCTCACAAATTTAGGCCTTCAGAACCACACTTGCACTGGTCCCATGTGCACTCTTTATGCCAATCTGACAGTAACTCAGCAAGCTGCAAATCCAGCCCTAATCGGGAGCTTGTTAGAGCGTCCCTGGAGCTTTGGGTCCAGGACGGCCTTCGGGAAATTGCACTCTGGGGTAAAATAAGATTTAAAAAAACAGAGGCTGCCTTAAGGGTGGTCAGACTTTGAACATTTGTTTCCATCCTCAGTAATTAAATCTGATTAGATTGAATGTCTGGGTAAAGAAGCACCCATGGGTCAGCAGATTAGATAGCACAGTAAGTACTTTGAAGGGCGTGAATTTTTTTTACAATATATAAAATCAGGGCTTTGCAATTTCAGAGGCTGTCTTTGTATTTTTTCAAAGACACGTTCTTGGGCAATCCTATATCAAAGTTTTTAAAATATCATTATTGCAAATAATGCAATGGGGAAATTCCCAAGAATTTTGTCTTTATTTGTATATTTGATGACAACTTTTTATAATTAACTATTTATTTTTTGAGTAACGGATGTAGAGTCTGTACCTACAAATACATTCTTCCTTGAATATTGTGTGTGTGGCTTTTCAAAAGCCAAAAGATACATATGTGTAATTAAAAGTAGCCTTTCTGCAGTTTCTTCTATATTTTTAAGGGGGGACAACAGAAGACAGCCTATGCTAAACTTTTTTTTTCTTTGAAATTTTTTTTTTGTCTGTTGGATTTTCACATTTACACATTTGATACATTCCTGTTGTCATGTGCCTCCTGGGCACACTGTATTCCCATTATTTCTGTACTGTATATGTGCAGCGAATTGGTGCTGGGTTTAGCCCTGTCACTTAAAGCAGATTCAAACCTTCCAGAAGTCTTGTTGATTTTAAGCTGGCTCTAGGTGAAAATGGGAGACAGACAAAGATGTATTAACAAGAACAATAATAAAAACAAAGAATAAACAAAAAATCCCCCAGTTTAGCATTGTTTTAAGGCCTTTTTTCCCCTACTTCCACCTAAAGACCTAAAATGACCTTAAATTAGCAATCTCAAAATCAACTGTCTTAAACGATGTGTTTCAGGAACATACTGACAGAACTCTGTGGCCTGCTTAAAGAATTTTATATAGCTAATTAATTTCATAATCATAAGTCATTTAGCTGTACTGATAGTCTTGGTCCATAAAGTGACTGAAGTGGTCAGTAATCGTGCAAAACTTGAAAACAATATAGAGGCCAAGATATAAAATGACATAAAACAAAAATACTGAATATGTCTGTGAAGGTTCTCAGTCATCCAGGTCATCGTAGTCAAAGGAGCTTGCAAAGAAAAGCGTCTGGACTTCTTTAAGTTACTTGAAGACGTTTCACCTCTCATCCGAGAAGCTTCTTCAGTTCTAAGGTCAAATGGTGGGGAGTCCCAGATTTAAACCTAGTGGGAGTAACCCCCCACAGAGGGACAAAAGGACCCCCTGATGATCCTCTAATCGCTAATCTCTAATCTAAAAATACTGAAATAATACCTCAACATGACTTATATTTTTATTCACTTTTTTGTTATTTCATGACAGTACACACTCAGTTAACTTACTAGCTGTAAATCACAGAAGCACATTTTTATTACTGTCTGTTGCTTCAGTAATGTGAAAAAGTACAGTGTTATCACATATAACTCTTTTCCTTTTTTCAAATAGCATGTTCACATTAACTAAGTGATCAAATAAATGCATTTTATTCAAGTCTGAAAGGTTTGAAGAGAAAGTACAAGGGCAACGAGACACATGAAACATGGGCATTAAAATACTATGATTTTATAGGAAAAGTAAAAAGACAAATTCATGGTAGGAAATATTGTCACATGTAAATAATATTCATTTTCGGTGGAAACCTTCCCAGAGCTATAGGGTTACATATGGAAGCTGGGGATCAAAATTTTAGGAAAAAGGAAAATCTAAGGAGTCCGAAATAAATCCACCTGGTAGCTTGAAGATTAAGTAAGGTGTTACGTCCCCTGGCTAGTCTAGGGGGGTTAAAGGGACGAACATAAATGTGGATAGAAAAGGAGGAGCCAAGATGGTAATTCTAAAAGGTTTATTTAATACTGGTGATGGGGTTCAGACCGAGGTGTAACGTCAGGGAGAGCCAAGGCCAACATAACAAAACATCCCTGACGTAGAAATAAAAGAAACTTACCGAACTCCAAAGAAACAAAATATACAACCTATAACCATAACCTACCTAACACATAAACAGGAGAAAACAGGGTGTCAAAACAAAAGGCAGCTCTCCCCTACAAGCAGTCTGAACATGAAACAACAATGCTCACACAAAATACAAAGGCATGCAAGCCTGCACAAGTATGGCAACCAAAATGGCCAGAGGGCACAGAAGCACAGCTCCACAGGCCTTAAGTAGTGCTCTGCTGATTACCAATTAGCCGGACTCTGCGCAACATCCAATCAGGACAGAGGAGGTGGAGCCTGGACAAAACAAAGGGTTAATAGGGAGAAGAGACATCCTCCTGGGGGATGTAACACCCCCACCCAGAAAAAACAAACATAAGTTTGTTAACCTTACACCATCACATTCTTGAGAGGGCATCGGCCACAATATTTTCACATCCTCTCTTATGCTTTATTTCAATGTTGTAGTTTTGTGAAATTAAAGCCCACCTCATCAATCGTTGATTGTTGTTATACATACGAGAGAGGAACACGAGAGGATTGTGATCAGTGAAGACCTCTACAGGTTGGGAAGTAGATCCCACATACACGTCAAAATGCTGAAGAGCCAGAAGCATGGCCAGAGTCTCCTTTTCAATTGTCGAGTACCGCCTTTGATGAGTATCGAACTTCTTGCCAAAGAAGCAGACAGGATGACTCACTCCTTGTCCATCATCCTGAAGAAGAACAGCTCCAGCCCCCACCTCACTGGCATCCACTTCAAGCTTGAAAGGTTTCGAAAAGTCTGGAGCAACAAGAACAGGTGAACTCGACAGAAGACCTTTTGCACATTCAAAAGCATGTTGACACTCAGGACTCCAAATGAATGGTACCTTCGGGCTGCACGGGTTTGTCAGTGGTGTTACGACTTCAGAAAAATTCCTACAGAAACACCTGTAGTAACCAACCATCCCCAGAAATCTGCGCCGCTCACGGCGTGTTGTTGGCACAGGAAAGTTGAGAATGGCATTAACCTTTGCACTGATAGGGCGAACCTTGCCCTGCCCAACTTCCTTTCCAAGGTAGGTCACTGTAGCCTTACCAAACTCGCATTTAGCCAAGTTGAGGGTCAAGGAAGCATCAGCTAAACGCTTGAACACAGTGGTTAAAGTGTCGACATGCTCTGACCAGTTGGAAGAATAGATGACCACATCATCAAGATAAACATTACAGTTCGCCACACCAGATAATACAGTTGACATTAACCTCTGAAAGGTAGGAGCATTTCTCATTCCAAATGCCATGACTGTATATTGTAAAAAGTGATCAGGTGTTACGAAAGCTGAGATTTCTGATGCTCTGTCAGAGGTACTTGCCAATAACCTTTAAGAAGGTCAAGCTTACTCACATAAGCAGCAGATCCGACGCTGTCAATACAGTCCTCAATACGGGGCAGTGGGAAAGAATCAGGTACTGTTACTGCATTTACCTTGCGGAAATCTGTGCAAAAGCGAGGTGTTCCATCTGATTTTGGCGTAACCAGGCACAAAGAACTCCATGGACTATAGCTTGGGATAGCCAATCCATGCTTCAGAAGGTAGTCTACTTCTGTGTTCATCATTTCCCTTTTCGCCATATTCACACGGTAAGCATGCTGCTTAATAGGCACTGCATTCCCAACATCAATGTCGTGCTCTATTACAGTAGTACGGGAAGGCATGTCCCCAAAGAGTGTTAAATGAATGTTGACGAGCCTTTCAATGTCCAACTGTTGCTCACGGGTCAAGTGGGACAGATATATAGACAACTGGGACAGTACCTCAGAATTAAGCATTCTGGCATTCTGGTAGCTGGCATCACAAAGTTTGAGCCCGTCTTCATCTAAACTTGACCTCAATCCTGAGGAAGAGTTCAACAAGAGAGTTTCTGGAGATGAGATTTGCTCTGACGGAGATGCCACAGGCTTATCTGCGGTGCCACAGAAAGAGTCAGCTCTAGAATGAAAGGATTTGAGCATATTGAGATGGCACAAGCGTGTTTTACGCTTCCTATCTGGTGTTTTAATCACATAGTCAGTGTCATTTACTTTCTTATCCACCTGATATGGTCCACAGAAGTGGGCAGACAATGCAGAGCTAGCAGTTGGTAGAAGAACCAAAACCTTGTCACCTGGATTGAAAGATCGAGGAACGGCTTTCTTATCATACCAACTCTTCATCTTCCCCTGAGCAGAGGAGAGGGCTTCTGCAGCTGCCAACCTGGCCTTATGGCTCTCTCCACAGACGCTCCATCAATGGTCAGAGGAGCATGTTGGGTGTGCATTCTCCTGAAGTCCACAACAATCTCCTTCGTCTTCTCCACATTCAGAGAGAGATTGTTGTCAGCACACCACGTGGCCAGGCGTCTCACCTCACTTCTGTAGTCGGTCTCATCCCTGTTGCTAATGAGACCCACCACCGTTGTGTCGTCCGCAAACTTGATGAAGAGGTTGGAGCTGTATGATGGAGTGCAGTCATGGGTCAGCAGAGTGAAGAGGAGGGACCTGCATGCATGACCTGCTTGAAAAGTTTAGACAGAAAGTTAGTTCCTTGGTCTGTCTGGACTACTTTTGGTAAACCAAAAGTAGTGAAGAACTTTGTCAAAACTTTAATCACCAAAGGTGCAGTTATTCTCCTGAGTGGGACAGCTTCTGGAAAACGAGTCGAAGTACACATTGCAGTCAGTAAAAACTGATTACCATTCTTTGACTAGGGCAATGGACCAACACAGTCCACAATGACACGTTCAAAAGGTTCACCAAGTACTGGTATAGGATGAAGAGGAGCTATAGGAACTGTCTGGTTTGGCTTTCCTGCAATCTGACATGTTTTACAAGTGCAGCAAAACTCAACTACATCAGCCTTCAATCCTGGCCAAAAGAAATGGTTGAGTATCTTGTTGTACGTTTTTGTAACTCCCAAATGACCAGACAGGGGGTGCTCATGTGCAAGGGAGACTACGTAGTGACGATACTCAAGAGGCACAACAATCTGATAAGTAGTGCTCCAGTCACAGTCATCAGAACAGCTTCCCTCTACGTCTGCTGTTAAACTTGGGTGGGCAGTCCACTTGCACATCAAGACCCCATCTTCCAAGAAATAAGAAGCCTTTTTATTTCCTGTTTCAGAAAGAGAAGTAAAGCATTTAGTCAATGAGGGATCAGACTTCTGAGCAGCAACAAGGCTTTCACATGTGACTGGCAAGTCTAACTGTGGGAGATGGAGATCCTTCCACTTCTCAGTAGTATCCTTTGAACCACTTTTAAGATCAATCAGGGTTTGCAAATCATCTGTAGCCAGAGCCTGAGCCAACGAAGAGTCTGACAAATCAATTTCTGCAGCTTCACGTCTTGCTTGAGCCCTGGTGAGAACACAAGCAGGAAAAACAGATGGAAAACAGGTTGCTAGGTCGTTGCTCTTCAAGTTTGATTCTAGATCATTTGTTACTTCGGGAACAGGTTGCACTTTTCCACCAGCAATATCATTTCCCAAAATAAACTGCACCCCTTTTATGGGAAGTGAGGGGCGTACTGCCACAGAGAAGATGCCATTAACCAACTTTGATTTGATGTGTACATAATGCAAAGGAGCTTCAACATAGCCCATTTCAACTCCTTGAATCAGAATACTACCATGACAAGAGGAATGGTCACTCAAGGGTAATACATCAGATAAAATCACAGATCGTGACCCTCCCGTATCTCTGAGTATTTGAATGGGTTTTTCATCCTCAGGCTTCCCAGTCAATGACATAGTGCCATCTAAGGGAAAGGGTTTGAAGCAGGGATCAACTCCTTCACTTTGGTCCCCTCTCTCAGCACGAATGGTTTTAATTAAGCCTACTCCTTTTGGTGACTGGTTCTTGCGCTTCAAAGCGGGACATTCAACAACAACATGACCAAGTTTATGACAATAGAAACATTCCCTTTCAGTCCTTGGAGCAAAAGTCTGTCGTGGGCTTGAAGGATCCTTTCGTGGGAGAGGTTCTCTGGTGGTAACTTCACGTTTCTGCACAAAAACAGTTTTATGAGTCAGCACAAATTCATCAGCTATCACAGCTGCTTCTTTCAAAGTGGAAACCTTCTGTTCATTAAGGTGTACAACAATGCGTTCTGGCAGGCCATTTTTGAACTCTTCCAGCAGTATCAGTTCACGTAAGGAGTTGTAGTCAGGAACTTTACTTGCTGTTATCCATCTATCAAAAAGAGTAGCTTTTTCACGAGCAAACTCTACAAAAGTCTGATTTGCTGTTCTTTTGTGATTGTGAAAGCGTTGCCTATACGCTTCGGGAACAAGTTCATAAGCAGCAAGGATAGCAGACTTCACTACATCATATTTCAAACTTTCTTCCAAAGACAAAGCAGAACAGACTTCTTGTGCTTTGCCTACCAATTTGCACTGAAGCAGCAATGGCCAAACTTCTCTCGGCCAGTGCAATGACGCCGCAACACGTTCAAACACATTGAAATATGTATCAACTTCTGATTCACGAAATGGAGGTACCAACACAATGTTTTTACTCACATTGAAACCACCTGGGTTTACATGGGAGGAGGTTGTTTCATCAACAGATGAATTTGCAGAACTAGGTTGAGTAGTAGTACTTCTTGAAGTCTGTGCCTGTAACTCCAACTGACGCAGTCTGACCTCCCTTTCAATCTGCAACTCCAGCTCCAACCTTTTCAGCTTTAACACCTTTTCTGTCTCTGTTTCCAACTCTGCCTGACGAGCTTGGGCTTTATCCTGAGCCTCCAATTGTAATTTAGCCAAACGTACCTTGAGTAATACTTGTCTTGAACGAGGAGAAGATGGAGTAGCAAAAGAAGGTGAGCCATTAGTGCTTAACTTTTCCACCGTTTGTTGCTCCCCAGCAGCAGGGTTTTGCCCTTCTTCCTTTAACACAGCAGGCTTCACTCCTTCATTAGGGGACCTGTCAAGAGGAACTGGCAAACGAGGTGATTTAGAAACAGGCCTTCTTCTACAAGTTTGTTTGAAACAGCAGTTTTCAAGTCCTCTTTCACCATTTGCCTTGATACATTTAACTCCAAGTGTGCTGCTATAGCAAACAAATCATGTTTTCTACACACATTTAGCTCCTCCCAAGAAGGATTACTCAGAAATGCACTCAAAGTGAAAACACCAGTTGCCATACTAACTACCTCTGCCAAATACACCAGCAGAAACAAACTCCAAACCTTCACCATCCACAAATGGATTAACCAGGACTTTTACCCCAGACGAACCGCCAATTTATGTTACGTCCCCTGGCTAGTCTAGGGGGTTGGCCAAGGCCAACATAACAAACAAAACATCCCTGACGTAGAAATAAAAGAAACTTACCTAACTCCAAAGAAACAAAATATACAACCTATAACCATAACCTACCTAACAACACATAAACAGGAGAAAACAGGGTGTCAAAACAAAAGGCAGCTCTCCCCTACAAGCAGTCTGAACATGAAACAACAATGCTCACACAAAATACAAAGGCATGCAAGCCTGCACAAGTATGGCAACCAAAATGGCCAGAGGGCACAGAAGCACAGCTCCACAGGCCTTAAGTAGTGCTCTGCTGATTACCAATTAGCCGGACTCTGCGCAACATCCAATCAGGACAGAGGAGGTGGAGCCTGGACAAAACAAAGGGTTAATAAGGAGAAGAGACATCCTCCTGGGGGATGTAACAAAGGTTAAAGTTACGTATGATGATTCTTGTATACTTTTATTTTAAGTAACAACTTAGAGCTTTAATTTATAGTGTGTTATTTTGAAAATAAGGTGAGCACCTCTAATTAACTGAGAAAATAATTTCATGGGACCTCAGAGGTTCGATGTCTTTGGGTTACACAGGTTTTATCAATTGCAATACACACGTTTGAACACCAGGGGGCGACAAACTCCACGAAGGAACATCAGCGCTTCAGGGAGCTGTTCTTTCAGCACCACAGCCTCTCACACAACACTCACACAACATCGCTGCGCTAATGCCGGACATTACTTACACAGGAGCCCGTAATTATAAAAAATAAATAATAATAAAATAATAATTGAATGTACCGCTGGGTTCATATCTTCAAGCACTCAATGTCAGCCAAGCCTCATTCACTCTCGCTACTAAGCATCATTAAAGAAAAATCGCGTAATCAGAGCGGGGATGTCTGCCTGTAGCGCCGTGCGCTGTAGCTGAAAAATCGAGGCTTTTAGTAACAAAGAACAAAACAAAAAACAACAAAAACGCGAGAAAAGTGACATTTAGAGTGGCTACTTCACAGAAGAGTGCGAGAGCTGCAACGATTGGATCGGGCGATAATCATCACAATAAAGCCATTAAATGCGTAAATTCCTACATGTGTGCACAAATGCAACCCACCATTCAAGAAGAGAGAGAAAGCGAGGGGGGAGAGAGAGTCCACCATCGCAACACCCCCTCCTTCCGTCCCCTCCACCACTCACAGAAACGGAATTAAAAAATCTTTAATATCTTTCCAGCAACTGGCCTCCATTGCTGCAGCGCTGAGCGCGCGCACACACGCCGACACTGTGGGCCTTTAAAGCGTCGCCAGAGCGGAAGGAGGAAAGTGACCCTCCGATTCAAGAGCGGCTTCTTTACACTGAAGGAAAAAGGGGGGAAACGGCTGGAGTGGATATGTTGAATGTATAGCGCTGCTCACATTGACATCGTGACAACACCAGCGCTGTCCGTGGATCTGTGCGAGTCGCTCTCCTGATTGTGTAATATCATTTTTTCACCCCCTTCCTGCAAAAGCGGCCGAACCTGCACCCGAGAGCGCAGGAGAGAGAGCAGCGGCAGAAGCAGCAGAAGAAGAAGAAGAAGAAGAGGAGGAGGAGGAGGCGAGAGCAGGGGGATCGCAGCCTTCATCAGAATTTATTTTTTCTTGTTATTACATGGCGCAAGGGCTATACAAACGGGACCGTCCTGGGTGTGATACTGCCACGGTGAATTTGGATATCCACGCAGCAGCAGCACCACCATCCTCCTCCATCCGCCGAAGAAGCACCGTGGGTTGCGACGGCGCCCACACCGACTCCTCATCCTCCTCCTGCCGGCTCCATGTCGAGTGATGGTCGGCTTGCCTTGCTGGATGCTCCCCGCTCTCTCCGGATCGTCGACCACCGAACCTCCTCTGACCGCAGACCCCCATTTTCGGCGGAAACCTTCCCAGAGCTATAGGGCTACATATGGAAACTGGGGATCAAAATTTTAGGAAAAAGGAAAATCTAAGCGGTTAATTTATTTTTTTTAACTAATTTATTACTATTTTTGTTAGGTTTCGATCTGGTTTTGAGCGTGTGTGTTTCTTTGCGCCGGCTAATGAATTAATTTAGTCGTTGAGCCTTGATTTCCTCATTCCACCGGGTTGATTTGTGAGAAGACAGATTTGCTTTTAACCTCACAATAGGCTGTTATAAAACACGCAGGGAATCGCTTTTATTTCCTCTCGACAGGACTCGAATCGGTCCGTTTGTTTACTCTTCGCTGTCACCACTAATATGACAGATTTAGATTTTGTCCTTCGTTTCCTTCCCCAGTTTATTTTTACTAATAAAAGCCACTAGAATAATACTATTAATAACAACAATAGTCTTTAGAATAGCTCTCTTTCTGAATACTTACTAGTAAACGTAATGTTATAGCCTTTGACTAAAGCAACTTGTTGTAACAGAGTATTGAACTGTTGTACTTCAAACCTGCCATTACTCCAACACCGCACCCCCCACCCACCCAGCCGTCTCTTTGCTCCATTTGAGCTCGTGTAAATTCAGCTCAGTGCTTATAGCTGTGATCTCTACAAGTCAACGAACAGGTTGTACAAAATCAGCCTTGCTTGTCTTTTTAGGCTCCTCTTAGTTACCCCAGGCTTTAATTAACCAGTCATAGATCTGTGTTAATAATCACATTTGTAGCTTTTGTTTTCTTGCTGCAAGTGGCTCCAGTGCTGGGCTCCATCTGCAGCTCCAGGCCTGCTGAGGTGCTGTCATCCTCTGCATACCTAATTTTTCCACACATCTTTTTGGGTGTGAAAGTTAAAACAAACAGAGAGGAGAGACTTCACCGCCTCTTCCTCTCTCCCCCTTCTCTCTGCCATAGTTAGTTTTTTCTCTTGTTTTGGTCCTCACCCAAACGCAACCATAAGGTTCCTACCGCATCCTCCGCCTCCTTCTTCCCTCTCCTTCCGCTCGAGTATATCCCGTTTTTTCGGTTTGATTTGGTCCCGCAAATTTTCAAATATTTACTTCCTATACATCAAGAGGAAAGGGGGTCCCCCTTTCATGGAATGCGGAAACATGGGTCTGTTCGACCGCGGAGTCCAGATGCTGCTGACCACGGTGGGCGCCTTCGCGGCCTTCAGCCTCATGACCATCGCGGTCGGCACGGACTACTGGCTGTACTCCCGCGGCGTCTGCAGGACCAAGTCCATGAGCGAGAACGAGACCAGCAAGAAGAACGAGGAGGTGATGACCCACTCGGGCCTGTGGAGGACGTGTTGCTTGGAAGGTAAGAGGAAAGTCGGTTCTTCTGTGGTGCTGTAGTGCAACATAAACTTTTCCAACGTGTTCATTTGCGTGCGTTTGAAGCCGCCCGCCCGAGAGGCCTCAGCACTGCCACGACACAAGTGTACTGTGGGAGGGGAACCTATTCTCTCTCTTTTTCTATGCTACTCAATGTAAATGAGATCCACTGCAGAGTTTCCCTGCAAAGGGTGTTTAAATGTGTGTCAAAAGCCAAACGATCTCTTAGGATACTGAATACGTCACTGACCTTCTTGGTGCCTCAAATGATACAATCTGATAGAAGGAAAGTAAAAATGCAACATGTGACCTGGCTGCTGCTTATGAGCTTATATGTGTTCTGCATTTATGGGGAAGGAGATTTCTACCTTATACCAAACAAATCAACGTGCTGTAAAGATCTGACACCATCATTTAGGTTTCATGTTCTAAATCTGTTTGAAATGAACTTCACTTTTTAGCACTTAGTTATGTTTTGTTGAAAAAGAAACAAAGAAATTTCACTTTTAGCCGAAATGACAAGTCCATTTTCCAGCAGGGTGAAACAGGTTTCTGTGAGGAAAACCCAAAGGACTACACGGATGTGCAGCTAATAGATGAGAACAATTCGGATTAGAATGAGTTTTTCTGAATTTGTGGATGGTTTCAGTTTTCATCTTTTTCATGAACAAACCAAAACTTATATCAGTAGAAATGGCATCTGCATCTTGCAATGGATCACAAGGTCAAGAAAAGTTAGCATGGATCCCAAAAAGTAGGCTTTCCACATAAATTCTGTCTAAAACTAATGTAACTCATTAAATCTCAGCAGTTTTGAGCTTTGGAAGAGACTGTTGTAACTTTTACCTGGTGTAAAATAAGCCCTTATATAAAAATCACGAAACTGAATTGCTGCACTTCAACGGTTAATTTTGGTGTTTAGCTCCTGCAGGCAGGCTGAATCAGGTTTCCGGTTGCATAAAAGTCACCCACACCAGTCTGGAATTGTTTATTCAGTCCGGCTTTAGAGTTTAAATAATAAATTAACAACACATTCACAGGCTGTAGGTGGAGATGAACCTTCCATCATATATCACCCTGATATATTGGCATGCCAATAAGCTGGTCTAACCCTAATTAAAGGAAGCTGCAGGAGATCTGTACCTTTAAAGAGGATGTGACACCGGGGCAGCACGTTGGACAGAGCGTGAGGACCCAAAAGTCGAGATGCAGTCACATCTGTCAGCAGGCCTGACCTGCCTGACAACCCTGATGATGGCAGAGCTACCTTCGACCTCCCTGTGCCCGGTACTTTCTGAGATGTCAAACTGCCTCACGTCCTGAGTGCAGGTTTTCAGACGACCTCGAGTGTCTGCCCTGTCAGACGGCGGCGGCGTGTTTCCTGTCATGCCCCGGTGGAGGCGGTCGGTGCTGACTTGGAGTGAGGTGCTGTAACCTTGTGAGGGCACAGAGCGTTACAAATCTGTTCATCGTCTTAGCTGTGAGCCCCTGAAAGGCCTCAGTGGCTGACTTCATGCTCTTCTGCCCCCTGTGATAAGCAGCACCCTCTGTTCAAAGTTTAAGAAGAAGAAACATTTAAAGCCGCTATAATGAATATCTTTAAAATAACTATGATAAAATAGCAGTGCGAAAGAGGTCGCTTGTGGAGTAGGGATGAATTATTGACCAAATCTACAGCTTTCCTTGGCTTACAGAGCTTTAAGGAGAGTTTAAGGTCATTATTTAACTGTGGAGGCAGTGCACCTCCCTCTTTGATTTCTGCTCACTATGAAACAGCAGGTTGTAAGAGACTAAACAGAGGGCGAAGGTGGAGGAGACCAAAAACAGACCAAAAAACAGGAGTGGAAATTGAAAATTTATTAGCTGGATACAAACTCAGATCCAAGTGATTTGGAGCTGGATGTGAAAATAAGAATCTTTTTGTCAACATCCAGTTAAAGACTGATAATATATTTAAAGAAAAAACAAATATGTTGCCACTTCAAATGTTTAGACACAAAAATGACATTTAAATGATGTGTGAAACAATGTGCTTTTGCTTTAAAATGAAAAAAAATATATATATATAAGATTTGTCATGTTTAAAAATTCTCCCTAGTTGTGTAAAATTGACATTTCTTTCATTTTTAGTAATCATGACAGGAACAAATTAGGAAGTCAGGGGACACTGCTATAATGCCACAGAGTCCCTGTAGGGAGGAGGTTGGGGTGAATGAATATCCGAACAAAACATTTAAATTAAATATGGCTGAACGTTTCCTGGTTTAAAACTATTGTAGAGTGCCTTGAGGCCATCATTGTTGTGATTTGGCACTGAATTTTAGATGCCAGTCAGTTGAACATACTGAACGTTTCCTTGTTGAGTCTGATGATTTGCTGCTTTTTTGTCATAACTATTAAAGTCTAAATATAAAAGCAAATTAACAAGTATTTTATGCTTTTTCAGCAATTTCAAGGCAAAACTCTAAATAACCTGGAGCACAAAAATAATCATTAATTGCAGGTCTGCTAAAAAAAAAATAGACATGCCCGATATGCAACAACGGAAATATGTCACTCTGAAAATGAAACGTAAGGTAAAGAACAAGGAGTGTAATGGTATTCAAGTCATGCTGCTGTTCCTGTTAATGAGATTCAATACATTTACCCTTAAAAACACCTTTATTTGGTGCACAGCCCTTCTTCCGATCACAGCATTGACACCTCAGCTGTTCCCGAGAAGCTGCTCAGGTGCTGGGATCAGAAAGCTGCGGTCTCACCAACACAGCTCGAGATGTGAGGCAAAAGAGCTCAGCTGGCCTTCACCTGATAAATAAGAGGAATAACACTAAACACTGATACAGTGATTATATTAGTCGACATAGGATCACAGTTACAGCTGGAGTGTAATTGTGACAGTGACTGGCTTTTATCCCTGCCAGGCCATTATTTAATTGGCAAACAGAACAGCACGGAGTCAAGATGAGAGCAAAAAACATCACACTTAGACTCGCTGTGCGCGCATGTGTGTGTGTGTTCCTTTTGCATTAGCACAATGTGCTTCTTCCTTTGAATCCAGGATCAAAATGGCAGGAAATAAACCCAGATTTGTCATTTGTGATTCATGAATGATCCCCGGCCCAGAAGAGGCAGGGGAGTGGAAAAATGGGGCCACTGCATTTACTCAGCGGGGTCAGATTCATTTAAATTCTAATTCAAATGACTTCCTGCTCAGGAAATTGGGTCTTAAAAAGCGAGTACATTTAATTATAGGTAGTTTGAGCAATTTTATACCAAAAATTGTGAGGGGGAAATTGAAAAATAGGAAAATATAGAGCGGATGCAGCTGGAGAGAGGCAGCGATAAGCACCAAACCCTGCCTTGTTTCAGCACATAGAGAGTCAGGAGGAGAGATATCAAGTTTACATTTCAGATGTTAATTAGGCTTCAATTTGTAGCTCCGCTCTATTAAATCAAAGTGCCAAGACGGATAGTATTCACGGTTCCCCGGTTCCTCTAAAGTGAGCTGGTGATCAGGCAGCGGCTGAGGCTGCAAATAGTTGAAGTGGTCGCTCCATCCTCCTCGCAGCAGTGAATGCAGACTGTGTGTTTGGCAGCTCGGTATCCCACACATTCTGCTTACTGAGTGTACGCAGGTAGGCGACCGTTTGTGTTTGTATAACAGCTACAGAAGAAGAGAACCTGTGAAAAAGCAAAATGGGAATACCCACACTGGGTGCACCTCGACCTCTGCTCCGCTCACTGCTTGTCAGAGAAACAGAAAAATCTTTCTCCTGTGGATCTACAGAAAACTGATCATTTACTTTCCCTCAGTATAAAACCGTGCAAGTGTGCTTTGGAGGTTTGCGCTGGGTAAAACACAGAATATCTCGTATTGATTTAGCAGATGTTCACTTTTCCTTTCTAAAGCTGAAATAACTGATCAGTCAACGCTGTTTGTTGCACATTTTAGGATTTGCTGCTTTTCTTTCTCAGAAATTGATTTGAACTGTTGTTTCAACAAATCGGCTTTATATGAAAATTGAAAAAATGTCACAACTTTCTCTCAGTGAGCAAAAGTGACACCAAAATGAGGCAGAAATGGAAGCTGCCATCTTGCACTGATGACTGGAAGACATTGTTCAGACTTTGGTGGGTTCAGGGGCATTTAAAGAAATGTGGAAATCACATGGATAACAGTTATAACAGGATGCCATATGTGATTTTCCATCACTAAATCTTTCTCAAAAACAACAGCAAGTTGTGCAACAGCATTTAAAATGATTTTTTTTTTTTATTTCTGGAGGAACTAATTTTTCCGTTTATTATGACACCGCATAATTTGCATCCAGAGCTTTTGCAGTAGCAACTTGGGACGCATTGAGCTAAGAGTGACGGAAAGCGGTTATTGCTAATAGTTTTCTAGATGCTGGCATTTACTGAGTTTTACAATATCTATAAAATAAATGTATATATAAATCTATAAACATTTCTATAAAACTGTTACTTTTTAGGTCACATGTGTTGTGAAGGTTTTGTGTTGTTGGTTTAAAGCTTTGACTTTTGTGTTGGCTTTAGTTCAGGATTCCTCTTTTGGTGTATTCATCACTGAGTTTGAGTTTGTGCAGCATTATCTGAGCACTGGTTTCTGTTTAGGCTCATGCCTCTAGTTTTCAGCTGTACCTCCCTCCCTTAGTTGCATCTTTGTGGTGCAGTGTTTCTTTGAGTCAGTCTTGTTAAGTGTGAGTTTTCTTGTTTCTGTGTTTAGTCGTGTGTATTTTGCTTCAGTATTTTTGGCTTCCTGTACTACTTTTCTTTTCTTGGATGTTTTGTTTTGGTTTTAACTTCTTGCCTGTCTGATCGTGCTGATTACATCCACCTGTGTCTTGTTCTCCTCCTGTTTCTGATCCTGTCTGTTGTCCTCTTTGGTTTTGTCCCTTCAGTTTCTTTGTTCCTTATCACTGTTCCCACCAATGGGTCTGTACTTCCGTTTGGAATTGCTCACCTTTGGATTCTGTTTTTTGTACTTAACTTTGACTGTGTGGCTTTACTTACTGCTTGAATAAAACCTTTCTTTTATGAATTTGGATTCACCTTTAAACTGACTCTGAACAACGTAAAGTTCAAGAGGCTGAGGGCAAAGCCTCAAAACCACATCTGCAGGCTCTATTTCACTACTGCTCACAAGCATTTATGTCAGCCTTACTTACAAATGATCTCATCATATCAGCAACGTGATGTGATCATGGTGTATCTTCATAGTTAATGCTTTATATTTTGGACCTAATATCATTTGAGTAAATAAATAGATTGGTAATCAATAAGTAAGGCAAATTTAGTCAAATCGTGCCGGTGCATTTATCATTATGCAGGCTGAGTTTTTCATCATGTGGCCAACAATTTCTCAAACATGTCTGCAGGTAGAAGAATTTTGTGTGTTTCTGTGCTTTTGCAAGAACATGCACATAATACAAAACTTTATGCCTCAGATATAGGACCCTTATTGTCAACTGCAAAATTCCTCATGGATATGACTAAAGTTCAAACGGAATGCGTCACTCTGTTCAAAGCTCTCTGGGGATGGATCACTTGCTGTCACATTCCTGAGATGTGATTGGTTCCAGGGACATCAGATGATTTCTGTTGGACCCCCTGAGGAGATCGTTTTAACTGGAACAATGTCATAATCAGCCAGCACATTACAGCACAGTTACCAGTTATGTCATCGCACGGATAACACAAGCTGCAACGAAGAGTAATAATTGATCAGTTGTTTTAGCATCTAACTCTTTTTTTTAAGCAAACCGTCACTTTTTCCATCTTTCCTATTCAATAAATCAACTGCTTTCATGCTTTTAGGATAAAGCAGCTCTAGAAACAGGACCATCATCATGCTTCAGGAGGTTTCTAGGACTAAAAAGTGCCTTTGATGGCTTTATTTTGAGAGAAACATCCGATTCTTTTATGCACTGCAAGTCTAGAAAACTTTCAGTATTAGTGTGAAAATACTAATCTGAAAAATACTAAGTACTATTTCTTAATATAGCTCTTGATCACTTAAATGAAAACACATTAACGTGGCACAATTTTAGGAGTTTCCTTGAAAAGGTTTAAATTTTTATTTATTCTGTGTCCGTCTTCCTTCAGTTTTTTGATCCTCGTGTCAAATGTTTTATTAGTTTAGGTGAACCTGGGGCTTTAATCAGTCCACACTGAACAGTGGCTTAATTTTCTTTTTAGTTGTTTGATTTTATCTAGACATTACTTTAGTTCTTTTTGGTCCTTTGCCATTCAGCCTTAAACCAGCATTAAAAGTCCAGTGACTGCGGTTCCACATACACACAGATGTGGTTGCACACAGTGTGGGTGCAGAGAGAGATTCAGCTGGTGAAGCATGAACGGTGCAGAGTAAACATGTGTGATGCGGATGAATTGGTCCCTGGAGGCCGCCGCTCCTCCGTCCTATCTGGGACGTCTGTAAAAAAGCCGCCTCTGCTCCTCCCTCCTCGTGCACGTCGCTCGTAATCTGAGGCATTCGTCTTCATTACAGCGCCACCCTCAGGCTCTACCGTGGCTTCAGGATGAGGACACAGTTTAGGAAGAGACGTTGGAGAGAAATGGTGCACTTCATGATGAAAGAGGGCCACATTTTTCTTTTGTGCCTGGACCTAAAGCAGTGAGACTAATCTAAGTCTTTCTAGCTGTGTCCAAACCACAAAAGCTAAAATACAATAACTAACTAAGCTGTGAAAGTTTTTTCACTTAGTGTTCGCTTCTTCCAGGGTTTACACCGCCTCTCGCCCTTTGAGAGCTGGCACACACTCCAACCTGCTACAACCCTTAAACTGGATAAGCAGAAGAGAATGGTGGGATGGATGGATGCTTTTTCATCTAATCATTTGACCTATGATTTATGAAATTTCAAAGAAATACCCTTTATATTCTAAAGTCCCAGTTGGTGTCCTTAAATTTCCTGTTTTGTCTGAATCACAGTCCAAATCCAAAAGAGATCAGGTTCATTCTTGTTGCATAATGTTGCAGGTAAAGAAAATATATTTAGAATATTTGTAGCATTTTTAAACAAGACTTTGAACCTATGTTGTTTGTGAGTCTGTACATGCTCGCAACATTAATATCTTTAGCAGGTAAAATATCAACCTGTTCATCATTCTAGCACAGCCTATGTTGAACCTATATTATCAGGGAAACATAAATATGTTTCACAAAAGCGTTTTTGTGCCAATTCACCCAGCATCTGTTGAGATCAAGTAGCATCCTCTGGGGATGAAGGCCATCGCAGAGGTGCAAAAAAACTGCTGTTGAGGCTGGCTCCGAAAGAGAGTCATCCCTAAAGACCGTGTTAAAATGTCCAACTTTATAGCAGAGATATGCATGTGTACAAAAACAGGGCATTTTTTTGTTATGTTGTTCTTCATGGCGGCTGTGTGGGGGCAATTTCTTTAAATTCACTGATACAGGCAGCTGTAGAGTATAGCTGCTGGCTAGGCTTCAACTGAACTTCAGTTTAACACACACTTTGCTAACATGTTAGCTACTAACAGTCAATCCAAAAATGATCACATCTGTCTGCAGAAAAGCACCAGAGCAACATCTGTAAAACCAGGTTAGCCATAAAGGTATGCAGAGTTATCAAATCAGGGAGGTGACATTTTTACAGCCGCTTATAGTCGAGGCATCAACCAACTGATCTCCGTCATGGGTTATTAAAATGTATCCAGTGGCTGATCATTCAAATGGGTGCATATTAAGTTGGCTGTGGCTGAAATGGTAGAGAAGGGCATCCTCTGATCACAGAGTTTATTGTTCTATCATCCCCAAGTGTAAAATTGGCCCTTAAATATCTGTGCTGCCAGATGTGTATGCGCTCGTGTGTACTCATATTGCTAAGGTGCTACATATATACTACCCAGCATGCTTGAATTTTGTGCTGCTACTCAGGTTTTTTTCATAAGGGCTCTAAAGAGTCAAAGGCAACATGTGGGTGTGTCTTTTTGTTGTTATGTTAAGAGGTGACGTACTATAGGAGACTTACACAGCTCCTGTCCATCACCCCAGATCACAGTTCACGATTCCTGCCTCATGATTTTATGTATTTGTATGTGGGAGTATCTGTGTACTGCACATTGGTGCATCTGAAAACACATGTGGGAGTCATTTCTGTGCATATTGTGCATGTTTGAATAGTGATGTTTGTGCTCAGTGCATAACAGAGAGGCAGGATGAGATAAAAGAAGATAGCAGTGCAGAGTGGCAGAAAAGAGCAGGATTAGTCTCATAGTCCAATCAGATAAGGATTACCCAGCTGGAGCATGCCCACCCAGGCTAATGCTCTGGCCCTAAAGTGGCATTACACTGTATTATGACACCGATCCCCTGTACGTACAGCTGCATGGGACGGATTACAGTTACAAGTCGAGGGCAGCGTAGATGGAAGCGAATACGGCCACTTGTTGGAGTAAAAACTGAGCCCCCTCTCCTCCGACAGTATCGCTGCTCTGGGCTGCCTCCCCCCTTCATCTGATAACACACTGTGTAAAGTGACTGAGCTCTATTGCACTGCACTGTCAATGCTGTGCAGCCGGCGATGGATGGGCTTCATTTTGCCCTCACCGGAGCTCCGCTGAGACAGCACACAGTCACTGACGAACATGACTATTTTATTGGTCTTCACCTTGCCCTCTTTATTGCCCACTAAGGCCAAATTACAGACCAGACATTATCAGATTAAGCCCGGGCTGCAGACAGTCTAAGAACAGTGCAGAACTCTGGCCTTTGGCTGTGATGCCGTTAAGGCTGTCGTTTATAATTCTCACGGCTACAACCAACAGACTCAGATATCAGTGTAGAGTTTATTGATTACGTGTCTGGTTGAGATCATTAGACAAATATAGTCTGTCTTCAGTTTATATCAAACCTGATGTCTTTATCTTTTGTTTCAGATTGCTTTAAGTCTGCTTGGTTTGTCCTTACTTCTGGGACCAACATTTCTAAGTTTGCTTTACTCCCGGGGTCAAAAACTCATAACAGTGCAACAACTTAACAGAAAATAGGCCCAAAATGGGATCCAAATAAACACAAAGTAGCATCCAAAGAAGTTTTCTTCCAAACAACATTTGGAACAGAGTCTTGTTGCTAGCAGCGGTCCTTTAACTCTTTGCACCATGGAGGTCACTGCACCGAGACCAGACTGATGAGAATTAAAGAGGCTGCCTATTACTACTAAGAAATTGTTCTCCAGCGAATGAACCCTTGTACACTTGTAAGACTTTTGTTTGTTTTTTTTTTGATTGGATATATTTGCCTTATTTAGTAATTAAAAAGAATTCCTGATTTGCAGGTATTAATAATGAATATTTAAGGTGGTATTTTAGCTGTCAAGTACTTTGTCACAGTTATGTAAAGGAGCTGTGTTATCACTTACCTGTCACTTACCTTTCCAGAAAGTCTTTGATATAGCACCAGAACCAGCTCTTCACCTGCTGCAGGTTCTGGTTAGAGCAACCGTCTAGCATGCAACTCCAGAGCAGAATAAACACTTCAATCCACAGCTGTAGTCTGAGATGATGGATTTCAAGTTCAGCTGAGTGACTGTGTGGAGAGGGTGCTCAATGATTGAAGGCTGCCACAATCGACTGTGGTCAGCGAGACACCCAGCAGGGAAACACAACACAGCAAAGGCGTGGACAGAGTGTGGCAAATCAGTTTCAATCACTGTCCTGGACCAACGAAGGAAAGCTGTAAATAAATAACGCTAACACGAGCAGCCAATTATACTTTGGCAGCAGACAGACAAAGTTTGGTAAACACTGTCCCCGCCTCACCCTACTGCCTGAACTCTTTCTGCACTGACTCCACTCACAAGTTCTCCTTCTTCATGGAGGTGAACACTGCATCTGTCCATGTTTTGTTAACCAAGAGAAGAAAACCCATAAACATAACCACACACAAAGCATTTCGATAGCTTAACACTTGTAGGGAAGTTTTATTGCATTTACAGTGCTGAAAATACGCAAGCCAACTTAGTCTTATGTATAATCTGCTATCATATAAACTGTATGTAACACAGTATTGTGACATATTTCTGTTGTGCTTTGGAGATCCAAAGCACAAAATACAATCGTAAAATAGAAAAAACTGAATTTTACGTGCTAGAAACAGTAAATAACTCATATGTTATAAATATTAATTTCGTGAAATACAAAACAAATTGAAAACAAATGTATTGAATAAATAAGTAATGGGTTAAAAGTAAGTTAAGCAATTTCTAAGAATGAACAAAATGTGGTTAGACTGATGTTTAAAGCTACATTTTAGACACCTTAATTTTAAAAAGCTAGCTTAAAAAATACATTTCCTTCCCAGTAAATCAAAGTTTGAAAAAGCATTAGTGCTGAACAATGATAGAACCAAACACATCCATCATCAGTCTTATTATTAGCCATGTCGATCATTACATATCCCCTCTCATTCTCAGACAGATCCCTCGTAATGAGAAAAACATTTATCCTGAATTATGGCAATCTCGATTGAACCACGGAGGTTTAAAGCACACAGCAGACATCATTCTGATTCCCTCCTTGTACATTAATAGTGATGGCTCTTTGTGAAGCTGCATTCGGCTGTCCTGATGAAGTCTCTGAGATTAGATGGACAGCCAGAGGAGTGTGATGGCACGGTAATTG
Organism: Maylandia zebra; assembly: GCF_041146795.1. Taxonomy (NCBI): domain Eukaryota; kingdom Metazoa; phylum Chordata; class Actinopteri; order Cichliformes; family Cichlidae; genus Maylandia; species Maylandia zebra. The sequence goes on along the minus strand of NC_135170.1, from coordinate 32,634,794 downwards.
GTTTAGTGTATGATTAATGCCTTGGATGGCTTTGATCAATGAGAGAGGGGCTGTAAACTTCGGTAGCACTCTCCCATAAATGCTGTCGCCCTCTTTGCATGGAGATGCCCCCCACCCACCCGTACTCCAGATATGCGCTTTAGCTACAAATTAGGAAAAAAGTCAACTACAAAGCATTAATGACGGGACATGCTTTGAGGAGGAGAAACATCAGTTATTAACCGCTCTGACCCCCAACACCTCCTCGTCCTCACAGCCAGAAGGGCTGCATGTGTGTTTCTGTGTGTTGATGCCACGTGATATTTTTTAGCTGCAGTTGGTCCTGTTGGGTGGGGTCTATCTTTATCCTACATGACCAGAGAACAAATCGATATGAAACATACCCAGGGCCAATCTTTGTGTAAGCAAACTGTGTGGCACCACAACTGTGGAACCACGACTGCTGGCCGTCTGCTCCTAACTCCACATATTTCCATGACAATTGGTAGGACATATGGATTCGAAACAGAAGCCACCTCAAATCTGTATTTTTAATAAAGATTCTGATCAACATCTGCTGGTGTAAGAATTGTACTGTTACCACAACATTGCATTGATATGCTCTCAGATTAAAAGCACTTTATGCAGAGATGCATAAAGAACTGCTGATTATAATCCTTTAAGCTTCCCAATGACGATGACAATGATGAAGGTGGATGAGTAATAATAATGTGGCTTGAAATATCTCTGTGAACATTTAAAAACAACCAGGCAGTGTTTCAAACTCTAAGTAAAAACTTTAAATTCTGGGAATTTATTTCAGTGTGAGATGAGAAAACTGATGTCATGCTCATGTGAGTGGAGCTTGCTTTTAGTCTCCAACAGCATCAAATACTAATGTTTTGTCAGATGTTCACAGAATCACAGAGAAACACTAAAGGTGAGCTTGGTGTGAGAGCTGTGATCCATCAGCTGCAGCAGCAGGGAAACAGATAGGGTGTTGCTTCCACCTCGTCATGTATGGATGCTTCTTTGGGACCCCCTGACTTTTAAACTCACCGGGTACCACTAAACATCATCTTTTAACATGCACGAGTACGGCTGCTCCCAAAGAATACATCCTGGTAAACAAACAACTGATTAAAATATAAACAGGCTTTGTTGATTTTTCGAGCAACATGACCGTTGGTGATGTTCAGCATTGCCGTGTCCAGTGAATTAGGATAACTTGTGCGTATCACACTTTTCTAAACAAACAGCAGTATTTGACACACTGTAATGTGAAAGCATGAGTCAGTATGGTAAATATGACACTATTGCCATTTGTCAGCTAGCTTAGCTTAGCATAAAGACGGTAAACATTGGGAAACTGGATATGTTCAAGGCAGCAAAATGACTCTGAATGCATCATAGCTTAATTTGTTTCTGCACAAGAGCTGCAAGGTAAAAGAAAGAGATATGTCTGACTAAGTGTTTGCAAAGCGCAACAGTTTCTTTTGCTAAGCTAAACTACCTGCCATTTGGCTCCAACTACAGATGTACACAAAAGATATCCAAATGTTTTCAGTTTGCAAAAAAATATTTGTGTTTTCATTTGCTGCAGCTTTTTAGATTTGAATCTGTTTGCTTCAACTAATCATTGGGGGTTTTATGTGTCCATTTGGGTATGTTTTGGATATTTTAAGAGACATTATGCCAAAAATCCAACATTTAATATTGTGTTTTGGTGTCATAAACTGAATTTCTGTGGATTGCAGAGATTTTGAAGACAGGATAACATGAGTAAAAAGATTTTTTTTAAATTTTCCTTCCAAACAGAAAAACTCTGCAGTGTTTGGATATCGAGCACCAGCACAGTCAGACTTCTCAGCCATCATCGTTTATTTGATCTCAGCCGCTGTTTATTAAAGACATGTTATCCCCTTGAAAATGTAAAGTTTGCATGTTAAAGTGGCTTGAATAACCACTCGATTTTCAGTAGGATTGCACTCTGATTATGTAGAATTGATCCTCTTACATTGGAAGTGTAATTACCAGCAGGTCTATCTCTGACTCCATCGCAGTAGAGCTGCTCTCTGTTCCACCTCCTCGGCCATATCCTTAAGCTGTGGAAGCATCCCAAAGAGACCCTGTAGTAACTGATAATTAACTGCAGATACAATCCATTCATTTAAAGGAGGCACAATTCACTCTTTTTTCCTGCAATAGCACAGAGAAAGCAATCTTCCTTTTGATTAATTGGTGGTGTCCGTGGTGCAGTTCATTTGCAATCTATTACAGCGTATTTGCTTTGTGTCAGAACACAGCCCAAACACACTGCATCATCTCCGAGTTGGTTGAAGGTATGAAGCAGCGTTGGTCTGTTTGGAGGTTTTACCCCAGCTCAGTTTAGTACAGCCTGCTGATATTGATACTAATGTGATAACAATAACAATAGTGGCCATGACTGTGTAATGTAATTGTGTAATGGATATGCAGCATGAGGTAAGCATTCTGTTTTACCCACACTTGCACTGTAAGAGCTCATGTTCAAAGAAGTTCTCGTAAAGGTTTGGCAACTTCTTTACATGTACGTCGGCCTTTATGAGAATATTAGCATTCAGTTTAGTAGTTTTTAGTTCATTTAACTTTTTTAACTGTACAGCTCTACATCTGTATATCTTTATATGTCTATGTGAATAGCTAGACATGTAAATTATTATGATTTTTATCATTTTCATCATCTTTGACATGGAAATACCAAATATAAATTCCAAAAGTGTCTCTGATGCTCTCAGCTGAAGATTTGTTGATTCCTAATTTACTGTGAGTTTTGTACTGGCTAAAAAGAGTTCAATATGGACCCTTGAAATCTATCTTTTTCATAATTTGGCAAAAAAAAATTAATGTAGACTAATTTTTAAAAAATCACCCAAAGATTTTAAACAAGCGATTGAGACCAAAAACAATAAAAAATGCTTACAGAGGTCATAAATCGCTTGAACTGTGATATTCTGTATGATCTGGCAATTAGACGAATGCAGGTTTAAGACACTTCTGAATAGGTATCACTTTGACCCCCAGATTTAAAAAGTAATTCATTTAGAAGATGTCACAATTAGTAGTCATGTTCACAAAAGACCCAAAGACAGACAAAGCTGAGACAGACAGGCAGGTGGATAAATAAAGGAGCTTTAGTCGGGAACTTATGGATTAACAGAAAGTGCTTCACAGTGTGGGAGGAAAAGCCGATAAACTAACAAAATCCAAAAGAACAAAACAAATGTAGGGAGCCAGTAGGAGAAAACAAGGGATGCCTCCCCAATAGGAGGATGATGAGACAGCAGGAGAACTCACAGACTGTATACACACCGGGAAGAAGACGCAGGTGAACTTTCAAAAGGATTTTTTTACTAATAAGAAACTATAACTAGATTCCTGTAAATGTTACGCTTTCTCGTATCACTGCAGTATAAAGTTTCTACTAGCTCTCCTGGAAAAGTAGCTGCTAAGATGCTGTGGTTAAAAGGAATCAAAGGAATCATGGTATACAAAGAAACAAAGCAGCACTAAAGAAAGCAGACAGAGATGTTCCCACCTCTGCAAAGCCCTCTTAACACCCAGTGGGAGAGCTGCTGACACCTCTGCGACTATCACAGAAGTCTTGGACTGAGGTGATGGGAGGTCTGGGTCAGAGGAGGACGTACGGAGGTAACGCCAGTAGGGCAGTGCATGACAGATGGAGGAGCGAACACAGGGCAAACAAAGAGGGCAAGGAGGAAGTAAAAAGACAACATGATGCAGTTTCATAAGGTTACACAGGCAGAGAGGGCAAAGATGATCCAGTCCAAGTGGCCCTGCATAGTATTCAAAGTGTATATACAAGGCTTTATAGTGTATTTAGATATCACATGTCTTTGGCATTTGACTGTGATTGATTTGTTTTCTGTGCAACAATGCAAAGAGACTAGACAGAGTTGTAATTTCAGACAGACAGACAGACAGACAGACAGACAGTTGAGCCAATGGGATTGATTTCTCTTTTGTTTTTTATACTGCAGGACAGACGCAGTAACAGGTTGCTCGTTCTCACCCCTGGCCTCATTTTTTAGGTCACTTCAGTTATCAAACAACCCTATAACCCTAACTCTGTATCTTAGAGAAAAGTAAAATGGACCAAAAAGTTTTCGATGTATCTAAATAATGGTTTTCTTTGTTCTGTGACTGACGACACTTAGGAAACAATAACGACCACAAAAAAAAACTTAAAATGATATGTTCTGATTGGATAGGGTTGAGGTTGTTATTGAAAACAATAAATCTAGCTAACAGTATGACACAGTAAGATACTGAGACAAACTGAGGCCTTAAATACACAGTTAATCAAGAAAAGTGGACACAGCAGAGTGACGAGACACAGCTGAAACTAATTTTTTTTTTTTTTTTTTTTTGCCTGTCCCGTTTGGCTCTTTTGCCATCAGAATTATTGTCTAAAGGCGGATAAAAAAGATGCCCAACGGATTTACTTTACCAAATGGACCATCCCAGCCTTGCCGTAATGGTCTATTTGGTTCACCTTTTATTGTTTATTTTACTTTATTTTCACTTGCTAAATACGGGACAGATTTGACTGGGGAAAAGAAAGGGGAGAAAGAAAGAGGGAAAGAAAAACAGCGGGGAAGAGGGACGGGGATAAAGGGCAAAAAACAAAAACCACCAAAATAAGCAGACAAAAAATACATATTTCAATCACCTTGATCACCTGTTGAGAAAGAAAAAAGAGAAAACAAGCAGAAGAAAAAAAAGAGCAATATAATAAACAACATCACGATGATCTATGGCATAGGTGTCAAACTCTGGCCCGCGGGCCAAATTTGGCCCGCAGCCTAATTACATTTGGCCCTCAGCCTAATTACATTTGGCCCGCGAAGCCATACCAAATTATTATTAGAGCTGGCCTACTGGTATTATACAGCTATTATATATATTGTTTAGTATTAAGCTTTGCTTGTTCCATATTCAGTTTTTCAGAAAAACGTGTTTGAGTCCATAAGAAGAGATTCATTCTTAAATCTGGAGGAAGATTTATTTTTCAGTAAATATTAACGTTAGCCCGCGACTTTGCTCCAGTTTTGAATTTTGGCCCACTGTGTATATTCCCTGATCTATGGGAATATAACACTAAATACTAAATATTAAACATTATTGTCCAGCACGTAAGATCAACAGTGTGCTTTGAAGTAGGAGCCAAAAAGGGTGTAGTTTGTGTGTGTGAGCACCCGTGTGTACACCTGTGAGCATGAGTGCGCTTGTATTTAAAAGGTTCCTTCCTGTAATGATCTGCTAGAGGGTGTGGGGGGGCCACAGCCCCGTCCTCCAGGGCATGAAGCAGGTATGGAGGAGATCAAAACTCCAGACATCCAGAGGCCCTCAGAACACAAGAGACCATGGTCTGTCAAATGGAATAAATTCTGTTCCTTCTAATATATGTTCTAAATATTTGACTCCTTTACCACTCCAATATGGAAAGTTTATCATATTATTGTTTTGTAATATGTCAGGGTTGTTCCAGATAGGTGTACGTCTGCATGGGATTAATGAAGACTCCGTCAATTTTAGAAACTCCCACCATGCTGTCAGAGAAGAGCTGATGCTGACGCTTTTGAAGCATTCATGTCGTTGGATGTTTGAGCTGATAAATGGTAGGTCTGAGATCTCTAGATTATTGCAAAGTGCTTGTTCTACATCTAGCCAAAGTTCGTCTAAGAAGGTATGTTTTAGCCATCCTGAGATAAACTGAAGCCTGTTGGCTAAAAAGTAGTGCTGAAAGTTAAGTAGTTCTAATCCTCCTTTATCCTTGGTCTTTTGTAGTGTTTTTAAGCTTATACATGGGGGTTTATGTTTCCAAAGGAATTTGGACATATATGAATCGAGAGATCTGAACCAATCTTGTGGCGGTTTAGTTGGGATCATTGAGAATAAATAATTTATTTTTGGTAAGATCATCATTTTTATAGCGGCAACCCTTCCCATGAGTGATATGGGTAAACATTTCCAATCTAGCCAGATCATCTTCTACTTTCTTTAAAAGTGGGATATGGTTTATTTTTGTTAGATCTGCAAGCTTGGGAGAAACATTAATACCTAAATATTTTATATTTCCAGATTGCAGTGGTGTAGAAGAGGAATTATGGAAGGAGCAATTAATCGGAAGGACTGTAGATTTTGACCAGTTAATTGAGTAATCTGATATTCTTGCAAAAGAGTTTATCAATTCAATCACCCCAGAGATATTGGTTTGTAAGTTTTGGAGAAAAAGTAACACATCATCCGCATAAAGGCTGATTTTATGTTCCACGTTCTTGCATTTTATGCCCTTAATTACTGTATTCTGTCTAATTGCTGCTGCTAGTGGTTCAATAAAAATTGCAAACAGTGAAGGGGAGAGTGGGCATAACTCAAACTCAGAGCACTAAACAACCCAGGACCATGACAACTGTATTCAATTTGATTGTCTCAGTATCTCCAATCCCTTTAAGCCACCTTTCTTCTGATTGGGTGGCCCTTTAACCCCATAAGGATATCCAAACTCACTGACATCATTCATAGCCAAGAGTAAAGCTCTTGTCTTTCATTTTCACACAATCCGAACGTAATGTTTTATATATATAATGGTATATATCTGACAGAGAAACAGGAAAAGCGCTGTATGTTCATCGTCATCCTGGATGTTTAGGATGATGATCTGCCTGGAAAAAATATTCTCAAATCTTCAGTAGCAGCACCTCAGCATTGAGGACAACATGAACAGTGTTCATCTCGGTGCATAAGCAGTATTTAGAAGAATTTTGAAATGGTAACTGGAACATTGTGACATGTGCAAAAAGTGAAAACTATGTCCTGCTTTCATCTTGTTCAGTAACTAGCTGACCTCTGGCGCATCTCTTCAGTGCTTGTTCAGTGATTGTTTTAAACACAATCTTTCTGCAGCTTGAAAACAGCCATTTTTTTTCTTTTCACATTAATACAGTGGGCATGAACAAGAACAGCACAGAAATTAACCTGCTTGAAGAGTTTACACGGTAGCATTTGCACCCCTCTGAAATCAGGTTGCTACTGCACACACTAAGACCTCAATAAGAATAAACGGGGTCGTTATTATTCCACGTGAGTTTTAAAAATGATTATAATGGGATTGCAGGGTTTTCATGTTAACCTGTTCAATAACACCTCTGCTCTAAGTCAGAGAAATAAAGCACACATACTAAATATTCCATGCATTTTGCACTTTGTGTCAAAAAAATGTTGAAAGTTCTCTCTCCTATAGCTGTAAAACATTTAAAGAAAACAGTTTTCTGCTCGCTTTACACTCGCTTTATTTTTTTCCCAAAAAATATATGGTTATTTTAATTATTTTTAACAAATTTTCACTTTTTTAGGATAAAAAAAAAACTTCTCTTAAGCAGCCACGCTTACACAGTAGGTTTGGGTCCGTCGTCGTGCCCTTTGGTGGCCATGTTGGAGCGAAGCCCCCTGAGGCTGCCCGCCTGCCTTAGAGGACATCAGACCTGCCTGTCAGTGTGACACTGCTCAGATGGCCATGTTTACTGCACTCCAGAGTGAGTATTTACTGCAGTCGACAGGGCTGGCAGACCCCACTGTCACAGCAAATGGTGCTGTTGGGAAAACAAACATTTGTAATGAGACTGTGTCTGTCAATTGAGGCTGCGGAAAACCACTTCAGTCCAAAACACGAAGGAGAAGTTACGCTTCAAGTTTAAACCGGGAGCAGGGCACGTTCGACATCCTTGGTTTCGTTTTGGTGCATTTTGGGCCGATGCTGAATGTGACCTGACTCTCATTAATTTAGATGCTGTTGGTTCTACCAATCGCATGTCGAGCCGGAGCAGCTTGACGGAGTGACTTGGGTCCTTAACCTGAAGGATGATGATTTAATATGCTTCCCACGTGAAATGATGTAAACCTGGTGTCTGGGAAAGGCTGACACATGATTATTCATGTCTGTGGCGGTATGTACTGTGACTCCAACGCTTCCACAAAGCCTCAGCTGAACTGCTGACGATGCTGCTGATTTTTGCTGGGATAAAAAAGACCGTGCCTCACTAATCTCCAGATCAGAGCGAGTCAGGGAATTTGTCAAAAATGAAGCTGCTGCTGTTATCATCGCTACATCCTGATGTGGGCAAGGATAAGGTGTTGCTAAGTCCACTGAAGAAGATGATGTAATTTCCAGTGGAGCACACTTATTTTCTCCTCCCCCCTCTCTTCTGGCCTATGTTCGTACATGTGTGTGTGTGTGTGTTTGTTAACGTGTGCGCGTGTAGGCATGTATGGGAGCGATCACCTTCATGTCTCTGTTTCCCTCAGAGCAATAAGAAACAGAATGAATATTTAATGAGGAGCAGCGTGGCTTCTCTTTGCTGTGTCAGATCACTTTCCAGGACAGGGAGTCTCTCATGATCATAGCAGCATGCATACAGGCAGCCCAGAGTGTGAAAAGTCACACACATATCCACACAAAATCAGACTTTCACCTGGAAATAACTACAGTTGTCATGTAGAGTCTGACTGCACATGCATGTTTTGCTCCCTTCTTTATGAGTGACACTGTGTCTTACAGTTGTGCTTCTGTAACCAGCCTTTTTATTTTGTGTGTCACACCATTACATCATCACAGCCAGGGCCGACGCTGTGCCGGTCTTTAGGATGACGGCATGAACAAGTTGTGAAAATGAATCTATTATTTACCCACAGTGCTCTTCATACCGCTCGCTGCGGGGCAGCTTGGCCTGCGAAGTCATCTCACTATGCCTTAGTATTGAAAACCACACATCTGGAAATAAAATGAAAGTAAGAACCTAAAGGGCTCCTCTTTTCAACCCAAATGAATGAACTGATCATTGAACGAAATCAAATCGTCTTTGCCATCATTGGTAGCGTGCATATTTCAGTGAAATTAAGACTGTAGGCTACAGAAATGTACACAGCCACTGAAATACTTTTACATGTTGTAGGTGTGTGGTCACCAGGAATAAGACATGAACAGTCTTACTCTGTATTTTTTATTTAATTTCAGGTATAAGTATGGCCCTCAAAAGTGTAGCTTCACAATCTTCAGCTTTTTGGTTTTAAGCAGGACATAGCAGATCATTTATCAAAATTCTTATGTGTTTCCGATTTTTATCTCATTTGGTACACAAATGAGCCACTACAGGCAAAACACATTCCTTCATATAATTCCCACTGTCTGTTATTTTTAATATTTTATTCAGATTAACCTCTTAAAACTGTGCTGTTGTTCTTTGAAGGCCTCATTCTGAATGAAATTGTCCACCATTTGAAAGCATAAAACTATGTGATCCGACACTTTTTAAGACAGAGCACAACGTTTTGTTGTGTGCCATATTGAATTGTAGCTTCAGTTTTCTGTTCTTAGTTGAGCGGAGTGGCACCCGATACGGCCTTGGGACTTGTATGTTTCGAGATGTCCTTCTGCTTACCTTGGTACGAGTGGTTGTTTGAGTTGCTGTTGCCTTCTTGTTTGGCCTATCCTCCTGTCAGACCAGTCCATTTCCATGTTTAGTCACTTAAATCACCTTTCTTCCTCATTCTGATACTTAGTATGAACCTCACAAGGTCATCTTGACCTTATCTACACTCTTAAATAGATTGAGTTACTGCCATTTCATTGGTTGATTAGATATTTTCATTAATGGGCAGCTGAACAGGTGTACCTAATGTCATGGGCCGGTGACTGTATGGGGGTTAAATAATGTGATGCAGACTTACTTTTACGTACATATTGTGATACTGCTTCCAGTTTTGTGCTAAGCTAAGCTAACTGGCTGCGCTCTCCAGCCTCATATTTACAGAGTGATATTGATCTTCTCATCGAACGCTCCATTTGCTGAGTAAAAATGCAAACTTTGCTCACAGAAGACAACATCTTCCCCTTAAGGCAACACCGGCACAAAACATGACTGCAGCCATGTGACTTGGACACACATCCATCTTCCATGTCTTTTTATGTCACATTGCAGTTATTTCAGTTTTATTCTTTTGAAAAGTCAGATTCCTAATTTTACTGAATTTAAAATGCCAACTATTCATCAATTGGTTCTCGTGGACTTTTTAGGGCGTCCTTTCAGTAGATTTCAACCATAAACACTCCTGTAAAGGGATCATTTGGCATCATCTTGCACTTACATTTTGGTTTCTACGTTGTCAGAGCTGCATTCTTCATCTAGAGGATTTTTTTTTTGTGCACCTTTCCATCTACTTTAATTTCATCACCCGTTGCTGCTGCTGAGTATGTGCCCTTGAAAGGTCATTTGACAAACACGACATTTGCTGATTGTTCTACACATTCCATTTCTCTCATTTACTATGTAGAGTCAGACATGCTGTGTGTGATTGTCAGCCAGCAAATGTAGGTCATACTCCTCTCCCAACGCCGTTTGTCAGAAATGTGCTTGTAGTACACAGAGAGACAGGCTCGTCAGTGCAAACGCTAACCACATACAGGCTTAATTAAACTGATTACCCAACAGAATTAAGTGCCGATCAGACAGCCTGTCATCTTCTCTAACCCGACCACCTTCCATTGCTTCTCAGAGGCCACAATATTAAATTTCCTTAGCAGCTGTGTGCAGATTTAACTGAAGAAAAAAAGAAGAAAAGATACAGAGGAAAGATGGGAAGAGAAATGAAAAGAGGCAGTGAAGAATTGGTGGCGGTGAAAACGGTGCACAAGACGATGTTTGTCTTATATCAGGGGAGGGGAGGGGGGAGATGGAGGGTGTGGAGGTGAGGGGGTGGGTAAAGGATGGAGATGGGCTGTAAGCACACACACACACTGTAGGTAGTAGCATTTACATAGATGTAATGAAACAGGGAATTGGATGAATGCATGCCTCCATCCATCTAGCCATCTTGCCTCCCTCCTTTTTTCCCCTCCGTTCCTCCTCCCAGCATGCCGCGCTGCTCGCCGCTGCAGCAGGGCAAGAGATGACATGTGGACACTCAGTGAATTGCCAATCTCCACCGAGAGAGAGGGGTGGAGGGGGGAGGTGAGGTTTGGGGGGGGGGGGGGGGGGGGGGGGGACTGAAGGGAGGTGGTTTGACGCATCCAGACTGCAACCATTGGCTTCTTTTTTCCTACATTAAAGATTAGAGGGGGAAAAGAACTGCAGAGAAGCATTACACTGAATACTGGATGTGTCCCCCCCACCCAGCCAACCCCTCTCCACACACTCCTCTCCCTCTCTCCCACAACCTCACCCCTTTCCCCCCTCACACACTACCTCCCCCTCCCCTCCCCCCATACATACTTTCAGTTCAGGAAGAGAAATCAGTAGCCACAAATTAATCATTCTGCCTTGGGCCGACCAAAGGAGGAGGCAGTTCGGGGGTGTAGAGGGTGGGGTGGAGGGGCAGAGGACACTAGAGAGGGGTGTTTAGAGAACTACAGAAAGGTATAACGAGTGCTTTCTCAAGATCTTAAGAGTTTGGGGGATTTGGGACCCCTCACACACGCATACACCCACGCACACATACAACTAAACAAAGAGAGCTAAAACTCTGTGGCAGGTGCAAGTAAGACATTGCTGCAGATGGCCCTGCCCCTCCCTGTGCCTGGTTCTGCCAGAGGTTTCTTCCTGTTAAAAGGGAGTTTTTCCTTCCCTCTGTCGCCAAGTGTTTCTTCATAGGCAGCCGTCTGATTGTTGATCTTTTCTCTGTATTATTATAGGATCTTTACCATATATGTAAAGCGCCTGTAAATAAATAAATAAATAAAATAAAAGTTAGTTGAACTGAATTGATCTGAACTGAATTTCTGGGGGGCATTTGTCTGTCATCAGTTTCCTTGTTTCACAGGAGAACTACATTATATGGACAAGATATTGGGACACACCTTTGAATTCAGGTGTATCACTCACATTGCCACAGAAAGAATGGGTCATGAGTCTTCACAGTGAGCCAGATTACTTGTCGAATTTAAATGATCCAAATGACATTAACGACACAGACATGATCAAGAGATCCAGTTGAAACAGTGAGGCTTAGCACACGGCTGTTCTGCTCCTCGTGTCGCCTGTCAAAGTAGCTACGTCCACAACATTAAACCTTACCTTACTTAATCTTAGTTACAATTATAAAAGTGAGTTATAAAAAATCATCCCCCTTACAGTCAACAACAAGTGAAAGATCCCCGATTCAATCCCAGAAAGTGACACAAATACCTTCAGGGGATTGCTGCAATCGGACATGTGGAGGTACCCGCTGCAGTAACCCTTGGTGAATGAGGGAGCAGTTCAAAGTAGCTTTTTTTGTGGAGATTATTTAAACTTTTTATTTAACTCTGTTGTGTTATAGTTGCTGAGAACAAACTCACTATGATTTAAGCATATGCAATAAGATTGTGGGTCAACGACAACACAGTGTGACACAGCTTTCCTTGACTCGAGTGATGTAACCATTCCTCAGTGATGTATAATACTGAGTCACCACAATCAGGATTAAGGTACAGGGTCCCGCCTTTGCAGGCTTCTCATTTACACCTTCTAGTATGACACTGCTAAACACATCCAGGTGATATGAGATTTGTGTTGCTTGTTCTTTGTGGTGCTTTGATCGTTGGTGGTAGTGTTTTGGTGTTAAATTCATAAAGTGTCTGTAATTATGATGTCTTTTTTGTTCTGTTGTAATGGTTGTGTTACAGGCCTTCGATGAGGTCTGTTTTTAAACTGTTTTTTTAACAGAAAAGCAGAGACAGGAGACATGAGTTGCGTTCGGTCTGCAGGCTCTTCCTTGTCTGATTTATTAACAGAATTAAACAGTTCCTTTCATTCAGACACACACATTTCTCTTTTAACAACAAAAACACAGTCAATCAGGTCCTTAGGTCAAACCCTTTTGGTTACCTTGCTGTCTCGCAAGAATAAACTTATAAAATAATCATTGTATATGAGTGTCCTTATTTACAATAAATCTGTAACCAATTCTACTGCATTTCAGCATCAAAAACCTTCTGTGCAGTACCATTAACACTGCAATTAACCTGCTTATATACCATTATACATTCTTTATATTCTAACAGATTCAAACCATATATTACATTTGTAAACAATAAACAAAAATATTCTACCATTGCTCACAAACAGTTTACAATCGTCCACAAACAGTACACATCAGACTATTTACATTTGACACATAAGAACTGGGTCCTAATCAACTGTAACTTCCAATAATGTCAGGATAAAAGAAGTGTCTAAGAGCTGCATTTGTCGCAAAATAAAACAGGTAATAAGACCAGTTGCCTATTTAGACTACAAGTGAAATGGCGGCTTCCATTACAAATGGCGGTATAGTTAGCTTTTTCTCAATCGGTGAAAACACACTCTCTCGCAACATTTTCGGTTTTTAAACTAAGACAAAAAAGGGTTTCTTGCCTTTATATGTGCATTGCAGTGAGCAAACTTGAACTACTAACCTGTTTTTTTAACAGAAAAGCAGAGACAGGAGACATGAGTTGCGTTTGGTCTGCAGGCTCTGAGGCACAGAAGCGTTGCAACGGCCTATCGCACTCAGCGCTATCTCCCCCTTGCGGCAATGCCATGCAATTACAGATACAAAGAAAATTTATAAAAGTCAGTTAAGTAAGTCGGTAGATGCTAGGTAGAAAGGTTTCATCATACCTGTCTGTAAAAAGCTTTTTAATGCAGTTTTAACTAAGTCTGCGTTCTTTTTAATGGCCACCAGGGGGCAGTATATCTGGTTGTAAATTACTCTTGGCTTCCTCACACTGTGACATTTGTAAACACTGTATAGGCTCAGTAGCCCATAAAGTTAATCCAATATAGATCATTTTGAAAAACACATGAAATTAATTTTGCAAAGTATGCTCATTATTAGAGTCACAAAGAAGAGTTATTAAGGGTAGGCTCGTTGGTTAATGACTAGTGATTCATTAGCCAGAGTCTCCCTTGGTTTCGCAGTTAGATCCACTCCCTCACACTTCATGTCTGGACTTCACTAACCAATGGGGCACAATCTGATATCCCCGTGTTGGTGTTTTCCCTACAGCATCATAACATCGGCATTGCATCTGACCAATCAAGTTGTCCGGGTACTCAGTTAGTTACGTCAGCTTAGCTAATGCTATTAAAAATGCACAACATGAGTAACCTAATTTAGGCTAACAGCAAACCTAACTTGATAATATATTTAGTTATGTTGCGCAGATTAATAAAGAAAACATTTGAAATTCTTATAAACACACACTATGACATCACAACAACGTTACTGGTCAGTCGCCATGTTGATTCTGGACCAATATGGTTATAATGATGTGGGACCACACCAGCACTGGGATATCATATACACCACAGGTGTCGAACTCCAAGCCTCGAGGGCCGGTGTTCTGCAGGCTTTAGATGTGTCCCTAATCCAACACAGCTGATTTAAATGGCTAAATTACCTCCTCAACATGTCTTGAAGTTCTCCAGAGGCCTGGTAATGAACTAATCATTTGATTCAGGTATGTTGGCCCAGGGTGAGATCTAAAACCTGCAGGACACCGGCCCTCAAGGCCTGGAGTTCAACACCCCTGATATACACCAACCAGTAGGTGTCATCTTTTACGAAGTCTGTGGTGGAGATTATCTTTTCCATGGAGCCTACCAGGAGGCCATTTAGGGAACTGCACATTTTTTTGCACTTAGGCATTGACATTTTTAAGCTGTGCAGGCAATCACTTGTCCCTAGTATGGAGAACAGGTTTGTAGTCCTCTGTACAACGCAGATGAAAGGCAGTTGGGATCATTTTGGGTCTTTGAGAATGTGTAAAAATAAGAAACCATCTTGCACGGTGCCTGGTGGGTGCTCAGAAGTCACTTTTCATTTTTGTTTTTCTAAAGCACTTCCATTTACGACACAGCACTTGATATATTTTAAAATGAGGGTTGAGACTTCATAAAAGTGAACAACTCTGCATTTTAGTGTTCTGATATATTGTACTTCCTCAGACAATTCAATTTGCGATGCCGAGCATAAAGCAGCTGTCTCGCAGTGCTGGAATTTGTCTCTCCTGCTGATGTGTGATGTCGGGCTGAGCTACAGAATTGCACCTCAGAGAACTTACTGTAATTGGCAGAGATGGGAAAGGTGACTTTGACAGTGTGAGCATGCATTTTCTGATTCCTAACTGTTATCTCTGCTTTTAAAATGGAGCTTGGCTTCACTGGAAAAGCTTATATCCTTTGGAAAGATCCACAAAGTCAGTGTGCCGTTTGCCGTCGATAGAGCATCTCCAGCTTTGATGACATCAGACCCTGAGGCTGAGAGAGTGAGAGAGGTTCACGATCACAAATATTGATCAGCATGTCCAAAGCCATATGAATCATGGGAATTTGTAAACTGAGTAACGCTTCCACTTGAGAGACATCCAATAGCATAAAAGATTTTTTTTTTATGTTGGCATGAGATATTGTATTTACAGTAAACCACCATTACTCACTCCCTCGAGCTGTCCGAACTCCTGCTGTCATATTCATCACTGCTTGCATCTAACTGCATTTCCCCACATCACCTTTACTGGAAATGAGTTTGCCTTTTATGCCTCTCTGTGCATTTGTATCTCTGCGAAGACTGTGTAATCTTTCCGCAATAACCTTATCTGCTAAACTGCACAGGTGTTGCTGAGGTCTGCACTATTCAAGAGCAAGGAGAAGCTGATCGAATTATTTAAATTCACTGAAAACTCTTTTTAAATCATTTTCTGGCAAGAGACTGAAATCTACATTTCATGCACCTAATCGGGGCTTATTGTCTTATTTAAAGGTTAGCACTATTACCCCCCACCAGTAGAATATATACCAATGGGTGGCATTACTGTAATGCATGGTATGCATGTTCAGGATGTTACTGGAAAAATGGAAAGTTGCAATTTTTTATAATAAATTTAGGATTTGAATTGAAAAAATACACATAATTGGCACAAACACACACACACACACCATATAGCTTGACAAAAGAAATTGGTAAACTGTTTAAATTTAGCCTAAGGTTATAAATCCATCCATTTTCTGCCACTTATCCATGTCGGGTTAAAGGGACAACAGCCTAAGTAGAGAAGCCAAAACCTCTTGCTGCCCAGTCAGCTCCTCCAGCTTGTCTGGGGGGCCGTCGACAAAAGAAAGAAAACCAAGGGACCAGTTCACCCTGCCCAAAATAGGGTTATGGTGGCCCCACCTTGGACCTTGAGGGAAACCACCTTGTGGCTGGGCTTTGTACTATGCACAGCATAGCCCTGCTCTCTAAATAGCTAAAGTAACTAGCTAAATGGTTTCAATAGTTAATGGTATCTGACAAATAATTACCTAAAATAGTCACATGGACAGCTGTATAAGGGCACTTTTGTGTCAGCATCCTCTACGCTGTACAATAGTGTTAAACTGCTCAGTTCACAAGTCATGGATTGGTGTTACGGGTATGCTGCTGGTAATTTTGCAGAGGGCAAGGTTAGAAGCATCACTTGATAGAGGTTTCAGACACTAAAGGAAGAAAGGAGTCCACGATATTTTAAGTATACAAAAGTGGGCTGAAAATTTCCACAACTCAACCTGAAGCTTGTCTTAAAGAGGAACTATGTTCTCGATCTGCCAGTTCTCGCCGCATTCAAAACGACAAGTACTTTGTTTGCCTGAGGAAAAGCCTCTCGCTCGCACACGCTCACAGTAGGGGTAGTGGTGGGAGTGATTTTTCACTAGATGCTTTTAAGAAGAGAGGAAACAGAAAGGGAGATTAGGGCATTGTGAGAAAGAAAGGAGAGCGAGGGTGTTAAGATTAATATCATATGCTGGATGGAATCAGGGTGGTATCAGGCACCAGGCAAAAGCAAAGAGAGCACAGGCACCTCAGTATGAGCATAACATACAAAAATGAAATGTGGCAGAGGAAGCCAGATGAGCACAAAAGGAAGGCCGTAATTTGTGTAAAATTTGTACTATTTAAAACGTTTAGTAACTGATAATTTGTCAACGCAGCCATCATACTGGTGCAGGGAAGCTGCTCCTGATTGATGTAGCAGAACACAAGGTAGATTTCATGACATTTCTCAACAGTAAGAAATCTTTTCCATTGCTGCAGATTTCTTCCAGGCACTGAAATCCTCCCCAACTGTGTTCTGACTGTGTTGTGACTAATATCTCTGTTTACTTCCTCCACCTCTGAACCCATAAAAGGACTCCAAGTTCATTCTTGATCCTTAAAAATCTTGCATAAGACGCTGATCGCACTGTGTGAACTTATCTATCCACATCACACACAGTTGGCAGAGAGCAACTCCACCTCTTTTGGAGGATGTGGTATAACTGAGCCTTTTCCAGATAATGATGACTTATCGGCCCGTGTGTTATTAGCCAGCGATGGAATCCAAAACATCCTGTTTTTACTGCAAAGAAAGACTGACATATTAACATAGAGTGAGTCATAATCACTGTAAATGTAGCCAACTGTAAAAAGTATGTCTCACTCCCCCTTTCAGGGAATATCATTAGGGCTCTATTATTCAGGACTGATGCTCGGACAGGCTGCAGAACATTCACACTTTCCAACACGCATCAGTGCTGCAGCAGAGTGGCTGGCTTTGAGCTTTGCTTGCTATTGTATGTTAATTTTTATGCTTTTAAACAGCTTGAGAGCTATATTATTCAACGTTGTCGTCATCCACAGAAACAGCACAAACCATCAGTGACGTGTAGTCCTGGTTTAGCTCTAGATGTTGTGTCCTTCTAGCGGCAAGTCTTTCTACTCGGCAGCCATCATGAAACATTTTTGGACATTTATTTGTAAGGTCATTTTGAACTATTATATCATAAGGATATAAATACGAAATGCATCTCGAGTCAAATATGTGAAAATGGTTATCTTCCTCTATCTTCCAATACACTACTGGTGGAGTTCTGAATATATTTTTGCTCCACATTATGTTTACAGTTCAGGGATGCAGCTGAAAATCGCATCCAGTGACCACAAAAACCATTTCTGGTCTGCTGGTACAGTGAACTACTTTCACAGTATTTCTTTTGAAAGTCTCTGAACATCATTGTCTTATCATCCAAGCTTCAGATAAGTGAGGTTAAAAGTGAAAAAGGTTGATAGGCTTGAATTTTGCAGCAGTCTTAAAATTGACTTGCTCTGCCCTGAGTTTCACCTCTCAGACTACCTTGCTACACCTTCTTATGACTTTGCTACACTTTACGAGGCACCAAACACAACTTGTGCTGTATTGCCATCTCATTTTCTAATTAAAAAGCCTATATATTTATTTTTAATTTACAGTACTTTATATATGTTCATAAAAAGGCAAAAAGATACGGTATCCGTTAAAGATAAGACAGAAGAGGTGTGTCTGTGTGCTAAAGACATCATTATTATTTTGTAGATAGATATGCAGATCCCAGTAACTCAATTTATTATAATATGTAATGAGACAATGTAACTACGAGTTTCCCAACTCATTACATAGTGACTGCTTAGTCAGACACATTGGATTAGAGGCACAGAAACAGACAAATAGCCGTTTAGCATGTTTTTTATGTTGTGAATCCAAATCACACTTTCCCCTCCGAACCTAACCACTTCATTTTATGCCCAAATCTAAACATGCAGTTTAACATCTTAACACCTAAGCCTAACCAAACAATTAGAAAAAAAGGGGAAAAAAGAAAAAGAAAAGTGATACCAGACAAAACTAGAACTTTCCCGTTTGGAGGGTGTGCGATTTTTACCGTTCCTAACATTAGAAATCGATGATAAAATGGTATCTTTGACTTACACAACGGCACTGTGTTAAAACATAACACAGTGAGGGGGTTCCTGACCGAGCGTCAGTGTGGGACGAGTTACAAGTCAGAACTTTAACAGGAAGTGTATTTTCTTTCATAACTGATTTTTATGCCTGTGTGAGATGGTGAGTGGGCAGGTGGCTGGATACACAACATTTTTTTGGGCAGAGATTGTGTGTTTGTGCATGCGTGTGTGTGTGTGTGTGTGTGTGTTGCTAAGAGCAGCTCTGAAGAGCATTTAACAAGCTGGGATGGCGATCAGGACCCCCAGTGCCCTGCAAACACAAGCGTGAGTCAGCCTGGACCACAGGCCTGTAGTCCCGATCATTTCAGCACAGATCACACAAACAGTACAAAATACTAACTGGATGGAATCATACACACTGGTGCTGCTTTTAAATTATTTCAGCATCCACTGAATGGACTGCTATAAACCTTTCCACAGACATTTGTGATTACTTAATAACAAAGTTTAGCATTTTAACACATTAATAGATGTTGAATTTTATGTGCCTTTAACATTAGTTAGCACCGTCAGTGATCTGGCAGAGCCTCACCACCCTCGTGACAGTCTTGTAACTTTTTTATTCCGGGAACTTGAACAATGCTGGTTTTTACTTTGTTTGTGGTCTTGTAAATAGTTTATATTTTATTTACCATACACTGACAGTGGGCGGTGAGCACTGTGCTTGAGTTCCAGTTTCTTCCCACACATGCGTTTCTGTTTATCCGTTAGCCCTGTGGTAAACTGACAACCTTTCCAGAGTGTACCCAGCCTCACATGCTGGTCAGATAGGCACTTGAGAGAATTGATGGATAGATGGGTGGGTGACTGGGTGAATGATGTGAAACTGGGTGATTGCTTCTTGTGCTGGTGACATAATTTGAAACCACAGTTTCTGCATTAGTTACAGGGTTTAGACACATAATACTGCGGTCCTACTTCCTGCTGGGCCAAAATACCTAATCATTTTCTACATAAAAAGTGATTATCTCATTAGCTATCAATTATAATGACTCCCCACCCTAACCTCCACCCCATATGGTAGCAGAATGAGGGGGACGTTTTTGGCTGACTGCAGCCAGCTACTGTAACTAGGAGTTATTGATTTTGGCTTAATTTCTGGCAACTTTCATTCACCAGATCACAACAACAGTCGACTCAAGGTGCTGTATTTCACTCATAAAGTCTTTAGCGACTTTATCTCACTATACTTGCATGTCATTCATGCAGTCCATGCACTTATTTATCCTGCTGTTGTGCGCTATGTGCACCCTGTAACAGGGCCGTGCTCTTTGACCCTATTACCCAGCATGCCCTGGGAGCATTACTGACTTTCTTTCTCTTTATTTACATTTACATTTACATTACATTTTAATTGACACCTTATTCAAAGTGACTTCTCTGGGTGAATGGGTTGATGGTTCAGTGTCTTGCCCAAGGACACACAGACAGAAGGTCTCCATTAATCTGCAGAATAATGTTTACACGTTTACAGTATTAAAATAAAATAACCTTAATTGACACAGAACTGGATTGTAGCTGAAAAAGTAGATTTTTATGATACTATAATACAGTAGTGTTTTATTTTCTTTGGTTGTGGATGATCAGGTAATATATTAAATTCACATAAAATAGTATTTTAATCTCTGTTCCTATATTTAACCACCTGCTGAGACAGAAAGTAAAACTCATGCTACCTTTTTGAGTACCATACTTTTGTGCAGAGGCTTAGTTACTCGAGTAATTGATTAGTCATCTCTTTTATATAATTGTTTGGGTAATTTTAAGGATTGTCTACTCTTATAGGATCATAAATTCAGCAGCTGCATTGATTTGGACTGATGATGTGGCAAACAAGGAATTTGGAGGCATCAGTTTCTATTTAACTGAGCAAACGATCAATCTCTTAATTAAGAAAATAATCAGCGCATTAATCAGTTAGTAAAATAGCCATTAGTTGAGGTCGATTCCTCCAAACAAAGAAATTCTCAAATAAATTCTGAAAAGCACAAATCACGATGAAATGCACAGATCTTTCTTTTTCCAATTTAAGATATTTTAATAAGATTAACCACAAAATGTTTTCGTCTTTGGTAATAATAGTAGCAGGCCTGTTTCATTTTTCCTGTCTCGCTGCTCATGCAGTTATAATCCAGAGAAACAGCTGCATCGACTGCCTTTGATTTGTGATCTTTTACAGTCGGCAGTAAAAATAACCACACTCCCACCCTGCAGATTTGTCCGCAAGTGTTCCTGCCGTTATTAATGGTGGTCAGGAGTCCAGTTGATTTAAATAAGAGTGCGGCACGTTCATAAGATCAATGGGCAGCTGTTTTAAGAGGGAATTTATAACGACCACAGACTGTCCTGCTGTGCTCACTGTGCACATTTTGCGCTTATACCGTGAGCTCCCTTGCAGGGGATGTGATGTAAATCATAGAAAAAGGCCAGCAGCGGAGGTCAGATCATTTAGGATTTCATCACAGCCAAAAGAGCATCAGCAACTACTTCATCATCACAAGCGCAGAGAGGTGAACAATCCACGGCGCAGATACCTCAGCGCTGCTGCCAGTTTATTAAACTGAGCGGAATTGAGTGTGATGTTTTCCAGGCTGTGCATATAAACCCGAGGTGAGAAAGTTTAAAGGACGCTTTGTTCTCCCGCTCAGATGCAAAAGCACAGTTGCGAGCTTCACCACGAACACAGAGAGATTAGAGCTCAACACACGCAAAGAGCATTACGTCGCCCTCGTTTCTGCGCAACAAAAAGTTTGACAAGTTGATCTGATTAGCTTCAGCCAACCTAAAGCGATAAAAGCAAAGACACACGAGTTAAAAATGGACAAGAGAAGATATCGATCGCTACTTGTTTGTGAGGAGGATGAAGGGTTGCTTCAGAAATGATGTGGGCCTGAACTTGAAATACACTTACAGCAACTTTCTAAAAGTTCTTCTGAGCTGAGGTGTGTGTAAACTGTATTTATTCGATCTTGTGTGGAGTTTATGCTGCTCAGATTTAATTAGTCATTTTTAGCAGAAAATCTGAGCATCAGATGGTTTTAAATTAAATTTCATTGAAAAAAATCCAGGATAAAATTAGTTTAGATACCTTCAAGTGCCTTGATATGGACTTAAAAGCTACATTAGAATGCTGATACTAAGGTGGCTGCATTAGTGGGTCCAAATTTCACATAGTACACTCGAAGGTTGTGGACCAATCAGTTCAGTAAGTGAATGGATTAAGGGACTTGTTCTCAAGAAAAATGCTAAATAATGACCACTTCTGATGACCCAGTGTGAGTGTTTCTGCCGTTTTCTTTGTCTTCTAAGTTCATAGATGGATGACTTGGAGTTTTTTAGGAGCAAATTTGAGTATTTAGTCTTGGGCTTTAGGAGCATTTTCTGGCAATTAACAGACCAGACAGAATAATTGATTACACAATTTTGAGAAACTGAGTAGTCTGTATCTAAGGCTGGAACTACAATTGTTTTCATTGATTTATCAATTCATTTATGTGGTGTTAAAAAAAAAAAAAAGCTCTAATAGCAAAAATCTGCATTATTCAACATATTACTTATTTCATCTGCTCCTACTGGGGCTCAGCTACCTCCATCTCCCCTGATCTCAAACAGCCTCTTCTGTCACACCAATGCCCTGCATGCCCTGCCTGGCAGCTCCATATTCAATGCCCTTTGTCCAGTGTAGCCACTATCTCTCCTCTGCATATGTCCAAACCATCTCTAACTTTGTCTTTCCTGACAAAAAAACAATAGCAAAGGAGACCAGGGAGGGTTTTTTTCTGGAGAAATAGCTGAAATTATGGGTGATTAATATTTAGTAATGTAAATAATGTATTAATTGGTCTGCCTCTTCTCCATTTGTTGCCCCTCATTTTACTGGCCACAGTCAGGGGTGCTGTCACAGTTTTTATAAGAACTAACACTATTCTTTTTTTTTTTCCATTTTGTTATTTTTTTCAATCAGTGATGAAGCCCATTAAATAATAAGCAACTGTTATGTGTGGGTGATAATCCCTAGCCAATCCCTTGGCTCTGGCATAGCTAATAAATTCATGAAAAGCCCTGAAAAAATTATTTAAAATTATTTAAAAAACAATAATAATTAATTTTTGCATTGACCCATCAGTCACACATTTGCAGGGCAAGCCTTGGTTGTTTAATTAAAAATGACTCATGCAGTTCTAGGATGTGTGTTGTACAGTAAAGGGTGTGTTTTTTGTTTTTTTAGATTGTTGTTGCCCTGGACTGCCGGACAAAGCTTTTAAATTCATGCCACTCCATTAATTCAGGTCTAAGGGATTAAGAGTCGGTTTGTTGGAGTGCGGCACTGTGCAGCAGGCAGGAGGCATCTCAGTCATGCAGAGAAGATGTTTTATGTCCTGTAGCAGCATGGCGTGTATCCTGTACCTGCCCAGTTTCTAATTCTTTTCTCTTTCCTTTTTTTTTCATGTTGGCCAACAGCTATTAGAGTATTCTGCCCATTTACACAGCACCTGCACTGAAAACAGGGGCATGTCTTTTGTCTTCTGTCCATAATTTAGTTCCTCCACCAAAGTCTTTCTCGCAAATGGAGTTTGCAGGAGAGATTTCATAGAAGTAGAAGACTGTGTTATTTATGCTTTATTCCTCATATTTAAGCAACGATGACCGTCACTATCTGATGAGGAGTTGTACTGGATGAGTTCTGGTGCCCTCAGAAGAGCTGTTAGAAACAGAAACATGAAACAATGACTAGTTACACTGTGGTATTAGCAACATTCATGTTACAATTAAACTGATCCCTGTTGCAGAGTATAAAAATGGAGGAAGCATCCATGCAGCTGTTATTAAGACTAAGCTGTTTTAAAACCAAGTTCTGTGAATAAACGCGCACTGGTTCCATCAATTTCCATCAATTTTAGATGGTGTGGAGTCATCAGCCCTGGTTAACTATGAAAATGTCACTTTTTAAGTTTTATTATGACTGTAAAATGCTACATTTTATCTAATAATCATTTCTGATACTTAAGCACACACACAGGTAAATTTAGCCTCTGTCTTGAGCACTTCGGTCATTCCCATCTTGGTCTTTGAAAAGCAGCTTGCTCTGCAGCATGTCCTGCTTTATCATGTATTTTACTGCAAATTGATTTAATAAAGAAATATCATATTGTATTCAGTAAAATCTGAAACTAGTCATTGAGACCATTAACTGATAAGGAAAGTGTTTACTGAAGTCATGGATCTAGTGAGAAGTTGTGTAATATTTTCATACATTTCTATGACTAGATGCTTCCTTTGCAACAAAATGAGTCGCCCCCTGCTGGCCATTAGATAGAAGGCAGGTTTAAGGTAAATGCAGTCAATGGCTAATCAAACAGTGTGAAAACTAAAAATGTTTGCAGAAAACTGCCAAATGTCAGCCTCTTTGTCAGTAACTCCTTCACCCTTTTCAAATTTCAGACTGCAGGAACAAATATCCTTTAAAATCGTCCTGTTGGAAATAACTTCACCTGAAATCTTAATTCTCTGTGTTAATGAGTCTACTGTAACTGCAGATCATTTTTGTCTTTTGAGAAAACCTCACCCGTGAGCATGTTTATGTTTACATGTTCTCATCGTACTTGGGAATCTGAAGGGTGAGTTGTGAATTCGATTGGCTGATGTGATGCTGTGATGTCATAACACGAGAAGTGAAATACTCATACACAACAGCAAGTACAGAGCAAACACCAAGCCATTAGGACTGGTTGTTGTGATTGACTCTTCGTTTTCCCTGCATAATGAGTGATTTGGGTTGACATCACCCCATTTATGAGTCAGTGTAAGTTACTTCTAAGCATCCTAATTTTCATTCTAACGCTGAATTCTCATGATTTTACACCAAGTTTGGCAGACTGATGCTAAATGCTGTTTGTCAGTGTTGCTGCTGAGGAACAAATTATCCTGCTCACCACTCTATATAAATTTGCCTCTTTTTTTCTGTTTCCCGGTTGCCTCACACTTTCCACCTGCAGCAAAACTGCATCCACCTCATTGCAGGGATCTGTTTGCCTGTGCTTGTGTGCATGGTGTGCTTAACACTAAAATAAGTGATTTTACTGGTCAGCGACATCCCTAAAACTCTAAAACTACTTTACTGCTGAGCACATGTGAAACAGCTTTTTAAAGCATGCTTTATGCTTTAAGTTTCTAAAGAGGACCAAAAAGATCCCCCCCCCCCCAATGGAGATCATTATATGATTGTGACTGGTGTAGGTGAGGTGTTGCTTTTCCAATTGTTGTTATTCGTGTGAAGTGTTTACTTGGCCTGTGTTCTGGGAATGCCTCTCCCTGTGGGTGCTGCTGAGGGACTCTTCTAAGAACTGGACAGCTTTCACCCCGTCTGACCAGAAGGCTGTGACGCACTCGGCTGCAGCTCCAGTGACTCACTGGTACTCCTGTTCCTGGATCTGTGAAAGCTTGTTCTCTCCTTCATGGCGGTTCCTGCCCTCCCTGACCTAACAGGTCCTGGTGTTTCCACACGTCTCGGCTGTGATGCACAGATGGACCACAGGCAGGAGAAATCCTTCCTACTTCCTCTGAACATGAGGGTGATGGTGCTCATCTTGTCTTCACTTATAATACAGCAGGAAGCCAAACAGTCCACATTGAAAGCAAATAAAGAATTGCATTTAGCAGAAATTCATCAAAATATGAGCTCTAAGCTGCTGACTGACAGCTTTTAGCTTTTTCTAAGCCTGTTTTAATTTATATGCCTGCCAGAAGCACCTTAATCATTGGCCTCAGCTTCTTAAACAAGAGCCAATCAGTTCCCAGATTGCTGTGTAGTACCATAGTGTAATGGCCACATAGTTTACTTGAGGGACAGACAACAGTATCTTGGCCACAGATACTTTGACGTGCAGAAAGGAGCAGTCACAGAATCAATCCACGGACTTTCTGGCTGGTAAATGACCCATTCTACCTCCTGAGCCACAGCTGCCCTAATTAAGTTTTAGACTTTTTGATA
This sequence comes from Maylandia zebra, assembly GCF_041146795.1. NCBI lineage: Eukaryota > Metazoa > Chordata > Actinopteri > Cichliformes > Cichlidae > Maylandia > Maylandia zebra. The sequence continues at coordinate 32,608,951 of NC_135170.1, read as the reverse complement.
TCACTTTCATTTCACTAAACCAGCAACTATGTTTGACCTCTGAAAACTATCCAAAATGTCTAACAAACCGTCAGATTTTTCTGGTGTTCCTTTAAAGAAATCCACTTCAAATCAGCAGCACCTCCAGCAGCTTCAACAGTAATGCTGCACAGCGATGGTTCAATATTAATAATCTAATGATGTCATCCCATATAGAGGGATAAAACTAGCACTTTGATTTTTCATGCAAGGTATTTGCTTCTGGAGTGTTTTACATTGCTCTTTAATATTTGTAGTGTCATACTCCAACTGTTATCTATTATGCTCCTACTGTCCTGCCAGACTAATAATATTCTAATCTAATAAAATACTGTGCAGTTTACATAGCCAAATAATGAGTGAATGAGTTGTCAAATATAAATGGCATGTTTTCTGATCAAATGCCCCTTCCTGTTGTCGCAGCTACCATTTATCTGTGATTCCAGTGCTGGAAAATAAGAGCACTTCTAGATTAGATACGATTAATCTACACCGTGCCTGAAAATGATCCTCCCACTCATTTCACAGCTCCTTTCTGGCCAGAGTTCGCGTCACATTAATTTTTGTGAAATCAATTCTAAACTATGAAATGCGATATAGATATATATATCGCAAGGACAGATAGTGGTGTCTGTTGTGAGTGGTCAGATCTGCTGTTTGTCTACATTCATACTGAGAGAGCAGTATGAGAGAGCACATTTAATTAGAGGATGTGAACGTCTTCGCTCTTGTCAATTTTCCTTTTGCAAAAAATATTTTTAAGTGAAAAAAAGAGAAAACATAACAAAACAAAACGCTGTGTAGGTTGGACGTGGAAAACAAGCAACACTTTCCACTAAACACCAATGTTTTGTTGATCCATCCACCACCTCGACCTCCACACAGACTACATGCTTTATGAAAGAATCAGCTGTCTTCCATGTAATCTCCCAATATCATCTCCCAATATAATTTCTATAAAAAGCAGAGGGTGGTGACACTTGCAAAAGGCAACTACACCCTTTCCTGTTGCATAAAACAGCTTCTTTTTTTTACCATCAAACTGGCAACTGGCCCATTTTACAAGCTCTCTTTAAATGGCTATAACCCCATCACCATTTGTGTTAGAAACAAAATTCAAATGGTTTCAGAAAGAAGAGACAATGAGCATTTGGGGCATATTTGGTGTATCACAGTAGTACAAAGCATTCACAAGGTACTGTTGTCTGAACACAGACAACTCTTGCTCTCTGTGCACGTGGTAAAATCCGCTCTTTCTAGATTTTACCATGGCCTACAATAGCCTGTATAATATCTGAGTGATAAAGGGTTAACATAAGACACATTCATTTCAAATTTTGAGCAGTATTGAAAGTTAATAAATTAACTCCTGAAGATGGTTGAGATGATAAAAACTAAACAGAACCTGTGACAGTGGCTACATATTGAGCTCTTCTTGTGCAATAGGGCAGCAAGCAGAATATAAAAGTAGAACACTATAAATAAGGATGGCTTGAAGAGAGGAGTCAAGAAAGCAGTGAGAAGAAACAAGTATGACTGAGAGGGTCTGGCCTCCCTGAGGGTTCGCAGTTCCTTTGGTAGTGTATCACAGGTGATCTCCTCCCTATTTCTTTTCCATCAACACATCAACTCAGGAGTAAACAGACACACAGTGCTGCAGCGGCTCACAGACAGACGCAGATGTGGCGTTTCAGATCAAAAGCAGTAGACAACTCAGCCATTCAGGACAGAGAAGAACGCCTTTGTTGGGCAAGCGCTCGAGCCGAGCTGTGGGAGGTCAAATGACTGTCTAACATCTGTCAGTCATCCTCCAACGAGCCGAAACCTGACGGCACCTTGCTGCCTCCATTAGTCTGCCTCCCACATCACCTGCAGCTACAGCTGCTGCGTTACATACCTGCCAACCTCTCAGCCTGCAAGATGCATCTTTATTTGGCCAGGCTGCTAATATTGTATTCCTTTTGCTTTCTGGTTAACTTTTCACAGCTAAGACTCCAAATGTCCATGACAAATGTCTTAAAGAGTCATTTCCAACTCCATATTGTTCATTTGTAACGTCTACTAGAGCACCTTTGTATTCAGAGACTATAAGATAATGGTCTCTTTCTAATCATCTGCTTACAGGTGTCCACTATTATGGACATGTCCAATATGGGCACAGATGTCCATTATAGTTACTGTTTTTTACTAGACTTGTTTAGGTCTCAGTCACACAGGTCTAGAGACCAGTCAGGAACTCCATGGCAACCTCTGGCAACAGGGGAAAAATGTTTATTCCCCAACTGGCTGGCAAACAGTTGCTAACTGTAACCAGGTCAAACTGGTCACCAAGGTGCAGGAACCAAAGTGGTTGTTTTAATCACTAGATGATTGCCACTGTCGATGCTGACAAATTGCCGTCCTCCAAAACAAACTACAGGTTACTGCAGCAGCTTGCTAGAATCACATCAATCAAAATGAGGTTTTCAGTGCAACACTATATGCATTTGCAACTAATTTTACCTAGCTGACTCCAGCAACCACTTTCCCAGCAACTGGTGGTTACTAGGGTGTCACTGACCTCTCTCTGGGTCAAACTTCATCAGCTGATTTCGCCGCTACGTCAGCAACCCTTTCCAGCCCATCACAGAATTGTAATTTTTCCCTCACAACCTGTTTTTGCTAGATGAATTCAAATTCAAATTCAAATTTTTTATTTGTCACGTACACAGTCATACACAGTACGATATGTAGTGAAATGCTTGGACAACTGCTCGTGACCTAAAGAAAACAAAAAAGGAAAAGGCTATGAATAAGATAGGAAATAAATATGAAAAATTAAAAAGGGTAAATTTAACTAGGAAGGAATAAAATATAAATTAAGGTTAAAAATGAAATAACTGTACAACACAAATTAGAATGAAGGGTAAATTTAACTGGGAAGAATAAGATAAAGATAAATATATAAATTAAAGTTGAAAATAAAATAACTGTACAACAAAATACACAATATAGAACTATATAAGAATGTATGAAGAAATCTAAATATAAATAAATATATACACAATAACAGCAGCTGTACAAGTATTAACCGGAAATGAAGAATATAGTGACCAGTGTTGTGCAAAACCAAAGTCCAGAAAGTCCAGTGTGTGTGTAAGAACCATATGTGTGGGTCAGTACTGTGTGGTGGTGTGATTGAGAGACCGTATCGCCTGCGGGAAGAAGCTCCTCCTCAGTCTCTCTGTGTTGGTCTTCAGGGAGCGGAATCGCTTTCCTGACCTCAACAGAGAGAACAGTCTGTTGTTGGGATGGCTGAGGTCCTTCACGATCTTCCTGGCCTTGGTCCAGCACCGCCTGCTGTAGATTGAGTGCAGGTCAGGGAGCTCGGAGCGGATGGTGCGCTCAGCTGACCGCACAACCCTCTGTAGAGCTCGTCTGTCCTGCATGGTGCTGTTCCCGAACCAGGTTAAGATGTTTCCCGCCAGGATGCTCTCTATGGTGCAGGAGTAAAAGTTCCTGAGCACCTTGGAGGGCAGTTGGAAGTCTCTCAAGCGTCTGAGGTGGTAGAGACGCTGTCGGGCCTTTTTCACCACGGTGTTGATGTGACAGGACCATGACAGGTCCTGCGTGATGTGAACTCCGAGGTATTTGAAGCTGTCCACTCTCTCCACTGGGCACTCGTTGATGACGGGGGTCTGGTAGTTCCTCTCCTGCTTAGTGCTGAAGTCCACTATCAGCTCCTTTGTCTTACTGACGTTTAGAAGGAGGTTGTTCCTCTGGCACCAGTTCTCCAGATTCCTAATCTCCTTCAGGTAGGCCGTCTCGTTGTTATCAGAGATCAGGCCCACCACGACGGTGTCGTCAGCAAACTTGATGATGGTGGTGGAGCTGGTAGTGGCCACACAGTCATATGTGTACAAAGAGTACAGCAGGGGGCTCAGAACACACCCCTGGGGGGCTCCAGTGCTGAGAGTGGTGGAGGCTGAGACATGTCCGCCCATCCTTACTGCCTGTGGTCTGCCAGTTAGGAAGTTGGAGATCCACAGACACATAGATGAGCTGAGTCCCAGATGCTCCAGCTTGGTGGTGAGTGTGGAGGGAATTATGGTGTTAAATGCAGAGCTGTAGTCTATGAAGAGCATTTTAACATAATTCCCCCTTCTAGTGTCCAAGTGAGTGAGTGATGTGTGGAGGAGATGAGAGATGGCATCGTCTGTGGAACGATTTGGACGGTAAGCGAACTGTAGTGGGTCCAGTGTGTCTGGTAGTGAAGAAATGATGAAGTCTCTGACCAGGCGTTCAAAGCACTTCATCACTACTGAGGTGAGGGCTACAGGGCGATAGTCATTGAGAGAAGCAGGGTGGGGTTTCTTCGGGACAGGAACAATGATGGACTCTTTGAAGCATGTGGGGATCACCGACTGAGATAAAGAGATGTTGAATATCTCAGTGAACACAGGAGCTAGCTGGTATGCGCAGTCTCTTAGGATACGACCTGGGATGCCGTCTGGTCCTGCTGCTTTCCTGGTGTTCACTCTCTTGAAGGCTCTCCTTACTTCATGCTCGGAGATGACGAGCACGTTTCCGGATGGTTGCAACTGGTCACTAGGCTTGTGTGACTGAGCTGAACTGGACCTCTCCTCCATGTTGAAGCATTGGTTTGCTCTGAAATTAATCGAACTACCAGGTTGTCCAAGAAGTCTGCTCTTCTTTGATTTTTTGATTAAAATTCTAGTGCTATTTGTGTATTTGTTAGTGCAACAGGATTCTGTGATTTTGCAACCTGTGAATGCACTTTGTTAACTAGCATTACTGATAATATACCATGCCACCTTCTCATCCAAATGACCCTTTAGAACTTCAGGCTCCAAGAAAAACCCAGGTGGTCAAGTTCAAGCCTTTAGAAATGTAGTGCAAAAACCAAATAGTTGTGACAACAACCAAGGCTTTTTTCGTACAGTTTGTGGGTAACGACAAAAAATTGAGCCTTATGTATGTAACTAGATAAGATCGGTAAATTTCACAGATTCATTTAGTGTGTTTTCTCTTAGCCTTGTGAGTTTGTGTGTACATGTGCAATGTTTTTAACTTTTAGTTACACAAATTAATTATTACATTCCCCCCAAAATCAGTTGGCATTAGCAGCTCAGTTTCACTTACAATTTGGAAAGCAAAGATCAGAAACTATAATTACAGTTTATAAAAAGAACGATGAAAGACAAACTGAATGAGGAGTTAGTGATTATATAGGAATTGATATTAGTGGCATTCTGTAAAAGAACAAAAACATTTTACATTAATTATTTGTACTGTGATTGGTTGGAGCTGTGTTTAGATGCCAGCTTACAAAATACCAATTTTGCACTTCTAAAATTGAATGTGTGTGATTTAAGTGCCATTTGAGCCTCTTCCTCTGCCTCCTTGATTCACCAACACAGGTGAGGGTGGTGTGGGTGGAGGCAAAAAAGCCTTCACTGTATCCAGATCTGAAGTCAGGCCCCATTTTGCAGCTATCAAATGAAATCTCTTGATGGCTGATCCTCACTGCAGTGATACCTTATCTGCATATTTAAAATATGTTACAAAACTGCATAAACTGTCATTTAACTGCATCTTTAAGTGTTAGCAACAGTTCTGCTCCAGTGCTGACATGGAAAAAGACCCAGTATTGTGTGTGTGTGTTCGTATTGGGAGCGATGGTGCACATGAGCCTCCCAGCCTTAGCAGGGTCATTACCAAGATGAATATAGTGATTATAAGGATGAATAAGGTGTGATTATGATGATGAATAAGACGATTAGGGATCTTGTCATTGCTGCTAGGATGGCTGTTCATTAGGAGGGAGATGATGTCAATGTGTAACATGCATGAACCCATTACCTTTTCATCCACAGGGGATTTATTTGCTCATACCTGTGCATGCATCCACATGGGAATGCCGCAATAGTGTAACTGCAGACTAGAGGAGACCATTTGTGTTCATTTGTGAAGTTAAATGACCCATATAAGCAATATATCTTTTTCCATCCGTGGTGTAATCCAACAGTAAGTTTATACGTTTGACCCGAAAGGACACAAGCATACCTGACTGCCTTTGCAGGCCTCTGTGTGGAGTCAGCGCTAGCTTACAGGCTGCCGTGCTGGTACTATAACAGCTGCTGACTAATACTGCATGCTGTGTCACTGAAGCCGCTTTGTGTCCAGGGGTTAAAGACACCTCACCGGCTCCAACCATGTGATCCCAGATAGCTATATCCATGGCAACCGCAGCGAATGGTTCTGATGTCCACATGGCAACGGCTGCTGTAGGGACTGAGGATGGAGGTGGGAGGAGGAGGATATGGAGGAGGGGAAGGAGGGGTTTCTGGATGCTGACGCACTCAGTGGCTGCCTGGAAAGTTTTCGAGAATGCCACCCACTGGCAAATCAGAAGTGGGCTTGAATCTCTCTGTCTCTAACTCTTTCTCTTTAAACTGCACCTCCTACTCAGTCAAGTCCTCCTGACCCCCCCTGCAGCCCCCCAACCCCCCACCCTCCCCTTCCCATCATGCACCTCCTACGTGTTTGTGTCTCATCAGACCTTTGTCTCAGTTTGCAGCAATGTGGCAGCAGTTATCGTGCTTGATCACTGTTAGAGGGTTTCATGTGTGGGCAGGCGTGACCCGGACGTCTCTCTCCTCTGCCATCCAGGAAAGATTTGTCCAGTTCTGTGTAATTGTTAAGATACTGCTGGTACCACCACTTACTGCAGACACCGATGAAAGTTTGTGACGGTCTGTTTATTTAGGTTTAATCTTAACCCACGTTACATTTGATTATTACTAATTTGATCATCACATCATTAGATATTGATCAACATTAGCTAACTGGAGCCTTATGTTTGCTTTTCATGTTGCTCAATAACCAGCCCACATACCAGTAAAAAAAAAAGTTACCTCAGTAAAGGTCCATATATACATTATTTTAGCTTTAAATTTTATTTTCCTTCGAAGTGAAGAACTCTAGACTGCTGTTAAGTTTCCAAAGCAAGACAAAACATGGTGGACGGAGCAGCCATTTTTTCCTGCAAAGTCCGCTCTGGGGGGGCAGAGCTTCTGGAGATAAAACATGACTACTCCGTTTCATTTCAACATAATTCAGTCTGATAAACTGATAAGCCTTGGTTCCTTAAACAATATATAACAATTACAAGATAGGGAGTTCCTTATATGCAAATTCAGCATCTGGCTTATTGCACTTTTTTCAGTGTGCAGTGTTATAGTTTTCAGTGCATTATGGCAGCAAGCAGAGGTCCAATTCCATCAACAGTTAGTAACGCCCTATCTCCAGCATTTTGGCCACTTTTAATTTGAAAAACAGATATAAATAATGAGTGAAGGTTGAAACTGACTGCACGTTTTTACACTAGAACTTGTCAATCTCAAGTTAAAACAGACTATAAATCACAACTTGCTTTATCCCCTGTTTCACTCTTTATAGGAACCAGATTTTAAAAACTAGCATCATGGTGTATTGAAGCATACTTGCAACAACTTATTAAGACCATAATCTCATCATATAGATCAAAAGAGAGCAAGGCCATTTTTCCACAGATTGGATCATAAACAGCTTTTTGCAGCCAGAGCAGTTTCCGCAGGTTGTAGGCACTTCTGCATAAGATTCACTTGACCACACAACTGATCTTTCATATATCATCTATGCTTCTTTGTTATTAGAAACACTTTATTTTAAACAGAGCTTAGTTTGAAGTTAGGCAGTACTTTAGGAAATCATGCTCTTTAAATAACACAGCGATAGGGAGGCTTTTCAGTCAGCTTGATAGATGAGATGAATTTGTATTTAAAGAACTACTCTAGCAAAATAGTGTTGGGGGACTCGTTAGGTTAACGTGTTACTCTAAATTGGCCGATATGATTGCAAATGGATGTCTGCATCTCTGTAATAGACCTAACTGATCACCTGTCCAGTGTGTCCCCTGTCCCTCACCCACTGTAAGCAGCGTAGACTCCATCCCATAAACATCCCTATTTGTGTAAACAGCTAAAAAGAGGGATAGGAGTCATCTTGGGTGTGTAGAAAGTGTAACTGAGCTTTTTGTTCTTTTATATCAGATAAATTAATCAGCTACTCAATGAAGATAATTGTTAGCACAAATTCGTTTGATTCAACTTAGTAAACCAATGATGAGGAATTTCTGCAAATTTTAAAGCAGGTTTCACTCATTTCTTCCCCACTTCTCACTGAGGTATGAAAGTCCAACTCAACCCTCTTTATTTAGACCAATGATAAGTGATCCCCCTTGAGTCGCTCTCTCAGATGAAACTTCTCCAAAGACACACAAGTAAACTGATCTTCATGTGTCAAATAACTGGAAAGCTCAAGCAGGAATATTGATGCTCTTCTGCGCTGGATATAAAACCAGATAGATGAATCATACGTGGTCATGTTCCCTGTTACTGTTATTTCATCTGCATTTGAGGATCTCACCTACTGCTGATGATACTGTTGTGTGATATGTTGGTTTAATCACTCAGAAAAAGAAGGAAAGTAAGCTAAAATCCCTCCGTGTGTGTTCTGTCAGGCTTTGTGCAGTGACTTCGATCATACTATATGCAGCAAAATGGAGATTAACTCACAGTCGAGGAGGAAGAAATGACTCAAAGCGGCCTTAAAACTTGAAGAAATTTCTCAGCAGCAGGCCAGAAATCTGCCTGCGAGAATGATGGCAAGAGAGAAAATAGGAGTTAGTGTTTCCTGTTCCTGTAATAACCAGGGGCCAGGGCCCATGCTTGTGCTATCAGTGGCATTAGAAAAACTTTCTCAGCTTCGTCACGGACCTTTTTTAACCAGTCAACACCTAAACTTTGGAACAGATCCACATTGGGTTGAGCTCTGCCTCAGCTGGAGCTGGTCCAATATCCTGCACCTAAATGTGAACATCACCCTGGGGAAAGCTTGAATAAAGAGCAACATGGCAACATCACCAGACCAACAAGAGCTCCTCCTCGGTGTTATGTGTATGTGCTGTGTAAGGGCCGTGAAAATGAGCCTGATGCCGGCTGGATAAGCTCCGGCCCCTCAGGACTAGACCCTGAGCCTTGCTGCTGTGGGCAACTGTAAATCTGTACGTTCACCTTCTTACCCCCTCTCATTGCCACACACACACACACACTGTACTTCACTCCTGAGTGTTTCTGCCACTCCAGGCTCTGTGGTAATGAGGTGCTTTATGGCTGCAGGGGATGGGAGGGGACACAGAGGACATGGGGTTAGCCCATAGCTCATTTCCAGTATAGGAGGGAACGGCGGTCAGTGGTGTCTGGGCTGATTGACTTAGTCAGGATAACACCCTCTCTGGACAACACTCAAAGACTTTCCTCAACCACAGCTAAGGGTCCGTGGAGGGACTGGTGATGGCTCACTCCCAGCAAGAGATCACAGATAAACCTGCTCTATCGTTTTATGGCGGCAGCTCAATAAATCATGGTCACTTGCTGCTTTTCAGTCCGGCTGAGCAGGCTGTGGTTATTTCAATATTCAGAAGTGTCAGAAAGTTTCATTTTTCATCTATTCTGTTAAGTTATCTGAAGTCCTTTGAGGATTTTGTTTTTCATTTTATCTGTTCATCCTTCATGTTATAATGCTTCTCTGCAGAGAAATTGGTTTTTATATTAAAATTCCTCTAATTTTACTCCTTGTTAAACACACTGACATCCACCGGACAACACACATTAAACCTCCAGCGTGTTTTACAGCGAAAGATCAGTTCCCATTTTAATTTTAGCTTGTTTTTAGCATTGCTTGAGGCCTGACTTTGAGCTGCTAATATGGCTAAAATCAGTAGTACTTGTTGAACCATAAGTAGAGTCATTTTGGTCCAGGATGAAAAAATACTAAACGCCTCGTCATTTAATTCAGTACAGCAATTCATGGATGACTTGTTAATTGTTTGTTTTAAAAAAGGGTATCATTACATACTACATACTTTCTGCTGTACTTTACAAAGCTAATAGCTAGATCTTTATACTCTAAAAAGCTAAATAAAGCACAATAAATTTCATACACACTGGTATGCACATGATATTCAAGATACATGCTAAAAACTTGGCAAACAAGTTAGATTCAACTGGTGAAGTGTAACCGTGCATTCTTGTGGTTTCGTCTGCTAGTGTGTGTTTGATTCGTGGTGCTCCAGCATATAAGAGGCCTGCAGCATGCCCTGCCCCTCACACATAGGCTTCTATAGAAGGAAGCTTTTTTTGATTGGGGAATAAATCTTTTTCATCTTATTCAATGAAAAATATTATTATAAATATTATAATTATATCAATATTATTAAGTAACACGCTATTGCTATTTTTTTCCACTTACTTCACTGACTTTATGAAGTTTAGACTTGAGCCATACTGAAATTTTCTAAAGTCCTTGGCTTCTTTTGGGTCTTGATAGTTAATAGCTGACAACCCACTCCAGGGTAAATACTGGGATTCTCAGACGACAGGTGAAATATCTTCAAGAACCAAATGAAGTCCAGTTGCTTTGACTTGAGCACTTCAACCAACCATGAACTGTAGGATTGAGAATCTACATCAACATAAAGGCACAGTGAAAGTGCAAAGTTGGAAAGGAGAGCATGTTGGAGTTCAGTTTAGGGTGAAGCATCGTACCTGCTAGACATGAGCATATTTGCAAAGTAAACATCGATTTCACCAGTTTTGTTGTAACGCTGAACATCTTAGCTGATGGTTGAACATTCAGAGATTCTGTTTAGTGTTGACCACCTCCTGCTCCTGTTGGTAGTTGCTTCAGTTGCTGAGTTGAAAATTGTTAAAAGTTTAACTCAGTACCACCCACTTCACTTCACTTTTTTTTTTACCTGTTGTTGCTACAAGTGACTGAATTTCCCCGACATTTTTTGGTTTTTGAATACTAAATCACTGCAGTCTCTTCTCGAGAGGATGCGCCTTAAAGCTGCTTGCAGTGCGGTGCACTGACTATGTTCAGGATGTGTTAAATTGTACTCAACACACTGCAGTTTGTGCACCAATTAATCTAAACACAAACTTTGTCTGAAAAATATTGCCAAGGTATTTCTGAAGTTATTTCAAGATCACCTGCAATTTACTGTACTTTTTTCACTCTGTGTAGAAGAACTGTGCAAGCAATATGTGTGACGTTTCAATTAAGAATACTCTATTTTGTAATTTTTAAAATAACACCAACTTGAATTCTGCAGGAAACACCATTAACTTCATTGCATTGTTAAAGAATTTAGGATCTTTTAAAAAAATGTTTGTACCTTCATCCTGGCTCATGGTGGAAAAATATGATTTTCCAGCCGCCTTGTGATTTTAAACACAGAGCTCTTTGGTTACTCGGCATACTGCGCTGAAAGTACAAGAGCTGCTCAGTGCACACAGGTGTTTCTCTTCAAAGTGATAAGTGTTTTGACCCACTGAACACCTGAGTCTTCAGTAATACCTTCCCATTCACCAGTAGTCCCCCTGCCAAAGCTCCTAATGGCCAAACGGATCGCTCCGCGTTGTGCCCCTGCATTCACACTCACGTGGGGAGGCCTCTGAAATGAAAATGCCATTATAAAACATTTACCAGCCTGCTGAGTTTACATGTCTTACAAGAAAAGGACCGTTTGGAGCGGTTAAGTGTCACATAAATCTTTCAGCACGCTAATTGAAGTGGTTCCCCCAATAGGCCACTCTCCACAGCTGGTATTACAAATCACACTACTGTGGATAGGCCAGCCAGCTGCAAACCAAATCTTACACCCACTTGATAACGCTGTTAAGACACACACATGGTGCTCTGTGGGTTGCTGCTGCTGCTGCTAGTTTGCTCAGACAGCTCCACTGGGAGTGTGTAATGTAGTCGTATGTAAACACAAGTCATCTTTCAGTGAAATATGCTCTGAGAGGAGGCACAAGTGTGTCCCCCCTTGCCTCTCTTCCCCCAGAAATGCAACTTATTTAAAGCTTCTTTAAGCAGGTATGTTGAAGAGGTACTGACTGGGGGTAGTAGTTGCAGAAGGTGGTGAGGTTACACCTGCAGTAGTCACCAACTCACTACTGAAACTAGCATGCTACAGAAGCTACAGAAGCTTTGGTGGATTATTTTCCTTCAGCTTCAGTTATCTTTAGTGAAAAGAAATCACCCAACAGCTGACTGGAAATTTGGTCCGCCATCCAAAGAGGAGCTTCACATCATATATCAGAGCATCAAGTGCAAAACTGTGGAGGACCGGTAAACTCTGGAGGCCCTATTCATGGCTCAGCAATTACACTGACACTCAGACTTGATGTATTCCACCTCCTGCTCCATCTTCCCTCGCTGTCCTTCAAAACCTCTCTGTTACCTGCCCTTCCTATATTTATCTCTCCTCCTCCTTCCCATTAATTGTCTTTCTGCCTGCTTTTCTCTCTTTTTGTCTTCCCCCCTCTTTGCCACAGAGCCTGTTGATGAAAATCCTTTTTATTTCGTTGTTTATTAATGGATTAGAAGCGATAAATGAGTGGTACACTGTTTCACACCTTTTGAATGTCTGAATTTATTAGAGTAGTTTTGTATGAGAAGTGCAGCTCCTCAGTTCATCCAGCGTGTGATATGTGAACTTTAGCTCCTCTTCCATTAAGCTGACTTTATTCTGATAAACACCAGGTGGGTGGAGCTTCTGTACTTCTGTCTAAATGATCCACATAGGTGACCATATTCAGAAATCCTGCAGATCCTAGAATAGAAAAATAAAAGTTTAGAGCTGAGAACAGGAATGGACTGACGACTCTCAATTTGTACTTTGAATTTGGCGTAAAAAGCATAAAGTCATCCTTCCGTGCATCAGTGGGTCAGGATGCTGCTGGTGGGGGTGGTGATGTAATGGTGTACGGGATATTTTGTTAACACACTTTGACCACCTTAGTGCCTGAGCATTGTTATTGACTATGTAAATCCCTTTATGACCAGTTAGTGATCTTCTGATTAACAGGGAACCGTGTCACAAAGATCAAATGAGTTTCAGTTTCAGTTACAAAGCCTCTCTTCACCTCACTACAGTTGTATTTTTATTGTAACTTCTTAGTCAAAGAAGGACTAAATATTAGGACTACATCAATGTTTTAAAGAGTTGACCTCATTCTTTAGCAACTTTTTATAGCCTCTTCTTTTCTTAGTAATCAGACCTCTTTCAGAACTCTGAAGGGGAATATGGCGCGTGCCAAATGGCTGACTGCAAATTTTCCATAGATATTTATAAAAATTATATTTATAGATATTTAAATTAAATGATTTTATAATCCTTTAGAGAAAACCTGATATATAAAAGCTTATATATAAAAATTCTTTAGGGGGAAAAGTGCAAAATAGTTTCAGGTTTGGCTGAAATGAAAGAAACGTGGCAGAGTGACTAAATACGACACAATTTAAAAGCAGTTCTTATTGAGCTTTATTTTGAACACTGGTACCCAGACTTCCTTAAAGAAAACATCTGTGTGAACTGGTGATTCTCACATATATCACATGTTTTTTACCATTCAGGTCTGACCTGTGCTTTTTAAATTGCATCAGCTCATCTATTTCTCGTGTTTTCCAGTAGTTTAATGGCTTTGTTAGTACCTGCGAATGTTCATTCATTACAAAATAAGCCCGTTTTTATTTTTACTGAATTATGGTAGTATTTTTGCTACATCTGTAGGCAAACTTTACAAGTGACAATGAGGCAATCAGATGAACATTTCTCCATTCAATACTCGTACCAGACAACAGCTGGCGCTAACCCACAGGTCATGATGAGAGAGTCGATCGAGGGTGCTTTGATGGCTTGTTTTGTCAGGTGACGCTCTCTTTAATATCTGAGTGGTCATCACCAGGGGTCCCCTTCCCACCGCTGTATGTGGGCCATTCACAGAGCAATAACTGCATCCCGCTGTGCCCATCATGCCTCGCTGCCAAGACCTCCTCAGCACCATGGTAACCAACACCTGTTCCCCTAATTAGAGGGACACTGGAGGGAAAGGAGATGAAGAAGTTAATGAAACACTAATCTGGTCCAATCAAACGGCCAGGCATCTGCCTCCTCGCTGCAGCAGCAGGTGACCATAATGGATGCCTTATGGGTGCCTCCCCCGCCACGTCACCCTGAGTGACCTCATCAATGCCAGATCTCTGCACGGAGCAGACAGGCAGGGAAGAGCTGGAGGGAGGGGAGAGGAGAGGGATGCTGTTTCCTGGATGGACAGCATACCTGAACGGCGAGGTGTCAGCCAAAAAGAGATGAGGTTCTCTCTGCACGGCAGTTGGAGCAGCTCCAGGTCGCACCAGCTGCACAGCTCTTGTTTACAAGCTGCCAACTGCTGCCAGAGAGGCCTGATGCTCAGGTGTGCTTTCTAAAGAGATCAGTCCACTCATATGAGCTGTTATGACACTGTCTGTGTTGACCATTAAAAGAACAAAAGTGTTGTGCATGATCATAAACAGTTTGTGTTTAATTAATAGTTAATATTAAACTCTGGCTCTTTTCCACAGTGGGACTTTTGTCCTGTGTCGCTTCCCTCAGCCGCTTCCCAAGCCTGGATCAGCCGGAGGCTTCCTTCCTGTTAAAAGGGAGTTTTTCCTTCCCACTGTCGCCAAGTGCTTGTTCACTGGGGGTTGTCTGATTGTTGGGTTTTCTCTTTATTACTGTAGGATCTTTACCTTACAGTATAAAGCACCTTGAGGTACATGTTTGAAACCTAAAATATTCAGTTAACTTACAGTAAAGACCAAAAGGACCTTTGAACCTGTCCTCCAAGTTGTGGAGCTGTGAAAATGATATTTTAAAAAGTCAGACTGAGAAAAGCTGAAGAACAAAAACATGAACATGCAAAACGGTTTTTACCTTTATCTACTTCACTTATACAATAAAACAAGTAATGTTGGCATGGCCCACGTGTTAGATTCAGTCTGGTACACCAGTAGTAACTGGTTGAGGAAAGTCAAATTCCCTCCTCAATAGAACTGAGGATACATAGTCTGTTGATGATATGGAGTGTAAAAGGTCGACGTGTCTGTCTGATATCAAACTGACTCCAGTTGTAGATTTTTGCAGTGTTTCGTTTAGAGCTCTCCTGAACCCTCTTTCTGTTTTCACTCAACAGGAAACTTCAAAGGCATGTGTAAACAGATAGACCACTTTCCCGAGGAAACAGATTATGAAGCAGACCCATCTGAGTACTTCTTACGTAAGTATATATTCAGTCTTTACTTTCACACACAGAAACATTGTGACTTTTTTCTGTTTGTCTTTAAAGTGACCACACGAGAAAAAAAATCACTTCAGGAATTTTGCTTCTCCTTCTATAATTTCTTTTTGAAATTCTTTCCACTTTTTGCTCAGACTGGAGCACGGTGCCAGTCGCTGCTCTTGGCCCGTGTGTCAGCACCGTCTCTTCCTGCCTTTAGCGTGAGGCTGGCCAGGCTGAGCCCTGCCAAGCAGCTCGTCTGTTTTTACTGCTTGGCTGTGTGTAACATAACGTGCAGTGTTACAGTCGGCTGTGTACCCTGTAAACACAGCCCATTGATTTCTGCTCTCTTTTTCTTTGTGCAAGCAAGACAGAGATGCTTGTCGGACTCATTTGCCTGCTAATCCTAAAAATCACAACAGGTGCTGTTACTATCACTAGGTCAATAGTCCCATTAATCTTTGTATTTGCTTAAAAGATAAGAAATTCAATTTAGAGATTTAGATCAGTAACTAATTGTTAATACTTTTATGAGCACACCTAAGCTTTAAATCCTTTTTTCTTTGAGTGGATTTAATTTGGTTTGTTTTTTTGGAAGGACAGAGAAGAAATTTTTATGAGCTGCCTTCTTTCTTGTAATGCAATCTGTTAACACAGCTTTCATAGAGAAACTTTTTTGGAGTGTAATACTGATTTTGGAAACGCATTGGCTGGAGTCCTCATATCCACACTGAAAAGTTTATATGGACACTTGTAACTTTGTGACTGCTCCAGGCCTGCTGATAGCTGATAGTGACTGTACATGTTTCTGTTCTGCTGAAGTGTGTGGTGCAGCTGTCACTCATGAACTGTAGATACGGAGGTACAGTTCTTCATTGCACAGCAGGAAATATTCGCACTACTCAAACTTCTCCGTGTGCACTCTGTGTGCAAAAGTGCCCCACTGCATCCCCTTGGTTCTGAATATCATTACCTCTGAGACACTCACGGCAATTCAAGAAAAAAATCATAATTTTGGCACCAATGTTGATATGAGAAAACACTAACAGACTACTAGAAAAAGCATAAGACAGATTGAGGGCAAAAAGCATGTGATCATTTGACCGAAAATGAGACTTTAAGTCATAATATCCAGAAACGATTTGTCATTTTTTAACTAAAGGCAACATAATTTTAAGTAAGTAAGAATGAATTATGTTTAAATATAAAGGTTAAAGTAAAAGGAAAGGTGTAGGACCTTCCCTCTTACTTTTTTGTTTTCTTTACAAATCTTTACATTTTTGTTTTTTAATTTCATTGCAATCCTGATGTTTTTGTGTCTCATAGTGTTGTGGAAAACTCTAAATAAAGAACAAATGGCAATAAAAATAAACATTCTGAATAGTAATAGTAGTAGTAGAAGGAGTAGAAGTATTCATTTTTATAGTATTCAAGATTTGTTTTTAAACTTCCAAAGAAAGCCAGGCCTTTGTCATCTTTTCGTACATATGGTTTGAACTTCTAACGCATTTTGTGCAACGTGCAAATAAATTCAGGTACAGAAATATTGATAAATCACTGATTTACATGCAGATTTGCGTATATGCACTGCTAATAAATGAGGTCTAATAGCTTGATACAGAAGGCGGGTGTGAGCTTCATCCGAGTTAAAAAATATTTGTACTCTACTCTCTAAAGTTTGCTACAAATAGATGTGTAGATGACTTGGTCATATAACTATATTTTTCTGTAAGTACTGACATCTAGAATTTTTACGTTTCATTAACACTCATCATAATTAAACATAGGTGCCAGCTTTAACGCTCTGTCATACTTCATAAAAATGCCAATGTCCCGAGCCCTGGTTGACCTCATTCCCCCTGCAGCCTGCAGTGATTTGAAACTGTAAGTCAGAAAGTGTCCATCCTCTCGTCTTCGTCTGCAGGGATTGTAATCGAGGCCTGACAGACAGCCTAACGGTGTGTGCCAGTGCTGGATATTAACCCCGGCCAATTAGGCTGCGTTTGACTCAGCGCTCTGAGCGGTTGTTCCCGCCTGTATGCACCACGGTTACGATAACAGTTCTGGTAATGATTCTAACAATGCCATAGCCCTGGCAAAAGCAGATCACACTCATAACAAGGCATCTCTCAGGCTGAGGATGACAGTCATGGGGTAGAAGCAGCGGTCTGGCCCTCAGACCACTGATGCTCTGTGCACGTTAACCTCTTCCCAGGCTGTGACTGGAGGAGAAGGCCGCATTGCTCCCAGTAGCTTGCCAATTAGGACACTCACATCCATAAATATTTCAGCCTCCTTCTTATATAGGTCAGGCCTCTCTCGGTCGTTGTCTCTCTCACTCTCTCTGCATCTCTTCACCCTCACACCTCACACTCATAGTTTTACATGTCAGGAGTTGCACAGTGCCTCATGTCATCTCAGTCACGATGATTTGCAGCATTGCATGTTTTTTTTTATCCCGTATGCAAGATAAGGTCATGTGGGATGCAGTATGCGTGTCTTTCATGTTAAACCCCAGTGATGCTTTTATACATCGGCGCTTTTCCCTTTCACGGACACACCTGGCATTTCCATAATGAGGAGTTTCACGGTGCCTCTGGGTGGCCAAAGATGGAGAAAAGCTGCCTTTGCTCTCACAGCTGAGGGAGAGAGGGGATAGTTATGCAACAGGAATGATGTCACTTCAGGTGAAGGCCCGACGGAAGTGACATCACCGGCGAGCACGGCGTCCAAAATCAAGGGGACACATTGGTGATGTCATCAGACAGCATAGTGAGGAGGAGGGAGTGAGAAATTCGGTGATGTGGCTGCCGAGCATAAAACAGACAAATCTGACTTTACTGTGCTCAACATACACCCCCGCTCCACCGCACATGCACAGATCTGCTGTCCTCATGCCGACATCCACGCATGTACAAATACATACGAGCATGCCACATGTCAGTAGCTTCTCTCTGTGCGTGTTTGTGTGCGCATGTGTGTCTGCTCCGTGAGTCCAGCCCTCCCAATAGCAAGGCAGTTTGCGCATCCACACGGGGTTATATAAGCCAGCTGAGGCACACTAAAGCGCCACTGGGTTTTTAGATCATGCCGTGTTGGAGCTCCCATCATCGGCTGCTCTACTGGGTGCTAAGCAGCTGAGAGAGAAGAAACAGAGGAAGAAAACGCCTAGTTATGCAATCTGCTAATACTAAAACCGAACAACGTGTAGCAATGAGAGGGAAGAATCATGTGCGGGGAGGAGATGTGGATGCCCGTGGATCCACACTGGAGCAGGAAATTAACTGTTAGTCACAGGCAGGCATTTTAGTCTCTTGATATTATTTTTAGCAGTATTTATTCTATTCAATTCAATTCAATTCAATTTTATTTATATAGCGCCAAATCACAACAAAAGTCGCCTCAAGGCGCTTCATAGATACAGAGAAAAACCTAACAATCATATGACCCCCTATGAGCAGCACTTTGGCGACAGTGGGAAGGAAAAACTCCCTTTTAATAGGAAGAAACCTCCGCCAGAACCAGGCTATGGGAGGGGCGGCCATCTGTTGTGATTGGTTGGGGTGAGAGAAGGAAGACAGGATAAAAGACATGCTGTGGAAGAGAGACAGAGGTTAATAACAGATATGATTCAATGCAGAGAGGTCTATTAATACATAGTGAGTGAGAAAGGTGACAGGAAAGAAAAAACTCAATGCATCATGGGAATCCCCCGGCAGCCTACGTCTATTGCAGCATAACTAAGGGAGGATTCAGGGTCACCTGGTCCAGCCCTAACTATATGCTTTAGCAAAAAGGAAAGTTTGAAGCCTAATCTTGAAAGTAGAGATAGTGTCTGTCTCCCGAATCCAAACTGGAAGCTGGTTCCACAGAAGAGGGGCCTGAAAACTGAAGGCTCTCCCTCCCATTCTACTTTTAAATACTCTAGGAACAACAAGTAGGCCTGCAGAGTGAGAGCGAAGTGCTCTAATAGGGTGATATGGTTCTACAAGGTCATTAAGATAAGATGGGGCCTGATTATTTAAGACCTTGTATGTGAGGAGCAGGATTTTGAATTCAATTCTGTATTTAACAGGAAGCCAATGAAGGGAAGCCAAAACAGGAGAAATCTGCTCTCTCTTTCTAGTCCCTGTCAGGATTCTTACTGCAGCATTTTGGATTAGCTGAAGGCTTTTCAGCGAGGTTTTAGGACTTCCTGATAATAATGAATTACAGTAGTCCAGCCTGGAAGTAATAAATGCATTCAGCGTCACTCTGAGACAGGATATTTCTAACTTTAGAGATATTGCGCAAATGGAAGAACGCAGTCTTACATATTTGTTTAATATGTGCGCTGAAGGACATGTCCTGGTCAAAAATGACTCCAACGTTCCTCATGGCGTTACTGGAGGCCAAGGTAATGCCATCCAGAGTAAGAATCTGCTTAGATACCATATTTCTAAGATGTTCAGGGCCGAGTACAATAACCTCAGTTTTATCTGAATCAAGAAGCAGAAAGTTAGCGGCCATCCAGGTCTTTATGTCTTTAAGACATTCCTGCAGTTTAACTAATTGGTGTGTGTTATCTGGCTTCATGGACAGATAGAGCTGGGTGTCATCTGCATAGCAGTGAACATTTATGCTATGTCTTCTAATGATGCTGCCTAAGGGAAGTATGTATAATGTAAACAGAATTGGTCCTAGCACTAAACTCTGCGGAACACCATAATTGACCTCAGTGTGTGAAGAGGACTCTCCATTTACATGCACAAACTGGAGTCTATTAGATAGAGACAATACAAACCACTGCAGTGCAGTACCTGTAATACCTACAGCATGTTCTAATCGCTCTAATAGGATATTATGGTCAACAGTATCGAACGCTGCACTAAGGTATAGCAGGACAAGCACAGAGATGAGTCCACTGTCAGAAGCCATAAGAAGATCATTTGTAACCTTCACTAAAGCTGTTTCTGTGCTGTGATGAGCTCGGAAACCTGACTGGAACTCTTCAAATAAACCATTCCTCTGCAGATGATCTGTTATCTGTTTGACGACTACTCTTTCAAGGATTTTTGATATGAAAGGGAGGTTGGAGATTGGCCTATAATTAGCTAAGACTGCTGGGTCTAGAGATGCTTTTTGAGTAAAGGTTTAACTACAGCCAGCTTGAAGGCCTGTGGTACATAGCCGATTATTAGAGATAGGTTGATCATATTTAAGATCGAAGAATTAATTAATGGCAGGACTTCTTTGAGCAGTTTTGTAGGAATGGGGTCTAAAAGACACGTTGATGGTTTGGAGGAAGTAATTATTGAAGTTAACTCAGAAAGATCAATTAGAGAAAAAGAGTCTAACTTAACATCAATGGTACTAAGAGTAGCTGTAGATAATATTACATCTGTGGGATGATTACTGGTAATTTTTTCTCTAATGATAAAAATTTTATTTGTGAAGAAGTTCATGAAGTCATTACTAGTTAACGTTAAAGGGATTGTTGGCTCACAAGAGCTCTGACTTTTTGTCAGCCTGGCTACAGAGCTGAAGAGAAACCTGGGGTTGTTCTTATTTTCTTCAATCAGTGACGAATAGTAAGATCTGGCTTTGCGGAGGGCTTTCTTATAAAGCAGCAAACTATTTCTCCAGGTTAAATGATGATCCTCTAGATTTGTGACACGCCATTTCCTCTCCAGATTACGAGTCATCTGCTTTAGGCTACGTGTTTGAGAATTATACCACGGAGTCAGGTACTTCTGATTTGAGGCCTTAGTTTTCACAGGAGCTACAGTATCCAGAGTCGTACGTAGTGAGGAGGTGAAATTATTAACAAGATGATCGACCTCTGTTGGAGTAGCGTTCAGATAGCTGCTCTGCTCTATGTTGGTACAGGGCATTGAAGATGATAACAGTGGGTGGATTATATTCTTAAACTTAGTTACAGCACTTTCAGAAAGACATCTACTTTGATAAAGTCTACTCTTCACCGCTGTGTAATCAATTATTGTAAAAGTAAATGTTATCAGGAAATGATCAGACAGGAGAGGGTTTTCAGGAAACACTGTTAAATGTTCAGTTTCTATGCCATATGTTAAAACAAGATCTAGAGTGTGATTAAAGTGGTGGGTGGGTTCTTTTACATTTTGAGAGAAGCCAATTGAGTCTAATAACAGATTAAATGCCATGTTGAGGCTGTCACTTTTAGCATCTACATGGATGTTAAAATCACCCACAATAATTATTTTATCTGAGCTCAGAACTAAATTAGATATAAAGTCTGAGAAATCAGACAGAAACTCTGTGTAAGGCCCAGGTGGACGATAGATGATAACAAGTAAGACTGGTTTCTGAGTTTCACAGCTGGGGTGGACGAGGCTAAGCATCAGGCTTTCACTGAATTAAAAGTCTGTCTTGGTCTTTCATTAATTAATAGGCTGGTGTGAAAAATTGCTGCCACACCGCCCCCTCGGCCTGTGCTTCGAGATTTCTGATAGTTAGAATGACTCGGGGGTGTTGATTCATTTAAACTAACATAATCATCCTGCTGCAACCAGGTTTCTGTAAGGCAGAGTAAATCAATTTGTTGATCAATTATTAAGTCATGTACTAACAGAGACTTGGAGGAGAGAGACCTAATATTTAATAATCCACATTTCACTGTTTTACTCTTTGGTTCAGATGTGGATACTGTATTGTTCTTTCTTTGTAACTGTTTATGTTTAAGTTGTTTGTTGCTGGTTTTTAGTTTATTTTTTGTGTTTTTGGGAGCTGACACAGTCTCAATGGAAATGGGGTTTTTTTTTGGGGGGGGGGGGGGGGGGGGGGTAGCAGGAGGAGAGAAGCTGCAGAGAGGCGTGTAAGACTGCAACTCTGCTTCCTGGTCCCAACTCTGGATAGTCATATTTTGGGGGGTTTAATAAATTTGTCCATATTTCTAGAAATGAGAGCTGCTCCATCCAAAGTGGGATGGATGCCGTCTCTCCTAACAAGACCAGGTTTCCTCCAGAAGGTTTGCCAATTATCTATGAAGACCACATCGTTTCTGGGACACCACTCAGACAGCCAGCAATTTAAGGAGAACATGCGGCTAAACATGTCACTCCTGGTCTGATTGGGGAGGGAACCAGAGAAAAGAGTCTGACATTGTTTTGGCAAAGTTACACACCGATTCAATATTGATTTTAGTGACCTCCGATTGGCGTAACCGGGTGTCATTACTGCCGACGTGAATTATGATTTTACTGAATTTACGTTTACCCTTAGCCAGCAGTTTTAAATTTCCTTCAATGTCGCCTGCTCTGGCCCCTGGAAGACAATTGACTATGGTTGCCGGTGTCTCAAGCTCTCTTCAACTTTTGAATTAGTCAAACTGTTGATTATATGATCCAAACCTTTGTTATTTTCTGCAGTAGCAGTTTTGAGAATGTTTTACTCACCTCAATTTAATCATCACAAAACCAAGTGATGTTTAAAATTTGAACAGATAAATATACAGTGCTGTGCAAAAGTCTTGAGCCATCCCACAATAGGTGAAGCGATTTATGGAATCAAATATAACATATAAGCAAAAAGCAGAGTTCATACAACATGCTTGAAGGACACAGTCTGATCCCGCTCAGGCAAGCTGTCTTGTAATTTTTTTAAGCAGTCTTCAAAAAAAGTTCTCCAGACTTCTTGAAGAGCATTAAAAAAACTTGGCTGTTGGCTGCCTTTTAGTGAGTTCTCTGCTGAGATGATACCACACTGCTTCAATGATGTTGAGGTCTTTTGTTCCTGATACTTCTTATCTACAAGTTGACCAAATTTCAGGTAAAAGTAGGACTTTTTTAAGAAAGCAATAAGCATTTAATAATTTTAAAATGTCTTTAATTGTACTTATTTACTTATAATATAAATTTAAGGTGGTTGGAAGATTATTTGCATGCATACCTTTGAATTTCAGTATTAGCTTACTTAGTTAACTAGTTACATATCCAACCTATAAATCATTGAAAACATGCAAAACATTAAGCATTGTAAAATCATTTTAAAGCAGACTAAATGCAAATGTTAATACTGGCATGTTCTTAGCTCTAGATTAGACATTGATTTTGCTTTATTCACAAATCATATTAATTTACATATTTTAGAATGTCAATAATTAAAAGTGACAAAAATCAATGTCTTTATAGTACAAATGAGCCATAGAGTCAGACTGAGTTTATTTGTTTATGAGGTTGTTACAAATATGACAGCAGTTAACTTAGAAGACATATCACATTTTAAAAAGGAGTTTATGAATCAGTGTTGTGTTTATACCATTTTACAAAAATCAGTTATTGTAGGTTTACATAAGAACAATAATACCATTTGTATTTCTGTTTTTTTTTCTTGTATTGTTTCTTCAAAGATCAATCCCACATTCAATTCAAGTTTGTTTGTTTTTTTCTGTGTGAATGTATTAGTCTGATAAGTGTACACTGTAGAATGAGGGCACAGCTGTGAGCGCCCACTATTTATTTACAGTGGCCCACAGTCGAGTAGTTTCAGCATGTGAAGTCAATGAAAACCAATATCACATGCAAAATGTTTTCCATTTAGGAGGAGACTTTAATCACAGATTTTTTTGTTTGTCCAGATCCAGCCTTGAGTCTTCTGCTTGCATGCGTTGATCTGGAAGTATTCGCTGACATTGATGACAGAAGGACAGGCTTCTCATGGCCTATGTCACCCTAAGGCCTTGCGGCAGACTGGACGCTGGCCTAAACTGGCTTTGGTGTCGCCCAATAAAATCAATGGGTCTGGGGGAGGACACACAGGGGCTTGTAGGGCACAGGCAGGGGGTAGCAATCACACCAGCTTGCAGAGCAGTGCAGTGAGTCTCTAGTATGAGTTTTGATAGTGTCTGTGTATGTGTGTGTAGAGATAGATAGGGGAGGGATGGGCTATCAAACGGGTATAAAATATGTTAATAGGTGGTGGTAGTTAGTATCCAGCCTGAGTGTTTGCTTCAGCAGCTTCCTAGTTGGTCACACTGACCTTGAGCATCCTGTACTTTTTGCAGTATCCAAGGCAACAAATAAGGAATCCGTTGCCTAATACATAAAACATACAGTGCTTAGACACGGGCCAATAAATTAATAGCCAATCATTTTTGTCCTGGGTGACCGAGTGAATGTTAGCCCTCTAACTTTATATCTTATTAAGGGAGAATATAGAGGAAGCTCAGCTTGTAAAACACAGAGGTGAGGAAGTGCGTCCTCACATTAAAATGAGATTAGCGTATGCGGGACAAGCCACAGTGGTCCGCTGTCACCGGGACATTTGAAAAGACGGCCACACCCTCTCAGATCAGTTTTACACATTTATTCATCAGTTGTGAGGGCTGAAATTTCCAATACGCGCCTTCTTTTTATCTTCAAACATTGAGCGGTAAAAGGGTCAGTGTTGACATTTTGTGGGCTTTTTGTGCAGCACATAACCAAAGTGAAAATGTTTCATGCAGTGATGCAAGACAGAGAGAAAGCTGATCCATATGCAATCAAAAGAGAAAAAAATACCTCTGGGTACTAAAGAAGAAACTGGTTCAATACATGAATTCCGTATGAGATAAATTTGTGGATTTGAGCTTCTAAGTAAAAGGTAATTTGTGTTGAAAGTATTTAGTTTTTCTGTAGTTTACATAATAATTACAATGATTTTATTCAACTCAATTTGACTTGCGTTTAGCAGGAGGTACTTATGTGGCCCTTAGCCTGTTGTCTCTGTCATGGAGTCATGGAGGGCTTTGAGAGGGACGAGCAGACTCTTGTATTGGATGTGCTGGAGAATGGGGAGCCAGTGATGCTGGATGAGGAGAGGTTCTGTCAAATTTGAATCTTTTTTAAGAAGACCAAAATGGCACTACAGCAATCTTACGTGAGAACTTCAGAATCAGAATCTTTACTGCCATTACACAAAAAGTACAAAAGAATTGTTTGCAGGCTCTTTCATTGCAAAGAGAGCAATATAACTATCTTAATAAACATTTTTTTCTATATATAGGGATTGGATATTTTTACTTGAGTTCTATGATGTTTGGGTATGAGAAAGAAAGGGGCGGAGTCTTGTTGGACTAAAGTAAGCTAAACATGAGGCATTAGTGATGTTGGCAGTGAAGAAGAGTATTATCCAAGACCACACCAAGACTTTTGAAATGGGGGCAGGTGTGGACTGAACAGCCATCTATGTAAAAAGTAACCGTTGAGGATGATGTCACTTTATTTATTGTTTAGTTTGACTGTCAGTGATCATCATACAGATGGTGAATGCCTTAAGGTGTTGGGTTTTGTAGACACATAAAGTATAAAAAAATATAACTGTATTCCAGAATGATGAATATTTCAAAGAGGAAGTAGATCAATTATAAAGAACAGGGGTCTTAACACTAATTTCAGAGGGATGCTGTGTATAGCGTGGAGTTTTAGACATCTAGTACTATTACGCTGTGTAAATAGCAGGTTCCTCGTTTTGTGACATGTGAGTATGATAGGCTTATTGCCCATTGCTTTGTAGATGATCAAAAAGTTCTGTGAAACAGCCATTTAGATTATGCTAAACTCCCATTAAGATCATCTCTGACAGTTTTCAGCACAGCAGCTATTTTCAGATTGCTTTTTTAGATTTTTAGAGCTCACAATTTCCAAGCTTCAGAGCAGAACCTCAGGTGAGGAGACCAGGATAATGCTCTTTAGTTCTTAAACTGATCTTCCAGGAGCTTGCAGTCAACAAGAAGTTCCACTCTAACGTCTTAAGCACCTTCCTAATGGAGACCATTCAGAGGAAACGATCTGAACTTTACTCTGTGTCCTTGTTGCTCATTGTAAATGAACTCTCAGTAATCTTTGGACCACCTGGATCACCTGTGACACCATCCACTTCCCAAAAAAATGAAAATCAAGATGAAAGATTAGTTTTTATCTGGAGGAGATTCAGCACGAGTGAAAGAAGATATCAGGGATCTCTACAGAGAGATCTATAAATAGTATACTCACTGAAAACAGTCCAGAGGTGCCAGCGAACATATTTAAATCAGGTATTGTGGACATTCCTGGTTGCATTAGAAGTCTTCTGATAGATTTTCCACCCTGACAGTATCTAACACTCTGATCAACACAAGTCAGTAAATCTATTCATCATTCAAGCTTCTAGATGTGTGTAGAAACTTTGAGAAGAACATTAAGATGAGTTAAGCAACAAGGATTAAGGAAACCTGAGGAGCAGCACAGTTTGGTTCATATATCTCTGTTTTTTTATGTGATCACACAGGAAACATGGTAACAATGTCCCCTTCTGTTTTTGAGTTATAGCTTTGAAGAATGTATTGAAATGTGTTTTTGCAAAGCTTTATGACATCACTGTGTAGTTAACCTTTGACATTTTCATAAAATCTTGATCTTTGGGACCATTTTTGTCTCCATGTGAAAAGATTCTTAGCACCGTTTTGGCCACATCATGCCTCTGTATGTTGTTCTTGATTCCAGTTTGATGCATGATGTAAGCAAACTTTCATCAAATCTATTTAAAGTAAAATATGTTGTAATGTTGATTAAAATATTGGGTTTATAAAGCAGCTGCAAGCACACAAGCTTTGTACTGCTCATGATATATGTATACTTTCAAACCTGTTTTGAGGCAGCTCAGTGGGGCGTTTCCTTCCCCGCATGTGTGCTGTTGGTCATGCTAAGGTCTGGCAGCGAGCCAGACGTCATCACACACACATTGAGGCGTGATCTGTGGGGACATCAGCAGTGGAGTGGAGGGTAATTACAGTAATTGAAATGTGTTCTGTGAAGGGAACTTTAGCTGTGAGAGCAGGCCTGTCACATGAACTGATTTCTCTTTTACAGTCCACCACAGATCGGCCTGCATGCGTTGGTATGTTAATGTGACGGTGCAGTGCTCGGTAGGAGAACTGCTTGGCTTTAATGACAGCAGGGTGAATATGAGAAGATCATGGGATTGTATTCAGATCTTTGTCATCTGGTGGTTCAAATCAGTGTTTCAAACAAACAACAAAACGTGAGCGTATCCATGAAAAGATTTTGCATCCCTATCATACTAATATGTGCTGTAAACCTGTTCAGAGTTTTCTTTTTTAAACGTGCGCCAAGGTCACCATCACAGAGATCAGATAATCTCAACTATCACAAAACAAAAATACAAGAAACTGATGTTTTTAAAAGGCTTGATAAGGAGTTTTTTTTAGAAACTGTCAACCAAATTAGCCAAATTTTATATGTACAAAACTCTAGAAACTTTATAAAAAATAAGTCAAAAGAGCAAAAACATGATTAATTTCCTGAGTTTACATCAAAATATAAACTTGGGAAATTCAGCACTACTTACTTATGCTGCAAAATGGTTGGGAAACCATTTTTTTTGGCAATTAAAAAATGTTTTTCATAACAGTTTTTGCTATTTTAGAGGGAATAGTGCAGCGGTCCCTAACCCCCGGGCCACGGACCGAGAGTTGAGGCTCAGGTGTGAAATTCATGGTTTTCAGGGGTTTTATCGTTTTTTATCGTTATTTTTTTTATCGTTTTTATCATTAACTCAGTTTCCCTGGGTCTTTTCTCGTGTGTTATGAATAAATCTTCCTTTTTTTTGGTACCGGTACTGGTTTTATTTTGTTGTATTTATCCGCAACACAGTAAGGCCGGTCCGTGAAAATATTGTCGGACATAAACCGGTCCATGGCGCAAAAAAGGTTGGGGGCCGCTGCCATTGTGCACCCATAACATGCACATTAGGGCTGCACTTAAAAAAATGATGCCTTCAGGGCCCAATTTTATGACAAAAAGCTTTGTACCAAAAAGTGGTAAGGCATGGATAATGTTGTCATTAAAGTAGTCATATTATGCTTTTTCGTATTTTTTGTCATATATAAAGTCATAGAGGTGGATGTGCATGCTAACCATGTTAAACATTTCAAGTACTGAGGTCAGCATGAAAAAGAAAGTTCAGGTTTCAGGAGAGTTTTTTTCTACTCTGCTCTGTATGATGTATGATGGGAGAGGATATTCTTGGTGATCTCAGATAGAGAGTTGACTCTGATTAGCCTGACTTAAAAGTTGTGTGGCTTCAAAAAGGGAAGAGCAAAAACAGCTCGTGTCAGTGAGTGAATGACCTGACAAACAGCATCAAGTCCCATTTAAGGTAAATAAGGATTATGTGAAACTCTGAATCATTCAAACCTACTTTCTCATTGCTATTTGTTTCACATGGGACTCAAGTCCCAGTAACCTATGTGACAGTCTGCTGCTTGACTCCACCTCCTGTTGTTGTGGACTCGGCCCTCTTTCTACCATCTCACAGCACTTCATTAAAGCTGTCTGACAGTCTGCATTAATGCAGTTATCTATGGTCCATCTTTGCGTTACCATCCTTCAGCTGTGACTTGAAACAGATTAAAAGTGTGGAAGATCCTCAAATGATGTGACTAACTGTAGCTTAGCTGTGGGTGGGGGGGTTCTGCTAACACAAGCTGTGGCTTTTGCTTGAAATCTGTCGGCCAGCTGGGGTCTTTCTGTTTAGAATTGCATGTTCTCCATGTGCTTCCGTGGGTTCTCTCTGCATTCCCGCTTGCTCCCACAGTCCGAAGACAAGCATGGTAGGTTAATTGGTGATTCTAAGTAGACCATATGTGAAATATTATTGCTGGTGGCTGGTAACCTATTCAGGGTGTATCGAAACTGTCCTGTGAGACTTTGGGTATTTTCATGGTCCTTTTGACGTCATTCACTTCCAATGTTTGCTAATATGCAGTCACAAGTAGTTAATTTTTGTTGTTTTGCTTAAAGTGACTTAAATAAAAAACATACAAAAATTAACAATACATAAATAAGAGGGGTCTTCAGCATCAATTGTGAATAACTCTAATGTTCTTGTGCCACTTTACAATTGCCAGTGAGTAGAACCTGCATCCATTTTTCAGTCATTTCAAGTTGAATTGCATTGTGCCTGCGACGCGTGTTGTCAAGACGGATAAGCTTTCAGAAACAGGATGAAAGCTGTGCAAGCACTCTCTCAAATTTTATATTTAGCCACCAAAGCTAATTTCTGTTGTCTGTGCACACATCGTTTTACACTGTATATTTTTTGTGTGTGATTGATGCGAGGTAGATGAGGAGGGGGGAGCCTCACGGCCAGGACGAGGACGGTGCAAGGGCTCGGTATTGAGGAAGAGGAGGGGAGAGATGTGGAGGGGGATTAATAAGCGTTTGTAGTATTAAGTCAATGTGCCTGGGAGCTGAGGCACCTGATTAGCATGACCCCATCCTGCACATCAGCACATTTAGGGCTGGGGGAGGCTGATTAAGAGCCAATGCTAATTTCCTCTCAGCCCTGTCAATGAAAGAGAGAGGGGGGAAGACAGGGGGGAGGGATAGAAGGTGCAGGGAGATGCATTTGTAAAGAGGACAGTGTGCATGTTTAGACACGTGAATATGTTATACAATGCAATACAGCATATGAACAAAACTACTGGATCATCTAAATGTACAGAAACTGCTCAGCTATAGAAGCCCATGCCATGAAGTTCCCAATGTACAGTGTTTGTCCTGACGTCAATACCAGAGAAGGCTTGCTCCTCTACAGTCGTTTATATATGTTATGTTATATATATAAAATATATAAAAGCTGAGGCAAAAGATACAGTTTATGTTCCCATATGAGTTTTTACTGAGATAAAAATAATGAAAAAGTGCAGTTTAGTCATTTGTACTTTTAGTTTAGCCTAATTTATCACCATTTAGCTTCATTTCAGAACATACAGAGCACTCAATAGCATTTTACAGACATCCCTCAACATGTCAGGTAGTCAAGTTGCTCAGGAATTATAGAGCAACTTGCTGAGAGAGGAGAACTTTTAAGCTTTGTTTAATTTGATCTTTTTATCAGTTTAATTCAGATTTATTTATATAGCACCGAATCACAACAATAGTTACCTGGAGGTATTTTACATTTTAAGGTAAAGACCCTACAATTATTACAGAGAAAAGACTTACTTTAGATAATCCCCTATGAGCAAACACTTGGCAACAGGGGGAAGGAAAAACTCCCTCTTAACAGTAAGAAACCTCCAGCAGAACTGGGCTCAGGGAGGGGGCGACCATCTGCTGCAACTGGTTGGAGGTGAGGAGAGGAAGACAGGACAAAAGCATCACTAACTATATGCTTTATCAAAAAGAAAAGTTTTAAGCCTGATCTTAAAAGTAGAGACAGTGTCTGACTCCTGAATCCAAACTGGGATCTGGTTCCACAGAAGAGGCAGCTGAAGCTGAAGCTCTCCCTCCCACTCAACTTCCAAATATCCCAGGAACCACAAGTAAGCCCGCAGTCTGAGAGTGAAGTGCTCTATAGGGATGATATGGTACTATGAGGACTTTAAAATTAAATGGGCCCTGATTACTTGTATGTGTATTTTGTGTGTTGTCAAAAAACAAAGATTTAAATATATTTTAAAATATGTTGCATTTTTTCCCCAGAACATTTTTATGTAGTCCGTAGACAGTATGACAGAATGTAGCCACATGGGACATCACCCGCTAGGTTATAAAGTTCCATGATGAAGCCTTGGCTTGAGCACTGAAATTTCAAATATAACACGTCTCATTTTACTAGAATAGGAGAATTCTTAAGAATAAGACGTCTTGGTTAAAAAAAAAAAAAAAAAGGTACACATATACTGCAGTTTTATAGGAATCTGACTAGAACTCTGACTTGTATATTCTCAGTTTGCTTTGTGAGGCCTCAGTGGTAGTAGTTTTGGGTTTTTTCTTTTGGACAAAGGTTGCAAGTGTGGAACCACTGTGACATGAGCAGGACCAGCTGCTGGTGAAGCCCAGCCATGGGTGTGCATGGGTGTTGAGTCTCATTAAGTTGTTTGTCAGCCAGTGCAGAAGAGTGCTAGAGCTCGGACACCAGCCCGAGCTGCAGCCGTGCCAATCAATACAGTACACACAGTATCCGCTCTCACCCTGGGTCTCTGCGAGCAGGTTGGCACGCATGATAGCAGGATGGCAGGGATGGGCGGGGCTACCCCGCTTCCATAATTCCCATCATGCTGAAGCCAGGATGTCTGCACAGAGAAAGAAAAAAGAGAAAAAACTGGACACAGTGTTACTCAAGCCTTAAAAAATAATATATTATCACTACACTGTAATGATACTTTCCTTGCTAGCCTACTTTTCTGTTGTCATAAGAGAAACCAAATAGCAGCGATATACAGTGTTCCGGCTCAATAAAATCACAGTAGGTGGGATTTAGTCCATCTGGGGAAAGTAAACTTATGCGGCATTTCTCATTTCAGCTCCTGACAGAAGAAGAAGGGAAAAAAACAGTCATATTGTTGGTAAATAGAAAAGTGCCAATCATCACAAGGCAAACAGACACCAAGCAGTAGGAGAAGAAATCAATTAAAGTTTGAGAAAAGCAGTGACTTTTAATTTTATTGGTCTTTACAGAACAATTTATACTTTAAACTGGCATCTGCATCATCAAATGTAGATAAGAAATGGATGTATAACAGAGAGGTAGTGTAAAGTACTGTGCTGGTGCCATACAGAGCTTTCCAAATGTATCAAAAACAGGTTTACCATCCTGAAGTTTCTGGAAATCAAACTCAGCCTCCTCAAACCAAATTATCAGCAGACAGCACAGCTAAAGTCAAATATAGTATAAGCCATGATACAGCTTTTAATGTAAGTGCAAGTGAGAGCTGCAAGAAGCATTCATCACCAGAAAAGTTCCTAAACTTATGTCACGACATAAAACAGTCGAGATGCTCCGCTCTCTGTGACGGTGACCTCAACCTAAATCAAAACTGTGACCTCGGTGCTAATCACAGGACTCCAGAGAGTATCCTTTCATGTGCTCTGAAGTCAGGGCTTCAGAAACAAAATGCACCGCGAAGGTCACTGCCGTCATTACATATTAGCACAGAGGTTAAAGCTGTCATTTGGATGGGATTGTTGAGATTGGCAGTGATTTGCCACTCATTTTACCCTCCTCTCTTAGCAGCTGTCTGTCAGAATTAAGCCACTTTGCTTGATAATAATTATCAATGAGACCTTTTCTATTTGCTGTGAAGATATAGCACTTGTGTAGATCATAAGCATCACTAAATGTGCACAAACAGTCATATAAAGCTAGCAGACCTTTGTATGAACCTTTCTTGGTTTCTGTAAAAGAGTTAAACTTCATTCACCAAGGTCAGGATTGTCAAATGCACGGCCTGCAAGCCAGAACTGGCACACGGCTGGGTTTAATGTGGCAGGTGTGCAGAAGAGAATAACTTTTCCTTTTTTGCAGTAAAAACGCTAAGCCCTGATCAACAGAATCAACTTTTCAGGATTTCCTTACCTGGATGATTAAGTGTGCATCAAGACTTTTTTAACAGTAATTTCATCCAGAAAAGCACTTGTAGTTTATGGATCATGACTTGTGATGATGTCATGATCCAAGTTCTATCTTTTCATCTGAGCCAGAGGTGTGAGTAATTGTCACTTTTACAGCCATCTTGCTGTCACAGACATGCAGTGCCTGCTATTCAGACACATTCATTTGATTGACAACAGCTGTCTTTTGTTTTTGTTTATTGTTGGGGGGGGGGGGGGGGGATTTAATAGCAGATTGACTGAATATAGACAGTCAGATTTGTTCATTAAATCTGAACATTTTCTCCATGCAGCTATACTTCCTTATGATGAAAAACAAAGCTTGTTTCTTTGTTTGTTGTACATAGCTTACAGTACAACAGTTTCACTGGTCTTACCCACTAAAACTTTGGCTGCATGCTGCCCATGAACTAAAATCAGTTTGAATGTGCTGACCTAGACTACTTACAGTATTACAGTGCATCAGTATTTGCAGTGCAATCACTGACAAGGGGGAATGCATGCACAATTCAACTGTCTAAATAATGTTTTTGTTCCTAATTTGCTTTCTTTTTGTGTTTGTTTGTTTATTTTTACATCGTTGTAACAGTACCTTTACTTGTCCTGATGCACGCTCAGTCATCCAGCACCTTTACAGATTCTTCCAATCGTCATTTATCTTGGCCTTGGTGCAGTTCCTCATTTCATCCTCTAACTGAATAAAGTCATTTGAGGCCATGCCTTTAAGGTAGTAGTTTTCAAACTGGTGAGATTTATGTAACTAAAATTTTGTTTAACTGTTTATGGGTTCATTTGTTAATTAAGGATGGATGTGTGTCAGCCCTGCGACAGAGTGATGACCTTTCCAGGGTGTATCCCACCTCTTGCCTATAGATGGATGGATGGCTTTCATTATCTGGAACTATTTAAAGCCATGTTTAAATAATCCACTAAAATTTATTTAAAAAACAGTTTGTGCAGATACAAATTTCTAATCAGTAAGAAATCATGTATGTATATCAGAGACAGCATGCATTAATTGTAAATGTGTAAAAGAAGGACAAAGAGGTGGCGTATCATAGACCTGTCCTTTCACCACTCACCCATCCACAGCAGTGACTATTCCCCGTGTATCTGTCAGCCTGTCAGTCTCTCTGCCTGCGTCCCCCTGGGGATGCTTCTCTGCTTAAGCATCCCTCCAGGCAGGATCCAAAACTCTGACGGGGGCTCAGCTGATCCTATAAAGATGGAAAGTGAAGATGTGAAATCCTGAGAATGTAGTTTGAGAAAGGACTGGTTTTAAATAGGTGGCCTCTCAGACATGCAGCCTCACTGCCTGGGGGCATAGTTATTTGCCCAGTCTTTATCCAACAATTCCCATCCTCTGTCCTCACTGCAGGCAACAAGCTGCTCGGAGACACAGCTATGTGAGCTTCATACAAACGATAAGTGAGCACTGACACACTCAGTATTACACGGGAGAACAGAGTGCATCCTGGCATGAAAAATCTGCAGGGACTTCAGCCTTTCTTTCTGAGATAGCGCGTGGTCAGCCAAACCCAGGGGCATGTTGGCGCAGCCTGATCCCAGTGAAGGCTCACTGCATGCTGGGAGGTCACTCTGAAGGTCGCTGCACTTTTCAGCGCACTGCTAAACATGGATGTTAGCACAGGGGATGCAGAGGACCGGAGTGGCACTGCAGGCCAGCTGACCTTCGAAGCCATGCAAATGAGTTGGAGCTTCTCGTCTTGGAACTACACAGCATCCCTTTCATTGCTTTCAGGATTTCACAGAAGCTCTCATACCTGAGGCACTCGTTCTGCAGAGACAAGAAGGGCTCAAATATTAAAGGCTTATAAAGGGTCTGCTTACATTTGCTAATGCTTATTGTGCTGTTGACTATACACTGAAAGGATTAGTTTGCTTGTTTAAGGGTTCATAAGGTGTTGCTTCATTACTATATATAAAATAACATGTTTATAAGCATTTATTTTTGGATTAATAAAAGCACATCTAATATTAGATATCTAACCAATTGCCTTTGGGGCTGAATGCTTGTTTATAACCCAGTCATTCCTTTCTGGGTTTCATGTCTTGAATTTCACAGCTTGAGTACCCAATCAGTCGTGAATTTTCATGTTCATAATAAGCTTGTCAACACTAATTGTTTATTTATTCAGTTGTTAATTTTGTAGCAATTAAATTTCACATTTAGATTCAAATACTGATGGACATTTAAATTAATAAATACAATCTGTAAAGGCTTAGCAGCAGCTTTAGGAATCAAAGCCGTCGGCTGTTGTTCTGGACTAAGATGGACAAAATTCTCAGTTACATTTTGTTGCTAACCAATGTGCGTATCAGCTGATTAGTGAAATAAAGTCAAAATCGGCTTCCTTTTCCTCTCTAAGTTTGTCTGCAACTGAGCCTCTCTGAGGTTTCCTCAACTTTGGTGTCACCTTGAGATCCCGCACCGTTAAACAGCCCCACTGTCAACAATCAATAAATTTGGTTGGCCCTCTGTCCCTCTTTTGTCCCTGCAAATGAAGCTGATGGATGAAAAAGAGCCCCCGTGCCCTCACGCAGGTAATGTGCTGTGAATGGCCAGGTCAATACTTTTGGGGTTAACGGGAGAGGTGGTGAGGGAGGCAGAGAGTGAGGGGGAGGCATTTAGGAAGAGTGGTGCGTTTAGAG
This sequence comes from Maylandia zebra, assembly GCF_041146795.1. Lineage (NCBI taxonomy): Eukaryota > Metazoa > Chordata > Actinopteri > Cichliformes > Cichlidae > Maylandia > Maylandia zebra. The sequence goes on along the minus strand of NC_135170.1, from coordinate 32,573,658 downwards.
TGGGACACAGGAGCGGGGTCAACTCTCAGGACAACTTAATATTTAATCATCCCCCCTCACTGGTTACTCAAAACCCCACAATCCCCTGTGGATGAGCAAGGAGACAAGCGGGAGAGAGGGGGGAGGGCGAGATGACACTTTATCTCTCAAACTGCCTTGTGCTTTGACTGAGTGCAAATTAAGTGAGAGAGAGAGAGAAATGGGGGGGAAGACAAAGAAAAAATGAGATGTGGGACGTTTGCTGTGTGACAAAGTTGGCGAGATGACTGTGTGCAGCAGACAGAGACAGACACATGAAAGAAAAATGGAAGGTGGCGAATAACGGCATTAAAGTCTTCTTCATCATACAGATTGGAGCTCAGTGGCCGGGCAAGGTTAAATATAACGATAAGTACATCGTGATGTTGAATGATGGCATGATGGATGTGGGTGGGGCAGGGAGCAGAGACATTACAATGTCAGGTCAGAAACAGTTTCATAAAGGTGCTACTGATCCGTGAATCTCTTCAGCTCAGTCATTTTCATCCTATTATCCAAAACCAGGTGCTCCAGGTCTTTTGTTTTGATCAGCTAGGATGAATTTAAAGGAAATGTCAGAAACATGAATGCTCTCTAGGTCCTTTATAGATCAAGCACTAAGGTTTCACATATTAAATCGTTTCTATCCATGTTGCTCATAGCAGAGAAATTTTAACAAATACCACCTCATTGAAGCTCTCCGTAGATTTTTCCACTTAATTGTTCTCATTTCAATGCCCAAAAGAGTTCTTCCTGTAATTTCTGGCACCCATGTGACACCACAAATGGAAAGTAACTTTAATGGCGGGATGTTTAGTTTTAGAATCATTTGCTTGTCTTTGGTATGCTGGATGATTAACTTGAATTTTTAACTAAAATTTAAGGGTCTGATTTTATGTTTTGCCTGTACCCTACCAGAGGGTAGAATCAGGAGATGCTGGAGTGATTATATCTCTCAGCTGTCTTAGGAACACCTCGGTGTCCCCTCAGAAGTCTCTGTGTTTGCTTAGACTGCTTCCCGCGAAATCTGGAGCAGCAGGAAATAGATGGATGGAATATATCGGATTTTTTATTTTTTGTAATTGAATTCATCAGCATTGATTTTACAATATAAAAGGTAAAAAAAATAAAGTCAAACAGTTTTTTGTTTCCATGCAGTATCTCATAATTTCTTTTTTTAAGTACATTACAAGTTGTTTAAATAGTAACATCCTAAATAAAAAGTATGGCAGCGCATTCTTACATCATTTAAAAATATACAAGTGAATCCATAAATCCTAAAGTAAAGAGCATTTGTGTGACAGTGTGGGCCTTGCATTCATTGTCCCAGATGGCCATTCAGACAAACATTATTTAAACAAATCCAGTCTGCATTTTTTGAACAGATTTTTCTGTGTAAAATGTAAAAGCAGCAGTTTTTTTATTGTAATTTATTTGATAACTGTCGTCTCATCCATGTACAGCGCAGAACAGAATGAACATCGTACTTTATTTAATTTTTTTCAGGCTGTTGGCAGTTTTGGAGATAAAAAAATAATAATTGTTTGTCAGCTCTGGGATCATTATAATTAATTCTATATATATGTTTGGATCTATTAACAAACCCACCAAATGTCATATACTCATTAAAATTTAAAATATCAAATAATGCATGAAAGTGTGAATCCTCTAGGGATGAGGAGCGGTTTCGCTTTGTTTTTGTTTTGGCCTCGTAATGCCCGGAACAGAAAGGTCATGGGGTCACCAAAAATCATTAGCATTCATCCTCTGGGGGAGCACAAATCACCATACTGAATTTCAGGTCAGTGTGGTCACTAGATGTTGAAATATCTGCTCTGGACCAGCAGTGTTGGATGACACTGCTGTCCGTTACACCACTTTACATAACATCCAAAAATACAGTCATAGGCTGTTATCCAAATAGGTGCTATTTTCATACAATGGTACCTTTCACACCAAAGCTGAATGTTCAGTCTATGAAACCTGTGAACAATGTGCCTCCTCCTGTGCGCTGTCAGTGGGATGTGGATCTATAATGTAAGTATTTTTATTATTTTCTCACCTGCTCCCTACCTGCTTTTTGCCACTTTAACAGCCTTTTTATGTGAAAACCTGATGAAGACATATCCTTAAATTTTGTTGCTGATTATTTTTCATATTAGCTAATTGTCACGCAATCATTACTTGTTGTTAGTTTGTGGTTAGGTCCTCGTTACCTGGCTATACCCTTTCCACACTTTATATGCTGAAAATCTTAGTTGCCAATGTCAGAGAAAGGATGCATGTCCTATCCAAACCTCTGTGTGCTCACTTCACTTTCTGCACCACTGCTTATGCAGTGTAGCCCACTCCGGCACTGCTGCTGCCAACCATGCACTGAGCTCAGCGTGAGTTTCAGTTGGTTTAGAGATACAGGAGGGAATTAGACCAAAACCCTTTGTCATGGTCTCAACAGACTATCAGCACCATGTTATCTTTCTTGTGTTTGTCCATATCTCAGCTTTATGCTAAACAAGACCTCAATTCTTGATTTTTGGCTGATGTAACCAATGCGTCCTCAAGCTTAGCTTTGCCATTACCACCTTGGTGTTTTGAAAGGGAAAAGGGTGGATATGAGTGAGAAACTAAGAGACAGTGTACTGTTTTAATCCAGCAACTTGTCAATAGTTGTTCCATCTTTAAACTTTATCATGCTTTTTGGCCTTAGTTGGGCCCATTATTCACAAAATCAACATTATGTTGTGTTGACTATAACTTGAGACTAACAGTTGAAACTGTGACCTTATCAGGAAATTGTCTGCTAAAGTCATAGATTAAGTTAACCAGTGATTGTTTTTCCCCTTAGATTTCAAACAGACATTTTTTCTGCACTCACAGGAGTCGCCCTCTGCTGGCTATTAGAAATAATGCAGCTTTAAGGCACTTCCTCACTGGCCTTCACTTTTCAGTCTGAGGAGTTATGGCCTATATCAGTTTATTCAGCCAATTAAATTACTAAGAGACTAATCACAGCATGGTTACAATTTGACAAGAACTTCTGTTTTGCCCTTAGTGAATTTCCAAGTTGTTGAGCTTCTATAAGAGCTATTCAAACTGGAGCTCTGTATTATTGTGGATGATATGAGATATATGTTTTTAAATACATGCCTTTTTACTTACCAACAGACTTACTGTATTTCAGTTTTGTCACAAGTGTCATATCAAAACTTTGTGGGTTTTTGTCATCTTTGCCTATAAAACTTTAGAAGAATTCATGACTGAATTTATCAATGTTTTCAGGTCTGAATGTCAGAAAACACCCTAGGGCATTATCACAAAGATAGACATAGCTATTATATTATCACCTATTAGTTTTAGACACTCGCATCTCTTTTTCCTTTCAGAGTTAGATATAATTATATTGGGATAAGAGGGTGAAGGGATAACTTATCAGCCAAGAGTAGAAAGATTGCTGCACACATAGAGTGTAGGTTGCAATGCACGGACACAGATACCTGCTAATTAGTGCAAAGTGACATACAAATAATGTACTGGAATTGCCTTCATCAAAACAAAGGTACATCCTTTTTGAATGCCAGAGCTGCAGTTTTTGACACATTGATGCTGCCTTCATTTATCAGCTGTAGAGTTTGCTGCTTGGATTAAATTGATGAAGATAGTCTTGAGTGAGATCAAGAAATCAAGCAGCCAACTCTTTTCTAATTGTTATTCATTTTTTATTATGACGGCATCCATCGCATACACTTTGCAGAGCCTCAGCAGTCACCTATCTTGCTGTAGTTACCAGTGAGAGCCCAGTGGAGGGTGAACGCCCTGCCAGCTGTGGCCACCACTGGCATTGCAGCTGTTAGCTGATGCCAACCAGCCCACCTGAGGGCACAAGGTAGCTTTCCCACTGAGCCAGCAATCAGCCAAGAAGTCTCACGGTGCTCAGCGGGAAGGAGACAAACGGATCCAGGATAGAGATCAAGTGAGGAGGGAAGTGATGAATGGCGGCGGGTAGGCAGGCAGAAGGGCCGCTGGGACCTCCAGCTGGTCCCCATGGAGGTGCAAGCGGCCAAGCTCCACACAGAGCCACCCAGCCCCGTGTCAGCACTTTGGGGAGAAGCTGAGAAAAGTGCTGAGGCGGCAGCAACGTGGGGAGATGAGGTGAAGTGGTGAAAATTTAACCACCCTGATGAAAGTCTAAGTGTGCATGTTAAACAGGCGAGAGGGGGAGGGATGGGGGAAATTGAAGTGTGAGAGGCAAAAGTATGGCAGGAGGTGACTGTTAGAGAGAAACTGTGTGCTTCTCAAACTCTAATTTTACCTGACACCCCAGGGTGCAGTGCAGCTCTTTTATGACCCTGGTTTGACCTCAAAAGTAACATCTTATCCCGTTTCCATTTTTTTTCCTCATGATAATTAGCTGCAAGGACACTGTTTTGTTTCAAAGACAGAGGCTGTATCCCTCTGCACTGCGGCCTGGCTCATATACATGCCAGAGTCTCGTAGCGCTTTTGTGGACCGCCTTTCACATGAAGCAACCGGTTTGCTCTGTGGTGTGTGGAGAAGTGTGCAAAGGAAGAGAGAGGTAGAGTCAAGCAGTGTGATTACATAAGGTTGGGTAACAGGCTCACTGTGGGGATACACACTCACTAGACAGTGTTGATGGAGTCTTTCACAGGCCTGCTGGGGTGTTGATTAGGATGTGCTCACAAACAAGGACCAGATGCTGAAATGGATCTTAATATGCTTTTCTGTCTTTGTTTGTCGCTCCCTCTGATTTATGCTCATCCCTGCCATTTCCCCCACTTTCTTTTTTGCCCTTTTGGCTGTCCTCCCTCTGTGTGTACACCAAATCACATCCCATTCTCCATTGGCCTCCCTCTCCCCAATTTTTTCCCTCTCCCGTCTTCCACTGATTTCCAGGTGCGGTGCGAGCCTCCAGCATCTTCCCCATCCTCAGCGTCATCCTGCTCTTCATGGGAGGCCTGTGTATAGCTGCCAGTGAGTTCTACAAGTCACGCCACAACATCATCCTCAGCGCAGGGATCTTCTTTGTGTCTGCAGGTCAGTCAAACACCCGCAAAATGAAACAAAAGCTTGAGAATTTGTCAAACCATCTGCACTAATTTTGAACTGGCTGCAGACAATCATTCGCACTCACAGTCAAGCAGGCCAATTTAGAATCAGTTAACTTAGCATGCATGCCTTTGATATGTATGTTTAGTTAACTTGGAGAAACCAATGCAAACACAGAAAGGTGGTACATAAGAACCCAGGGGTTTCTTTGAGGCAATAGTGCTAACTAATGCACTGCTCTTTTTCTATGTTATGTTCTGTCATAAAGTATTCACACTGGCATTTACTGGACAACATATATTTAAGTACTGTGTTTGATATGGCAGTATCAGCCCAATGTATCAGTCAACCCTCTGTATTTATAACCCCATTTTTGAATTCATCATTCATCTGTTTCATGAAAAACATGGCATCTTTTCACCCCAAAGCATGCCCAGAATGCACTGACATGTAGATGAAATGTACATTTAGTTTGGGTACAAGCATATGTGCTCTAATTACAAAGCAGACAAGTACAACGCACGTAAAATTGCTTTTACTGAGCAACAAATTCACTATTTTGATACAATACAAGAAATCAATCAAACATATTGTCTTTGCTTTTGCAAACTGATGGTCACTTTACCTTAAATGCCACATAACAGTTGAAACCAGCAGGTATTATTCATAATCTGTTACGATTATCTGCTTAAAGAAGGGATAAACATTAAACTGTTGGAAGCTGGAGGTTAGACTACATCTACACTGTAAACCAAATGTTCAAAGTAATTAAATACATTAAGAAAATGTCAACTTAATTTTTTAAAAACAGTCCTACTAACTCAAATAGCTTATGTTCATCTAAAATTTTCTTACATTTGAATTAGTTCATAATTTATTGTTTTGGATCAACTTCAACTATTTTGGCTATTAAGTGCTCGCTACTTTTACTAATTTATTTAAATTATATGGCCGACATCTTTGGAAGGTTTTGATTCCTGGTGTCAGTTTGAACCCCAAATATAAAAGATATTTGTTTTTAGTCTGCTATAGCAGCTGGGTTGATTCAGATTCTGGGAAAAGACAATGAGTGAACAGGGACCGAGAATTAAAGTGTCCTTGTCTTTTATTAGTTGCTCACAGGTTCTTTCACTAACATTATCCACAAAGTTTAACAAATTGTTTTTGTTTGGGGTTTTGTTTTGTTTTGTTTTTTGGGGGTTTTTTTGCTCTTTTTTTGTCGCTTTTATTTTTTTTTTGGAACATTTCATAAACATTTTAAACATTTAAAAAACAATTGAAAATTATTCATTTAGTGCAGTGCAGTTATTAGGCCATTATAAAAATCTGCATCAACTGCAAGCTTTAAAAACAATAACCTGACCTTTTTATCTAGGTTTGTTTTGTACTAATAAAGACTCCACTAATGCTGTAATTTCCTGTCAAATATGGAGGTCCGCCCATGTGTCTGCAGTAGTTTGATTTTAAAATGTGAGTGGGTGGGACTGAAGACTCATTGAACCACCAATGTTTGTATCACAGTAAGTATTCTACTTTTCTTTAGATCTCACTTTTTTCCAACCCATTTTAGTGAAATGTCAGCAAAGCAATTCTCATTCAGTGACACCATTAGCTAACAGTTAATAAGCTAACAGCTAATAAGATGAGTTCACCGTGGTAGCTGAGACAGACTGCTACATTTTTACTATAGACAATGTGTTATTCTGAGGTATTTGATTTTTTTTGTCCTTTTTTGATACAATGCTCTCTGTCCTATATAAACATTATGATGAAGTCTTTCAAACTTAAGGGGACGGAATTAATGAAAATTTCAGAACTGGAGAAAAAGTGACATAAGCTGGTAAAAGCAAAGAGAAGTTAACCTTTCGTGATATGACCATGTAGAGCAGGGGTGTCCAACTCCAGGCCTCAAGGGCCGGTGTCCTGCAGGTTTTAGACGTCTCCAGCTGATTTAAATGGCTAAATGAGCTCCTCAACATGTCTTGAAGTTCTCCAGAGGCCTGGTAATGAACCAGGTGTGTTGACACAGGGTGATATCTAAAACCTGCAGGACACCGGCTCTTGAGGCCTGGACTTGGACACCCCTGATGTAGAGAGATGGATAAACTTTTTAGGGGGGGATATGTTACTTCAGCCTTTTGAAAGTCAGAATTCTCGTTTCAGTGTCTTTCAACAACATCTAATATTACCAGAATCCAAATGTGTTAGCTACTTCACTCAATTTGATGAGAGGCATAGGTTCTTGTTCTCACCATAGCAAAGGTCATAACTTGCACTTTTTTTCCGATGTAGGTGTACTCAAAGCACCAACCTTCAAAGGGGTTCAAACAGAACATGCCCAACACGTTCCACGCCAAACCTAATGGCCATCTGATTCAGTCAATTACTTTTTTCAAATAGAAGTATCCTAATACAGGTAAGACAGCAAAAGTTTTGGCTGAAATGTAAAATGTTAATAATGAAAAGAGATTTGAAATGAACCTCAAACTGAGACTTTGAATTCTATTCTTGAATTCACTTTGCTTTAATTTTTAGCTTTCCTCTTTCTTTTCTCCAGCCTTACAGCTCAACCTTCAACATCATCTGTCCACTATATCCAATATTCCTCCTCTGCACACGCCCAGACCATCTCAGCTTTTCCTCTTTATTTGTCACTGGGGTTCAGTGGACTCAGAACAGATTACAGTCTAGAACACAGATCATCTGTTTTTACCTACCCACGTGTAGTTTGTTCTCAAAACAACTACAAAATGCAGAGTTGTAGCTAAAATAATACATGGCTTTTGAACATAACTCCGACACAACAAAGGTTCCTGGATGGTGCTTAAAGACTTAACGTATTATAAAGATTTGCAGAATCTCCTGCGTCACAACAAGTATAAACCACTTTTCTGATGAAGATGATTATGATGATTAACTGGAGAGGTGATCTGTCATACAATAGTCCTGTGAATTAGAGAATTAGTTTGTGATCACATTCTCTGATTCATTCAGGACGAATCAAATGAGCCATATCTGAGATGATGCCACGGCCCTCGTTATAGTAATCTTTGCCAAAAACCCACTTCATTACCAGACTGTGAAAGTCCTTCAGAGTGACTTTGTGGAGGTCTCCCAAGAACTGCTGATGAACTTCTTAGTCATGTTTGGAGTGATCTGTGCACTACACCTACTACTACAACTATTACCAAGGGACTGAACAACACTGTATTCCTTGAGAGTACTCTGTAATCTGGTAAACTGTTCCCCAAAAGTGTGCATCACCGTCTCAGAGCACAGTATTGTTTTTGTTGTTTTATTTTATTATTTTTGTTGCAATAACTGAACTTCAAGACATTTCTGATGGTCATTATTTTGAATATGAATGTTAACAAAGCAGGTTGTAAAATAACAGAACCAGGACGGTTGTACATAAGCATTTAAAAATGTAGCATTTCATCAGTTTACAGTGTAATTAGTCACATCTGCTATTTGAAAAAGACATATGTCTTTAGCATTTGATATTTTTGAATATTAACAGTGCAGTGTGTCATCAGTGGAGGCCAAGAAAATACTGTTGAACTGAAGAAATGTGCTTTTAAATTTTGAAGTACACAATTGGTTTTTGTACAGTTTGTGTGACATGTTTTTGAGTTTTCAGTGTCCAGATCTTTGAGTTTTGTGTAATTAAAAAAGATCACAAAAGTGAACAACAAATGTGACTGTGTTTCACTCATTCCTTTTAGGTAATGTCAACTTGTTCTCATGGCAGATATGAATGAAAACTTTAAGTTCTAGTTACTAAATATTTTTCAATGTAATTATTAAACATTTTACTTTTATTTTAGTGAAAAGGGTAAATGTGAAATGTACACAATATAGTAGAGTTCTGATAAACTGAAACATTTAAGTTCATCAACAAGTTCTGCTAAATTCTTTGGGTTTACAGTGTACTTCAAAATGAGATCAAGTGAATATGTTCCCATAGAGTGTAAATGAGGGAAGCTGCTTGCTTGGCTCTGTGTAAAGGTAACAAAATCTCAGATGCACCCTAATTTTTACTGCACAGACACGATGTTGGTGTTTTTCCTCTCAGTATTTGCTATAAAGTACTTTTTTAAAACTTAATGTTCTACACCATGAATTCAAAAGGCCATGCTGAAAACTCTTGGGCTGCTGGTCACGTCTGTCACTGCAGCTACAAGTCACTTCTTCTCTTCCCTTCCTTTCATTTCTCTTGGTCCTGTTGCTAGGCTAAAAACCACCCGTTGGGACTCATCTCTAAAAATATGGTGTCCCTGACACACTTTCCCTACAATCCATCTTCCCAGAAATACCATGTCAAACATTTCTGTGTGTGTGACTAAACTAAAAAGGCAAAGTAAGATATATAGATGGAGACGTAAATATATATAAAGAGATCATATATTTGGATATATGTTCAGACACAGAATATATGCTTTATTTCAATCTAGACAAGACATAAATGTCCTTTTTTGCCACAGAAAGGGCAAAGATTAAGACTGTAACATCAGCCGTGTTGGATGAGGAGTTGGACAGGATTAGCAGACTGTGTACAGTGCCTGAATCAGCACTCTAAACATATTTGGTGTGAGCGTGAATGGTAAGTTACCAGGATTAAAGGCTTGAGTTCATCTTGACTGATACTTTGTGTCTTGTTTTCTCTTTGTCTTTTTTCCTCTATCTTTTTTTCCCAATAAATCGACAATTCTTCCCTTATTTTGTGCCCATCTTACATCTCCCAACACGTCAGGCCTGAGCAACATCATCGGGATCATTGTGTACATATCAGCCAACGCAGGAGACCCTTCAAAAAGTGACTCGAAGAAGAACAGCTACTCTTACGGCTGGTCTTTCTACTTCGGTGCCCTCTCCTTCATCATGGCTGAGATGGTGGGCGTCTTGGCCGTGCACATGTTCATCGACCGCCATCGACAGCTGCGAATAGGGGCGCGCGCGGCCGACTACCTCCAAGGCTCGGCCATAACACGGATCCCCAGCTACCGCTACCGCTACAGACGCCGCTCGCGCTCCTCCTCCCGCTCCACAGACCCGTCACATTCTCGCGACACCTCGCCGATGGGCCTCAAGGGCTTCAGCGCGCTGCCATCCACGGAGATCTCCATGTACACGCTTCCCCGGGACACCCTCAAATCCTCCGGCACACCAACCGCCACCTACAACTCTGAGAGGGACCACAACTTCCTGCAAGTCCACAACTGCATCCAGAAGGACTTGAAAGACTCGAGCCACACCAACACAGCGAACCGCCGCACCACGCCTGTATGAGAGAGTCGACACAGGCCAGGCCAGCACGGCGGAGACCAGGAGACACGGAAACCCCTGTGGGTGGAGAACGCCCCAGGAGAAGATGGATTTCCATGTTTATAGACATTTGTTCTTTTTGTTCAGCTGCATGACTTTTCCATTACCATTGTTGAGAGAGTTTCAACAAGTCTGCTGTGTTCCTGGATTGAATGGCAGAGGACTGAGAGTGGGACAGGATGTCCCAAGGAAGTGAGCTCTGTCAGGTATTTTTGAGCAGGATTTGTTTGTGAGGTTTGGGGCGCTGACAGGGAGGGTGGGAGGGGTGGGCATTTATGAGACAAAGAATTGGTTTCATCATTTCATTGCCCTTATGGTTGACAGTATTGCCCCACAAGTTTGGTTGGAGCAACAGGTCAAGCTCCCCCCTCAGCCAGCCTGCCACCTCTTTTATTTACTGACTGATTTGTTCATTTTTTTTGCATTAAAACTGTGAATTGTTACAGCTTGGGATTCAGTAAGAATTACCCCAATCTGTAATCTCTAACAAAGGTACTATGTATACATATATATATGTATTACTTTTATAAATAAATTATTACGTTAATAATCAAGAGATACAGACTTTACCGAAGCAAAAAAAGAGAAAAAAAACACACACATACACAAAAAAAATCGAGTTAACTAAACCAAGTGCTGTTGTTAATATGAGAAAAGACTCTTTTAGTATGCTTTCATTCGAAGGTCGAGAACAAGAGATGGTCCTTCAGGTAGCAGCAGTACAGCAGCCACCACAGGCAGACGCAGACAGTAGAATAATATCTTTTAATAGAACCTTCTCGTCTTTTTCTTGGTCCCTGTTCACTTTCTTTTTTTATATGGGGGGGTCGTAACGCGAGAGTCGAAACCCCTTAACAGAAAGAGCCAACAAAAGGGGGTTAAAGGTCACACAAAGCGAAGACTCCAAACACGACTTCTGCTAAATAAGAAAGGAAGGAGCAGAGGGCAAGGAAAAGAAGAGGACGCCAAACACAAAAATAAAAACAAGTTAAATATGAAATAGTACAAGAGAAGCTAAGTGACTCACAATTTCAGAAATTAAATGCATGCTATAAAATTACAGCAAATCTGCTCTTGAGAAACTTAAGTTTTAAAGGTTAATAATTATAAAGGGGGGGGGGAAAGCCAAGGCGCTAAAGTATTAATGTTTTCATGTGTATTTTTCTTATGTTTCTTATTTATTTATTTATTTAGTTCATTACTGCTTTTGTGAGACGAACCAAACAATCTACATGGAACAAAACTGCTTTTTTAAATGGTTTGGTCGATTTCTTTATAAATATATAAATATATGTATGTATGTATGTATTTTATTTTTAAAACTCACACAGCCTTAGTCATTTCTTTGTTTCGTTTGATTTTTAATGTGTTGTTCAAATTGAAGGTGCCAAAACCGAATGATCCTATACTTGGATGCATCAAGTCCTGATGAATAAAATACGAACCCTAGGGGGAACAAATCATCACGTTTCACTGCGTGTCTCTACAACACCTTCTTGTTTGTCGCACTTGTCTGTCTGTCACATTTTGATATCTGAAATGTTGGTCCTTATTAGAGAAGAAAAGAAATACAAACAGAATCAGGCTTGAAAGGAAAGTATTTGTCAAACAGAGCTGTGGTTTTTAGCATTTATAATGTTTTGACTTCATTGTGAATGTGACTTTTTAGCCTTTTATCTAAAATAGATAAGTTCAGGAAAACACATGTCTCGAAGTGCTTGATAACATGACCTAGACCCCATGATATTACAGAGAAAACAATAACAATTCCCAACAAGCAGAGCTTGGCAACTGTGAGGAGTAAGAACTCACTTTTAACAGGAAGCGACCACCTGCAGAAGCAGGAGAAGCAGAGATGTATGACATGCCATGTGATTAACAATGGCATGTAAGCTATGCCTTCTGCTTCCCATAATGAATAAAAGGGAAGCAGAGAAGAAATGCTAAGTGCATCATGCGAAGTTTCCTCAGCAGCTCGAGCCTATAGCAGCATAACTAAAGGCTGATTCAGGGTTCTAAGCATAATCTTAAAAGTAGATGACCTACCACTGTTCTAGCTGGTGCACCATGGCAGGAGCCTGGTAACTAAAGGCCCCGCCTCCCACTAGAAACTCTACGAACTACAAGTCTGCAGTCTTTTTGGGGAGAAAGATCTTGGACCTGGATTTACAGGAAGCCAATATTTAAGAAAAGAGACATATAATCACTCTGTGGTTGCTCACTGTGACGTTATGATTCAGAGATTTTTAGGGCAGCATATGATAATTCAGTATTTAGAATAGTTTAACTAATTTATTTGTGTTGTCTGGCTTCGTAGAGAACTACAAGTGCACATTTAATGTATGCAGTGGTTTCTGTTTTCTGTTGTTTGTTTGTTTTTTCAATAATATCAGCTAAAGTTTTAATATATATAACGAGAGAGGAATCAGTCCTTGTGCAGAACCCTGGTGAACTCTGACTCTGACTAACTTTTAAGGACTTTTGAAGAGTCCTGATTTATTGGAAGAAACTGGAATGTATCAGATAAACAGGATTTAAACCAACATTATTTATTACTGTGGTGGACTGAAGTCTCTGTAGTAAAATGTCAAATAAGGGAGGACAAGCGCTGAGGTGAGTAACATCCACATAATTATTGTCTCATATTTTTTTTATTTTCAGGTTTACTTATTTAAGAGTTTGGCAAATCCAGTATTTCACAAGGAAAGATGAAAACTACAATAGATGCAGATGCTATAATTACAAAACAAGATTAGGTGAAATGTGAAAAATATTGTGAAATTATGGGGAATAATGTAGGCTACTCCTTTTCAACACGCAAGGCTGTAAAAGGAAGGCCTTTGTAATAAAGGGTTGAAATCCGTTTTTTATACCAATCAGCATTTACAAGATCTCACATCTGCCTATAGCCAAAGACACAAACAGGTCCAGGATCAGAAATCCTGTCAAACTTGTGGTCTGAAGCTTGAGCTGTCAGAGAGAGAGTATATTTTTCTGCATTTTGGAAGGTACACTGAACAAACTATAAACTGTTTCTGTTTACTGTTAGCCATCAAATACACTGATGATGAAATTCAGAAAAAATGATTAAGTCCACTTTAAGCACACACTGCTTACAACAAAAGTCACTCGGATTAAATAGGTAACTGGATAATTTCTGGAGTGATTAATATGCTTAGGATGGCAACAGGATATTTAACACTTCTCAATCATGACTCCTTTCTACCATACGCTAATCTCAGGTTTCTTCAGCTGATCGGGTCTTCAGCTGATCGGGTCTTCAGCAACGTTATGTGGCGAAAAAATTAGGTCACCTGACCACCTAGATATACTGAATGACCAGGCTTTTCCATCAATTGATTTGTTTTCTTCCCTGATGGCACAGACATATTCTAAGATGGCAATGCCAGGATTCATCAGGCTCAAATTGGGACCGTGTGGTTCAGGGAGCATGGGGCATCATTTTTCACACAAGGATCGGCCACCACAGAGTGTAGACCTTAAGTCCAATGAGAATATTGAAAATCTAGCATCAATACAAGATTTTGGTAAATAAATAAATAAATAAATAATGCAACATTGGACAGAAATAAATGTTTTAACTCAGTATACAGACATTTTTTCCATCTTTTCTTTACAGAACCATTTTGGTGTTAACCTTATATAGTATATGGAATAAAGAAATGCCAGGAGTTTGATAGAGGGCTATTTTTCAGACACTGAATATCTATACAAAATATTTGCTATTTGGCATCTTCCTTCTGAAAAATATTGGCATCAGCCTTCATACACCCATAAAAATAAAAGCTGAGCTGTCAGACATAAAACCATGTGTGCTCTGCTAAAATCAGGGCCTCAGCCTGCTGTTGTAAAATTGTGATAACACGCTGTAATCGACCACTGGGAGCTGCAATCCAAAAAATATCACCATTGCCCATCAAATGTCTGACTTTACCTCGTTTAAAGCATGGCAATATCTCTGTTTAACAAAAAGCAGCTCAAACCATAAATTTACAAAACAGGCTGTCTGGGAGTTTTATCTCTTGTGCTTTACAAACACAGCTCTTTTACACAGTAGTGAGCACATTTGTTCCTTTCTTTCTAAAAAGCCTCAGAGAAGCCTGCATGTTCGATGCAAACAGCAGTGGCATCTTTCTGCATCGAGGCATCCCCAAGAAAGAAACACGGGTTTGCAATAACACAGTTCTACCAGAGGTTTGCCTGCAAAAAGAACATCCAAAACCTTTCTACACCACCAGCCTAAAAGCATTGCTTTCAGAGCCTAAAACACTGCTGCAAGCGTGTGAAGTGCTAACTGTACGCTGTTGAAGCAGGTGTACAAAGCAAATCTATTTGTGAGACAAAAGGCAGATTGTTCTTCAGCATGTGTTTCTTGTGCAGAGACAAGTCAAACCACTGAAATACATATGAATCAAAGGATTTGCAGACTTCTCTGTGAAATTATGCTCTTAGATATCCTCTAAGCTCTGGACACTTTCAGATTCATCAAATAAGAGGGCAGAGAAAAGTTTCTCTTTAAAAATGTGCTGAGATCCTAATAAGCCATTATCTGAGTTCATGGACACGAGCTGCTCCCCATAAATTTGAGGGGAAAATGTGTCAACGTAGCAGTCCAAATGAATAGGGCTTCTTTATGTATAGCTTCCTTTATTCAGAATTCATAAGCAGAAGCCATTTTACAAGCCTGGATTACATTAAAGAGAAAGTATGTGTGTGTGTGTGTGTGTGTGTGTGTGTGTGTGTGTGTGTGTGTGTGTGTGTGTGTGTGTGTGTGTGTGTGTGTGTGTGTGCGCGCGCGCGCGTGCGTCCTGTGGAGGCACCTTAGAGGTACAGCTTCCTCACAAAGCAGCACCTGGCCTCGGTGCAGCTGTCTGAATGTCACATTTTTAATATTTTTTAGGAATGAATAAGTTTTTTTTCTTTTTTTACTTTCCCCTCTCAGCTTTGCCCGAGTATATCATCTTCATTTTGTCATGCTGTCTTCTCTGACTTCTCTCTCATAACTTTTTCCAAATCAGTGTCTTGGCTTGTCACGCTATGCAGTGATTTGGACCTGCCAGACAGTAGGCAGACACAGGGCCATAAATGTCCGTGAAACAATACATCAACTGTGGTATCGCAGATTGGAAGGGCACGGACAAGTTCAGCCCTTATTTCTAATTTGGAGAGAGTTTAAGTTGTCACCTTTTAAATCATTGTTATTCAGGAAAGGTGTCCTCAGGCTTCGCTCTTGGTTTCAGTCTTATTTTACACAAATGCTGGCAGTGCCTGCTAGTTCTAATACATAAATTGTGGTTGGAAACCAAAGACTGTTAACACTCATTGGCCACGTTATTAGGTAAACTTCTTCAGCTACTTGTTAAAGCAAATAATAATCAATCACAAGTGAGCAAGATAACAGGATGATGTTCATGGCATGGTTAGTAGACACGCTGGAGGAGTTTTGTCAGAGAAAAATGGTCCGACTGCTTTAAACTGACAGGAACTCAAATAACCACTTGTTACAACTAAAGTATGCAGAAGAGCATTTCTGAATGCATAAAACGGTCTTGAAGCAGCAGAAGACTACGCCAAGTGGAAAAGTCCACATTCACCAGATCTCAGTCCAACAGAGCACCGTCAGGATGTGGTGCAACAGGAGATTCACATCCTCTGTAGCTCACAGATCTGTAGCAGCTGTGTGATGCTATCATGTCAACATGGACAACAGTGCCCTTGCCCATAGAAAACCCATATAGAAGCAAGAATTCCCAGAGTCCATGTAGGATAAATATAACTTTGCCCCATCCACATAGCTCCACAGTTCAGCTACACGCTGTGGGCCCACAGAGGCAATTTTATTCATATAGCGCCAAATCTCAACAACAACAACCCAGCCTCAAGGCGCTGTATATTGTAAGGTTAAGACCATACAATGATACAAAGAAAATCTCAACAATCATATGACTCCTTATGTGCAAGTGCTTTGGTGACAGTGGAAAGGAAAAACTCACTTTTAACAGGAAGAAACCTCCAGTAGAACCAGGCTCAATTCTGGATTTTACAGGGCCAACGAAAAGAAATGAATATAGGAGAAATCTGCTCTCTGTTTCTAGTCCCTGTAAGTACTCTTGCTGCAGCATTTTGGATTAACTGAAGGTTTTTTTGGACATATTGAGTAGTTCTATATATTTAATAAATACGCATTGGAGGACATATCCTGATCAAAAATGACTTCAAGATTCCTCACAGTGTTACTAGAGGCCAGTGTAAAGAGGAAACATCTGGCTAGACCCTGCATTTCTAAGATTTTTAGGACCAAGTACAATAACCTCAGTTTTATCTGAATTTAGAAGCAGAACATTAGATGTCATTCAGGTCTTTATGTCTTTAAAGCATTCCTGCAGTTTAACTAATTGGTGTGTGTTATCTGGCTCCATGGATAGATAGAGTTGGGTGTCATCTGCATAGCAGTGGAAATGTAAGCTATGCCTTCTAATTATAGTGCCTAAGGGAAGCATGTATAATGTAAACAGAACTGGTCCTAGCACTGAACCCTGTGGAACTCCATAATTAACCTTTGTGTTTGAAGAGGACTCTCCATTTACATGAACAAACTGGAGTCTGTTACATAGATATGATTCAAACCACTGCAGCGCAATACCTTTAATACCTACCGCATACTCTAAATGCTGTAATAAAATGTGTTTTTAGTATCGAATGCTACAGTATCTAAAGTTGTACGCAGTGAAGAAGTAAAGATCTTAACAAGATATTCACATCTGCAGGAGTAGCAGTTCTGCTCTGTGTTGGAGGTGAAGATGATAACAGCGGGTGAATTATATTGTTAAACTTAATTACATCACTTTCAGAAAGATGTCTACTGTGATGAAATCCATTTCAATGCTGTGTAATCCATTATTGTAAATTTAAATTTTATTAGGAAATGATCAGACGAAAGAGGGTTTTCAGCAAATACTGTTAAATGTTCAGTTTCTATGCTATTGGTCAGAACAAGCTGTAGACTGTGATTAAAGTGGTGGGCGGGTTCTTTTACATTTTGAAAGAAGCCACTTGAGTCTAATAATTATTTTATTTAAAAAAAAACAATCCTGAGAGTCAGGCAGAAGCTCTGAGTAAGACCCAGGTGGACAATAGAACAGCAACAAATGAAACTTTTTTTGGGGGGGGGGAGTTTTCTGGCTAGGGTGGTCAAAGCTAAGCATTGGGCTTTCAAATGAATTAAAACTCTGTCTGGGTCTTTAGTTGATTAACAAGCTAAACAAGTCACTGCTGGTACAACTGGGGAGGGAACCAGAGAAAAGAGTCTGACATTGTTTTGGTAAAGTTACACAACGACTCAGTATTAATTTTAGTGACCTCCAATTGACGTAACCAGCTGTCATTACTGCCAAAGTGAATTATAATTTTATGGAATTTATGTTTACCCTTAGCCAGCAGTTTTAAATTTCCCTCAGTGTCGCCTGTTCTGGCCCCTGGAAGACAGTTGACTATTAGAGGAAGAGCAGTTTTCCATTTGCTGAATGACAACTGTAAAGTAGAACAAGTGGGAAGACTTTCAATGTTTACATATTTGTTAAAACATCCTCCTCTTTTCTTCAGTTTCATACAGAGAGTAACTAGATGAGTACACAGTTTTGTTTTCTTTGTATTGCAGGAGTTGTGCAGAGGGCCTGTATTGAGCGCTCTTGCACCAAAACTAATGACAGCTTCACCCTGCAGATGCACTAAATCATCACTAAAGTTTGTCCATGCTTTAACAATTAAGACAGAGAGTACAGTCTGAGTCTAAGAAAGCAAATAAATAATCCTGAAAGTCAATGAAAAGTCCTCAGATTTGACATCCAGGTAAACTGGAGTGCAAATTAGTCGACATCGCCAGGCTCCCCTGCATTTAACCCCCTGCTCTCCTTCATTTTCCCCTAAGCTTCCTCTTCTCCCCTCCCTCTCTTTCTTTTGTTCCTGCTGTGGCGATCAAAGTGTCTCTGCAGAGCTGCACGATCAAAGACGTGGAGGGAGGGACTCCGGAGGAGGTGAAGAGGCCTCACCCTACCTGGGTTGGCAATATTAACATGGAACACACTGGTTTTGTCTTTTTGCCAGAGCTTGGCTCTATGTGTGTGTTGTTTGTGCTGACCATGGAGGAGTTGCTGACAGCGCTTACCTCGGGTTATTTTTGGGTCATGTAGAGTTGAATAGCAATGGAGAGCTTTAAGCAACCAGCTGAAAAGAAAAAAAAAATCAGTGGAGCAAACATAGTCTGAAATGACACATTCACATCATCCCCACTGCTGATACGTACAAGCAGCAAGAAGCTTCATCATATGGACCAAAGAGCAGTCTAGGCCGTGTCACTGCTGTTTCACCAACCATCTAATGTTTTTAAATCCAACTCTGAATAGAGGACTTTTTTTTTTTAAAGAGGGGGATATAAAGAGGAAGAACCTAAGTAGGCTACAGCACACAAAGTGCTCTGGGACGCGTGAAGAAAATGCAGTGTTGTGCTCTGCCCTCTGGTGGTACAATGGGAGAAGGGTGCAGAGATGCTGCCTGCTCCATCAGCTCAGGGAACGCCGTGTCCATGAACGGGCCTGGAATACTGATGCCACAGTGCAGGGGTGCAGGAGCTGCAGTCTGGCAGGCCCCAGAGAAGCACTCAGATTCATTGTCCTCTACAGAGACACAGACAAAAGAAGACCACTGACTTGTCTGTGAGGCCTTATAGTCCTAATCAATGCTGAACGCGATATGGTTGAAGAGTTTTAAGCCTCAAAAAAGCCAAAAATGTCTACATCATTTGATGCCTCGGAGGAAGAAGAGAAAATGCTCTCTGCTTGTTTATGCCTTTTTTCCACACTTTGAATTTAAGCTGAAGGACGCCCCAAAAATACTGTAAAATAAACTTCATAACAGTAAAATAAAAGTCCCAACAGCTGTGATGAAGCTCACAGTTAAACTGTAACACTGTAGCAGCACACTTGTCTGACGTCTGCATACCAGTTCAACTGACTGGAGGAATAAATACTGGAAAAGTAAAGACATCACCTCATATTGTCTAATATCCTATAACCTTACAAAATAGAGGTCCCTCAACATTGTATGTTAAGGTAGGAGAAAGATGCTAAGATACATTCGGCCACGTGAAGGAGGGAATGATGCTGAAAAAAATACTTTAAGGTTTTTCATAACTCAAATAATAAAGTAACTGAACATTGTTACTGATGAACAATGTGTGGGGATGTCTTTGATTTCATTGGGATTGTCCTGTGGTTTCTTCTAGCTGGTTGGATGGGGTTCTGAAGATGATCAATAATCAGTTACAGGTTTATTTTGATTTTAGTCATATTTATTTGGAGCATGAACTGACTGAATTTAAAAAAAAAAAAAAAACAAGACAGCCACTTATAGCCTTCAACTAAGAAGGCTTCAGATACATAAAAACACTCTAGTTAATACTAGTTAATTACTAGTTAATCTGTGAAACTAACCTTCTCCCTGAAACTTGAGACTGCAAGGTTTGGAACGCACTGGGAAAAATGGACATTCTACCAGACTGTGAAATAAATAATTTGAAAGTTTTGCCTGTTTGTTGTGTCAACCAGTACCTTCTTATGCTCTAAACAACGAGCACAAATGAACTGCGGACCTTTTTGCATCCATTTCTTAACTGTTTTTCTTTTTTGGTTTCTGATGGCAGATGAATTTTGTAGTGTGACTCATGTCCTGCCTGTTGCTGTGTGATGGTTCAGATGTTCATAACACAATGAAGTGTAAAATGTGTTTGAGAGTATCAGGATAATCGCATACTGACGATAATACAGAATGATTTATCGATACTGTGTCAAAATTGAACTTATAATATTGGAAATAACTGCTTTATCACAACTGTGCTACATCCATGCATGTGCATTTTAATGTAACCACACAAGAAATGGAAAAGATGAGGTCCTGACTGATTCTGTGTCTGTGTCAGAAATAATTAGGAGTTGGGGTTTAGGGTTCTTAGTGAATATACAGTATATCTGGGCTTTGGAGTTCAGGATGTCCTCCTGCATCCGACAGCTTGGTCCTCACCCTTTATCTCCACACACTGTGACATTACTGCTGTTTGTCACATGCCAAATACATTTTCTAACCTTCATGTTGGAAATTTAGCCAGGAGAGGAGCCACAAAAACACATCCTTAGGCCCTGTGAAAGCTACACAGCCAAGGAACATGCTGCTACAAAATACTCTTTTTTTTTAATTTGTGTTGTATTTTTGATTGGAGGTTAAAAATGATTGGAAAAGGCTCTCCATAACTTTATAATGGAGAGATAAAAAAACATAAAAGTATAAAAGCAAAAACTGGAAATTTTAAATGTTTGGTCATTTTGGTGATAATTCTTTAGAAGTTTAAACATTAATAGTCAGAAGTAGAGTTTGGTAGAGAGAATTTGTTTTGTAAAAGTGCTTCGTGGCTTTATTTAGATTTGATCATTACTGATGAAACAGTCTACATGGCGTCCATCAGGTTAGCTTACACACATTACAAAATCCTGATCACTGAAGAGAGACGCATCGCCTTTTCCTTGAAGAGCCCTGCTACCTTTCATCTGTATGCAGATACAGAAAAACAAATGCAGAAAGCCCTGATTAAGATGATTAAGATTTTCCAAAGTTGGCAAAAAAAATTTGTGTAGGAGCTGAAAGTAAGAAAAGGACGAACGTAACAGGTTTTAAAGGCTTTCACGAGATTAATAAATACAAAAAACTGTTGATCATGTATCTGTTGAAAAAGGGTCTTAGAGGGATAAAGCAGTGTGAGAGTCACTGTTGGACCAGTTGTTGCCTGTGGCCTCCTCCGTGTGTAATAATGGTCCTGAGCGTGTGGTCGTCCCCTCCGACAGTCTGTCCTCCTGTCAGACGCCACGCCACGGCGCCACCCAGCCACTTCCCCGACGCTGCAGGACGGCGTGCCTCTGACTCTCTGCCAGCCGGACGTTGACGATGCCAGCAGGCACACCAACACACAGTTGCACACACCTACTTATATGTGCAAGCAACTGCGCACACTCTCACACACTCACATAAATCAAATGCTTGGCCCTCCTCTCCACTGTCCCAGCATGCACCCTGGTTACCTGGCTGCTGTCCCACTAAGAACAGCTGCTACCACAAGACTGGACTGGAGGTTCCACTGCATGGTAGCTCACACACACATGCATACACACAAAGAATCACATAAAAGAGCCACAAACAGTACTGGCTTCATTCATCCCCAGCTCTGATGCAAGCTCATTTCAGGTGATGGAAGACTAAACCAGAAGGTAATAACTTTTTATGGGAAGATAATCAACAAAAACTGCCACAACAAACAGACATAAGCACAAAAAGATGATTATAAAGATACAAAAAACCAACAACAACAACAAAAAAAAAAAAAGCAAAAACAACAAACAGAGGAAAAAGAGACAGAAATTGATACAAAATAACCAGATTTGTTATGATAATAATGTATGCAGAATTAATGTAAAAGACACAAAATACACACAATTGCTAAAACATTGACACAGAGTGTCCACATAGGCAATAAAATGACAATGAAATAACATAAAATTACTGAGACACAAACAGGCACAGATGTATAATTACCATTAAAGGATGCAAAGCAATCAAAGACCGCACAGATAGAAAATAAACCCAGCTTGATGCAAAATGACTAAGAAGAGATACAAAAATTACCACAAAACACAAACAGTTATAACAAATAGGCAAAAATCACCACAGAGATGCAAAACAGAGGCCAACTGATTCCAATAGTGAGTAAAAAGTGAAACAGAATAACAATATGATAGAACGTGGAAACAAAATGAGAAAGTGGTGCAAAGTAACCAAAAACTGATCCCAAATTATAAGGAAAATATATCTTTTTTTGCAAAGGACCTAATCATAACCATAAAATTTTGCAAGACGACTGAGACATAAAGTAAGAGAGAAGAAGAACAAGCACAAACTAACAAACACGGCCCAAAAGCAACGTCCATAATGTGACCTGACCACAAACAACTGCAAGTACGACAAATATGTGTTTATTTCTTTCAGTCTGGTGTGTTGCTCGTCTGTAGGAGGGTCGAGGCCTTTTCCATGCCACAGTGCAGCCGTGTCTGCTTTCTTAAATCCTTTCCTACCTGCTTTCTTCATCCTCAGCTCTAAAGAGAGCTCATTTGAGATGATGTAGGACTGGACTAATAGAGTGAAATGGTGCAGGGAGGGCTTTATGAAAAGTGCACAGAGATGCTGTTTGAGCAGATGCACGGGGTCATAAAGTTAGTGCCTGCTGGGACACCTGGACTCATCTGAATGGGATACAGGGAGCAATTAACGGCATTATAATTCTTGCCCTTTCAGCGTCACATTTAGCGGGGAGGCTGTGGGGGGGTGGGGTTACGTAAAGCCGAGCTCTGCCACTGCTTTGATCTGCAGCGCTGCTTGTGCTGCAGCAGGGCAGAGGTCAGAGCCCCTGGAGGTGATTATGTAAGAGCAGGCCCATCTCCATGACTGTCCTCTGGCCACAGTGACACGGGGCTTCAGCATGCTTCCTCCTCCTGCTGCTTCTACATGTACATCAGAAACACTTCACCACAAGTGTCCTTTGGAGGATGTGGAACTGCTTTGGTAGAGAAAATGTCAAATTCTTGAAATGCGGCTGAACAGAGAACGATCGTACGTCAACTCTTTGGGCTTTCAGGTTAATAGGACGTGGGAGGGACCTTGAAAGTCTTCACAGTAGATCCACATTTTTGCTAAAAGTGCTTAATATTATGCAGGGATGTCTCAGAGAGGCGTTTTGGGGGCATCTAAATGGCCTGTAGAACCCTCTCAGGGTCTTCCTCATTACCAGCGGAAGAGGTTTTTTCAGTTTTTTAGCAGTGATGAGTCGGACTGGATGATGCTGGGGCTTAATTACCGTACAGCAACTGCTCGAGTTCTGATGTCAGCTGAATGCAAGCATTACAGCTCAAGGACACATATAGCCTGTTAAAACATGCCATGTTAGCGAAACTCTGTCTTTCCGTCCATCAGTTCTGCATAGGTGGCTGCTCTCATCACAGCTGACGCCGACCTTTTCAGCTGCAGAGACGGGACGCACTTAACAAGCTCAGTGGGCACATGAAACTGTACGTAACTCACTGTATGTGTATTCACTCATTCCCTGAAGTGTAATGACGTACACTCTGTTCATTTTCATTCTGCTTTATGAGATTTTTTGCACTTTCAGGCTTCTTCACCTTGAAGTTAAGAGGTTTTTTGTTTGCTTTGCTTTGAATAAGGTCTATTCCTAACACAAGCTTTAGAAATGTTCACATTTTGTTCTACAACATGAGGTGTGGAAGTAAATACTTCACCTGTGAATTGTGAAGCTATTCCAAAGCTGTGCCAGAGAAGGAGTTTCATAACAAGATAATGACACTAAAAAGGTTTTCAGGGACATTCAGCGTCATCACACCATGGAGATGGTGACCTTGAAGTCAGCATTGTGTAGTTTATAATTTTTCTTCTTGCCATTGCATTTATGTGTCAAAAAAAATCACGATATTATCAGATTATCTTGTTGAATAAAATAAGTATCATAACATCTTTTTTCCTCACTGCTTATTTTTGTGATCAGCTTGTGGAAAAATCCAACCAGCTTGTGTAGTGATGGAACCAGGGCTACGCTAATTTCTGTTGGCCTTGCAGTACTCTCTCTGTACCCACCAAACTACTGAGTTTGGTGAATATTTGTACACGTCATTATTAGTGGGGATGCCAGGTTCACAATACAACTACTTGCATTGTGTTGTTTTTCCTGTTCATCACTGTGTCGCGCTGCTTTAATCCTTCATTCACTGGCCACTTTATTAGGTTCAACTGCTCATTAATGCAATTAATGTATTTTATTGACCAATCACATTGCAGTAACTTGGTGCATTTAGACGTGAACACATGCTCAAGTTCAAATCAAGTGTGGGGAAGAAAGGTGATTTAAATGTCTTTGAATGTGGCACAGTTGTTGCCAGACTGCCTGCTCTGATTTAGAAACTGCAAATCTTCTGGGATTTTCTTGCACAACCATCTCCAGGGTTTACAGAGAATGGTCTGAAAACCAGAACATATCTGGGTGAATATACTTTGTTAATGTCAGCGCTCAAAGAAGACATCTCATACACCTTGTATAAGCAGTTCAGGCTGCTGCTGCTGGAGGAATGATGTTGGGTGCATTTTCAGCCCTTAGTAGCAACGGAGCATCACAGCCTGCTTTTAGATTACAGTGTACATCATGTTCCAGTAGTTTCCAAAATGATTTCTTGGACCTGAAAATGAGTTCACTGCACTGTTATGGCCTCCAGTCACCACATCTCAATCCAATGGGATGTAGTGCAACATGAGATTTGTGTCCTGGATCTGCAGTGATATCCTATCAGGACCATCTCATTTCTTTGTTCCAATTATTTTAAAGCACTTCTGATAGAAAATGCAAGCACAACTCAGTACAAGTATACTCGAAGTGACCAGTTAGTAAATGTGCAAGGTCAACTTCATTCACTTAACTGCACATCTCAACCATCATTTGAATTTAAATTATTTGAGGCGACTTGCTGCGAGATGCAGCCCGTTTAGTTTACCTTAAGCTTTTGATATAACACCTGTTAGCTGAACTCTGTCAGCTTTTCCTTCATGTCCAAAATGGCCAGGTCTGGCTGCAAACATGGCAGCTGATAAAAGTGCAAATTTCAGGCCTCGAAATAGAATTTCAGCACCTGTTGATATCAACGTAGCAACATAATAGCTGAAGTTCTTACTTGTAATGCAAGCTCTTTTTGTAGCTTAATGTTAATTAAAAAAAGACAAGGCTGTTATTCCATCTTTTGTTTTTATTGAACAACTCTGCAGAACAGTGAAGATGGTGACAGTCAAAGTAGCAGAGACATTGTAGTCCGGGACTTTAAGCAGTCTCTTCCTTGGCAATGCGGTCTTTTTTGAGGGGTCCCTGTGGAAGAGAGAAACAGAACCATCAATCATGTGACAAAACTTAATGGTCTTCCTGTTGGCTCGAAGCAGACGTGTTCCCAGAGAGTGAACAGGGAGCCAGCACAGAGAGGCACTGCTCCCCTGCCTCACTGGAGCTCACTGTGGCACTGGAATGGAACCCAGAGTTCATACTGAAGACTGAACCAGGTTACGAACAGTGCAGGACAACTCAAAAACTAACTGCCGTATTACAAAGCTTTTACTTTCAGGTGGTCAATCTTTAAAGGGGAACTTATTGGACTCATTTCCAGCTTCACCACTTTATTCATTAATTCTAGAGTAGCTTTGCATGGCTCAGATCAAAATCATCCGCACACGTCTTATCCTGGGCCTGTCGTCTGCTTAACCAGTCTGAAACTAGCCATTATAGAACAAAGTCTTACCATGAAAACTTTCTTTTCCTCCATGGTCTGGAAGCGACCATGACCGAACTTGGAGGTGGTGTCGATAAACTTGAGGTCGATCTTCTCCTGGGCACGACGGCTTGTCTGCACCAGCAGAGACTGGAGGGAGAGAGAACAAGAATCAAGTCTTTATATCCCAGAGCTTGCTTAACCAACTTTGTCTAAGAAAAGAAAAATCCTCCTAGTATGAAACTGGTCAATTAGCACAACTAATTGCTTCACTTTAGTCTCACCTTGCGCAGAGTCAGCACCCTCTTCTTGGTCCCCACAACACAGCCCTTCAACATGACAAAGTCATTCCTCACTTCTCCGTAATGGACAAATCCACCCTGTAATTAAAACACAAGGTCAATCACAGCTTCCAGGCTGGAGTGCTGACACAAAGTACAGATGTGTCTAAGATCCTACCATGGGGTTGATGCTCTTGTTGGACAGATCGTACTCTGTGGAGGCGTTGTTCTTCACCACCTTTCCGTCCTTCTGGTGGTAGCCCTGACCAATCTTGTAGATCTTCTTGTTGATCTCTGTGCGGTGGTGGTAACCCTTCTGACCAGCACGGGCCACAGAGAAGGCCACACGGGCAGGATGCCAGGCACCGATACAGGCCACCTTACGTAGACCACGATGGGTTTTGCGAGGCAGCTTCTTTGTGTGCCAACGGCTGGTGACACCTAAGAGTTGAGACATTCGGTCAGCGTCATGATAAATTCAGGTTCAACCAGCAGCTGATGCTGTGAAAGAGGCTCAAGTATCTTACCCTTGTATCCGTGACCCTTAGTGACACCAATGATGTCGATCATCTCGTCCTGGGTGAAAACTTTGTTGACAACCACAGCCTGCTCCAGCTTCTCACGGGCCCAGTCCACCTTATCAGAGATGGTGCCTCCGTTCACCTGCACCTCCATGAGATGAGCTTTCTTCTGCCTCAGGGGCAGCATACGCATCTGCAAAGAACAAAGCCTGGTTAGGACAGAAAATATGCAGTGCTCAAAAGCACACCGATAATTCTAGCTATGTAGTCTCAGAAGGAAGGCAGCATGGAAGATATCCTCATAAGTTTCGGGCGCCATGCCTGACGCGAGTTCCGTGGTCTCTTCACTGACAGACATTCAAGAAAAATCAACAGAAAATCAAGGGAACAAACCAACCTGTGTGTGGCAAATGACACGGATGACCTGGCAGTATTTTTTCATGGCTGCAAAGTCTTTCTCCAGCTGCTTCTTGCCCTCCTCATCCTGCCATTTCTTGCAGTATTTAGTGAAAGCCTTCTTCTTGGACTTGTACCTGAGAGCATGAAGCAACACATAGGTTGGCACAGGTCCTTCATAACCCCCATGAGGGGCAGCGGAAGAACGCAGTGCATAGCTGCTTGCCCTGCCTCCGTGTGGACAGAAGGGCTGTATCAGCTAGTGAGGGTTTTGGCTCATGGCACAGTTTCTAAGAAGCACTTTCCACTGGCCAGAGGAGCCCGGAGCTCATCAGGGCACGGGGCACCTGAGCGGAGCTGCCACAGAGGGCCACCGTGATGTTAGACTCGCTCAGTGAAAATGCAGTTCCTAACATTTCCACCAGCAACTAACATCTGCTTCAAGCACTTTCATTGCAACGGGATGAGCTTCATTTTGTCCCCAAGACTCACCAGTTCTTGTAGAAGCGACGCTTGCACTCATCACTCATGTGCTCAGCGAAGACTGTCTTGAAGGAGCGCAGACCACGAGGTGTGTTGACGTAACCCACAACACCAACCACGATCATGGGAGGAGTCTCCACAATGGTCACTGCCTCAACCACTTCCTTCTTGTTCACCTCTGTAAGAGAAAGCGTTGATTAATTTTGACTAATAGTTGATATAATCAGTAACTTCTTCAACTCATTAGATTTGTTTACTCATGGTAGAAACTGCGCTCAGTGCTCGACATTCAGCAAGGGGCTATAGACCCATTCTGTCCGCCCGTCGAGGGAATCATCACAGGCAGAACACCATAACTAACCCTAGACCTTTTTCACTGCAGACGAGGCTTGTTTTACAAAAAAAAAAAAATTAAATTAAAATGAGAATGACAGCCGATTAAACTTATTCAGGTTTTTAGTTTTAAAGTATCTGTATATTGTAAGATCCCCTAGGAAGGTATTAAATACTCACTTCCCATAGATATAAATGACCATCTACACAATTAGTATCATTAATTACATTTTCTTTGTTATAAGTATTATTACAGTGATATTTCAACAGAACCTGCCAAATAGTGCTTAATCTGCCATTAATGGCAGTCACTTATTTTTTCTCTGGCTGTCAAACTTTCAGGAAATAATTTAAAACTGCGTTTTTCTTTTTAATTCCAAACTTTAACACTAATGCTGAAAAAGGAGGCGATTGGTAGCTTTCATTAACTTTACCACCATCAGCAACAATGATCAAGTTAAGATGCATCGTCATGCATTTATTACACTTGCTTCTCTTGCAGACAGAAGCTAAAGTTGCTACTGTGAAAAAGGTCCAATCACCAACTATGACTTCTCTTTTTAAATTCGAGGGTTTGCTGTATTACATTTGCAGTCTAATTGCACTTACTTGAGCCAGGTCTGTCCACCTCCCGGACGATGTGAGTCATGCCGGCCTTGTAGCCCAGGAAGGCAGTCAGGTGAACGGGTTTGCTGGGGTCATCCTTGGGGAAGCTCTTGACCTTACCGCGGTGACGACGACTCCTCTTGCGGGGCAGAAAGCCCAGGGATCCGTGTCGCGGAGCCGAAAACTTACGGTGGGACTGCCAAGAGTGAAGAAGAAGAAAAAAAATTTAATCTTGTGTATCCAAGAAGTGTCCGTTATACACACGGTTCCTAGCACCTGTGAGGTGAATTTTCCACCGAAACCAGCGTGGACTCTCATTTACCACGCTAGATTCGACGTGCTAGCTTAGCTAACCGCCTTTAGCACTTTGCAGCGTGCTGCTGTCAAAACCGAATCCACCCAATAGGAACCCTAGCTTTAAGACAATCCATTTTATCCACAACTTTAATAAAATAAGTTACTGGAGACTGAGGCGGTAATAGGCAAAATAAGTACGGCCTAATTAAAGCAGCCATTTTGGCCCCAGAGTCGCTCAACACGCATACCGAAATCTTATATTTGGGATGAAAATAGCAGTGAAATCTACACAAGACTGTCATAAAATATACACTGAAATCAAACTGCATTTCTTATACATGTCAAATAGGTGGGATGCATGAGATAGAAAATGGATTGGTGCTCAGAGTACAAGCAGCAAAAGAGGATTACTCACCATTTCGTCTCCGATCCGATTGAAAGAGGCCCGGTGACGGGCAAACTGCCTGTATATACCAGAGCAAATATCGCGAGAGTCAGCGTGAAAATCTTCCAAGAAGCTCCACCCCTGGTTGGTAACGAGTATCTGTAGTAAAATAAATAAACCACTAGATGCCGCTGTTTGCTTTCACAAATTTTGCGTTACGCTCATACACAGTATGAACAATCTTTTATGTTATACTAGTCATCAGTAGCGGTTTTAGATACGGGCGACACGGGCGGTTGCCCGGGGCGGCAACCGATCGGTGCCTATGACCCCGAATGTCATAGGCACCGATCGGTTTTCTATCGCCCATTTGCTGGGAGTAAGGGCGCCCTTCGTTTGCGAGGTGCGCCTGCTGCTTGCGGCGCAGAGAGGAGAGGGCGGGGCGGCGGGGGATTCTCTGACCGGCTAGAGCAGCATCTAATAACCAACTCGCAAAATAAAACAAAATAAAAACAAACCAACAAACACGAAAATACCAGACATTATAATACAGACTTATAATTTGCACCGATGTTTTTTTCGAAATTCTATACACGAAAAGTGAGCGCGAGAGCCCTCGGTGCACCTCCTTGCTGCTGAAGTCAAAGTAAACTTTATTGTCATCTCCGCTAGAGTCCAGTATATAGAGAGACGACAAGGCTCCAGTTACAGCAGTGCAAGTAAACAAACAATATATATAAGAAGAGTAAGAAAATAAATATACACTTTAGGACTCGAGATAAAGGGATCAATAACAATTTAAAATTTACAGTTTGATGATTTAAAGTCTCACACACAACCCGTCGAAAAGGCCGGCTGCTTCCAAATTTCATTTATAATGTTGTAAATCCAAGACCATTATGTATTCATGATTTGAATCCTGGGTTGTGTGAAATCTCAGAAATGCACCCTAGACAAAGTGAATCTGTGAACTAAGGTGTAGGTGTGTTAGATCATGTTGTGGTGATCCTTGGGTTGAGGGATGGGTGTTCATACTGGAGTGCAAAATTAAAACCAATGGAAGATGGACAAGAAAAGTTCAAAGCCATCAGGTCCTCAGTTTAGAAAAAAGAGAAAAGCAGAGGAGGAGAAACGAGCAAAAGATACAGGTAAGCAGATGTGTCATTGGATAATGGCAGGACATCCTGAAACAATCAGAATCAGAATACTTTATTAATCCCTAAGGAAATTATGTGGGTTACAGTTGCTCCAAGAAGAAATGGTAAAAAAAAATAGTAACAGTAACAGACTAAACTCCAAACAATACATTATGTTACAGATTTTAATATTAATTAGTCATTGTCAATTGTTGATTTGTCCTGTTCTCATTGTATGACGAATTATGATGGCTGTTTGGTAGCCGTTTGCATACTATGCATACTCTCTCTCTCTTCATATGTGTGTGTGTGTACAACAGCTTTATGTTAATGTACAATCCTTAATATGTTTTGTCTGTGTGTTGGGGACTTATTAATATTTATACAAGTAGAAATAAGCATTTATCCTTATGTTTGCTGCTAATGTGGTGAGGTAAAATTTGCGGTTTAATGAGGAAGTACAAGAAAATATTCTAAGTCGGATAGTAAAATGCAGAAAGTAAACAGGAGTACTGGGAGGCTAGTTGCATACAAATAGAGAGAGGTGGCAGAGGAAAAGGCTTATAGCGAGTTGGATGTGAGGGTGGAAGCTGTAGTGCCTCTTCACCTCACTGTACAATACCTTGTGCAATACTTTTTGTAAATAGTCAATGGTGCAATAGACCTCAATACTTGAAATGTGCAATTCACTTGTATTTTTATTTTTATTTTTATTCCTATTTATTCTATTTATCCCCTTTGTATATTTTATTTATATTTGTCTCTGTATTTATATATGTGTGTGTATGTGTGTGTGTGTGTATATATATATATATATATATATATATATATATATATATATATATATATATATATATATATATATATAATATTCTGTAACTCTGTAACTTCTGTTGGTGCTGTGCTTTTTGGAAATCGAATTTCCCAGAGGAACCCACCCGAGGGATTAATAAAGTTCAATGTTATCTTATCTTAACTAAGGAAGATTAAAAGGACTTCTACTGACTGGCTAAGAAGAAACGGAAAAGCTGCACGGCAGGATAGGCTAAGGAGATGCACTAAAAAGTGAGGAGTGTCTTGAAAAGATGGAAAGAGTATTTTGGAGGAGCTGATGAATGAAGAAAATGAGAGAAAGAAGACAGACGGAGGTGCCTGAGGAATGGAGGTGAAGTGTACCATTGCTGGAGTGGGTGGAGCGGTCAAACAAAAGTGTAAGCGAAGGTTTACTAGATGGTTGTGAGAGCTGCTGTGATGGTTTGGAGATGGTGGCACTAATAAAATGTCAGGCAGCAGAGCAGAAGACTTTATGATTTTCATCAGCAGTGACCAGAATGGAGATTAGAAATGAGTACATCAGAGGGAGAGCTCAGGTCAAATGGTTTGAGGTGCTTTGGACATTTACAGAGGAGGGATAGTAGATACTGGACAAAGGATCCTGAAAATGGAGCTGCCAGGAAAAGAGCAAAACCTTGGAGGTTCATGGAAATATGAGGACATGCAGAGGACTGGTGTAACAGATGCTAGGGACAGGACGAGAGCATCCAGACAATCAGCCAAAGATTTCAAACTTTCTGTTTGGTGATTTAAAAGGAAAATTACTTTTATCCCAAATCAATGTGTGTGCCCATTGGGTAATCTAATAAATAGTGAGCCAACATAACTTAACGCATAAGTGAAATTTTATTAAATAGTGGTCATTTACAATACCACATCATAGGAAATAAGTCACTCATTGCATAAAGATGAAGCCACCTTCAGATTTCACACATACAAAAAAGAAAACACAAAGGACACACAATCACATTTAGCTTGCAATTTAAGGCAGAAATATTTTGTTTCATGACCCAGTGTTTTTGTTCATTGCAGATAAGAAGTCCAAAACTTTTATGAGCAGAGATTTTCTCCTTTTTGTTATTGCTTTTTGTAACAAGCCTCCCAACATTTTTTGGTGACATCTGTGACTTTTGAGAAGTTTGCTGCAGTGGTTTTCACAGAAGATTATGTCACGTAATTGGAATAATCGTATTATTTATTCCAATAAGGCCTGCTTCAATTTAGCCAAACTAATGTAAGGTTATCCTTGAAAACCCACAGTATGGCTTTCCTCATTTACAAACATTTTTTAAAAAGAAGCTTAAGTTGCTTTTTATGATTTCATTTCACAGCACTTGTTTTGCAAACGTAAGAGTGCTCCGAATCTATCCAGCATACGAACCATATCGTTTACTCATCTACACAGCAGATAAATGTCAAAATTGTCATGCTTTACATTGACAGGAAGTCTTCAGGCCTGCACACACCATGCAGTCTGTCGCACAATCCAAAGTGCAGGAAAAGAAACATTTTCCTTTCACCCGATAAGGATGCAGTCTTTAAGGTGGTTTCCCTCCCCCACTGTCCTGGATAGCAGGTGAGCAGGTTCAGGGTCTTCACTGAGATTTACTCCTCATTTCCTCCGTTTCATTGGAAAAATGAGAGCACAATAAGACTACAATGATTTGGTACATGTTCCTTTACATAACCACTAAACAAAGTTTCTATCTTTTAAACTTTACTCCATTAAGCACACAAAGTTTGTGGTCCCAGAAAATCTCTGCCTGGGATTCAGGCTCCTTATTGTGTCCAGGGATGCGGGGTAAGTGGTGAGGTGCGTGGATCTGCAAAAAAAAGAAATCTCCACAAATGGGCTGACTCTTCAGACTTGTCCTGAATTATTCTCTGCATGTTTTGCTGTGACAAACAACCAGCGGCACAGTGACCGCCTTCACAATGCCAGCTGCTCTCGATCAAGGTTCATCTTTTGGAAGAAGGCCTTTCCAAACTCATAGCTGCTTATCATAACAGCGCAGGCTGGGGCCACTTTGATCACCCTGGGCATGAAACCTGGGGAAAATAAACATGTTATTTTTATGCAAAGCACACATTATAAGTTTCAGTTGGCATACAATCGGATAAATGTGTACCTGCAAAAAGGCCCCTGTAGCCCAACTCGGCCCGTATTTCCTTCATGATGTGCCAGGTGGATGACGTTCTCTTCACAGAAACTAGAGGGCATAAGAAGAACATCAGTATGTAAATTTCACACAACGTAAGTGCCTACATCATGAACGCATGTCATGCGCAGACCTCCCAAAGTGTCCATCTCTCCCAGCTCGATCTGTCTGCGAGTCTTCACAACATCGAAGGGCAGCGTCAGGATTGCAGCGATCTAAACACAGCAGATGGAAAGAGTCATAAACTGTGCTATATGCAATATGACTAAGTGCCAGTTTAGTTCAGGGCAACACAGGAAACATTTACTCAGCAATGATTGGTTTACTGGGCAGTAAGAGCCATCACAAAAGGAGTTAGATACACATCTGCATGAATGTTTTACAGGCAGCAAAGTTAGACTTTTATTCCCTTAAACAATGGATCTGTAGAGTTTCAGACTCTTAATGTTTCTGCACAAAGATCAGTCCATAAAGAAAACAAACAGTGCAGTATTGCAGACATTGGTGCATGTTACGTGGATTTCCACCATGATTAAAAGTTCTTTTTCATGAATTGCAGTAGATGTTAGCTGCACTTGAAAGGAAACTATTTATATCACCAGTTGGGTAATTATTGCTCGAGTAACATCACAGTGTGAATGTGTGACCGACACTGGCCTGATTCCCCCAAGTTATCCAATGCAGTCTCTCAGACTTTGGTATCAGGTGCTTTAGTGTTATAAAGTCATTCACATAAATTTATGAGCATGGTAATCGCAGTAGGTGAGCAAAAGAAAGCACTGTTTTCCATAGCGGCACATTTTTTAAAGTTTATTATCATTTGGGTTCAAGCAGAAACTAACTCTGCTTCAGCGATATCAGTACAGGTGTCAGATATCCTAACATTTAACATGCTTAACAACTGTAACAAAGGGCAGGTGTGCAGAGTACTCACTGCTCCAGAAACAGCTCCTGCAGTAAAGCTGATAGAGAAGTTGGCCTGAGGAACTTCAGACTGTTCACAAAGCCGGGCCTTCACCATTTCATAGTTAAACCAGTACAAAGCTGCAAACACAGAGATTGGTAATTTGTTACTTTGGTCCACATTAGAGTCAAACTACTGTCTTTTCAGCTGCTCTTCTGTGGATTTCTACATTTAGAAATTCTCTGAAATTAACCAACACTTAACTTTGACCAGTACGAGCTCCTCTTGGCTGCAAACTCAAAAGAAAGAACTCCAAACATCAGCAGCACGCTAGAGAATTTATGGAAGCCAATTGCTCTCCGTGTCCCAATTACCAGGACAAAGAGCAGCATAAATTGACGTTTTTACTTCCTCCTTATCAAAATAGTTAAATGAAGTGGAAATAGAAGCCTTACAGTCAATAAATACTGGTAAAGAGAAAATCTATTCTGCAGCTCAAATGCGGTGCAGTAAAAATTAAGCACAATGCTACACCTATTTTGTTACCAGGGGGCCTCTATAAGATTTTCAAGGCGAAAAGGGTTAGAGGTTATTATGGGAGACTAAATCGAAGGTCTAGGATAAATGTTCTCCTTGTCAAATCCGTGGAGCTAATTTATGATTTATGGCAGTGAGCTTCATAAGCTTATGGTTATGAGGCTTCTGGAAGAGTTTCATCGATGACAACAAGGAAAGAGTCCTATTTTAACAAAAAGACGTCTGTTTAGAACAGACTGAAGGGAGTGGTGGAATAACAATGCTGCAGGAGTGGTTAGACAAGTTTCTGTGGCGCACTGGTAGGGATGGGTATCGAAAACCAGTTCTTGTTGAGAACTGGTTCCCACTGTTTCAATTCCTTGGAATTGTTTGCCATTTTTGCAAACGATTCCCTTATCGATTCCAGTCGCCCCGAATTACGTTACCACGTTGCGGAGCGTCATTTACCTGGCAGGAAACACGGCGCCTAAGCAGCTCAAACGCTCAAAAGTTTGGTTATATTTTACGAGAACAGATGACAACAGGGCAACTTGCAATACTTGCAAAGTAGATATTTCATTTAAGGGAGGAAACACTACGAATATGCAAAAGCATTTGCTCACAAAACACACGATAACCTTAGATGAATGTCGTGTTTTTAATTCCGCTCCGGACTCGTGAATCTCAACCCAGCAGCAGCGGTAACGTTTGCACGTCCTCTCCCGTTAATGCGGCAGGTAAATAATCAACTAACAGTGCATATTATGTTAGCGCAATCTGCCTTATTACAAAACCTGCCATTACTGTGCATTTAGGTGACCATGATGAGACAGACAGAGTCTGGCTGGCTCAGATGCTGCCAGTTCTCGCTGCAGTCTACCGGTAGCGTCTCCTTTCAGGCCAGGATAGACGAATGTCACCGAGCAGTGACTAAGTTTGTGGTAAAAGGCTTGAACACATTTGCCACAGCAGATGCCCCCGATTTTCATTAAGTGAATGTGTTTAATTGTAGGCAGGGACATTACTGGATATTCTTGTGTAATTGCTACTGAATAATTTATGTTATACTTTGTTATTGCTAGAGAAGAATATTTATTTTACATTTACAATTTTTTTTCCTGGGGACCCTGTGACACCCCATTGATCTCACTGTTGGGTTTGTAAGGCCATGTTACTCCTAAATTTCTATCTTGTTCAAAGAGAAGATATAAAACAAACTTCTGAGCTAATCGACCTTAGTGTTCTCCTTTTTTAAAAAGAATCGATAAAGAATCGAATCGTTAAACAGAATCGAAAATGGAATCGGAATCGTGAAAATCTTATCAATACCCATCCCTACGCACTAGCATGTTAAGTGTAATCAACATGATGTGTCACACCTGAAAAGGGTACATCTCTGAGAATGGTGGGTCCCCAGCCCCTCCACAGGGACAGAAGTCCATTCTGGGCCACAGCAGAGCGGATACATGTCCGCAGCTCGCTGTAGGACAGCTGACGGGACTGCATCTTGGTCCTGACCAGTTCCAGTGGGCTAATCACCGTCACGGCTCCCACTGCAAAACAGACACAAAGGTTTCACTTAAAGAGCACTGTCAGTACTTTGCTGTGATTTCTGTGTGGGGAGCTTTTGTTTTATTCCATGCACTTACATCTGGCAAGACCCCCAGCAACAAGAGGGACATGACTGCCCTGAAGACCCACACCGAATGTCAGGAAGTCCCGCAACTGGTCGTAGCAGGTGAAGTAAATGACAGTGGCAGGTACTGCCATCACCCTGTTAACATAAACAAACAAAGGTTTCGAACAGAGGAACTGCACACTTTGCAACATATCAATGGAAAGTTCTCATAAAATTATAATAATATGCAAATTTTTTTACTAGAATGAGACTGACGTGTCAGGTACTAAAATGCAGCTTTAGCGCAAGGAAGTACTTTATTAAACCAAGTTCTGCTATTTATTTTTTGTTTTTTTAATTTCTTCTCTTTTCTCCAAGACACTCCCGGTTTCCTTTTCTCTAAAACTCAGTGATATTTAATTCAGTTGAAGCTATGCACATTGAGTGCAATGCTCCAAATACTACACTCTTTCAAAATAAAACTGTACTTACTTAAAGTTTAAGAAATTTAATTCTGAATTTAGGTCTTCTTACACTTCAGTTCTGTGTCTATTCTACGAGTACTGAAACTTTACTAGATGTTACTCACAAAGTTGGTGGTAGCCCGCTCCACAGAGACCGAAGACCTTCATGGCGAGTGATTTTCACAAATGCATCCTGTCGCACAAACAAAAAACAAAAAAGAGAGCTTATATGATGTTAATTGTAAACCAATTGTAGGAAAAACAAAGCCACTAATGCATGACTACTCACAAGAGTCCCGCTGAACTGAGTTGGCTTTTTGTACCAGCTGGTGCAACTGGTTCTATTCTGACAAACATAGATGTGATCCATCAGCCCATTACAATACAGGAAACACTTCCCTGTGAGGAGGCACATGAGGTGGTCAGAGGAAGAGAAAACCACACTCAGATTATTAGCTATTAAAAAGACAAACAAACAAAAAACAACTATGATTAAAAAACAAAATTAGCACATCTCACAATAGCAATGTGAAACTACAAGTGTTTCCTAAACTGAGTCACACAAGCCTTCACACAGGAGAGAAATGTCATTAATAATACAGGCAAAAGCAATGACCGCACAGCTGCTCTGTAGATAACACAGTCCTGTCCTTGCCTCTGCCGGTTTATTTAGTGCCGATTACCGAGAAACCTTTCAAATAAAGTCTAAAAAAAAAAAAAAAAAAAAAAAAAGAGGCAGAATTCACATGAATGTATTTACAAGGGGAACTTTCTGTTTTCACTACCAGAAGACATTTGTTTTTAAAGCAGAAAACCAGGTATGCTAATCTACATCTGATCAAGTGTTAGCAACGGCGGGGCAAATACTTACACTTGGAATGACGTGAGACACCATCCCACGGAGCAGAAAAAGACGCTGAAGCTATGAAAGCGAAGGACAGAGCACAAACACAGGAGGACAGGTTTAGTGGGGTTAATGTTAAGAGCAAAGCATCACAGTAAAACATGTTAAAAGCAAACTCAGTAAACCACAAAAGAACAAGAGGTCCTACCTTGGTGGAACGGTGTCTGCTGAGCCTGCAGCCTGATCTTCACAACGTCTAGTGGCGTGACTGCAAACACAAGAATGAATTTAGTTATCACAACCACACAAGAGCTGATAAACAATTAACTGAGTGCCAATGCTAAGACACAGAGAACAACTCCAGCCTTTGTTTCTTTCTCACCAAACAGAGATGTGATGAGGGCTCCAGTGCCAGAGGCCAGCATCTGCTGCACTGGAGAGATCGCAGCCACGGGGCCACTGCCGCCTCGCTCGCCCATCCTGCCAACCTGTCAAGACCAAGAGAAACAGCATGTCACACCAAGGTTTCAATCACATTAATATTTAAAACCATAGCTTTAAAAAATGCTCTCCACCCTTAAAAAAGTTGTAGTGGTTCAAACATGGTCTTGCACTTAAACTAATTGATCAATTATCAGCAGCAGTTTGAGATTAATTTAATAGTTATTATTCAATAACCTGTCTAATCCTTGCAGTTCTGGAGTCAAGAATAGTGTAATTATGTTGTAATACCCATCTTGAAAAATAAACTACAACTAAAAGTTTTCAGACAATAAAAACTTGGGTCAAAAAGCTAAAAAAGCAAATCTAAATGTGAAATTTAAAAGTATAATTACACATGTGTGAGAATGTAAACTGAGATAACACGAGGTGTATATTAACTAAACTTGACAGAGCTGCCTTACCATTTTACACAACACTATCTCCCTGTTATGTAAAACTGTGAGGAAGGAGTGTCAGTGACTCAAAGGATCAGTAACCAAACACTGAGTTTGCAGCTGGATCAGTATCCGGTTAGATCACAATTCCTAGTGTGTGACTCCTGCTCCTGAGAGCCTTCAAATTACTGTCACTAAAACCCTTTTAAAAAGTCTTTTCAAGTTTCACAGACTTTGTATTCGTCTCCATGCATTACGAAGAGTTAAACTGTCATATAATGCTCAGAATTCACTCTGAGAAGCTTGAATTTAAGGAAATTAAGAAATATAAACCAGACAAAACTGGAAGCCAGGTTTCTTTTTTTGGGCTTATTTATATGATGATAAAAAGAAACAACTTAAAGGAAGTGGAACATCTGGAGGAGGAAAAGCACTGTTATTGACAGTATTTCAGTTCATTGTTAAGACACAGTTCATCATTTCTATTTGACACAAATTTAAGTGCAAAAAGAACAACTATGTGAGTAGGAAGGGTGAGTCTACAGTAGGTGGAGTTGTTAAAGCATTATGATAACTTATCTATAACACGCATGCCTTGTCTTCTTGCCCACTCCTAAATGATGGAGCATGTTGCAGAAAAAAAACCCAGACAACTTTGTTTAAACAAAATAAAGTTAAAGAAAACATGCACTGCATTGTGAAAACTTCCTTACTGTGTAGTTGACCTCTGCTTCCTTGGCTAACTTTATTATAGTTTAGAGTGACAAGAATAGCCCTCAGCCTTGGTCTTCCCAATAAGCTTCTTTGTCTGGCCAAGTCTCCTTCCACCAAGTGCCCACAACACAC
Source organism: Maylandia zebra (assembly GCF_041146795.1). Lineage (NCBI taxonomy): Eukaryota > Metazoa > Chordata > Actinopteri > Cichliformes > Cichlidae > Maylandia > Maylandia zebra. Next base: position 32,534,322 of record NC_135170.1, on the reverse strand, counting down.
ATGCAGCTCAACAGCTCCTTCTCCCTTTTTAATCTCTCTTACACAATGCTGCATGGATAATTGTCACGTCTGACGCCAGATAAACATTTCACATGTGCTGACAGAACATGAGAGACTGCAGATTACATGCTTCTCTGCAAACAAAACAAAACAAAAAAACTGCTGCATAACACAGCGGATGCACGAAGACATCGCGTGCTAGGACATTGTGTTCTTTCCCCCACTTAAGTTAGCTGACTTTGGTTGTAATAGAATTAAAACATGTGAAGTCCAGATAGATAAGAGGAGGAATAGCTGCCTTTCAAGGCAGCTGTGAATGCAGTGATCACATTCACTGAAGCAAACCTTTCTGAAATGTGCTGTCAGCCACCTGCGTTTCACTGCACATTATCTGAGTCGCTAGCTAGCTAGCTGTTTACAAGCGACGTTTCTCACCTCTGCTTTAGCTATGAGCGTTGCCGGGAAACACACAGGTGTCTTCACCCATATCAGTTAAGAGCTACACCATTCTGCCGTGCTTCGTCTGATTATTCGGGTGCTCCACCGTGGATAACCCGTAAACATCTTGTTGGAGGCAGCTTAGCTCGCCTCAGAGTGCAGGTTACAAGCTATGCACGTCGACTTCATAATCATGAACGCGCAGTCATGGGCGTATCATAACCGCAGGAGGCCTGTGCGCATGATTTGTAGATCCGGACTGATCAGGAATGGACTCGCTTGGCCCCGCCCCGCCGCCCCCCCCCCCCCCCCCCCCCCCCCCCCCCCCGTCGCTACCGTTGCTTTGGCGCCACCTGGAGGACCCATTGCACTTCGCTGACACATGAAAAACAGTTTTTCCGTTAGTCAGGCGTATCCGTATCCTGAACAACGAAGCATCACACTTTACACAAGAAAAAAAAGGGACATCCATTCATTACACTGTAATTAAAGTGCCGCGTTTAAATCCTCCCAGACGTTTACATTGATAAATAAACTGTAGTCAACATGATTTATGAAAGGGTTACAAAATAAAGACATGATCTATTTAGCATGACTTTGCTTTATTCTGTCTCCATTCCAATTAACCCGCTACTTTTTCTTCAGTTACAATATCTTGATAGAAGTGTTATGTTATAAGTTATGTTGTGTGTCTGCTGCCCTCTTGGCCAAATGTCTCTTGAAAAGTAGATAGATAGATAGATAGATAGATAGATAGATAGATAGATAGATAGATAGATAGATAGATAGATAGATAGATAGATAGATAGATAGATAGATAGATAGATAGATAGATAGATAGATTGAGAGTCACTTTTGCAAAAACCGAAATTGCAAATAGTATTATTGTTATTATTATTTTTGACAGATTATAGACAAAAAACTCTTGCACAACCGTCTGAATATGGCCGATCATTTTCGGGCAAATACCAGAAACTTTTTGGCAGCCAAACACTGTACCACACAAACAGCGTGATATCGTTAGCAATCCGTATTTTCTTATTAGTCACAGGCTCTTATTGCATTTTTAATGGCTGTAAATAAATATGCTTCTTTGAAATTCTCAACTATGCCTGTACTACGTTGTTTTATGAATATTAAAAACTGATTCATTGAAGAGACAGAGCTGGCGTTAAAAGGTGTACAGCAACATTAAGGCACCTCCTCTCCCTCCCCTTTCGGGGTGTGTTCAAGACTGCAGGCTATCATTTGTGTCATTTTGTGGCGAGACTCTTGTGAAACACCTGCTCACAACAGCCCTTCTGTTCATTTTTTTTCAATAAAGGTAAGAGCATCAAAAACTTTATTTCGTCTATCATTGCATTTATGCATGTATCGGTGCGGGCCTTATAAAAAGCTGTTTTAAGTTTCACAGTCTGTGTATTTATCTTGCAATATAAAGAGTTCAACTGTGTCGCTCAGAATTTCCCCTGAGAGGCTAGATTTTTAGGTTAAATAAGGAATATAAACCAGACGAAAGTGAAAGTGGATTTATTTCATTTTAGACTGTGCATTTGTTTTGCTTATTCATATGACGATAAAAGAAACATCTTCAATAAAGTTGAACATCTGGAGAAAGAAGAAAACCACTATTTTGTCAAAGACAACATTTGAGCTCAGTGTTTAGACCCGGTTCATCACTTTTATTTGACATTTTCCCTTTAAAACTCGAACCGAGCTGACCAGATAGCCGAGATTCGGTTTTTTTGGAGACAGACATAAGGAATATAACGAGACACCACTGGCATGACTGCCCGAGCATGGTTATCAAACTCTTTGTGACCTGATAAGATCAAGAATGTGTGCAGAATTTTAATGTACAAATATCATTTATCGTGGTGGTCAGTGAAAGAGAAATCCCCCCCTTCCGCCAGTTTCACTTTCCATTTGTGTGCCTTTTGCTTTTCCCCCTCCAGATGCAGAAGTGGGTTGTGATCTGCTGGGCCGCCCTGGCTGTGGTTGGTGCTGATGTGTGTCCAGATGGAGGGCTGTGTAAAGAAGGGGAAACCTGCTGCAACAGCCCAGCAAACGGTTACGGGTGTTGCCGATATGAAAACGTAAGGCCAGGTGTTATTATACCATCATGCAACTTGAGTGTTCACGACAATGTAATTATATTTATTGTACTTGTTTTAATTGGCTTCCTTTTTGCAGTAAGAGTGGGGGGGGGGACCCCAACGGATATCCATTTGGGTTCATGTTCTGCTAGTAACTCATTTAAACCAAGTTTTGATGTATGAAAATCTCACAATCTCTAAAAACAAAACAAAAAACAAATGTATAGAAACGTTTCTGAGAGACGTCGGACATCTACAATTATAATCAGAAGAAATGATTGCTGTTATTGATGAGTTGGTTTACTTAAAACCAGAATCAGACCTGTTGTAAATTATTTTGCTATACGACATTTGTTTAAATCAATAAAAATCTATTAGCTTTATATATTAGTATGAACAGTTTCATTCACATCAACTAAATGCATTCCTATAGACTAAAAACAGCCCAGCTTATTAGTCATCAAGTATGTAAATATTAAAGAGTAAAATGTGTAGTGTTCACATCTTCATGGTAACTGGACAAAATCTTCTATAGATTTCTGTTTTAAAATAACTCCAAAAGTGCAAAAGGGAGGAATTCCATCCTAACCTACTGAGCAAAGCTGCAGTACGTCACCTTCAGTGTAGGTAAATTGTCCCTTTGTCTATAGTTAAATGTACATGTGAGATAACCCTTCACTTATACTTTAAAGTAAATATAATTATGCAGCGATACTATTCACCCTCAGCTGTGTTTTACTACTTTGAAATCCAGATAGAAGGACGTGCCGCTTTCCCTCAATGTGATAGCTGTTTCAAACTTTGGTAGTCAAAGTGTTTCTACTACTGCTGTCTCCTCAGGCTGAGTGCTGTGATGATCACATCCACTGCTGTCCAGAGGGCACAGTCTGTAATAAAGCCTTATCTGGCTGTATTAATACCACCCTGACCATCCCCTGGGTGAAAAGAACCCCTGCTGATCAGCCCAAAGTCTCTAAAGTAAGCGTCGTCACACGTTAGTTGTTTTCTGTCACAAAGTCAGATTAAATAATCGTGGTGGATTAAAAGAAGTAATACTGTCCTCTTTCCCACCTTCTGACCACTCAGTCCTTCAGGATGATCAAGACATACGAGAGTCAGGAAGACGACAACATCTGCCCCGACCTGTCACGATGCCCTGCTGAGTATTCCTGTCTGAAGGGTTTGACGAAGTTTGGCTGCTGTCCTCTAACTCAGGTAAGCTAACCACCACAAATAAGACGTGCTTCACATACTTAAGTAGCACTGAGTGGAAAAACAAAGTGAGTGATGACACTAATCTTTTATTTGTGGTTCATTCCTGTGAAGGAATCTTGAATCTAGGAGGGGATTTCCATACATACACACCGATCAACCACATGATTAAAACTCGTTATTCTAATATTGTGCAGCCAAAAGAGCTCTGATCAGAAGGGGTACTCACTCAGGGTCTCTGAAAGTTTTCACTACCAGGAAATTGGTGGCAGAGTTAGTCTGCAAATTTTTGGGTGACTGGTACATATCAGATTAACTTGCATATGATTACTAAGTACATGGCAACAAGATGGTTGTCTATTCACTTCACCTGTCAGTAGCTTTGATGTTTTGGATAACAGGTTCACGTATTTTGTCCCCTTGTCATATTTAGTTATTGTCATATTCATTTCCAGCATCATCTCACTTCCTTTAAAGCTCCCTGGTTGTTACTGTACTTTGGGTACGGCATGTTTAAACATCTTTCACTTCTGTTTTGCATCTTGAATCACACCACTATAACAAAGGTCGGTGCTGAACAACATAGTACAGTTTGGTAAAACTACACCTCCCTTCTCTTTGCTTTTCTAAAGAGTCACTCTAAATAAATCTTAACTTTTTTTTGCAAACTGCATTTAAGCTGTTAACAACTCCACCTGCTGTTACAGAACATCCATTAGGAAAGCTATGGATATTTCCCTTACCCACCCCACAGGCTCTCGTGGGAAAAAGTAAAAAGATGTCTTTATGTCACTGGGTTACAGTAGGAAGTCGAATCTATTTAAACAACATGCACTTTAGAAGACTTTTGTTTATCATCTTGAGTCTTCTGTTTAAAGGGAAAGCTCTAACAGAAATTGGCTCAGATCTACAAATCCTTTTGTTATGTATGACCAATACTTCAGTATCTTTCACCAGCACCAACGCAACAATTATTTATGTCTCGTCTCATTTTTTTTTTCTGCTTGTATTTTATTTTAATTTCAATTTAGGGATTTATCTTTTTTAATTTCCAGATTTATAGCTAACGGTCTTTCAACTGATAAACAGCAAAGTCCCTAACCATTTAATCGATGCCATGAAAAAGACACTTGCACAGTGATAGAGCTTACTTCCTCTCAAAAGAGGATCTTTCTTTGATGCTTTGTTTGCATAGCTGGTTGACCCACTAAGCTTCTACACTTTACCGAGGACATTCAGTGCTTTGGAATAGATTTTTGCTCTTGTTACAAGTTTAATGTAAACTTACCTGCCACTTAATTAGCTACACCTTCTAGCTTGGTCAAGCCCCTCATTTCAAAAAGCCAAACCTCCATGGCGCATAACATGCTTGTTGTATAATTGCAGTCTCCTCATATAACAAGCACCTTTAGTTACTAACTAAATATCTTTTTGCATCTTGAACTTTGCAAAGAGATGTTTCTCAGAGATTCTGGTACATTGACATGATAACATCAGATTCAGATCCATGATGTGAACCTCCTCTTCCACCATATTCAAAAAGTGTTCTGTTGGACCCAGATTTATGACTGTGGAGATCTTTTGAGTGCATTGACCTCATTGTCATGTCAAGAAACTACGTTGAGCTGGTCTGAGCTTTTGTGGTGTGGTGCATTAACCGGCTGGAGGCAGCCATCAGGAGTTAGGTATATTGCAGCCATACGAGGATGGACACGGTCAGCAGCACACAGGCTGTGGCATTTAAAAGATATTCAGTTAGTACTAAATGCACCACGAAAACATCCTCCAAACATCACACCACCACCAGCTTTAATATATTAGTAGAATGGCAGCTGAAAAAGTGTCCCTAATAAACTGGCTGGAGATTGTAAAAGCGGTTTCTGCTTGCACTAAAACAGCAGCTGGTCGTTTGTTACTCTTTATTTCACTGAACCTTTTTTCCTCTTTGAAATCTTTCATTTACTGCATGAATAGATAAACAGTTCCAATGCTTTTGTTTAATTCATAATTCTTGATTTCCTCACTGCTATCAGGGAATCTCCTGCCCCGATGGCAAACACTGCTGCCCTGAGGGCCACGACTGCAGCTCAGACAGCCGAGGCTGCATCAAAAAAGGTTCAACTTCCCCGCCAAAGTATCATAATTCAGTCGTATCACTATTCCTTTTCCTGTTTTGAGTTTTGATGTTCATGTGATATTGTTGCAGAGCTCGTGGTTACAGTTCTATGCAGCGATGGCATTTCAGAGTGCCCAGATGGTACCACCTGCTGTGAAACAAATGACGGGAAATGGGCATGCTGTCCACTATCAAAGGTACAAAATGCTACTCCATACCATGAGTGAGATCATGAATGACAAAAAAGTCAAATTATGGATTTGCATGTCCTGCATTGACGTCCAGTTATCGTGACTTAATGGTGTTTTATTATTTTCCATGTGAACAGGCCGTGTGCTGCGCTGACAAGATACACTGCTGCTCTGAAGGGACCACATGTGATGTCGAGCATTCCAAATGCATTGACTCTTCTACCAAGAAAGAGATGCCAATGTGGGCAAAGCTCCCTGCCAGAGTGAGAGCAGCTTGGGAAAACCAGAAAGGTCAGAAATTTTTAATAGACTGTTTTGCTGTGAACGTTAAGCTTAGTTCCTTGTTCTCACTAAGTATTTGAAAGTGTGTGTGTGTGTGTTTATCTTAATCTTTGTGTTTTTCTGTTCCCAGAAGAAGTGCCAGTTGAAGCAGTGAATAACACAGGAACAGAAAACGCCCCCAAAGTCACCACAGCCAATCTGCTTCCTCCATCTGGTAAGACAGTAAATGTGTCATCAGTTGCTAAGGCAGCTGCAGGTGAGACTATCCCCATGAAACAAATAATGTAGAACAATGAGACTGGAAAAAAAAGCACATGATTTATCACAAGACACATAAAGGTGATTCCATCTCAAGTTTCAACATCTTAAAATGACTGCTGAGAATTTTTTGCTTCGTATGTCAAATGCTTTCCAAGATATTATTTTTTAAAAGGTGGTCCACTGACTCACTTTCGGGCCATTTTTTTTGGCATTGTCGGTTTTTAGGTGTGCCAGTGCGTGCATGATTAATGGTTCAGGTAAATCTTTTTTTCTCTTACCAGTTTCATTATTTCCTGGTAATGACAAGACAAATCTGGCGCTGATAGGCAGGTCTATCCAGCTATAATTAAATGTTGCAACACCCCGCCTTCAATGAATGTTTTTGTTTGGTGGTAGTTTTTCCCTTACCAAGCCTGCTAACTATTACAACATATTTATAATGCTTGTTCAGAAACATCACTGTAACTCATGAAAAACGTCAAAATATTACAGTGCAGGCAGCCCAGTTTGAACTTTTAATATGATATTGAAGGTAAAAGGGGGAGCCGCTGCAACGACCCACTCTGAAATCAGTGGAAGCATTTTGGTGGGACAAGCCGGAATCCTAAGAACAAATAACGCACAGATACAGATACCTGCTAAGTAACATGCAAATAGAATTTTACACTTTTTGGATGTGCTGTTACTACAAATAACCACACAGAAAGCCACATTTTTTATTTTTATGTGTCAATTCTTGTGTGTATTAAAAAAACAAAAACAACTTTGTATGGCAAGTATGGTCAAGAGGTCCAGTTCTGTGAATCAACAGTTTAGCAGTCCTGTCTGCATTCACCAGTCACTCAAATCAGCCACAGCCTAACTTTAAGTTTCAATAAACAATAAATAATCTAAACTCTTACCAGAAGAGCTGAAGCTGTTATAGCTGCAAATGGTGGGCCGACATCATATTAAACCCTTTGGGTTAAGAACAGGATGTCACTGAAGTTCATATGCGTGTGAAGAGAGATGAGTGAATACTTTTGGCAATATACATCATTGGTTCTGCTGTTAGTCCAATATGCATTTTCAATTCAAATATATATTTTTAATGTGATGATTTTTGTTGCAATGTCATGGAACAAAAAAACACTGAGGCTGAGGGGCAGAAACCTGAAGCACCACATGGTTTGTTTGACAGATCAAACTTGACAGTCAACCTTTAAAAGTACTTGGAAAAAGGAGAAGTTTTATTTTTAAAGAATGGCTTTTGTAGCATGACATCTAAATTGTTCCAGTATGTGTGACTGTATTGGTAAATACTTCCTCATATAACACAGACTGCTCCAAACTGACTCTGATTTGGCTACAAGAGAAAGGAATAGTGGTGAATGCAGCTGTCTTAATATAACAGTGCTTTTGCCTGCATTACTTCTGCCCAAAACAGCTCTGTTCCTCCTCAGTTCCTGCCAACTATAAATGAGTTATATCTTTATTTAGACAGGAATTATTTATCTTTCCTCCATGAGCCAATCAAATGGTTCACAATAAATTCGCTGTGTTTTGTGCACAGCAGGACACACATCTCTGATTAGCTTTAACTATGGTGCATCCTCTTCATTCTCATATTTCCACCATTTGGTCTGAATTTAATGTCATCATTACATCTCTATCATGGTACAACACAAATGACCGTATTGGAGTCATTTGGACAGTTGCCCCTTGTGACTTAAAGCAGGCTTCTTTAGACCAAGGAAGTTATTCAATTCAGTTAAAGTTTTAGTACAGTTTTATTTATATAGCACCGATTCAAAACAAAAGTCGCCTCACTATAAGCTTTATTAAAAGAAATGTTTTAACAGTAAACACGGTGTTTGCCCCCTCAATCCAAACTGGGATTGAGGGCTCCCAGTCTACTTCGAAAAACCCTACGAACCACAAGTAAACCTGCAGTCCGAAAGTGAAATGCACTATTGGAATAATATGGTTTTATGAGGTGTGGATAACATATGACAGGCCCTGATCATTCAGGACTTTGTGTTTCAGGAGAAACATTTTATATTTAATTTGCAGTTGTGTAATTGTTTTAGTCTTTTATTTAAATACAATTAAAATGTTTGCAGTTTCGAGTTCATGAATTCTTAGTCAGAGAATGGATGTCTTTACTGACAGGTATTTAAGTAAAACAAAAATATTGAAAGACGTGTCCCTAGTCTGTGGTAAATTATACTAGTTTTTATGTTATATGCATTTTTTTACTGTCATAACTCAGAAATAATATTTAATTGATTGGGGCGTCTTCGTTTTCTTTAATTTTGTTCGTGTTCAAACTCACTGACAACTGACATTGCTCCATAACACTGCGAGTGGTCAAAGAGTGCACCAGGTAATTTTAGTAATTATAACATGGAACTGTTATTGTCGTCAATTCCAAATTTGACAAAATCTCATGATGATCTCGCTGGTTGTTCGTATCACTTATCAAATGGTTCATGAGGATGATTATTACATTCAGTCAGTGGAAGTGAGGGCTCACAACGATGGCAGTCATGAAACATTAGTGGATTAATTTTTTTCTCAATGTCTTTTCTCCAGCAAACGATGTTCCATGTGACGATACATCAGCCTGTCCTGATGGCACCACCTGCTGTAAAACCCAAGAAGGTGGCTGGGCCTGCTGTCCAATGCCAGAGGTACAGTATTACCATCTATCCATCCATTTTCTTAGCTGGCTTCCTTTGTTGGGAGAGGAAGAGGGGAGAGAAGATGGGTGATGGGATGGCAGGGCACAAGCATCAAAGCCCTGACTGCCATTTATTTAACAGTTTCTCTTTAGCATTTCAGGTGTTTTTAGTATATTGACACCTTTCTGTCTGTGCTGTGATTTCATTTCCAGGCTGTTTGTTGTGAAGACTTCATACACTGTTGTCCCAAAGGGAAGAAATGTAACTTGGAGGCTCAAACCTGTGAAGACGGCCTGATGTCTGTGCCCTGGGCCAAGAAGGTTCCTGCAATCATAAAGCAGAAGGTAGAGGTGAAGGATGTTCCATGTGACGATACATCAGCCTGTCCTGATGGCACCACCTGCTGTAAAACCCAAGAAGGTGGCTGGGCCTGCTGTCCAATGCCAGAGGTACAGTATTACCATCTATCCGTCAATTTTCTTAACTGGCTTTCTTTGTCAGGCTTGGAGGGGCAAGGGGAGGGCAGGGCAGGGCACAAGCAAACATCAAAGCCTCGCCTGATATTTATTTAACAGTTTCTGTTTAACATTTCAGGTGTTTTTAGTATATTGACAGCTTTCTGTCTGTGCTGTCATTTTGTTTCCAGGCTGTTTGTTGTGAAGACTTCATACACTGTTGTCCAAAGGGGAAGAAATGTAACTTGGAGGCTCAAACCTGTGAAGGCGGCGTGATCTCTGTGCCCTGGGCCAAGAAGGTTCCTGCAATCATAAAGCAGAAGGTAGAGGTGAAGGATGTTCCATGTGACGATACATCAGCCTGTCCTGATGGCACCACCTGCTGTAAAACCCAAGAAGGTGGCTGGGCCTGCTGTCCAATGCCAGAGGTACAGTGTTACCATCTATCCATCCATATTCTTAAACACTTGTCCACTTCATGGATGAGGGAATGGCTTGAACCTATCCTGGCTCTCATGGGATGGGATAAGGGGCAGATTACACCTTGGATAGGTCTCCTGTCTATTGCAGGGCTAACACATACCACACAGCCTCGTCTCACATGTGTTTCAAAGTTCCTATTTATATATGTAACTACTTGTAGTTTAAGGTGTTTTTTTATCCTGTAATTTCATTTCCAGGCTGTTTGTTGTGAAGACTTCATACACTGTTGTCCCAAAGGGAAGAAATGTAACTTGAAGGCTCAAACCTGTGAAGACGGCCTGATCTCTGTGCCCTGGGCCAAGAAGCTCCCTGCAATCATAAAGCAGAAGGTAGAGGTGAAGGATGTTCCATGTGACGATACATCAGCCTGTCCTGATGGCACCACCTGCTGTAAAACCCAAGAAGGTGGCTGGGCCTGCTGTCCAATGCCAGAGGTACAGTATTACCATCTATACATCCATTTTCTTAAATGCTTGTCAATTTCAGGGTTGGCGGGGAGAGGGGAGGGCAGGATGAACACATATTACACAGCTCTGTCTGCCATTTATTTAGACATTTCTGTTTAAATGTATAATTACTTGCAGTTTAAGGTCATTTTAGTATATTGATGGTATTCTGTTCGCCCTAATTCCAGGCTGTTTGCTGTGAAGACTTCATACACTGTTGTCCCAAAGGGAAGAAATGTAACTTGAAGGCTCAAACCTGTGAAGACGGCCTGATGTCTGTGCCCTGGGCCAAGAAGCTCCCTGCAATCATAAAGCAGAAGGTAGAGGTGAAGGATGTTCCATGTGACGATACATCAGCCTGTCCTGATGGCACCACCTGCTGTAAAACCCAAGAAGGTGGCTGGGCCTGCTGTCCAATGCCAGAGGTACAGTATTACCATCTATCCGTCAATTTTCTTAACTGGCTTTCTTTGTCAGGCTTGGAGGGGCAAGGGGAGGGCAGGGCAGGGCACAAGCAAACATCAAAGCCTTGTCTGATATTTATTTAACAGTTTCTGTTTAACATTTCAGGTGTTTTTAGTATATTGACAGCTTTCTGTCTGTGCTGTCATTTTGTTTCCAGGCTGTTTGTTGTGAAGACTTCATACACTGTTGTCCAAAGGGGAAGAAATGTAACTTGGAGGCTCAAACCTGTGAAGGCGGCGTGATCTCTGTGCCCTGGGCCAAGAAGGTTCCTGCAATCATAAAGCAGAAGGTAGAGGTGAAGGATGTTCCATGTGACGATACATCAGCCTGTCCTGATGGCACCACCTGCTGTAAAACCCAAGAAGGTGGCTGGGCCTGCTGTCCAATGCCAGAGGTACAGTGTTACCATCTATCCATCCATATTCTTAAACACTTGTCCACTTCATGGATGAGGGAATGGCTTGAACCTATCCTGGCTCTCATGGGATGGGATAAGGGGCATATTACACCTTGGATAGGTCTCCTGTCTATTGCAGGGCTAACACATACCACACAGCCTCGTCTCACATGTGTTTCAAAGTTCCTATTTATATATGTAACTACTTGTAGTTTAAGGTGTTTTTTTATCCTGTAATTTCATTTCCAGGCTGTTTGTTGTGAAGACTTCATACACTGTTGTCCCAAAGGGAAGAAATGTAACTTGAAGGCTCAAACCTGTGAAGACGGCCTGATCTCTGTGCCCTGGGCCAAGAAGGTTCCTGCAATCATAAAGCAGAAGGTAGAGGTGAAGGATGTTCCATGTGACGATACATCAGCCTGTCCTGATGGCACAACCTGCTGTAAAACCCAAGAAGGTGGCTGGGCCTGCTGTCCAATGCCAGAGGTACAGTATTACCATCTATACATCCATTTTCTTAAATGCTTGTCAATTTCAGGGTTGGCGGGGAGAGGGGAGGGCAGGATGAACACATATTACACAGCTCTGTCTGCCATTTATTTAGACATTTCTGTTTAAATGTATAATTACTTGCAGTTTAAGGTGTTTTAAATATATTGATGGTGTTCTGTTTGCCCTAATTCCAGGCTGTTTGTTGTGAAGACTTCATACACTGTTGTCCCAAAGGGAAGAAATGTAACTTGAAGGCTCAAACCTGTGAAGACGGCCTGATGTCTGTGCCCTGGGCCAAGAAGCTCCCTGCAATCATAAAGCAGAAGGTAGAGGTGAAGGATGTTCCATGTGACGATACATCAGCCTGTCCTGATGGCACCACCTGCTGTAAAACCCAAGAAGGTGGCTGGGCCTGCTGTCCAATGCCAGAGGTACAGTATTACCATCTATCCGTCAATTTTCTTAACTGGTTTTCTTTGTCAGGCTTGGAGGGGCAAGGGGAGGGCAGGGCAGGGCACAAGCAAACATCAAAGCCTCGCCTGATATTTATTTAACAGTTTCTGTTTAACATTTCAGGTGTTTTTAGTATATTGACAGCTTTCTGTCTGTGCTGTCATTTTGTTTCCAGGCTGTTTGTTGTGACGACTTCATACACTGTTGTCCAAAGGGGAAGAAATGTAACTTGGAGGCTCAAACCTGTGAAGACGGCCTGATGTCTGTGCCCTGGGCCAAGAAGGTTCCTGCAATCATAAAGCAGAAGGTAGAGGTGAAGGATGTTCCATGTGACGATACATCAGCCTGTCCTGATGGCACCACCTGCTGTAAAACCAAAGAAGGTGGCTGGGCCTGCTGTCCAATGCCAGAGGTACAGTGTTACCATCTATTAATTTGTCTTGATGCATGCCTAATCATGCAGGTACCGTCAAGTGGTCTTAAATGTAAAATGGTAAATGGCCTGTATTTATATAGCGCTTTAAATGTACACCCTGTTGATGTATCTTCGGTACACTATACAGACTTGGTGTAGATTCCCCGGGCATAGCCTGTGGCATGAAGTCCGGTCAATAGTATTGCCTTGTTGTAACTGCTTCAGACAATCTATCACCCTCGTAATGGGAAGGGGGCTAAGGAAAGCTCCAGCCAATCCAGGAGAGAAGGACAACTGGTTGCCTAAGCGAAAATCCTTAGTGATCCATTATGTGTCAGGAGGATCGTAACAGTTGAAACAAATTTTTTTTTAAACGCCGCGTCTCTGTGGCTTTAAAACCCCAAAACACGGTGGACCAAAAATTGGCCCACCCCAAGGATCAGGTCCCCCGACACAAACAGAATAATTTAGTGTACACTGTTAGGTGACAGGAGGATTGTCATGATTTATATCATGGGGGAACCCAAACAACCTGTGGCGAAACCGTTGGCACAACACAGAAGAGCTAACTCGTCAGGCCAGGACTCCGCAGTCTATTTACACCTACAGGTCAATGGACACTCTTTCAGTGATGAGGATGTACACATCCTGGACAGTGAGGAACACTCGTTTAAGCGGGGATTCAAGGAGGCTATTTGGGTGAAAAGGGAAAGACCATCTCTGAATCGAGGGGGAGGTCTAAGGGTACATCTTTCACCATCGTACAATGCTGTGATTACAGCCTTCCCCAACTCTCTGTGACTGGAGTGGTTGTTAATCAATAGTCATGACAATTTGCATAGTAACGATCAAGGAACTGACCTCACAGCCCATTGTTCATTCAGTGGGCTAGTTTCAGACATTGTGCAAATGTACTGTTTATAAGGTTGGGGAAACCTGCAGTCAGCTGAGACCAAAGAAGTCACTTGGATGAGTGATGAAATGTTTCTCCCACTGACAAGGCTACGTCCAGATGAGCAGAATCAAACTTCTGGGGCATCTATTAATTCATTTCCCTAACTGCTTTACTTTGTCAGGCTTGAAGGGTAAAAGGCAGAGGAGGCGAGGACAGGGCATAAGCATACACCACAGCCTCGTCTGATATTTATTTAACAGTTTCTGTTTAACATTTCAGGTGTTTTTAGTATATTGACACCTTTCTGTCTGTGCTGTCATTTCATTTCCAGGCTGTTTGTTGTGACGACTTCATACACTGTTGTCCCAAAGGGAAGAAATGTAACTTGGAGGCTCAAACCTGTGAAGACGGCGTGATCTCTGTGCCCTGGGCCAAGAAGGTTCCTGCAATCATAAAGCAGAAGGTAGAGGTGAAGGATGTTCCATGTGACGATACATCAGCCTGTCCTGATGGCACCACCTGCTGTAAAACCCAAGAAGGTGGCTGGGCCTGCTGTCCATTGCCAGAGGTACAGTATTACCATTTATCCATCCATTTTTTTAAATGCTTTTCAATTTGGAGGAGAGAGGGGAGTGCAGTGCGAACAAACACTACTGAGTCTCGTCTGCCATTTATTTAGACATTTCTGCTTAAATGTATAATTACTTGCAGTTTAAGGTGTTTTAAATATATTGATGGTGTTCTGTTTGCCCTAATTCCAGGCTGTTTGTTGTGAAGACTTCATACACTGTTGTCCCAAAGGGAAGAAATGTAACTTGGAGGCTCAAACCTGTGAAGACGGCCTGATGTCTGTGCCCTGGGCCAAGAAGGTTCCTGCAATCATAAAGCAGAAGGTAGAGGTGAAGGATGTTCCATGTGACGATACATCAGCCTGTCCTGATGGCACCACCTGCTGTAAAACCCAAGAAGGTGGTTGGGCCTGCTGTCCAATGCCAGAGGTACAGTATTACCATTTATCCATCCATTTTTTTAAATGCTTTTCAATTTGGAGGAGAGAGGGGAGTGCAGTGCGAACAAACACTACTGAGTCTCGTCTGCCATTTATTTAGACATTTCTGCTTAAATGTATAATTACTTGCAGTTTAAGGTGTTTTAAATATATTGATGGTGTTCTGTTTGCCCTAATTCCAGGCTGTTTGTTGTGAAGACTTCATACACTGTTGTCCCAAAGGGAAGAAATGTAACTTGGAGGCTCAAACCTGTGAAGACGGCGTGATCTCTGTGCCCTGGGCCAAGAAGCTTCCTGCAATCATAAAGCAGAAGGTAGAGGAGAAGAAAGTTCCTTGTGATCACACAGCAGCCTGTCCTGATGGCACCACCTGCTGTAAAACCCAAGAAGGTCGCTGGGCCTGCTGTCCATTGCCAGAGGTTAGCATTGGACTGAAATCGGTTTTTAGACCACATTTCTCAAAAGTACTTTATTAACACACACAGAATGTCAAATTTACACCAAACAGAAAACTGTTGGTAACCTAAAGTTCCGTCACTCTGGATGGCTGCATGCAGCTATCACCAGGAACCTGTTAGTTAAAGGAGCTTAAACTGCTGTACGTGCTGTATGTCCTGCATCTTTTACAAAAACTGGAGACCACTTGAGTATCATATTGATGAGGTAAAAGTTGACTTACAGTGACAAAGCTACCAATACATGCCTAAGCATGTTGCTGGCTAAGTTACAGCTAGTAAAGCGAATATTCTTTACACCACCACGGTGACACAGTGGTTTCGTGGTTGATGATGGAGTGATGTAGATAAAGTGTACAGAAAATAAAGAGTCTGTGGTTAAAAATGTGACTTGTTAAGAGTGTAAAATTACTCTGAGGTCAGTAAGACTGGACAAGTGCGTTGTAACGGTGAGTGTGTTACATGATTTACTGCTGCACCCACTTTACTTAAAAACAAAAGAAAGTTCTGTGACTGCACTAACCCTTGTCTTTGCTAGCCTCTGCACAGACACAGTTTGTTTGTGTAGTGCGTGACAAAAAATAAAAGCAGGTTGTTGTATTTCTAGAAATATCAAATAATATCTTTAATCTACATTGCATTTAACCTGTTTTATTTTTGTCAACATTGCTCTGCCAAGCATTGTCAGGCTTCTGTTTGTATTTGAACTTGACTATCTGTGACTGACTGCACTTTTGTCTTTTTGCATAAAAGGCGGTCTGCTGTGACGATCACAAACACTGCTGCCCGAGCGGCACCACCTGTGACCCGACCGCCGTGTCTTGCAATGGCCCATCAGGCTCAACTCCCATGCTACAGAAGGTACCTGCGTTCACTACTGAAGCACCTACTACTGTGCAGCCTACAACTGAGAGTCCAACAACAAGCGCTAAATCGGAGGAGGAGGACAAAGAAGAAGAAGGCATGATTAACTGTGATGCCCACACCAGCTGCCCTCAGTCGACCACCTGCTGCTACATGAAGAATTTTAAAAAGTGGGGCTGCTGTCCGCTGCCTGAGGTGAGCTCTGCTTTTTCACAGCATCACTGACCTCGTGTCTCCTCCATCTGTTATTAAACATCAATATGCAGCAGCCCAGCGCATATTTGTCACAGTTTAATTTTATAATGACAGGAGGACATACAGAAAGTGTCAATAAGGTCTTGTTCTCATCCATCTTTTCTAAAATGGTTGCTTCTATTGGCAGTCATTGGAAGAGTCAACATTAACGTCACTATTACTTTGCATCCTAACAATGCTTACACGTATGTGTCACATCTATGAGTCATACTTCCACTCCTGATATAAACGGCGGTTTTGGAAGAGAATGCAAATTTGTAATTTTTTTCACACAACACAATTGAGGCAGTTGATGTTTACTATGATTACCAGCCAGTCCACAAACACCAATCAAACATATTGCTTGAATAAGTTGTGCAGTACAGCACAGTTTCATTTGCAAAGCTGTTGTCATTTAATCCTCCAATATGTAAAGAAATGCTTCACTAACTCTACACTAACACACTGTCAGTTATTACACACCTTGGGCCGTCAGTAACATTTCCCAGGTTTTGAAAAAAAGCTTATTTTTACACCACAGTGGTTTTGTTGATGTCTTTTGTGTAGCTGAAGATTATTTGTCCTTCTACAATACAAGAAAGAGAAAAATCCAGTACAAGAAAATAAGATAGTTTAGATCATTTTAAAAGCCAACCTCTTTTAGGACCTGGCAAGATTCAAAACATCCTGAAGAAGTTGCAAGAGATCTTAAAAGAAGATTAGATGGTTTATTTTAGACCATGTGGTGTGAGGTATGTGTGTGAGTGTGTGTGTGGAGGGCGGGGGAACCACACAGATCACCAAGCAGTTTTTAGGCCGGCTGAGTTTTTTCATTCCTAAAACTTCCTTTGAAGCTTATGAAAGAAAAACCTGCCGCCCACACTGCAGTCACGGAAGATGTTAACTGAATGTCACCTGTTCATCAAGCCCCAAAAAAGCACAACTAGACATCATCTTTAGCCCTAATTTGCATGGTGATATCCTGTTTTTCTGTTTCACATCTTTTCTCATATTCCTGTTGAGAACTGGCGACTTTAGCAGCTTACAGGCCACAGTCACTCAAATGAACTCGAATGAACTTTATTTTGGTTGCCACTCTGAATTTATAATAGTCATTTATAAACTGATGTGTCTTTAAGTTTCTAGAATAGAATTTCAGCATCTTCTTCAGACTCTCTATAACCTTTATATATACACCAATGAAAAAAGAAGTGAAACAGCAGAATTGATGAAGTGAAAGCCACTGCTCATGTTTTCACTTCTCCCCAGGCGGTGTGCTGTGAGGATGGGAGTCACTGCTGTCCTAACCAGTACAAATGTGACAATAGCCGCACGTCGTGCATAAAAGGAGAAGTTGTGATTCCATGGTACACCAAAATTCCAGCCATTACCAGCGACGAGGCCGAGCCCTACTCTGTCCAGTGCGAAGGTGCAAGCCAGTGTCCTGAACAAACCAGCTGCTGCAAGCTGTTCACAGGCGAGTGGGGCTGCTGTCCACTCAAAAATGTGAGTGCATGAAAATATCATATACCCTGGTAGCCGTCTCATCAGGTCAGGCTTTGCCTATGCAAACTGGGGACTATAATTTGCACCAACTATGTGTCTGCAGGCTGTTTGCTGTCCGGATAAGGAGCACTGTTGCCCGCAGGGTTACACCTGTGACATCTTATCCAGATCCTGCCAGAAGCTCATCATGATGCAGCTGGAGAGAGTCCCACTGACACCAGTGTATCTACTTGAGCCTCAACCCCAGCTCAGCCCAACAAAGCACAAAGACATCAAGTGCGATGAACAGACCAATTGCGGGCATGATGAAACTTGCTGCAGGACTTCTGCCACTTCCTGGGGCTGCTGTCCATCTTCTAACGTATGATTTACAGAAACTAGTCCTGCTTCCTTCCTCCTGCTTTATGTTAACTGTCAGGGAGAGCTGAGAACTGTCAGTAAGCCAAGGGCTCCAAAATTTTTCATATGCTTACCTCAGAAAAGGGAGGCTGCACCTCTTGACTGCCTTCAGGCTCACTGCTATTTTGAGATCACTCCTGGAAAGTCCAGTTTTAGGTCAGCAGATGAAAGTAATTTTATTTTACAGCCAAAGTAGTATTTCCTCATTTTGTACTATATACAGTAATTCCCTAGATTTCAGTTCCATCCTTCAGTGAAATTATAACCCTTTACACAGTTAGGTTACCTTTTACCAGACTGCAAACTCAACCATTTTACCCTCTAATTAGTTTGTAAACATATATTCACTGCTCGAGATTCAACATGAGCTCCATTGTAAACAAATTAGTAGGTTAAACCACTGTTGACATGAATAGGTTTTAAACTAATATGTTGTATAAATATGTAGGCCTCTAAACAGAGCCATAAGGAGAACTTTGCTACTTAAAAAAATTAGTGGTATTACTGTTGTGTTTTCATGTAATACTAAAAGGCAAATCTGTACTTACATTGCAGCATCTTTTTTAAAAAATGCCTTATAAAGCATCACAACGTCTGAATTGTGAGGTTTTGTGCCAATAAAAAGGGAGCGTGTATGAGTTAAGTAAACCATTCAGTTTTTTTTACAGACTTTCCTCCCTCTGTCCTCCCTCTAGGCGGTGTGCTGCAGCGACATGAAGCACTGCTGCCCGACCGGGTACACCTGTACGGAAGAAAACTCCTGCATCCAGAACTCCAAGCTTTACTGGCCCAACTGGCACGTGTTCCTCGCCAACAAAAAAAGAGCCCTAATTGTGTGAAAACACCACCTCTAAACTGTTACTAGTTTTAGTTTTTGCATATAACGCACTAATGGAGAAAGAATTCTACATTAATTTCAAAATGCTTTGTTTTTAAATGACACTTTGAAAACGATTTGCACCTCAGTTGCTAAGATGTTTGCAATCTTGAAGTTGAACATTTTGGTCTGAATGCACCTAATTATATAGATGACCGTGTGACTAATGTATTTAAGGAGTTATCTTTGTTATTCCAAGCACACTCAGTTTGTCACTTGAAATGCTACTCCATCCACAATAGAAGACAATCGAAACACTCCACTTGTCAGTCATCTGTTTCTTTAAGACTTGCTGCAGCTGCCTTCTGTTGAAAAGGTTATTTCTTTATCAATAATAGTCAATCAGTCAAAACCTGATTCAATATCTTTCATCATTCTGAACATTCAGTCTGATCATTTAATGATTTTGTGGTGTAATTACTCATTAAATCTTGGGTTCATAATTTTGTGCATTGGATTAGTAATCTGTGTTAATGAGGCAAAGGTGAAGAAATTCATGCTTGGATGATCTTACCCTGTCAAAGTGTCACATTATCCATTAAATCAATAAAAAAGAAGTGACATTATTAAAAGTTGTCCAGTCACTTATTGTGGTTTATTAGAAAGGGCTGTGAAAAAAGAAAATGCAGTTTATGAATGCTGTTATATTTAGTTTTATATTTATTTTACAGTGCCAATGTCTGCTATAAATAACATTATAATATATATTTTGTTCTTTGGTATAAGTAGAAATAATTGTTCTCCTTTGTCACATTTCAAAAAGGCCATGCAAATGATAAAAAGAAAACAGGTGTTACAATAAGGAAGTCCACTACAATTTCACGTAAAAGATTACCTGGCCTGTTTTCCTTTATCCTTACTTCCGGCACAGAATTTCACTTTTTAGGCTGACGTCGTACTGCTGGAGATTTGACTTTTATTTTTTTTAATTTTTGAAACCGTGATTTCAGCTTTTATGTGGGCTCGTGCTGCCTCCTGTCTACCAGCAGTAAAAATTACAGCTTAAGTGGAAATCCAAACATCCGATTCTACGTTTCAAAATAATAGTCTAACCCGGAGAAGTAAGTTTCTTGATTAAATATCAAAACTGTTTTTTTAAAGAGCTAAAACAACAAATAAAAATAAAATATTTAAAAACAAATGATAAAAATACGACACTTAAATGAACTGTGAAATTATTTATTACATTAATCGAAAGCTTAAAGTTACATGTTCGCAGTAATGGTGTGTTTTATACATTGTATAAATATATAGAGGGACGTTAAAATGGGATTTGGCAGGTGGGGTAATTAATGAAAAGTAAGTCACAGAATTATTTCGTTTGTGAGGTCCAGTAGATTTTCCTTTGAGTGCAGAATGGGATCAGCTGATCTGCTTCTCCGGTACTCAGTGCAATTACATTCAAGATATAATTAAATGTTTCATTTCCAACGGGGTCCCTTTAGCTCATTTAGCTCATCCTTTTATGCACGTATGCATTTCCGATATTAAGGTAAACGTTTATTTAAACTTTTATTTTGAAGACATGCGAGCCCAGTTTCCGGCAATTGACTCCGTTTACTTGACGTGCCTGCGTTTTGACGTGTGAATCATCCTTCCTCCTAAGATGGCGTTGCACCTGTTCTGTCTGTGTTGATTCTACTTGTTTTCGGCTCGGCATTAGAAAATAAACGATCTTCCAAGCGTCGACATTAAAGCGGACACGGTTCCGAAGCGAGGTCGGCTGTTCAAAGATGTCCACAGACGAGCTGTCAGCCTCGGATAGCGAGGCTGTGCTAGCCGGAGCAGGGGAGCGGTGGGCTCCGGTGGGCGCTGTGGCTAGCCCCGAGGATGAGAGCGGGAGCTGCGGCAGGGGCGCTCATTCGAGGCAGAGATGCTCGACGTCGGCCAGCGAGGAGGAAATGACCTCCCGGCTGAGGAGGCTCGAGGAGGAGCAGGACTTACTAAACTCCTCTCTCCTCGCACTCACCTCTCACTTCGCTCAGGTCCAGTTCAGACTGAAGCAGATCGTTCACGCACAGAGCGAGGAGAAGGAGAGGATGCTGGCAGACCTGGAGGAGTTCGCCTTCAGGGGATGCCCGCATGTGGTGGGCTGCAGGGCTCAGGACACCAAGCAGCTGGAGAACTCGGTGAGGACTCTGATTTTATACTTCCTCCAGACAGTGCGCAGACGAGAAGTGTCATAATTTTAAAATAAATATTTCCTTGTGTTGCTCTGTAATTGATTCCTATTATTACTCACATTCACTCCATATATTAGGATTGCTGTATATTATTGGTATTTTGTACCAAAAGGTTGAAAAGCTGTTTCTGTGTCAGCATTAAAATTGGATAAACATTGCATACCTGTACTAATTGGTTTCGTTTTCCAGCCTCCTCCTTTTCTGTCTTTTCTGATGGGTAAATGCTCATAGCGCTATTAAACTGCCCAACATGCGCACATTTACTCTCTAGCAGCCAGTTATTCTGATTAAAGTGTCTTTATTGCATCACAGGATTGCCTGCTGCGCCCACCTGTGTGTTCCTGCAGAACTCTTATCTCTCATGGAAAAAAAATGTCTCCTATTGTCTTTTGTCACAGGCGTGTGAGTCACAGCGGCGCAGGCTCAATAAAAATGCCTCGAGCAGATCTCAGTCTGTTTAATAAAGGCTTGTGTTTGCACAGGGAAATTGAAGCCACCTGCTTTGTTCCTTTTCTTCTTCTTCTTTTTAACCCCTCTTCGGCCACAGCCTTGTCCTCGTTAGCTGCTGTGTGTGTGACTATAGATTTTCCTCATGTGTTTGACCTAAAAGCCCTTTTTCTTTGTCTCCCCTGTTGCATGCTTTGCTTGCAGGGCGATCTGGTGAGTATGAAGCGATACCTGATGTCTCGTTGAGAGTTTGGTTTGTGTAAAAGTCCTGTTCAGTGTTTGTCAGACCTTGAAGTGGCCCAAATATTCTGTTTTTTTGTGTGTTTTCATCTTAACTGGAAAATGCTGGGAACAAAATTTCCGTTTGTTGATGCTGGCAAAGCGTCCACACTGGTGTCTGTTTGTTACATGGGGCGATCGTGGCTCAAGAGTTAGGAGTTCACCTTGTAATCGGAAGGTTGCCGGTTCGAGCCCCGGCTTGGACAGTCTCGGTCGTTGTGTCCTTGGGCAAGACACTTCACCCGTTGCCTACTGGTGGTGGTCAGAGGGCCCGGTGGCGCCAGTGTCCGGCAGCCTCGCCTCTGTCAGTGCGCCCCAGGGTGGCTGTGGCTACAATGTAGCTTGCCATCACCAGTGTGTGAATGGGTGGATGACTGGATATGTAAAGCGCTTTGGGGTCCTTAGGGACTAGTAAAGCGCTATATAAATACAGGCCATTTACCATGTTACATGCTGTTTCAGTGTTGTGATGCTCACACTGTCAGCTCCTCCTGTCTGTAAAATCTAGAGTGACTGTTTGTGTTTTTCTCCTGTCAGAGTGAGAGGGAGAAGAGGGAACGTCTGGAAGCACAGAGGGAAAAACAGAAGGATCTCATTTTCCAGCTGAAGACACAGCTGGATGATCTTGAGCGCTTTGCCTACCAGGAGGGAAGCTACGACTCACTGCCGCAGTCCGTCGTCATGGAGAGACAGAAGGTGGGTTTGTGTCAATGCAAACATCACAGCACTTAAATGCTGTTTACAGGTTTTCCTGACAGCCTTCAATCCCTGTTTCTCTTTTAATCTTTACAACCTCCAAAGTGCAAATAAAAACTTCAGGCTCTTCCACCGTCTGAAGTGTCTTCGAGTACTTTCATAAACATTACATTATGCTGAGCAATATAATGTGATGTTTGCGTGTTTCAGTTCAGGTCAAATATCTGACCTCAGCGTGCCCCAGGTTTTGTAAGGATAAGCTGTTTCTCTCATACCTATTAATACTTATTAAAAAGTACAGAGGTTATCCTGTAATCACAAAGCTGTACAAGTAGTTATATTTATATTTGAGTTATTTTTGTGCCATTTCTTTGTTAGCATATATGAAGGTTATATAACAGGAAATCAAAGTTGGTTTGATCTGGAAGGGTGAGGAACTTGAGACTAAAGCGAAAGATTTCGCTGTCAGGAAGATGGCTCTTTTATCTAGGGGAGATCACTGTTAGATAACCTGCTCGAGATCACATTATGTTCAGAAGGGTTTTTTTTAAAATAAGGGTTTTTTTTAAAGTACAACATTTCCACAGATTAATTCGCGACTATAAGCTCTAAGAGCAAAAGAGTTTCTCAGCTGAGCCAATCCATTATTCATTAGACTTTTGAACTGTGTGTTAGTGATGCCACTGAATGAAGCCATGCAAACATGAGAAAGTCGAAGTGATCTCCATGATGTCATCGGCCAAATTTGGAGCGATTGTGGCTCAAGAGTTGGGAGTTCGCTGGAAGGTTGCCAGTTCGAGCCCTGGCTTAGACAGTCTCAGTCGTTGTGTCCTTGGGCAAGACACTTCACCTGTTGCCTACTGGTGGTGGTCAGAGGGCCCGGTGGCGCCAGTGTCCGGGAGCCTCGCCTCTGTCAGTGCGCCCCAGGGTGGCTGTGGCTACAATGTAGCTGCCATCACCAGTGTGTGAATGGGTGGATGACTGGATGTGTAAAGCGCTTTGGGGTCCTTAGGGACTAGTAATGCGCTATACAAATACAGGCCATTTATCTGTTGAGTGTGCAAATAAGCAACTTTCAACAGCAACATATTTAAACAGCCATCAAGTTTAAATTTAAGAATGCCCTTAACATTCAAAAGCTTCTACTCCCTCTTGGAGGCAGTGACAATACGCAAAAGGCGTTTAAGCTTCAGCCTGTCTTGTGCTTTCCAGGTCATCATTGACGAGTTGATCAAAAAGTTGGATGTAAACCTGAACGAGGACATCGGGAACTTGTCACCTGAGGAGCTGAGGCAGAGAGTGGACGCTGCCATCGCTCAGATAGTGAACCCAGCCAGAGTCAAAGAGCAGCTGGTGGAGCAGCTCAAAACGCAAATCAGGGATCTGGAGATGTTCATCAACTTCATCCAGGGTACACAGCCTTCTGAGCCGTGGTTTTACTAGCAATGAGATTCATTTTTAATTTCATTCACATGATAACTTTGACATTTTCTTCCACAAGATGAGGTGGGGAACCCTCTTTTGTCAGATGGACGCAGCCAGCAGCCACGCGCAGCAGGGACCAATACCAGATCTCCAGGAGCAAAGAAGAAAGGTCAGACACTCTGTGTGTTTGTTGTATACAGAGATTTCTTAACTGTAGCTTTGATAACACAGGGTACAGTTTTTTTTGCTTTGTAGCGTTTGTAAAATAAAGTCTTTAAAATGTGTGCGTTCCTAATATGCGTTTTTCTTGTGGTTCTTCCTGCTGCAGTGGACCCAGAGCAGGCCCAGAAGATGCGAGAGACCGGCCTGCAGCTGATCCAGAAGGCCCTGGCCGTGCTGCAAATCTTCGCTGCCAGCCAATTTGGCTGCGCGACCGGACACGTCCCCCAGAGCATGTGGCCTCAGGATCTGTGCGGGCAGGACTACGGACCCCTGCTGCAGCGTCTGGAGGCAGCTGTGGAGAAGGTGCGAGTTCTGGGATCGCATAGGCACCCATCTGTCGAACACGTGGTCAATTACACCAGCAGCTCCACACTGGGGGCCCGAGACGAGCTGACGACGTCTGTGAGGAAGGAGCTGGCCATTGCTCTGAAAGACTTGTTGGCTCACGGCCTCTTTTCACCCTCTCAGACCATGAGCGTAGTGCTGGCACCCATCTCCTGCCTTCTGCCTTACAGACCGGTCTCACAAACCATGCACCCATGGGAACTCTTTGTGAAGTACTACCACTCCAAAAACGGGAAGGCCTTCGTAGAGTCACCGGCCCGCCAGCTCTCTCAGTCCTTCGGCCTGCACGTTGGTAGCGGCCCGGTAACCGTCACGCCTAAGCAGTCTCTGCTGTGGGCCGTTCACACTGTGCTGAAGGAGCATGGACGTTACAAGCGAGGACCGGACTCGGAGTTCAAAGCTCTGGTGTGCATGGCTCTGAATGAGCAGCGGCTCGTATCGTGGCTCAACCTGCTGTGCAAGTCGGGCACTCTGATACACCCGCACTATCACTCCTGGAGTTACATGGCGCAGACCGGCTTCGAAGGAGCCCTGCGCATCCTGGGTCGCATCAGCCACCTCAGGTTCAACCTCCCTGTGGATCTGGCTGTTCGGCAGCTGAAGAACATTAAAGATGCTTTCTGAGGATGAGAGTGTTTGTTTTATCAGCTGAACTAAACTGCTCTTACCAAACATTCAGGACCAAAAGCATGACTTTGCTTTAAGTATGTAGCCTTTTAAAGGTTATCTAAGCAGCAACCCTTCTAAAGTTAAGTGCAAGTATGTGATGTCTACACTACATGCATGGGTGATAATGTCGTGTTAGTCTGCATTCCTGCTATATTAAAATATCAAAGACTCAGCTGCTTGTACTGTAAAAATGCCTTATTGTGGAGATGGAGATTACCTCATCTTTAGCCTTCCTGACCTTAGCGACCTGTGCTGCTCATCATACTGTATCATTCCCCTGTCGTACCTGTTAGTGGCCTGAGCTATGCAGCAAACATTGTGTGAGAGTTTTACAGTAATCGCTACTGTAATTTCCAGTCTGACAATCCAGGAAGCAAATGAACGAGCGGGAAGTTTGCTCTACCGTGGCCTCTCCATGGTAAACAAGAGCTGTCACGGGTGCTTGTTCTCAGTGAAAAGTGCAGTGGCTTCTGTTTGCGAATGAATAATTCAGCTGGTAAATCATGTGTAGCAAACTGGCTAAACGGCAGCACTTAGGTCAGCCCGTAAAGGAAAACGTGCGATATGGTTTCCTCTGCTGAGGAAAACCCAGATGTGGGTGGTGTTATGTAAGAAATATGCAGCTGTAGCAGATGAAGCTGGTGTCACTTCTGGTGTTTCAGGTTTGAAAAAGCATTTTGACCCTGTATAAACTGCTGCTTTCCTCCTGCTTTCAGGTGTAGTTCAATCCAGCTCATATGGATGAGAATATCCCAAAACTGACATAATTGTAGGATGTAAACTTTTGTTTTGTTTTTTTTCCATCATCCTGAGACCAGCTCAGTTGCGCGTCCTATATAACTGAATGTATAAACCGTAGATGCTATTAAGTCAGAGTTCACCCCAAAATTGAGTTTCTATATGCTATCGTTTGGCTGTTAGTGCTGCTTGTTATGATTTGAAGCCAAAACATCGTGAGATTCATTGGGAATTCCCCCACCCTGTGACCCTGTGACATGCTAGCTTCAAGAGGAGGGCCAGACTGCACAGTTCCTGAACCCACCTCCTGCCTGGTAGTTGGCACCGACGGTACAAA
Organism: Maylandia zebra; assembly: GCF_041146795.1. Lineage (NCBI taxonomy): Eukaryota > Metazoa > Chordata > Actinopteri > Cichliformes > Cichlidae > Maylandia > Maylandia zebra. Next base: position 32,507,877 of record NC_135170.1, on the reverse strand, counting down.
AGATGGACGTAGCCACGGTGACCCGTTGGTTTGTGCAGTGTTGTCATAAAGCCTCGAGCACCATCTTCATCTCTGTCTTTTGGAACTGGGAATTGACTGTCAATCACAGGTTAAATGCATTACCGCCACCTTCTGGCGTTTTGCTGATTAAAGATATTTTACCAAGAATTTTTGGTAAGAACTAGTTTAGTGGAAGGAAAAAGGTTCCTACACAAAGGATAACTAGTAGGGAAGGTCATGATCTTCAAACATTTGAATAGCAATTCATATATATTGTAAAAATCCATTTATGGGACCAACTGTGTCATTTAGTTTCTATTCAACATAAGCAGATATTTCTACAGCTGAGCAGGGATCTCTCTTAAACCGCTGCAAACCAAAACCATTTAGAAGGACAAATCGCACTAAACACCAGAGGACTGTTGTGTAAATTTGATTTTGGGGTGAACTGCACCTGCAAACTGAGTGTAGTTTAAGTCTTGTTTTCGGGACTAAAGCTTCAGTGTTCCTGTGACCACAAGTATGTATCAAACCTCTGAGTTTGTTTCCTGCACGAGACCATGTGTGCACCATGTGTTACGTGAATAGCAAAGTGTGTTTGGGATAGGTTTGTTATGGTTTTCTCATTCTTTCCCCTGTTTTTGCTTTTTGTTCAGCTGTTGTGTTATTTATGTATTGACACATTTATTTATTCAATAGCTTAGCTCAACAGTTAAAGGGTTAAAGTAGCAGCTGTACTGTAACTGTAGCAGTTCAGTCTGGTAACAGTAGAAACACTGGGTCATCTGTTTATGTTTTATTATATATTGGGATATGAACGATGTTTATCTTTTAGTTTTTAATCTTATTTAATGGAACCTGGTCTGTAAATGAATTAAATGTAATAAATGAACTGCTGAGCTTCTCACAAGGCTTTATCTCTTCTGTTACTAAAAGCCTAATGGTAATGCCTGTTGGGAGATGGCTTAATCTGGGTTATTTATTTATAGCTACAGTCTATAGATTAGACTCTGATGCCAATGTTTTGAAGAGAGACTGGCTATGAGAATGCATCCAATCTTTATGTCCTGCTGTGCACAACAGATTGAGCAGACTGTGGGTTGCAGCTGTCTGAAAACAGCTCATCCAAATGAGAGTGACTGAAGAAGAGGAAAAAGTAAGCCGAATAAAAACAGTTTCAGTTTCAAGCCACCAGAGTGCGTAAATTTAAGACTTGGTAAAATGTGATCGTGAATGCATTAATATGAATGACAGGTATTCAAAGAGAGGAGGGAGCAGTCACTCTAGTGGACACTGTGATAGCAGGATAACTTTAAGCCAAATGACTGCACTCACACAGGTACCCATCAGCAATGCAGAGCAGTGGATTGGTTGAACAGTTGGGTTAGGTTTCTGATTCACTGAATTAACAGATTTTACTGAAATTTCTTTAGGAATTTCGAGATAAATTAAATCAGATCTACAGCTTCATGTGTCTGTGCAGTTAATGGTACAGTTTCCCTTCAAACTCCTACAATAAACCACCATGAATGCATTCAGTTCTGCCTACTGATTGATGATTTCTTCACCAGTAAGTGAAACTGCATCCAAACTTTGCATCCACTCGGCTTGGGGATCATATACAGTGAGTGTGGAGGTATTGTGCCCCTTCCCCCTGTCCTCCTCATATGTGGCTTCCTGTTTCAGTGTGCGTGCTTTGCCTCTCTGCTCCTGTTTTTTCCCCACACAATGTTCAAACAATGTGACATTTCAAGCACCTGTCACGGGAAAAAGAAAACACAAATATTTTAGAAAACTATCAAAAACTTTAAAACTGATGTTCTTGTTTATGAGGAAAATAGACTAATTTTATGTTTTTATACACAAATTTGAACCAAGTATGAATGGAAGAGGATTAGGGCCAGTGGGGAAAAAAGTGGGCATGTCTTTTTTTTTCTTTTCCAGAATTCTGAGAAAAAAGTCAAAAAAATTCTTGCTATTTCCTCCTTTTTTGTAAAGCAGTAAATTTCAAAATTCATGGATAACAACAATAATTGTAATGCACATTTTACCCCTCTGTCTTATGAGAAGGATCTATAGCAGGGGTCCCTAATTCCAGTCCACAAGGGCCGGTGTCCCTACAGGTTTTAGATCTCACCCTGGTTCAACACACCTGAATCACATGATTAGTTCATTACCAGGCCTCTGAAGAACTTCAAGACATGTTGAGAAGGTAATCTATCCATTTAAATCAGCTGTGATGGATCAAGGACACATCTGCAGGGACACCGGACCTCGTGGACTGGGATTGGGGACCCCTGATCTATAGTTTCTCATACTCGGTCCCAGCTGCAAATCAAGGGTGATGCACAACCTAAGATTGTCTGCCCCGAGAGCTTCAGTGACTTTACAAGGCAGTATGATGAAGTTTTTAGAACATGGTTGCTTTCATCTTTATTAGATAAGACAGATAAGAAAGAAAACAAAATAGTTCTCTTCATAAAAGGAGAGAAGTAAACACCAAATAATAACCATGTATGTGATCTGTATTGCTTGGAATTGGAATAAGTACAAATCTGTTAGGTATTTGTACATAAATTGCTATGGGTGGATAGATTTAATAGCTCAGCAGTGTCTTGGGTCCACCAGACCCGCCAACAATATCTGAGTAACAAACATTTGAACACCACAAAAGGTTTAATGGAGCAAAGCATGTGGATGACTGTCGGGGGACTGAATGCTGCTGTAGATGGTGCAAATAATAAAATAATAATAAATCTACCTGACTTTTCTTGTTACCCTAATTACACTAATTTCTTTTATTTAGATTTCATAACTGAGTCTCTATGCCACCGACTGAAACATTTCTGTGTCCCACGTCTTTTTTTTACTCTGAAATAACTTTGTTCAATAACGTGAAAATCTAAAGAAAGGTAATAATCTACCTCTGGTGTCTTTTTTCTTTAGGTTCCTATTTTTTAAAAAGAAGTGCTAAAATAATAACTTTTATTTAATGATCGAGTTCTGGTGAATTGTTTGTTTAATAAAAATTAATAAACAAAAAAAAAACATTCGCTTGCTGATACTTACGGATGTGACGTAGGCAGACCGATGGGTCAAAGTTCAGCTAAACCTTGTGGACTTCCTTTCCTGTTAGCGGTGGCCGTAGAACAGCATCAGTGAGTGCGATTTCCCTTCAAACAATCTTCATCCATCGTTCCAAATGCGCCTAATTTTATCATTTTTTTCATGATACATAGACGGCACCGACTCTGTTAGTTCAGATGTGGCCGTTAGTTTGTAGATTTTGTTTGCTAAAGAAAGAAAATGAGCAGATTTATCGCAGCGCTTCGTCCCCAGCTGTGCTCTTTTCAACATGGCAGCTTCCTTGATGTGTAGACGCTCAGAGTCCCATTGAACCGACTGTTTATGTGTGTAGGCATCTTATTGAGCTGTATTCGTTTTGCTATAAGTAAAGGGGCTTATGCGGTGCACTTAATAATGTGTCCGAGCAAAATAATTAAAATGAAAACTGCTTGAAAGCTGTTAGCCTAGCTGAAAGCTAATGCTAATGTAGCATAAACGAGAGGCCGACTTGGAGACGTGTTGGCGGATTGACGGGTTTGATATGATATTGACACTGAGTTCAAATGTGCCCTCTCTTTCTGGCAGAAATGGGCAAGTTCATGAAGCCTGGGAAGGTGGTGATGGTCCTAGCTGGACGCTACGCTGGGCGCAAAGCTGTCATCGTCAAGGTAAGACCGAAGAGCTTCTGGGAGTTTGCTGATTGTATGGCACATGTGCCTGAATATGTACACACCAAGCTCTTACCAGAGTTGTCCATCTGAAAGCCAAATTGCCATTTGTCTGCATGTTGAATTTCCAAGAATACAATATTCAGGCCATGCGATGAGGGATGGAAAATAAGTCCTATTACAGTCCGTGTATTATGTGTTTCCCATGTGTTTCAGTAAGACAGCCTACAAACGTTTTGTTATAACTACAGTTGGGCTTTGTGCTCAGAGCTCGTCACTTCATGTATATATATTGGATGTAAAACTAGAAAGTGGTGAGTAAATATCTCTGTGGGTGCTGGGGAGCATGTTGCCTGTGGAGCACAGCTCAAGCTCCTTGCTTAAACTGACTTTGCTTTAGTAGTGTTTGGATTTGTACACACATGTGTGTGCTGTGTGGAAGGAGGCATCTCTTTTTCAGAAGATATTCTAAGATGGTCAAGTTGGCGTAAGTCCATAGTTAAGGTAGCTGAATGATAATTGGAATGCTACGACATACCTGACCAGCTGGAAGGGAAAACATGAGATGGGAAGAAACTGAGTTTACATAATTTCCTTTGGGATTAAAAAAAGTATACTGACTCTGATAACAATACCAGATGGTGTCATTCCCTCAGGTGGAAAGAAAAATAAAATAAAAGGCTGGGTAACTCACCAGAACTGCTCTAACTGGCTTTACTTGGGTGGGCAGCACATTAAAGGAAAACTGATACGTGGGGAAACACTGATACATTTCTTTGCCTTCAAATACATACTGCAGTGGTAATTCAGCTTTTCGTCTTGTAAGTGTTTCGTGTCTCTGATGTCACATCCTCCTGCTAATGTCTGCCTGCAGAACATTGATGATGGCACCGCTGACCGCCCCTACAGCCACGCTCTGGTCGCCGGCATCGACCGCTATCCCCGTAAGGTGACCACATCCATGGGCAAGAAGAAGATCGCCAAAAGGTCCAAGATCAAGGCCTTCGTTAAGGTGTTCAACTACAACCACCTCATGCCCACCAGGTCAGTGTCTCATCTACATTGACATAATTAGGTTTTCCTGTAAAGAAAATAAAGTGGTGGTGACAGATGAAGTCTTTTGGAATGTCTTATAAAAAGTGTCCAACAGCTGTAACATGATTGGATACCATATTATTAATGCTAAATCAAGAAAGGCTGTCATTTTTAAAAACATCTGGTTGATTAAATGTTTTGAGTTTAATCGAGGAGGCTGGTTATTCTTTTTTCAAAAATCCAATCAAATCTATGGGCTGAAATCTGACATGGTGTTCTTCCCATTATTATTTATGTGTCTGTGAAGACATTTACAGATAATCAATGATAATCAATATTGTGAAACTTGTGTAATGACAGTTTCTGTGAGTCTCATATTCATAAATCCACCCATCAAACTCGGTGAGGTGCAAATAAATACAGTGCGTGTCTGAATCTGAACTGTGCATTCATTAGAAGTTTAAATATTATATTGCTTGCAGTTATTTAAGCAGAGAGTTGGAATGTGTGGCGTCTTCAGATCAAAGTTTTATTACTGGAGATGTTTTTGTTGCTTTTTGTCCTTTCCAGCTGTTAACAGCTGTTCTTTGCTTCTTCTGCTTTTGGATCCACTTGTTTTAAACGACCAACATGCTTGACTTGCCTTATGCGTTTGATCTGAATAATTGTTACTACTTCAGGGTGAGCGAGCCACTTAAGCAAAAAGTACTCTGTTTTTTTAGGACGGCTGTTTTGCTCCGTAAAATGACTGATCCCTTTAAGTACATAAATAGGTCTGTTAAACGCTGCTGTCACTTTATCTGAACAGATGCTCTTCAGACATCTTTGGTGCTCAAAACCTATAAAAACTATAAAACTTTATCTTGATGACGAAAAGAGATTTTGCTTAATTTTTTATTTATTTCTTAACTGGCGCCTGGTTTTCAGAACGTGGGCCAGTTATAGTTTTGTTCCAGTGATTTTCATTTTTAGACTGAGGTATAAAAAGGTCTGACAGTCATCCTGCTGATGCTCTGATGCAGGAATATGTGATGTTCAGCTGTTGATCGAAGATGTGATCAAATTGTAATTTGTAGAAGAATGTTGAACAAGAGGAGTCATTTTTATCAAACAGCAGTTAGTTGCTGGTTGACATCAGTGGCTTTTCACCCACACAGGCTGCCTTAAGTGCTTGATGTGTCTGATTCAGTGTAACGTTGAACAAAGTTGATGCAACGCTGAGGGAGAACGTCGACTTGAACATTGAGCAGGTTTATGATCCATTTGTAATTTATGAATCTGGAAGCTAGTAAAGCGATACTGATTGTTCATATCGTACAGGTATGAAGGTGCTCAGCAGAGCGAGCTGCAGTCAGCCATTGGTGTCAATTTAAAAAAAAGTCTTTAACATGTTTTTACTCCTTCAGATACTCTGTGGATATTCCTCTGGACAAAACTGTTGTGAACAAGGATGTCTTCAGGGATCCAGCTCTCAAACGCAAAGCCAGGCGGGAGGCCAAGGTCAAGTTTGAGGAGAGGTGAGTCTCCCTGATTTCCTTTTGATTTAACATCAGAGGATTTATGTCTCAATTTTAATAAAGTACATCAGGGTTACATCTTTCATGATTTCAAAATGAGTATGTTTTCTAAAGTAGAGTTAAGTGGACAAAAAGTCTGGCGGCAGCACAATCATGGGAAAAAAGATCCCATTATGATCAAAATAAACCCGTTCTTTGATACATTTTGTAATTTCCTCTTAGCAAGCAGTTGGTGTGTGCACGTCCAGATTGTAATCAGTGATGTTTGTTCTGTTTGATCAGAGAAAATGACTTCACCTCCTGTTTGTTGTTTCAGGTACAAGACGGGCAAGAACAAGTGGTTCTTCCAGAAGCTCAGATTCTAAATTCACTCGGTTTCACAAATAAATGTTTAAAAACTGATTTTCACTCTTGACTCATCGTGTTTGTGTGGGGTGGGGTGTGTTTTCTCATACTGAAAATTCATGAAATATTCTTAAGGATTCCATCTGGAAAACTGTGGAAATAGACTTGTAATATTCACCAGCTGCTGAAAAAGTAATCGGAGTTACTCTTGGTTACGAGGACTTAGTCGCACCAAATTACCCTGTAACGTAGTGCAGATGTCTGACCTTGGCACAAAGTCATCACTCACCTTTTTTCAATCTTTGAAACAGGTTGTATGATATCTTACTGCCTGCTTTCAACAGTGGTTGGAACTAAACGGCACCAATAATGTGAACTTTACAAGACTGATACTGGAATCAGACACGAGTTCACATTTTCTGCTGAAAGAAATCATTCACTGCTGCTTCTGTGTGAATTTGATCAGCTGGAACAGCTAAATACAAACTTAAAGGTTGAACAAAATGTAAGCCTGACTAATTATTCAATGAACATTTTAGCATGAAAGATTCTCGGGAACTTTCAGAGGAGTATGGCTCGAATACTTGAACATTCAATGAGGGTGTATGAATGTGGCAGTGAGATGTGGTTGCATTTTTATTTTTTTTTAAGCATCTGAATTAAAGGCAGACTAATGATAGAAAATCTTCATTTAGCTGTTGGTACGTTGTATTGTGATCAGAGCTCATCAGACAATTTGTATAGTGTTTAGCAGTTTCAGGCAAATCTAATTTTGATTTTAAGAAACTTGACTGCACATGAGAAATATTGAATATTTGTTCAACATTTTAATATTGAAGTAATTGATCACTGGTTACAGGTGTATTGATGCGGGGATGAACTTTAAACGGGTGAAAAACAATATTTTAAGTTTTTGAAAAACATGAAAATGGCTGAAACAATATTCTTACAAAGATACAATAAAAATATACAGGAAATATCTGGATTTGTCAGCAATCATCAGATCAGACTGATGTGTGCTTTGATCCTGACATAACGTGCCTGCACTGCAATACCTGTTCTCAAGTTCCTAGATTTGCCCCTAACGAATACCATCCACATTATTATATTTAAAAATATATTTGTCTCTTTGGTTTGTAAAATAAAATAAAAAAAGTAATTTAATTAATTTTAAAAAACACGCTGGCATACATGTGCGGACTGATCATCACCGCTAAAACATAAAAGAAAAGGAAATATGACGTAATTTATATGTGTGTGTGTGTATTTATATTTATTTATATCAGAAGTTAAATGAATCGGAAACTTGAAGATGTTCCAAAAACAGAATCTGAATTATTTTTTCCTCTCATGAAGTGCTTCGCAGCTGATGTAAGGTTCCGTATTTCCCACAGGAATTAAATGCAGCGTTTTGTTTATTTTGGATGCAGCTCCCCCTGCTGGTGGGAAGCGGCATTAATTATACGTAAAGACGCAGGGGATCTTCCTGCGGGGAAAGAGAAACTGAAAGAACGAGTGTGAGTTGAGAGCAGTGATCGTCGGGAGGAGGTAGGTTCACTGCGGCTGCTTTTTTTTTTTTAAAATAAGAAATAAACCTTGATAAAAACACGCAAATTCATGTGAAATGTGGGAGTTTTCATCAGAGGCTTGATTTAGGTGATTTATTTCCAGGTTCAGAGTAATTCAACTTACTGAGATGTCATCTGTGTGTGGTTTAAAGCAGGCCTGCGGTACATTTTGTTGTTGTGAAGTTTACTTGAGCTGTGTTTTAGCTGTTTGACTCTCAGTCTGTGTCGATCCTCTGTTAAAAACCTCATTTGGCTGTTCAAGTGAGTGACAGTGTGTCACATCTGTAATGTTTTGTAAACTTTTTTTCCAGGTTACTTTCACTATGTCGTCAGACGAGGTGAGAGCTCGTTTTGCTTCTTCCTGTTGTTGTTGTCGTTATTATCAAAGCGTTTTAAACCACACGCGTAATGCTGCTCTCCCTGCCAACATTTATTAAGTGTGTTAAAGATATCTATTTAACCCACTGTGTTACACAGCCTGAGTGTAGGCGTTTACTTACCTTCCGGCATTCCGTGTCTCCATGTTGTGTTTCAGGACTTCTCTCTGGTTCCGGATTCACAATCCGAGGACACCTTGGAGGGGATTAAGGCTTCAATCAAAAACTACAAGGTGCATTGAGAATTTATGAGTGCGGCTTCATTACACTTGGGCAGTTTACCTCCAGTTACACGCAGGGCTCCTAAACTATTCATGTCTCTGAATACAACCCAGTCCTAAAATGAGATCCAAGTATGCTGCGGGTGCTTCGGTTTCTGTGGTCCTTTTTTGTGGAACAAGCCACCTGCTGACCTGAGATCAGTTACATATGTGTGTATATTCAAAAAACAGACTCAAAACCTTTTTTATTTTGAGACAGGCATTCTAAACGTACACAAGTTTCATGTTTTTATCTTCTGCTGTAAGCATGTTGACTTCCTAAAACTGCTATTTCTAGTAGGGAGAAAGCTCTCTGTCAGGTCCAGTTCTCGATCTCGTGATTTCTACCTCCACTAAAGAGGCTGTGTGATTAGTTCTGTTTAGTATGGAGCACTATTACCCAAGAGGTTGCATGAACATTTTACCACAGGGGTGGTGTCGCCAAACAAGTGGTTAAAGTTCTGGAGTCAATCCCGATCTGCATCCTGGACATTTTGGGAATATTATTTACTGTTACGAGAAAGATCAGGAGTGCACATTTTGCATCATATGATCACAAACGTATATCAAACTTCTCAAAAAACTGCAAGTTAGCATTCTGAATCCAAGTTCTCGTTCATCCACGCTGTGGAGGGAACACGCTTTTATCACGAAATCATACAATTTAATTAAACCTTCATGGCTTAATGGGTCAAAAATGGAAGAGTATAATAATGTAGACATAATGTAAAGGAGACTTTAACGTATGTTGCACTACAGTGTAGTAATGTCCCCGATGAGGTGAGCAGCAATTCTGTTTCTGGTGTTTTAACACAAAACAGGAGAAATGTTTACAATAACCAGCAGGCGCTCGGGTGAAAAGAAAACTGAATGTGCAGGTGTGTGAGGTCCACTGCATGTCTCTGTCCAGGTCCTGCCTTTGACCATAGGTTCAGCTTTAAAATCAGAAACACTTCCACTAAAGGTGTGTGTGTGTTGTTCTGTAAACACTGCAGATTGAGCTGCTGTCTATCTTAGCTGAATGCTCACACACAGATTCAGTTTTGGTTAAATAAAGGCTGAAATACATATACACAGCATAAGCATGCTGTATTTATTAGGAGCAGAAGAACAAAACTCAGAAGAGATAATGTGTTATTAAAATAACTGTTTTAACATTTATTAAACTCCGAGAAGAGTTGTTCTGTTGTTCTGCACAAAATACAACCACAAAATTTCGTGTTTAAAGAGATGTTACATGTCATGCTGATTAGACATCAATAATAACAACAGCCTGGACTCAGCTCTCCCTCTGTGTCCACAGAAAAAGTATGACCAGCTGATGGAGGAGACAAAGGAGCTGACTAAAACTATACAAGACCGGCGAGATCTGAAGCAGCAGTTCAAACACCGCACTGACAAACTGACCCAGGATCTGGAAGCTGACAAACGCTCCTACGGAGACCAGCTAGCCAATGAAAAGGTAAAGCATGTGTGACATAAACATGCTTATTTCTCAGTGTTACTCTGAGTTTTTCCACCACCATTTAAAGCACTGCGAATAAGTATAGAGTAAAACCCAAGGAATTTCCTCACTGCACTTCCCCTCAAGGGAAAAATGTTGGTCAGATGGCAGAGGTTCAATAACAGGAAGGAAACAAGGAGTCAAGAGGACAGATAATAGTTATTCCATGAATTTTAAGGTTGCGCCTTTGAAAACAAGGTGGGAGTTAAATATGAAATGGAAAATTTTAAGTGACAATAACTCATAAAAATATATATTAACAATAGGACAAGCAACGCAATGGCATTAAACAACAATTAACAAAATAGTACATGTTATTGTTAATATTGAGTGAATGTAAATACTTGTAATTGCTTTCCTAACAGTGTAAATTAAGAAACTGAATCACTAGAAAACAGCACATTAGAATCCCACAAAACCTTAAATGCTTTTTGATTTCTGTGTCTTCTAGTCGAAGCTGGATCTGCTAAAGCAGGAGGAGCTCAAACTGGTGGCGGAGATCAAGGAAACTAATGCTGCTATTAAGGAGGAAGAGGCCAATAAGAAGCACCTGATGCAACAGGCCGACGTACGTTAACCTGATGAGACACACCCCCTTCTGCAGCCCGACACGCCGTGACCTCACCCCGTTAACCTGTACCTGCTGATTTCAGGTGTTCACCTCTGTACCAGAGAGGGACATGGTCTTCAAGGGAGCGACTGGAAATGCAAACAACAAGCAAGAGTTTGAGATGAAGCCACATATCGTTTACCCGATGGATGGCGGGACGGCGCTGATTACCTTCGAGGAGGAAGTCGGTGAGTTTTTGCCGGCACTGGCGTGGTTCAGATTTATCTGCGTTTGTTAAAAGGAAGCAGGTGATTAGATCTTATTTTTAACAGAAACATTAAAAAGTGTGCATAAAGTATTAAAATGCTAATTTCCATATTTTTATTCATGCACTGTACCGGAGGAGCTTTGCGTGATTTGCTGTTCAAAATAATTTTTATTTTTCTTACTTTGGGGTTTGGTGCAGGACTTCTAAATTAAACAAGCTGCTTTAGCTCCTCCCCCTTTAACCTTCTGTAGGTGGCTTAAACAGCAGGTAGATGGATCGCACTCACGTTTTTGTGCCACATTCAACAGAAAAATTCAAAAAGTATGTTGATAAATGTATCTACCTTCAGCTGCAGGGCAAAACTGAGCCACTAGGGGGCCTAATGTCACTTTTCAAAACCAGCTACTAAGCTGCAAGCAGGAAGATGCTTTTTGCAGCTTATTTGGCTTTAAACTGGAGCCAAATAAAATTATTAGTTCTTTATTATTAGATTATTAGGGCTCCAAAATGAAATAAATAATCTGCAAGATGAATCTTCAGGCTCTCATCATCACTTTCGGCTATTTTCAAAAATATAAATTAAATTTAAAATTCCGGATCTTTCTGTTTCATTTTCCAGTGGCAAGGAAGATTCTGGAACTGAAGAAGCATCAGGTGGATCTGGGAGGAGAGTGCAGCATCACAGTGGAGGCCAGGCCGGTTCATCTGATGCTGCCCAAGCTGGTGGAGGTAAAACAAACGACCACAGCGAATCAAAGACGGCGTCGGCCCAGGTTTAGCTGATCTGCTCACGTGTCCCGTCTGTTCCCGCAGATCGACTCTGAGGTTTCTTCTCAGCGTATTTTAATCTCCAACCTGCCCAGAATGGAGACCGAGACTCTGGTGGACAAGCTGGAGATCCATTTCTCCAAAACTAAAAATGGAGGCGGTGAGGTGGCGGACTGTGAATACCTGTCTGACTCTGAGACGGTGGTCCTCACGTTTGCGGAGAACAGTGAGCATCGAATATTTTACCCTCATGTCACAGGGCAGTTTGTTTAAATGAAACTTCAGAGACAAGAATAACTCTGTGTTTGGTGGATTATGATGTTCTGAGCTGTGCATATAAAGAGTAATCAGGATTGTTGTTGTTGACCACCAGCTGATGGACTGTTTCTTTTGTATTAGTTGCCAAACGTGTGGTACAAAATGAGTTCCATGACTTGAGTGTCCAAAAGAAGAAGCACACAGTGAGAGTGACGCCTTTCCTCAACGGGAAAATTTCAAACCTGAAGGTAAGCACATTTATCAGATTATCTGTATCTGCTCTTACTGAAATTCTAATAAAATATATTTTAATAAATTTGAGGGTTTTGTGTGTGTGTGTGTGTGTGTGTGTGTGTGTGTGTGTGTGTGGGGGTGTGTGTGGGGGTGTGTGTGGGGGTGTGTGTGTGTGTGTGTGTGTGTGTGTGTGGGGGTGTGTGTGGGGGTGTGTGTGGTGGATCGTCCATCAGACCAAGATGACGCAGTGTCCTCGGGCGGTAATGCTGACAGGAATACCCGACATCATGGAGCGGGAAACTCTGCAGGACCTGCTAGAAATCCACTTCCAGAAAAACACCAACGGCGGGGGAGAAATCGAAGCTTTCCTCTACAACCCGCTGGGAGAGCACACCTCTGCTGTGTTTGGAGGCGTCACACCAGACTCTGAGGATGAGGAACAGTAGATCCACCACTGCTGCTTGGACAAAGGTTCAGGGTTAATATCATCTACCAGAAATGAGGACCGGAACTTGTTTTTGTCCCTTGCTTGAGGGAAGTCAGCATAAATTTATAAAAGTTATTATTCAAAGGGGATTTTTGGCGTCAGAAAAAGTGGGTGGTAATTTTTCTATGATTGCAGAGATTCAAGTGAAAGTGTATCTATAAAGTATTTAACCTGGGTAAATACTGTGGTATTATAGTCATGCAATACATCTTGATTATATTGCATTTACATAAACTGCTGATGAAACAATTTCCAGTCTTAGTGCAGACAAATGTAAAATATTAAACTGTATGAAATGAAGTTTTTTTCCTGCTAAAATAGAAAAAAAAAGTTTAGTAGTTGTGCCATATCTCATTTTTTTTCTTTCTGTGAAAAAGATGGCGGCGTCCATCTTTAGTTACTGGAGAAGCGTCTGGATTTCTGTATGCAAAGCAACTGAATTACTTATTTTTAAGAAGATTGCCTTGTTGGATGTCGTGGGCTCCATTTTATTGTATTCATAAAAGAATAAAAGTTAATTGTGAGAAAATCCTCTTTGGACATTTGGTGCTTTTTGACACGCTTGTATTTGATAGTGGACAGATAACCCCGACCAATTAAATTAATCAAAGATAAAAAGGCAACTTATAAAGCCAATTTCACACCGTGTCTTTAGGCACTTTGTTACTAGCAGCCTGTCACATAAACAGTAATTTGTTCCCATTTTTTCAGATCAACCACAAAAGATGCCAAAGATAACTGACAAGCACGAAATTGTAATTTTGCACCAACAAGGATTTCCCAGAGTTTTTAGCTGAAAACATGGTGTGCATGCAGTCTGTCCTTAAAATTACAAACTAAAAAAAGTGGAGGGGAAAAACAAAATAAAAAAAAAACCCTGACAGCAGATGCCATGTTTTAAGGGAAAAAGACAATCCAGCAAAGACTTGGCAGAAGACCTGAGAGATCTGGACCTTCAGCTGGTCCATCTACTGCTCACTGAAGCCTCGACACAAACGTCTTGTAGATGAGCAGCTGTGAAGAGGCTATTCTTAAGGAAAGTGGGGGAAAAGTCAGAGATATTCCAAATTACACAAGAACTGGACTGAAAATCTGTGGCAAAAGATCTGATGGAGTGAAGAATCCAAATTTTAAATATTTGGTTTAATCTTTGTCAGTATTTACAGACGAGGCACAACAGACGTACGACAGGAAGCGTCTACAGCCATCTGTAAACACAATGGAGCCTCTGTCGTGGTTTCAGCCTGTGGTCTTGGAGATTTTGTCAAAATTGATGGAATTACAAACACAGAAAAGTACCACGTTTTGATCCATCTGGAAAGCATCAGGGTTTGACCTCCTCACAGTCTGGACGTATGAGATCATTTTGACAGGATGGAACAACTTGCAGAGGTCTGAATGTCCTTCCACAAGCCCGAAGAATTCATTCTGAAGACTACTTAAAGAAATCACAAGAAAGCGCACCTACGAAAGTTCAGGATGTGTTGAGGAATAAAGGCGGTCACAGCAAACATTGACTTTCAAGCTTGTTAGAATTGGTTTTGCACAATAACATGAAAGACATTCACCAGCCACTTTATCAGGTGCACACATTCAACTGCTTGTTAAGGCTGCTGATGCTGCTGTAAGTGTGAGGGATTGCATCTGTTTGATCGCCACAGCCTGAGTATTGCTGCTCACCGCATTGTACCCATCTTCTAATGGTTCCTTCAGTCACACCACAAAGCTTAAATCATAAATTCATCACCAAAACACTGATTAAATGATTATTATTAATATCATCTAGAAGAACTTTTAATCAAATGCTAAATTTAAATACAGATGATTTTTTAAAAAAACCCCAAAAACAAACAAAGGACCCACTGAACTCAACCTTGCTTTATTGTAAAAACAAAAACAGCCAAGTAAAGCTAACAGCACATTTAAAAAACTAAACAGATATTGCTTTACATATCCAGCTACATCCCCTAAAGACAAAATCAGCAGCTTTAAATGGACAGATGAAGAAGAAGCTGACAGACAGATCAGGCACTTGGACAGAGGAGACTTACAGCGTGTACAAATATAGCAGAGAAAGTCACAGCTAAACACATGGTGACACAGTCAAGTACTCTGGAAGACAGTCGGTTGAATTTCACATCACAACGAGGAGGAAAAATTATAATTTAAAACTCTCTAAAATAACAGGTCTATTTGCTACCGTACAGTATTTTTCAGGAGTGCAGCATCTAACAGTCTCTCTCGTCTGCAGCGTGTCGGCGTTCAGCAGTCCTTCTGTTTGTGCGTGCTGCTGCTTGCTCAAATCTTTTTTTGTGCTGTCAAAGTCTTTACAAATAAAACCAACAAACATTAAAACCCACTCATGATTATTTTCTAAAAAGCCGAGTCACACACAGATGTTACAACTAAGCTTAGTGCAAACTCTGGTGTCCAAGCGACGTGGCCCCATGAAAAATTACAGATCAGTTCGCCAAGTACACGACAATAAGAAATAACACATCCTTACAAGGTTGGCTATTCCAGTTTTGGCTACTCACATGTAACAGTTAAAGGTTTTAGGTTAAATACCACGAGCTAATATCAACTGCTGTTGTGACATTTGTTGATGAGTAACAGCAACTACCAAAGTCTTAAACACCAAATACAAACCTGTAGCTTGTGACTACGACACCTGAAACATGTCAAATTATGTGCCTGTTTGTTAATGCTGGGCTGATTAAAATGAAAGTACGAGCATCTGAGTGAAGTTTAGTCTGTATTAATGCTGTGAATCATGTTAATATTTAAAATCTCTTTTTTCCCCTCCAACAATTAAAATTTTCTTCGGACTTGATATCGGCAAACGTCGCCGTTAGTATTGCTGCATTCAAACCACCAACTGGTTTTCTGAGACAGTAACATCCGTGAAAGGCGTCCAAAAAGACAGGAAGAGAGAGGCGTCTGTGTCCCCGAGTGACAAAGCAGGAGTGCATTCATTGGATGAAAGGAGTGCGGTGGGTGCGGGGGGAGGGGATGGGTCGCTGTTGGTTGTCCCAAACTGAAATCAGCGGATTAAATGTTGATACAACCGGCATGTGCAAAGTAGCTGTTTAAACAACCAGTGGAGCCCATTCACTTGGTGTGCGTCCGTACTGCAGGAAACACAAGGAAGCAAAAGAGGAGAGGGAAACAAATAAATACAGAGGAAGGAAATGTGGGCGTGAAATAAAAAATAAATTCACATATAGAAAGTCACAGGATAAGCTAGGCCTGCAACAAGTGCTGTTATTCCAATAGCAGACTGTCATAAAACAAGTCATAAATAAATACTCTTTCAATATCATGTTTTACTGATTATTGATCTGAGAAAGAAGAATATCTGTCGGACTGATCGGCATCAAGGTCGGATGTGTTAAAGAAAAACAAAACATGCATGGGTGTGTTTTGCGTCTTTTCCCTCACATAAACTAAACGGGCACAGCTCTGAGGCCTAAAGAGTGTAGCCAGTGCAGAAGAGCTTTAAGCCAGAGTTCTTTTTAATGGCCAGCAGGGGGCGACTTCTCTGGCTGCAAAGAGTTGATGTTTATGGGAATTTGATCGTCCTTGCTCAGTGATCTCAGTGACTTCATAGGCTCGGGTTCTAGTTAAATATTTAATAGAACCTGAAATCTTTCGTAAACATTGGTCCTTCTACAACTAAAAGGAGAGTTATCTATAATATGCTCACATGCCACAGTGGCTACGTCCATCTTCTATTCTGTGGGTGAGAGAGTATGCATAGACAATAGCTTCTTGTGACTCAGCATGCACACGTTTGGAGTTTTGGTTCTGTTTACATACACTAAATTTAATCTGAAGCCTAATAATTCTGCACATCTGTGCGCATGCCTTGCTGAAAGAGAACAGTGTGCAGAAGAGGTCTAATGAAAATACTACACATTTCTGCCTTCGTGTGGATACACTTTAGGAATCTGGACCCTGTATTTTTCAGTTCCCTCTTGCTGCCACTTGGAAGCAGCAGCATTCAAGTTCCCTTGATCACTTTAAAGATGCTCCAAGTGCCTAATACTTAGATTTGGGATATAAATGTGGTGACGCTCTTACCTGAATATCAGTAAGCTCTTTGTAGAACCTTTTGGCCAGATCTGGACCGTTCTGCATGGTGGGGATCTGGTACATCTGAGAGAAAACAGAAGGAAATATTGACGTTATTGGTGATTTCCATGGATTCCTCACACCGTCAAACATGAATATTTAAAAACGAACACTTTCCACATAATTATTTGTCCACAAATGTTGCCTGATGACTCAGCAAAGCAGAAAAATTAAATATTCATGTTTGATAATGGGCCACAGGAAACCCCGCAACGTCACTATTACTCATGAAAAATAAGCAGCATCAGAACCAGGAGATGAACTCCCACCTTTCCTTTGTAGAGGAGGCTGCCGACGGGGCAGACGACGCAGGCCGTCCCTGCACCAAACACCTCCAGGACTCGCCCGGCATCCAGAGCTCCAAGCAGCTCCTTCATGCCCATAGTCCGCTCCGTGACTTTAAACTCTCCCTGACAGAAACACACAAAGAAAGAATTTTTTTTATTTTATTTTTTTTATTGCTGCATTACATTCAAATGTAGAAGTTGGAAATCCCAATCGTAATCTTTCAGCTGGAATGCCTCATTAAATTCCCACCTGGCAACCCGGAGAAGCCCGACCAACCAAAATAATTTGTTCAAGACAATTTCTGAAACTAGGAAACGCTCGTCTGCAAAAAATGACACCACTGAACATCATGCTGGGAAATGCTAACAAGCACTGGGATGCTACAAACTAACTAAGACTCAGACTAAAAATGAGACTCCTTTTGTTCTATTTCTGCTTATCCTGCATCTGTGCTGGACTTTCAGTGTGGGCGGGGCTCCGGCAGCTGTCTTGTTGACCTAACAGCGGTCTCTTACCCAGGATCTTCCCAGGTCCAGCAGCGACTGTCTGGTCACTCCTGGGAGAATAATGCCATCCAGCGGCGGGGTCACCAGCTCTTTCTCTGCATCCACAGAGGAAAAATTCACAAGAGCAGGTTTAAACTGTGTGAACAATAAAAAGATGACTGGGTGAAAAAACAACCAAATATGAACAAAAAGAATCTGACCTCCTTTCTCATTGGTCCAGTAGATAAAGAGGTTCATGGTGCCGACCTCGGTGATCTCCTCATCTTGTCCATACAGCCAGAGGACCTGCTGACAGCCTCGCTTCACTGCCTCGTTCTGCACCGCTATTGTGGGGCCGTAGTTACTGGAAAGAAGTTAAATAAGACAGACAGCCTGATTTATTACATATGAACAGAGCGGCTTGGACTGAAAAACATAATATAAAGACATTGGTGTAATGCATGTTTTGCACACCAGGTGGCAGTCAGTGGTAGTGGGGCCATACATCTATGAATGGGGCTATTCTGAGGGTGACTCGTGCAGGTGTGTTGCATGGCAGGAGGCACGCAGGTAAGAAGCAAGATACAACATGCAAATAATAAATGAAAACTGCTGATGTCGACAAGACGGGTCAGACATCAGTGCCAACATGCAGCACCGGTGATTTACAAATAAAACTCTACAACATCCTCCACAGAGACTGAAATGAACACAAGAGTATTAGCACATTTTCCCTCCTTGTTTTTCATTTAAATAACATATTTAGTCATCAATTAGAAGCCTTACACCGCCAAGATCACAACCTGTAACCAAAGTAAAGTCACACAATCCAACAATAATTAATTTCAAGAAGTGAGGAAGACACGGTGACATGTCAGGTTTTCAGTCCAAAGAATGATGACAGAGCAACCATTGTTGTGCACAGGCACCAGCACCCAAAGAAAAGGTGTTTGTGCTGACGAGGAAGCATCCTGTTAATGTCACGACTGTTAGAAGGAACATTGTGAGAACCACAGAACCGCAATCATTTCTGGATTGACAACAATAAACAATGAACAATGGTGTTAAGAACCCAGCCTTGAGTTGTGCTCGGCTGCCAGCTCTTTCTGAGCGTCACTAAGTTCAAGCTGCGTTAGCTTCGAGTGAAGGATACAGACACCCTGACGTACAGCCCTCTGTGATATTCTGCTTTAATGTCAGGAATGCAGACCGGCTCGACTGACGTAGCAGAGCTGTAGCTCTGTGCTTTGAAATATGTCTCCATGAGTTCAACACAGTGTATGGTGTGCAGTGCAGCGAGGAGTCCCTCAGACATCTACACTGGAGAAACTAAACAGCCACTCCATGAACGCATGGCACAACATAGAAGAGCCACCTCGATGGGACAAGACTAAGATGTACATATGCATCTAAAGGTCAAAGGTCACTCTTTCGAGGATGCAAACGTTCACATTTTGGACCAAGAACACAGATGGTTTGAAAGGAGAGTGAAAGAAGCCATCTATGCCCACTGCGAACGACCTTCTTCGAACACACATGATAAGGTGAGGCAAGGTCTCACAACGGTTTCACCTGTGACCTCAGCTGATAATGACCCACAGCTTTTTTCACACCTCATGTGGTGATGCAAACAATCAATAGTGGGTCAACAACCCTTTTAAGTGAAAACTCCCTCAAGGGCTTAAATACCTGAATTCTTCACCTTTCGTCTTAGAACTGAGGAAACGTCTCGAACGAGAGGTGAAACGCCTTCAAGCAGCAGTGCAGACACGTTGTGATGAAAGCACGAATGAGACATTCACAAATCTTCAAAGATAAAATGGATTTGATTCTGGATAAAAGCCTCAAATGATAAAAACAAATAGCTTTAATAAAGGATTTTATCTGCTTGTCTAGTATAAAAATCACAGTCCAGTTCCAACTACACTGCTCGACTGATGTGCTCTGGCTTTAGTGATCATATCTAAAACGTCAGCATCAATCAGGCTCTACTTTCTGTACCAGTAAATGCACAATAACATTTAAACAATTAGCTAAACAAGACTGCAAAGCTCTTAATCTACACAGACTAGAAACCTCCAGCTAGGCTGAAAATTCCCTTCAGACCATGCATGAAGTGAGTCCTGGGATCTAAAAGGAAACCTGGATCTGGATTAGTTTTTGATATTTTCTTCAGAGCACTGAGATGAAATTTCACAGTGTTTCTTATTTCAGTTTGATATGAAGTTAAATTTTGCCATATCTTGTACTAAAAAGTAACCAATAAAATAAACTCCTTAGCAGAGGTAACAAACAACGTAAGCCCACCGAATTACTCTCAGCTCCACTGGAGTCATGTGACTACTGCTGCTAAATCAGGCCCGACAGCTGAAGTGTTTACTCCACTTTGATGGAGGAGAGCAGATTTGTTGGCTTAGCGAATCGAGTGGGTGTTCAGCGGTGTTACGTAATCACGCCGGAGCCGAGCAGGTGCTGATGTAGGACAGCAGAGTCATGTGGAAGCAGGGCCGTGATTACAGGCTGCATGGAATCAGGGGAGATTATAGGAACGCCGATTTGTCTCCTCAGTCTCGTGATTATTTTTGACCTAACTGCAGATGTTTTCAAAAGCACAGGTGATGGTCCAGACCATTAATGTTCCAGCTGAAGCCATTGTACGGTTAATGCTGAATATTTTAAGGCTGATTTTAATGCAAATACACCACCTAAAATATCACACAAGCTCTTTCCTTTTTGACACTCAGGCCGGCTTTCTCATCTCCACCAGGAAAGTGAATAATCTGCACAGCTGGGCTCCATCCAGATCCACTGCTGAATGAAAACACAGCTGTGGTGTGGAGCACTGCAGAAAGTCCACCTGAACATTACAGAGCCGTGAAGCTGGTAAACTGCCTCAGATTTTTTAAAATACTTTTTAAAAATGTATTTTATACTGTTTTTTTTATACTTCTTTCTGCTTGTTTGGGTTCCATATCGTCAGTAAATTAGTTTCAACTTTGTTTACCGGTTTCTCTCAGAAGTCCTTCAAACTCAATTGTGTTGAATTGTTCTTTTTATGCACAAAATCGACTCATAACCACAGCAAGACAGACACCAAATGCACACTTAAGGGTAAAAACTTACCCTCCCATCTTGTAGGCCCCAACACCTCCTTTCCAAGCTCTCACAAACGCAGGGTCTGCCAGCAGGGACACTGGGTTGAAGGACCCCGTTGAAAAGTACGGCCCGACTGGGCCGATGATGACGAAGATCATAGCTTTTCCTGGACGAGACACGCCAAGAGACGGCTGGATGTGAGGTAAGAAAAGACAAGAGGAGACTGTTAATGAGGAGAAGGACATTTCAAGCACATCCTGGCTGACGTGGAACCTGCACAGGCCTTTTAGTGAAACTAAAGCTCACCTCGGTTCCAATGTAAGTGGGTCTGATATAGAGGCTGGCATCCTGGGAGTAGGGGACCCACTCCTGGTCGATCTCCACCAGCTTCTTGATGCACTCCAGCAGTTCTCCTTTATCAAACAGCTGCACAAGGAAAAGACATTCAACAGTAAGCTTTCACCATTAATCTAGCTAATATAATATCATCCAAATGACTCTGGCTGTGGTGGAGAGGAGGTTGCTTACAAACTCTTATCCGTCTACTCCCGCGCTCTCTGCACTACTTACTTTCTCCGGCAGACGGTTTCATCTTGGCAGCCACGAGGACAGATACTAATCGCTGTCATTACCTCACGCCCTCACTTTATAAGCCATCTTATCTGTATAGTAGAGAATTACCTGTTCTCTCATATCATCATTCAGTGTATTTTCACCCTGCACTCTATCACACTGAGCTTCTTTAATGCTGACATTTGCTGGTGCTGGAATGACCAAATTTAAATGTAGATTAGATTAAATGTAATGATCCTTTATTATTTATCCTTTATGTAGTCAACATTTTACAAAGCATGTGACTGCATTTTATTTAGATTTTTATTTACTGAGAGTCTTTCTTCTTTTTGCAAATTTTCTTATATTTTATTGCTGTATTCTACTTTATTATAAGCTGTACTTAATTTTTTGGCTGCAGTAACACAAGAATATCCTATCTTTGGAGAAATATACATGAGGTAAAATCTTTTCAACACAAAAATTAAACAAGTGTCACAAATTAACATTATAATTCTCTCGGTTAATTTATTCATGACGTGTCAGTGATGGATTCTAGAGGGCATAAACATAAAGCATAAATAGGAAAACAGCTGAGCCCACATGTTCAGTATCTACGATCCTCCCTGTTTGTCTTTACTTCTAACAGCAGCCAGGCTCTCCATTGGAGGCAGAACAGAAAGACAAACAGAAGTCTTGTTCTCCAGAAGGCTGTCTAGCGAGACATAGGGCTGGGCGATATGGCCTAAAATTCATATCGTGATATAATTTGAAGCATGTGCGGTAACGATATATATCGCGATATATTCTTTTCTTCTGTATAACATATTTCCCACACTATAAGGCACACTTAAAATCCTTTAATTTTCTCAAAAATTGAGAGTGTGCCTTATGTATGAATTCTGGTTGTGCTTACTGACCTCGAACCGATTTTGGCGTGCAGAAATCTGTTAAAAAATGTTTTGATGGATTGTCAGAGCATTACGGCTGCGTAGTGGGGAGCTTCGCGGAGTAATCTGGGTCCAAAACTCCGTCCCAAACGAACACTAAGAGTTAAAAACGGTCTAAATTCTTTCATCTTTAATTAAATCATCAGCGTTGCTGCTTTATCGGGTGTAACGATTAAGTTTTACATCCATGCATCCATGAAAACAGAATTTATTAAATTTAATGGAGTTAGAAGTTAACAGGAAGTTAGCTCGCTAGTTTACACCTAAACATTTCATACCATGTTCTGACTGAGAGATTTTTGAAACTAATTCAAACGTACAGCTCTGTTATCACTTCCAACATAAATGAAGACAGAAAACTAAACAGCAGTGGCATTTGCAGGGTTACCGAAGTTGGACTACCTGGTATATAATGTTGTGTTACGTGATTGCTAGCGACACAGTTATGTTAGCATAACATTAGCACAGTGAAGCTGGAGGATGAACGCCAACGTTTTTCCACTCGATAAAAGTTAACGTGAGGGATTCTGGTGGTCAGGGACAAATGTAATCGTATCGGAGGATGCTATACACGGGCCAAACTTCGTCAGGAGAACAACTAAGATTATTCATCCACAATACGAGGTTAGTTATTAATATACTGCAACAACATGGGAATAGAGCAGCTGCGAGAGAATTCAACATTAATGAATCAATGTTACGGAAGTGGAAGAAGCGCAGTTTTTGGCTTTCCCCATATTTCAAAAGTGCTTCATCTCTTTGCAGCCGCTGCGACGCTTTCGACCAAAACAGGCGCAGCTTGATGACATCATCAGCATGCGATAGAGCGATATAGTCAAACTCTCTATCGTTGGCCAAATTTATATAGTTTCTATCGTATATCGTTTATATCGCCCACCTCTAGTGTGACACTTTCAAGACTCTTCCAAATACATATATATTGCATACTCACAGTATCTTAGTTATACTCAAAGTTTGTTTCCCTGTGAAACAGTTTCACAATAATGAAGTGTGAACTCTGGTACCAGGACATCAGGAGGGTGTGTAAAAAACTCGTTTGTGAAACTGTAAAGATAACCTATTCCTGTGTGGTGGTGGAAAGCTTTAGTTCGTTTCCAGCATAGACGCAAATCCCCTTTGGCGTTGCGTCAGGCGGGTTAAAACCCTGCCAAATCAAACATGCACATCTCCCGAGTGTAGTGAGTCTAAGGCAAGGGAGCAGCCAAATGTAGTTTTCTCTACCAAGTATACTCAAGTTTGAGCTTTTTAGATCCTTGCTAAAGAATTAGCATCGACAGCACATTTAGACCAACAGCAGCACTGAGATAAAGCAACACAGGGTGAGGTTAAAGCTCATAAAAGGCGATGAGACCCAAGTTTGAGACCCAGTTTGAATCATGGAGTTTTTCCACTCCAAAGAATGAATGACCAGCATTCTTCCTGCAAGAGGAATTTTTGGCACCTCCCTAATGAGGTTTAATCCAACCCCTCCCACAAATCTGGTTGCGGTGTTGTAATATCTATTTTACCTGTTTCACTTCCTCAAGTGTAACTGACATTTTGGGAATGAAGAGAAAATGCTCATCAACCTGATCTTTTATCTCCTATCTATTTTATCTTTTATCTTGGGAAGAAATGTGGCTTTGCTTTGAGAAAACGTGACACTTGACTTGCTGCCAGATGAAGGATTAAAAAAGCCTGGATCAACTTTTCTACCAGACCACGCTGTGTGTTTTTGCCAGAGCCGTCCGTGTGCTCAGCAGCCTCACTGCGCTGACTGGCTTCAAAGAATGAGCAGCGCTTTGTCATGCTGTGCCACAGTCTCTCTGAATAAGGCCTCAGTGTCTCACGATGGTCTAAAATCGCTTTTCTGAGGCGTTTCCACTCTGATTAAAATGATATACTGTGTGAAGGACAAACAAAATACTGATATCAATATATATTGCAAAGAGCAGCCTCCAGGGATAAAAAAATAGAACCACCAAGAAAACAACCAGACACCTTAAATACCCACATTTACAGCAAAGGTTAGCATGTTCATAACCTATTGATCTGGAAAGAGTATCCTGAAAATCAATGGATGGTATCCATCTTTTATATACAGTCTATGATATATTAGGGTCAAGGTTTCTGATGGTGTGCAAACTCACAGGAAGGCTGCTCCTGTCTGCACTGCGATGCATCCTCTCCATGTTCAGCATGGGTCTGAACAGGCGGATGTGGTTGTCGACGCCACGGTACGCCTTCATGCCTTCAAACAGCTGGAGAAGGTAGAAACAAATAACTTTTGTTAGTTACTATGTAGGTATAGATGAATGTGGCAGTGTTTCCCTTTTACTGAATGGTTATGGCGACTTTAAGCCCATTCTGGCACTGATATTCATCAAATTATCAGGTGAGAAGACAATACCTAACCATTTCATTGGCCAATATGTGTCAGCCATTGGCTGTTATTACAAGTTCCTGGTCTACAGGCTCACTTATATGTTACACTACAGCAGAGGGTGCTGCACCCAGTGAAAATATCATGCATGTTTATGTACTGCACGTTGGCAGAGTGCTCTTTACCTCTATGGAGTAGTGCAGGGCAGAGCTAGCTGGATGCAGCGACAGATTCTGGAAAGGTTTGATCTGAGGAGATTCCCAGCCGCCCTTCTCCGACCAGTTGATAGTCAACATGTGGTCAGAGAATTGTTTGCCGAAGAGCAGCGTGGAGGGCTCGGGCTTCGGCTTGCATTCTGTGTTGCGTTCAATGGTGAGACTTGCTGCCTGAGATGGAGACGGAAAGGCGAGCCGGACACGGGTGGAGAAAAAAAAGAAGGAAGGAGACGGACAAGAGCAGAGCAAGCGACGAAAACAGTGATTGTTTTTTGAAATTGCTGTTATTGACACAGCATGCGCAAAAGGACAATTGGTGGTGGTTAAACATAGTCAGGTAAGGGTTAACAGATCACTTGGACACAATTAAACAGGTTAAATTAAACTGAATTAAATAATTACAACAGGCACAGAGTGAGGGGGACACAGAAATGGAAAGAAACTGTAAATAAAAAGCAACTCGACCAAGCTAAAGAGACAAATCCCTCTAATGAACGTTACTTTCTTCTTTCTGTTACCATCATGTTCTCCATACCAAACCAGCCATTCACAGGCTCGCCAGACTGTAATTCAAGGTCTCACCTGGTGAAAAAAGAAAATGTTAACGTTTTCCTCATTACCTTAAAGGAGCTGGCGAACCGCTGCGAGCCGAAGGAAAAGGGGAAAGTCTGAAGTCGTCGTCCATGGAGTGCCTGCAAGGAATGCATGATGAAACTCTTTGCGAGATGATGTGGCAGCTTTCTTTAAATACCCATCAAAAAGTTTCAAAATGTTAACAGATAACAGTTTAATCTCTGATTTCCAGGTGACAATCATTGATCCACGTTTGGGAACACACAGGAAGACTATGTGCAATATTGTTTTTTTTTCTGAGGGGTGTGTGTGTGACTCAGCACCAATCATATTGTCTGCACATTCCAGAAAGAGACAGTCGTAAGAGCTGTAAACAGAATCAGATCACATGTGCAGGGTGCTCTCTGCAGAATGATATTATGTGGGCAACAAAGGGCTTCACAATAAGAAGAAAGCAACAGCCAACCATAAAAGCTTATTTCATAAAAACATATCATTAGTTTAGGTACATAAATTATCAGTGCCACTCCTTAACTGGCTTTGTAGATCTTGGCATTCATACTTGGAGTTCAGGCAAAGTAACATGAGAAATCTAAAGGTAATTCAGCCCTGGGGTAAGACAGGATGGGATATTATACTTTTACTTATTTAACCCGTATTAAGATCAACTGTCCTGGCAGTTTAATACTTATGGAAGCAATCTTCTAATTAATCTCGAAATTTCACATTTTAGTTTACCTTTCTTAATATGGTGCTGGGTTTCCCATATTTTAACTGATTTTAATTTTGCCAACTGAACAGCACGGAGTCTTTCATATATAGTCATCACACAAATGCCCCTCTGTGGTATGAAGCAGCAATTTGGAGCCCTGAGTAATTGAACCACTGGGAGCACATCTACAGCTTCCATAGACTAAATGGAAATAATTAGCCTGACAAGTTCAGGGAAGAAAGAAAACAGAAATTACAATTTGACTGCTAAATCATGACTAGGAAAAAGTTGACCAGTTAGTAAATGATTGCGTTTAAAGTTAACAAGTGTGTTGAAATAAATGATTAAATATCAGTTAAATATTGGGTAAATAATTAATATACACAACTAGATTCTTTCTAACAATAAAAACAATGTTAAACAGTAGAAACATTTGGAAAAATAGTTAAATATTTAAAAAAGCAGAATGGATACAGGGCTAAAACATCCAGGTTGTGCTTCTAAATGGTTTTAACTTTACCAAACTAATAAGTACTGGGCTGTTAATTGTATGCATACAATTGAAACAACATTTAAAGAAGTTTAAAATCTAATTCCAATATTTGGTAGATGACAGCTGGCATTGATAAAGGGCCACAGGGCAGCTCACTTGACAGGCCAGTTCTGGCATGTTTGAAGGTCAAAGAGCTAAACCACTGACATTACAGACAGACAATATAATTATCACCTCGTGTCCATAATTTCTGCACAATGGAGCTTAGGGAAGCATTTTGGCGTAAAGGTGATGCAAGATTTTGTCTTTATTGCACAATGAGAGCTTAGCTATATTTTTTCCCCGAGTTGATTTTTGCCACACACAAACCTGATGAATGAAATATATCCCTATTTCCCAAAGCAACATTTAGTTTCTTGCATTCAATTGTGGCATTTAATACAGCAGGAAAGTAACTTATTCTATTCATTCTACATGTAAAACACAAGAGTAATAACGTGGTAGCAATGTACACAGACACTTTGCATTTTCTGTAAATGTGCATCAACTAAAAGCCCTTTAATATTTAAGTCGACGCACAAGACAGACTGACCAAAAACAAGACGTCACGCATGAAAACCTCAAAGTTCCTAAGCAGAAACAAATGATCCCAAAAAACATAAAATGTTTTCGTCTCTAAGTGAGCCGAATTTGTTAACCGCCTTTAAGGTTAACAATTGCATCTTCTTAGTGTTTTTGGAGTGTTTTTATTTTGACCATAAGCAGAAGACATAAAATCTCCACATTTCTGCATTAAGTTTGGTCTTTTCCATGCTGTACAATTTTGCCACGCTCCGCGCTCGCGCCGAATTCTCCAGTAGCAGTGGGCCAGGATGTTTTACTGGCCTCTTATCTTCTTTAATGATTACCGGCCACCTTACCGCCCATTCAGGTTAATCATTTACCCACAACATCACAGCAACCTGGTAATAAACAGCACACAGACACTCAATCGACTCACCGTCCGGAGGGCTGCCATCTCCGCTACGCCAGTGATGATAAACAACTTTGTTAGTCCGTGTGGAAACAAACGCTCCAAGTCAGCTTGCGTTCCGCTTTGAAATACGAGACCTTCTTGCTCTCCCTGAACCCAGAAGCGTCAGGATACGAGCAGCGTGTGCCGACTTTGAAATATTCAGGATCTTCTATTCAACTTTTCTACCAGTTTAATAATTCAGAAAGAATTACACGTCTCAGAATAACGACACAACGATGTTAGTGTATTAAAAAAAAACCCAAATCAATGTAATAATTAGCTCTGCAGTTGTTGTGACCGGTTTTATTGGCCAGCAGTCTCATTCAGGAAGTCCTTGGAAGCATGAGGGAAGAGAAAAAAAACAAAAAAACAAACAAACCTCTGATTGGGGTAGGCGAAAGCAGGTTATTATAGGTCAGAGAGGCTAGTGCTGATTGGCTAATCATAGGGGAGTGGTTCAGGTCCAGTTTCAAGGTTAGGATGCCAAAATTCTAAGCTTTAAATTTTCAACTTCAAGCACCAAACTACTTGAAATCAATTAATATAATTGCTTTCCTTATATCCAAAATTATTTAGTATTCATTTTAGTCATGTAACCAGCACATTTGCACATATCTCCACCACAAGGACACTCAGGATTGTTAGGACTGGATCTGACTCTTGAAGCCGTAGTTCAGTTCAGCTCCTCCACTGAGCAGCAGGTCAATCCCGGTGCAGAAAGTGGCCTCGGCAGCGAGATATAAAGCAGCCAGTCCACACTCAGCCTCAGTCCCCATTCGACCCATGAGCTGTTGGAGAAGAAAGTGTGTCACTTCTCAGTCCTAGACTGCATATTTCTGGGTGCACTGGGTAAATTCCTTTTGTTTTTGTGCTTCTACAGGCCTGCAGCTGTTCCAACTGTTGCTTCCTAGCTCACAAGTATTTGCCAAGAAGGAGAAGCTTTTCAAAAAACTCCTGTACGACTTCCCATGCAACCCCCCCCCCCCCCCCCCCCCCCCCAAAAAAAACAAAAAAACTGGAGATTTCATAATTTCAGCTTTCTCAACTCATGAACAGGGAAAACTACAAACCTCCTAATGCGACAGAGGCTTAACAGAGGGTCTCCTATCCTCCATTATTTAGATAACAGGCATAATAAAAGTGTGAAAATGACAGATCCTAATTTAACAAAACATGTAGACAACAACAACACTTAAAGAACTGAAACAAACTTGTCTTTCACTCTTTTTCTATAAATGCGAAACTAAAAGGAGGTGGCTGTCTAGTTACTCCTCTTGTATTGCGTCAGCTTCAAACAGGCTTTCTTGCCTGAATCAAAGGAAACCTCTAATGGAAAAAATGCAGCCTGTTACACAAACTCGTTCAGCTGCGATCCAAGACTGAAGGCGTCGATGCTGACTGCCTGACAGAGAGATTCCAGTGTGTGGCAGTTTAGTTTTGCTTTTTCCAGTATATCCAGTGTTCCTCTTATGGGCAGGGATAGCTCAGTAGGTAGAGTGGTTGCCCCATGATCGGAAGGTCGGGGGTTCGATTCCCCTTAACAGCTACCCTGAGGTACCCCTGAGCAAGGTACCGTCCCTACACACTGCTCCCCGGGCGCCCAATGGCTGCCCACTGCTTCACTGAGTGAATGGGTTAAATGCAGAGAGCAATTTCCCCACGGGGCTCAATAAAGTGTAATAATAATAATAATAATAATGTCCAAACCATCTCAGCCTTGCCTCTCAGACTTTGACTTGTCCCTCTGATGTATTCATTTCTAATAATGTCCATCCTGGTAATTCCCGGTGAAAAATCTTAGCAACTTCCACTCTCTGTCCTGTTGCACTTTTGGCTTTCAAGCTCAATCTTTCTGCCTAGCGAACCGATAAAAGTTTCCTTCCTTAGTGTCCTGCCTCACATACAACTCACTAAAAGCCTTTTCCTCCTTTGCCACCTGTGTTTGCTGTACACCTAGCCTCCAAGTACTCCTATCAGCTGTCTGCATCTTCTTGACTATCCCGCTTTTTCCTTGCCAAACTCTTTGAACACTTTCCAATACTTTCTCATTCCTCTCCCAAGTGTCCTTGTTTTCATTCCCTCATCACTTCAGCTTTCCCCATCATCTGGTAACTCCTCCCTACCAGCCAGAGCTGTCGACATTCCTCTCTGAATTCTTTACATTTTTCCTTTTTCAACTTCCACCATTTGATCCTCGTCTCTATCTCATGCTGCCTAGCTACAATCTGCCATGACACCACCTTGCAGACTCTCATCTCTGTCAGACACTTGCTCTGAAAAATATCCGCCTTCCTTCACTCCTTCATATCAGCTAGCTCCTCACATTAAGCCCCTATCTCTGACCTCCACACTCCTGCCTTTTCCTCGCTCACGCTGCCTCCTAACACACCTTCCTCCTCTCCTCTTCCATTGTTTTCAGGCAACAGTAGCACAGTTTCCACCAGCAGCCTGCTGACCAACAGCACCAGAGGCGTTCGCTGCCCTGATCCAATGTGGAGATTCTTTGTGATTTGATGATGGCACGGATCATTTTTATTACATTTTAATAACTTTTCATTAATGACTGCATAACTCAACTCTTCACTACTAACCAGCCCCCATAATCTGCACGGCTTCTGAACACCTTCCTGAACGTACCTGAGCATTTTCCCCCATTTTAATGGCGGCAGCTGCGTCTGGTGTCTGTGCTGCTAGTTGCTCCCACAGAGGTGTCATCACGTTACCCGGTGAAATGCTGCAACAAAAGCCAGACACTCCGATTAGAAAAAGAAAGGCATTATTAGATTAAAGGGAATGAAATACTTGTAGAATCTCTACAGTTTTTATATCACACCAGAATTCTTCTTTTTATTTATCAGAATCACATTTTTTATTTCACTGCGTAATTATAGTTGTTTGGTATCTTAGTCTTGTGGATTTATGAGAACAGAATGTGTAATTTTGAACTGTCTACTGTAGAAAAGCCCAAATAGTGAATCAGAGCTTATCAATGGCTACGAAATTAAGTTTTAAAAAAAGGGGAGGGGGGGGGGGCTGATATAAGAAAGTTGGGCTTTATGGTTTGTGGCAGTTATCACAGACAGCAGTGACTGAAGAGAAGTCCAAATAAGAAATACAGATTATGTTTTTCTGACTTCTGCTCCTATCAACCATCTCACAACCCCTCAGACTGATACTGGGACCATGTAAAGAGGCCAACCCTTAGCTTGGGAACCATTGGATGAGACTAGTTAACTCTATATAAAGCACACAAAGGTAACTGCATTTTAATATACTAGTCACAAGCTGTCCCCTGCGATTCATTAATAGCATAACACATTTTTATATCTTATCCTTGTGATTAAATTGAAATCCAATTAATTTAATCTGGAGATTGAAAATATATCTTCTCCCTAGAAACCTTTTTTTTTTTGGGGGGGGGGGGTGATAATTTTTTGCAGATGCCAGTTTGCCTCACCAGTTGACTCTCACATTGTAGCGACTCTCATCCACTGCCATTGCCTTTGTCATGGAAACGATCGCCCCCTTGTGGAGAAAACATCACATTACAATGCTATTCTTTTGGGCAGAGGGCTGAAATTTAGGAAACGAGGAAAGAAGCTCACCTTTGTGGCAACATACGGTGCAGCATCTTTCTGACCAATAGTTCCCACAAGACTGGAAATATTGATGATGTTTCCTTGGCGCTCTCGTAGGTAAGGTAACACATACTGCAGAGAGAGAGAGACTTTCAGGTGGTGCAAAGATCCTCTATACATAATGTTTCAATTACTCCAAGAGCTCAAACAGAAATGAAAAGTGTGAAGGGTTTATGTGTTATTAGTTAGTCAGACTGGCTTTGGCTAAAATCAATCAGTCAATGCAAAAATCCTGGAAACTCAAAAGTGATATTACAGGTGGTCTGTAGACACAAGGAAAGGGTAGATTCCATGTTAGGGGTATTCTTGTGTACTTTTAAGACCACTGAAAACATTTTTTCCTATATTGTTTTCCCGCCTGTCGTTTTAAAATAAAGTTATTTTTTATTTATTTCATTCATCAGTGTTTAAATGTATCACTTTAATCCTTAAGGACTGTCTTTGTTACCACCGAAGACAGAAATTATTTGCACCCAAAGCTGTGAAAACGTACTTTAGACGCCAAAAAGTAGCTGACGAGGTTCAGATTCAACAAGTCTCTGAACTCCTCTGCTGTGGTGTCGTCAGTGGGTTTATGAGGAGGGTCTGAAGAGGAAGATTTCAAACACAAAAACAGACAGTAAGCAACACAGCATTGTTGTCATGTCTCCTTGTTAGTAAAAAACAACAACACACACACAAAAGACTCACGCCAGCCTGCGTTGTTGACCAGGCAGTCGATGTGACCAAACTGCTCCACTGTGACTGCAATCAGCCTCTGCAGAGACAAGAGGAACCAACAAATGACAAATACACATCCGCAGTGAATGCAGGAGTCACTCTCTGAGTTCAGTGAGATCATCATGTGATCATCATGTGATCATGTGACTCTTTCCATTTCAGACCATACACCCACAAAGCTGCACTTCACCTTTATGTCTTCTTCCTTGGAGATGTCACTTTTGACAAACTTGCACGAGCCTGGTCCGGTCTTGTTAAGCTCCGCCTCTAAAGCTTCACCTGCTGCACCTACGAGACACGTCTGATCATGCCGCAAAACACTGCACCCCATTATTTTTCTTTTCATATATGCTGCCAAAAGTGAAATCGTGTAACTGTTTTACAAAGTAGCAGAATAAAAACAGCCTTACTAACTTTCTCTTCCACAAAACGCCACTTTGGCTCCGTTTTCCACTATAAAAGAACAACAAAAAAAGACGCAAAAATGTTCAGTGCGCCACTCCTCGCTGCATGCGCAAACTGCCAGCATAAATAAAGACATTTTCATACCAAACACTCTGACAATCCCTCTGCCAATCCCTTTGGATCCTCCTGTGACAACAGCCACTTTGTTGTAGTAGCGGAGGGACATTTTGTCTGCGGTTACGATGATAAATGTGACGCAAAGCGGCGCTGCTGTCAAACAGCGGACTAATAACGGTTACTTCTTACTTTGTCTGCTCGGAGTCGTCACAGCAGGACTCCTCTGCCGCCAGCAGAAACGATCAGCCGCTGTCAGCATGTTTGTTTGTAAAGTTCAAAGTGCCACAAAATCATGCGGTTTGCTTTGCTGCGTTCAGGAGGACAGGGATAGTAGGAAATCTATACATTCACAAGAAAACTAGCTCTAGAGAGGGTTCTTGAACTTTTATAATAATTTCCTTTTTACTTCAACTGTGTCTGGACATCTGTGCTTGGGTGCCACTAACTTAGCCGCCCTAAGCTGATGTCAGCTTCCTTAGAAACCATCAGTCTGGACATGATTACTTTCGTTCAGTGAAAGGAAGCTCTTCCTACTCCCCGTTATCAAGCACTTGCAGGAATGGGATCGTCTGATTGTTTGAGATCTCTCTCCAATACTGTAGTGTCTTTACCTAACAGTATAATGAACCTGCTTTCCACTAAACTTGCTGATGCTATTATTCTAACGGTTATAAAGCAGATCTCCCATCTTTATAACGTTTTGAATCATTGCAGGAAGCTGATTTACTCTGCAATGCTCAGATGCCATTAAATATCTTAATGCTGCTTCAACTTAAAGATCAAGGAGACCTGGCCTTTTGTTAAAAGTATTCCTTTTTGTATACTTAATATTAAACGTAATTATTTCATTTCTTCATTTTCACGCCTCACTGGTCAACGTATTCATGTGAAAGGGTGCTGGGTCGATTGGAGGTAAAAAAAAAAAAAAAAAAAAAAAAAAAAATCAGAGACACTAAACCTTTGAAGTTGGCTCAGGAAGGGCATGTGACTTAAAACATGTGGATAAGGTAGAAGCTGAAATGAACTTTAATCTAATTTCCTCATTTTACATGGCAAAACATTTTGTGTTTAAAAAAAAAAACCCATTCGGAAATCATTAAACTTCCTGATTTTTTCAGGGATTCTTCTTCTTCTTCTTCTTCTTCTTCTTCTTCTTCTTCTTCTTATTATTATTATTATTATTATTAATAATAATAATAATAATAATAATAATAATAATTTTAAGGAAGAAAGTGCTTTAGTAACTTAAAATGAAGTGAGGCCATAAACTCATCAACTCACAAATTATTTTTAAATTGGGCTTCTTTCTGCAACCTGTGGCGTCAGCCCCCTGCTGGCCATTACAAAGAATACAGTTTAAGGCACACTGCTTCACATTTGCTTCACTTTTCAGACCTGGAAGCTACATCTATGTTTTTTTTATACAGAGCATAGCTTGCATGCTACCATACCACTCACTATGCCAGTAAAGGATTCAGCACATCTCACACAGTTTAATAAAGTGAGCCAAAAATACCAGGATCTCCAAGCGCCTTCAGCTGCAGCTTGCAGTAAACAAGCCAGCAGGTTTTCCCACACATTCAGACCTACAATCCTCTACACCAGCTACTCAACTTCAAAGTATCAAAATTTGATTTGGAGATTTTTAATGCAAAGAGCAAACTTTACAAACCCTCTGTGAAAATAAACACTTAAAAGGTGTAAATTACTTGAAGTATTTGAAGGCAACAGTACATTTCAGAAAAGTCTTCCTGCACACAGACCCAGAGACTCGGAGATGTTTTGGTGTATAATTTAAGATGTCTAAAATAACCACAGAAATATATTATATGTTATATTTAACATAAAGTGAGTAATGGTGTGGGCACATTTCATGACAGATTTATCACTGCTCTGATCCAATTTGTGGATAATTCTGCACAAACCACAGTAACCTGCAAGTTTTAATTTATAGCTAAGCTGTAACAGCAAAAGAGGGAAAAAAATAAATACCAACCAAATGTTTGTGGTATGATTCTAGAGTGTAAATCATGTTCATCAGTGCAAACACTGCTCCCTTATTTAATTTTTTATTCTCCTTTTTAAACTTCTTAGTTCAGGTACAGATCAGGCTACAAGTGTATGTAAGAATGCACAGCATGTTTAAGACAGACTGAGGGTTGTAAGAGGTTGACATTTTTGAGCGAGGAGGCTTGTTGGGGTCAGAAAAAGTGGGCGAATAGGCAGCGTGCTCTTGGAAAAGGAGCAAGTCCAAGATTGAATTTCCGCCTAACAGCATTTCCCATGCTGAGAGCGAGAGACAGCGTAAGGGTGCAAGCGCAGACAGTGAGTGACCTACAAACAAGCTTAACAATTTTAACTTTACCCAGGGTGGCAGATTAACACCACAGCAGCCCCTGAAGAAGCTCCCTCTATCTCCTCCCCTCACCTCCTAAATGTGACTCAAGGGAGAATCAGGAGGGGTTGCCTGGATGGTGTGATGATGGGTCGGCCCAGAAGGCACATGGAGGTGAAGGAACAGCAGTAGAGTCATGGTCACTCGCCTGGGGTTTGAAGCATTAGCCTGAAGCGTTAGCTGCCAGTAGGGCAGGTGAAAGGAGGAGCTCAACTAAGGTGGGTTTACGCTAACAGCATGTCTTGGAATTTGTGCATGCAGTATGAAATCAATCTAAACAAACACACTGTATAGCATGTTTTAAGAAAAGTGGAGCTGACAGCAGTTTCTCTGACGTCTATGGATTATAGACAGATGAAATCATCTTAAAATCCATTTTGATTTAACCTAGAAGTCAGTTCAGGGAAGCTTGTACAGGTGTAACATTTTCTGGTGTTACATTAAAGTCTAACAGTAGAAAAATATGTAAAAAATGAAGACATTTGGTAAAATAATCAACTCATAAATTTTTACTCATGTATACTTACAATGTACAATTGATTTTTTATACACCTTTTATACACAGTTATTAAGATGTTGTAACTATCTGTAAAGGTTGTTGAAGTGAACTTGTCAGGGTAACTTACATTTTTCTTCTTGCAGAACAAAGAAGCAGCAAAAAGTACTTTTTTTTTCTTTTCTTTTTAAAAAGGAACTATTCCAGGCTGAGACATGGACAATCATAAGGGGGGAGGTACAGATAGAGGTGGAGGTGAGACGAAAGATAAACAAAAATCCGAGGAGGTCAGTGATGAAGATAAGCAGGCCAAAAACAAGCAGAACAAGTTGGAGAAAGAGAGCAGCAAGGAGCCGAGAGCGCATCCCAGAAGGGAGAACCGCCGGCGGTGTCAGTGGGCTCTGACGGAGCGTCTGGCCATCAACGTGTCAGGGATGCGTTATGAGACCCAGCTGCGCACCCTTGCTCAGTTCCCAGACTCCCTGTTGGGTGACCCCCAGCGTCGAATTCGCTACTTCGACCCTCTGCGGAATGAAGTCTTCTTGGACAGAAACCGCATCTGCTTTGACGCCATCCTCTACTTCTATCAGTCAGGTGGGAGGCTGCGGAGGCCCGCCAACATCCCCCTGGACATGTTCTTGGAGGAGCTGCGGTTCTACGAGCTCGGAGAGGAGATCATCGACCACTTCAAAGAGGATGAAGGCTTCGCCAAAGAGGAGGAAAGACCTCTACCTGAAAAAAAGTGGCAGCAGCAAATCTGGATGCTGTTTGAGTATCCGGAATCTTCCAGCGGAGCCCGGATCATCGCCATCATCAGTGTCATGGTCATTGTGGTCTCCATTCTCATCTTCTGCCTGGAGACCCTGCCTGAGTTCAGAAATGAAAAGGAGCGTAGGGAGGTGAGGATGCTCATATCTACAAAACCAGTATTCACAGGGCTGCACAAGGAAAGTTATGTCAGTTGCAATAACCGCATGAGTGAGGGAGTAGGCTGACGACAGGGTGCTTAGAGAACACAGCGTAACACTGCAGGAAAGTGATGAGGTGAACAAATAAGCACAAGAAGTGCAGACAGATGTCACTTTGCAGCACAAGATGAAAATGTTTTTATCTCCTGAAGCAACACTGAGTGAAAAATGGAGAGGAAAGCAAAGGCTGAGGAAAGAAAGAAAGTAAAGGAGACTATCTGCTGAAATTATTTTGGAGTTGCCACTTAATCTGATCCAGTTAGACTGAGAGGAAAGAAGTACGAGATGAGGAGAGCAGTTAAACCACCAGTGGAAAAATATGAGGGATAAAAGAGAGCAGGTAAAGCGGCTTGAGAGTTTTACTTATTAGTTGATTAATTCAAATGAAGTGGATGCTTTAAAAGTAGGAAGAAGCACTAGAGAGTGGAAGGACTTAGACGAAGAGAAGCCAGCATGAAAAGCAGGAAAGGAGATGAGCTTGTCTCAGGTTACTCCTCGGAGATCTAAAGGTGCTATATATAGAGGAAGGACACCCCAAAGAGCCCATCAACACATAAACCAAAGCCCGTATTAATAAACACAGTGACTCATAGGCTACACACTGAAAACGGCATGGAAAAGATGGAGACGGATCGGTTTTTCTGATGACTACGGCAAAATTAAATTTGTCTTGCATGTGCTCCGGCAGCCTGGAGACGAGATGGATTGTGGAGGTTCAGGTAGCAGACGTGCATGCTTCCAAAGCACCACCACCACTCCCTCGTTACTCCAGTAAACAGAGTAAACATGTCCTCCATACATGTTGATGTATGGAGGACAAAAACTGCCAAAACAATTAACAAATAGAAAAATAAATGAATATTCCATGAAAGTTCTGAAGAATTTGGGCCCCCTTTCTTTACAGAGTTGCTTCACTTCATTGCGGGTCGTAAGAATTCATTTATGCACAGCTCTTTGAAGGGCTCCCCACAAGATTTTTAATTAGGTTGACATCTGGACTTTGACTGGTCCATTGTAACATTTTGTTTCAGCCATTCTGTTTGCAGACCCAGATTATGTCCAGACTCCAGTGGTGGATCTGTTATGTCTGGTATTCTATGGCAAATGCTAATCAGGCTCCACTGGTGGAGAAGTAGCACAGGGCCCATTTGAAGATGTCAGGCCCTCAGGCCATCCTCACAAAGTCTGTTACTGATTGTTTGGTCAGAGACATTTATACCAGTGGCCTGTTGGAGATTACTTTGTAGGGGTCTGGCAGCATTCCTCCTGTTCCTCCTTGCACAAAGGAGCAGACACTGGTCCCACTGATGGGTTATGGTTTTGCCCTGTCCAGCTCTCCAAAAGTAACTGCATGAGGGCCTGACATCTTCAAATGGGCCCTGTGCTAGAATCTCATCCATGATCTTGAGACTGTTCTGGGAGACAGCCAAATGCAAAACTAATGAAAAGAAACAGAAAAGATTAGAGGTGGAAAAGTTGTCAGTAGCCTCCATCACAACTCCCAAACCATTCTTGTTTTGGGGGTTCTCTCATTGTTGCCCCTCTAGTGCACCTGTTGTTCATCCCATTACCACCAAAGCAGCCGAAACTGATGAACAACCTGCTCTGCCACTTAACTGACCAGCAGATTTGTCTTCCATACTAA
The DNA here is from genome assembly GCF_041146795.1 of Maylandia zebra. Taxonomy (NCBI): domain Eukaryota; kingdom Metazoa; phylum Chordata; class Actinopteri; order Cichliformes; family Cichlidae; genus Maylandia; species Maylandia zebra. The sequence goes on along the minus strand of NC_135170.1, from coordinate 32,469,692 downwards.
AGTGATCAGAGCCTGCAATACTCTCGGATACAATGCAAGCCAACATAAACATACATGCACAGCCATCTCCACGTTATCAGTCACTCACGAGATGGAAAATCTTACAAACAAAAATATCTCGAACCATGCATGTTGTTGGTTTTATGTGACAGCCTGGATCTAAGTGATGGACACTAACATCATTCAACCTGCCATTAGTATATTTCACCTTAATCTGAGCAGTGTCTGTTTAGAATTTGCTTTGCAAATGTCACAGGCAGTTCAAAGTATATATAAAGCAGCACACACGAGGACACAAGAAACATATGCTGTTTCCAGTTTATTAGGTCAACCTAGCTAAAGATAATGTAATTTAAGACGAACAGACTGCAGTAAACTCTCCCGTCGCCAAGGTTACAGTGTTTGGTTTGGGTTGATGTGGAATTAGGGAGATGCTGGTTGAGCTGAATGGTTATTTTAGTGGATAACCAAACATCTATCAGAATACAGTTCAAACCCACCACAAAGAGCTGAATCAAAACCAAGCCTGAACATTGTGACCTTGACGGAAGCAGGATTTACTGCAGGCTTGTTATACCAGACATTTTCAGCCAGGTGTATCTAATTAACAGGAAATAGGAAATAGAGTTGAGCACAGTATGTACTGCAAGGCCATCAAATGCTTAGAGTAACTTTAAATAAGTTGTTAAAAGACAGTTATTCCAAACTTGCACCTTGTTCCCAGAAAAAAAAAAGCAGCTGGGTTAAATAAAGTGTCAGGTGGCTGTAATACAATCCTGAGTCACATGAGGTGAATGTTTTATGTTTAAATATAGAGAAACTGGTTTATAAAAGTCTGTGAGAGAAAAAAAAAAGCATTAAAACTAAGAGAGCGAAAATGGAGAGGAGAGAGACTTTAGCACCGTATCAGAGATCTCACAAGATCCTGACAGATGTCATACTTCAAATGTGCTGAGGACAAACTTTGATAATAATCACTACTTCTCACTTTCCTCCTTATGTTTACTCTGTCCTTCTTGATTTCTCTCTGTTTACATTCATGCAAACATCATCTCCATGGAGCTGTTTACTACTGCCCTACCTTTCCTCTCTCTCTATTTTCCTATTTCTTCTTCCAAACCAACGAGTGTGTGAAAATAAGTTGAATCTTTTGGGCAGTGCAGGTTATATGCTTTGATTTTTCTTTTAATCTAATGTTTGAGTTTAATCTCTTCTACTTCCTTATTTATCTTGCAGCAATACTCCATCGCTCCTCACCCCAACATATCAAACAACACCATCTTGGTCTCACCTGGATTCACTGCCTTCCAGGACCCATTCTTCATAGTAGAGACAATCTGCATCTGCTGGTTCTCATTTGAACTCATCATGCGCTTCATTAGCGCTCCCAACAAGATGCACTTTTTTAAAGACATCATGAACATCATAGACTTCTTCGCCATCATGCCTTATTTTGTCACAGTGGGCACGGAGCTAGCAAAGGACAAAGGTACGCAGCCCTCCGTGTCTCTGGCTCTCATCAGAATCATCAGGTTAGTGAGAGTCTTCAGGATCTTCAAGCTCTCTCGTCACTCCAAGGGCCTCCAGATCCTGGGCCAGACGCTGAAGGCCAGCCTGAGAGAGCTTGCGCTGCTCATCTTCTTCCTCTTCATCGGCGTCATAATCTTTTCTAGCGCCGTCTACTTCGCTGAGGTGGACAGTTCTGGAACAAACTTCAAAAGCATCCCAGAGGCTTTCTGGTGGGCAGTCGTGACCATGACTACAGTCGGGTACGGCGATATGTGCCCAGGGACAGTTGGGGGAAAGCTGGTGGGCTCCATGTGTGCCATTGCTGGCGTGCTCACCATCTCTTTGCCTGTGCCTGTCATTGTGTCCAACTTCAGCTACTTTTACCACAGAGAGATGGAGTGCGAGGACACCAGGGTGTACCAGCATGTCTCCACATCGCTCTGGGAAAAGGAAGGAGATGATGATGAAGATGAGGAGGACGAGGATGGAATGGATGAGTGGCCTGAATATATGAGGGATTACGCACCACTGTATGGGCAGAACAGGGCTATTTGCCCTCCGATCAATGGGCCTCTTTTGACAGGCCTTTGTGCAGGACAGGTAGATGGGGATCAGAGAGGCATGGGGTTCCTCTTTAAGGAATCTCGTGTCACTCAGGTCTGACAGACTGCAGAGTGCTAAACTCATGGCAACACATCAAGAAAACAGAGCCAAGATATAAAAAGATACTGCTGAAAGGACACGCAGAGGGAGACATGAAAACCAAGAAGTGCAGTGACATGTGAACATAGTTTTATATGTGAAGCTTTTGCATGATTATACTCGACTCACAGCTACTCACGAAGCATCCGTTTTCCTCAGTAAATAAACAGAAAAAAGTAAAATGTTTCCAGATGCCTCAAAGCATTTTCTGTGCATCTCACATGACAAATATTCCACCAGCTGCAAAATGATTTAAATTACAACCACCCCCTCTGGTTCTTTAACCAAACACAGATGACAGTTACTTACATGTTTTGGTCACAGGAAGAATGAATGTAGAATGACTGTAATGAATGGACCTAGAATTTCCTTTAACCAGATAATTTCCGGAAAAAAAACTTTAGCACTAAATTCTGCTTCTCCTCATTTTCTGCCAAATCACTTTTATTTGTACAGCTTTCCAGTCAATATGTACGCTGTCATGTGTATAATATTACAATATCTTGTCTTAAATTATATGGAAACAGTATTCGACTACAGCTGTCTGAATTCAATCCCATTGACACAGGTGTATAAAATCAAGCAACTAGCCATGGTACTGGCATTAACATCAGCACAAAACCTGTGTGCTGGGAGTTTCGTGGAATGGGTTTTCATGGGCAAACAGGGGTGGCCCAGTACTTTTGTCTATATAGTCTATATACACGTTACATATTAAGCAACCAGCCAATCAGAATAAAGCATTCTGTACAGAGGATGAACTGAAAGGATGCACCATATAAAAAAAACGATGACTATTTTAGTCTATGTTTTACCTGATGGGGTACAATGTTGCTGTTGAGGGGTTGCTGCTGCTCCTGCTGCTGATAGTGCTAGAAGACAGGGCTCTATTGCTTTGAGACTGTAGATGTTAAAAAGTCCATAGGAGAGATGGTAGCTTATTAAACAAGTGCTATGAGATAATATTAAAATGCAAAGATTGGTGACAGTGCTTGAAATCATAAGGCAAGAATAAAAAGAACTGTGGGAAATAAACTAGGCTCTGCCTGTGACTCACTCTTCGCCTCTCTTCCTCCTTCCATCTCCTCATCTCATCTATCACTCTCTACTTGCTGTCCATCTGAGAACTAGGCATAATTTGCTATTGCATTAATCTATTATTTAATTGTCTACACTTAACAAGTCTTGCACCTAGTCCATGACAAAGTAATGATAGAAAAATGTTATAGAACCAAAAGATTGCAATTGTGTTTATTATAGTTTTTGTACTTGAATACCTCTGCAATGTAACAACTGGTACATGTGTCATTGTTACCTGTGCCCTTTTTAATCCATCTGGTGAGGGACAGACACATGCAGTGACATTTTATACCTTCTCCAGAATACTGTGTTTACAGTACTATGGCCACAAGTTTTCATCATGGTGCTGATTCAGAATCCTTCTCTTATTATTTATTCCTAGTCTATAATAATAAAGTAATGAGAATAAAAAATACATATATAAATATAAAATATAAATCCATAATTATGTGGATATGCATGTTAGATCAGTTTTAGTGAAATGTAAGCCCTCCAGAAATGCAGGGAAAGCCCTGTAACTTACTTTAAAGGTAAATATGTTCACTAAAACGGTGGACAGAGCTACAGACCCATGACACCCTTACCCAGTTAGCTGGCAGCTAATGACCAGACTAGGACAGGTAATGATTGTTGCACACACAGCACGCTCATTTGTTTCAATTCGTCAGTTGCCACAACACAACTTACCAACGTGTAGTCAAAGGAGCTTGCAAAGAAAAGCGTCTAGCTTCTCTGCTAGCCATCGGGGCGGGGGGGGGGGGGGGGGGGGGGGGAGGAGATGTTGGCTGTCCGATTGGCCTCCCTGCTGCTGCGGAGCCTGGGACGGTCTGCTTGCCTCCACCTCGGGGGGAAGGGTAACATCTCTTGGGTCTGGGTTCTGTTTCCCCCTCTGGGGGCGAGGGTACCTGGACCCGGGGTATAGAGTATGTTTGGGGAGTGTGATTGTGTGTACATGTCCATTTATGTCAATCCTTACGTTGGGTGAGTGCTGAGTGTTTGTATATGTGTGCATGAGGGTGGGAACGCATGTTTGTGTCTGTGTGTGCCTGTTTGTCTGTGTCTATATGTCAGGTCGGGTCTTAGACTCCACCTCTCTGGGAACTCCCAGGCCCTCCAAGGCCTATCTCCCCTCACCACACTCCCTGCCGGTGACTGATGCCCTCAGGGGTCGGTGCATTGGTGGTTCTTGGTGTCCAGGGCTGGGCACTCAGGTATGTATCGGCTCACTCCCGGTGGCTACCGGCGGGGCCTGGCGCCTGTTGCTCGGTCAGGCCTCCTCCGGGGTGCGGGGGGCCCTCGGGCCTCCGGCCTCTGGGCCTGCAGCTCGGTTCACTCTGGCACAGCTGGTTGCCGGCAGAGCCGGCGGGCACGCCGGTGCAGCCCCCTCTAGCTTCTGCTCGGTGGCTACTGGGTGACGCCTCGTCTGGGGATCCTCAGCCCTTCCCATGAGGGTGGCACGGATGCCCCTCCGGTGGTCCTCCTTGGGCTCTCGCACTCTGAGGCCTCTGGATGTCTGGGGCCTGGATCTCCTCCATGCCTGCTTCATGCCCTGGGGGACGGGGCTATGGCTCCCTACATCCTCTTGCAGACCATTACATGTGGAAACCATTTGAATACAAGCGCGCTGATCCACACAGGTATGCCCACGGATGTTCACTGCTCGTAGACTTAAATTACACCTTTCTTGGCTGCTACTTCAAAGCACATTGTGCGCTGTCTGTCCTGCCTGCTGCACAACAACATTGAATTTTTAGTATTTACTGCTGTTTACACTTAGCTAGATTAATGCGATGGTGTTGTGTTTAGTATGTTGCTTTGGTTTGTTTGGGGTTTTTTTTGCTTGTTTTCTATTCTTCTTCTCTCAACAGGTGATCCAGGAGATTTTATTTTCTCCCCCCCTTTCTCACTGTCCCTCTCCCCTTCTGTTTTTCTTTTCCTTCCTCTTTCTCTCTCCCTTTCCTATCCCTCACTCATGTCTGTCCCGTCTGTAACATCTGAAAATAAAATATAATAAATAATAAAAACAAAGGTCGATCAAATGGATCAATACGGCAATGCCACGATGATCCATTTGGCAAAGTAAATCCATTGGGTATCCTTGTTGGTCTTCAGACAACAATTCTGACGGCTAAAGAACCAAATGGGACAGGCAAAAAAAAAAAAAAAGCGTCTGGACTTCTTTAAGTTGCTTGAATACGTTTCACCTCTCATCTCACCTCTCATTTAGTTTAAATCTGGGACTCCCCACCATTTGACCTTAGAACTGAAGAAGCTTCTCGGATGAGAGGTGAAACGTCTTTAAGAAACTTAAAGAAGTCCAGACGCTTTTCTTTGCAAGCTCCTTTGACTACAATGACCTGGATGACTGAGAACCTTCACAGACATCTTACCAACGTGTACATAATAACCTACTACTCCTATGTCGTACAGTCGCTACCGCCCAGGTGGCAAAAAATGCACGTGCTCTTTCTGAGTTTGGTCCAGCAGCTCGTAACCAGCGGACTCTCCTGTCGAGGGTGAGCATTGGTAAATGGTGGTCATGTGACTGATGCAAGCCAGGTCCTTTTATTTAGCAAAATTATGATTAACAGTTAAATGATACTGTTGAGGGGCAAAGGCAGGACTCCACATGCACACACAAATTACAAAAAAATAAATAAATTAAAAATGCCTCAAGAAAAGGGCACTCATCAGGAAAGGGGCGGGTCTGAGGTCTAGTATAGACCTTCCCCTTTACTATATATATTAGTATAATATTATAGTAATAGTAGTAATGATAATGTATGTTAGTATTATTTTCTGACATTGACATTCTTCTAATGTTATATTTTGCCAACTTGGAGTCAGGAGAGAATGAAAACTGTGCAGTCTTGCTGATGTCATGATGTTACAGTGCACTCACTCAGAGGTGTTGTAGCCTAAATCATTAGAGATTATTAGCTAATTCTAGCTTTCTGAGCCACTAGTCTGCTGGTATTACCAGCAAATGAGCTGATGTACTTTGTTATTTTAGTTTGTTAAAACATTTCTATTTCTGTTCTGTTGCTTGTTTACAGTACCGATCCTGATCCTGGTCAGTTCATGTTCAGTAGCACCCTGCTTTCAGTCTGAATATTGTTATAAATTGAAATGGAGCAGTTTATGCCTTTTATTCATTTGTAAGTTGTGTTTCCCTGTTACATTTAACTTTTGGGTTACAGCACAAAGACTGAGAGAGGATGACAGTGTGGGCGAGAAATTCATGACGATGATTTCACATAACCAAGCTGTGTGCTATACTCATATCAAATATGGATTCCCAGCCTGCTCTTACAATAATTATCACATTATATTGTTATGTTTAGCTGAATGTAAAGTGTTTGTGTATGATTGTCAGTGCAAAGGAGGCAAGGACAGAGTGATTGCACAAGAGCAGGAAGAACCAGCTGAGTAAATGTGCAGATAATGAAGTTAGCTATAACAATATTTATTTTTCACCAAGTCATTTTAAAATCTTTTCACATATTTTGCTTGCGCAGCCTTTATACGTGGAGTTGCATGTTCTCCCTGTATCAGGATGGGATCTCTCCAGGTACTCTGACATCCTCCCACAATCTAAACTCCTAAACTCCCACTAACATGCAGTTAGTGGGATTACTGTGGGTCAGTTGGCGATTCTAAATTGCTTATAGGTTAGACTACTTTGTCTTTTTAATGCATGTCCATTTGCTGCACATTTGACTGAGTAAATTGGATATCCCATGAAGATAAAACTATTATAGAGCAGCTAAAAGTGGCGGGAGTGTTTAAGGTGTTGATGCCCTGCATTTGTCAGAGTTATGGCAGAAATGTGGCGCTGCAATCTTATGCTTATGAGGATAACAAAGAGCTTGCTCATTGGCTGGCAGTGGTGCAGACAGAGTTCATGTAGTTGGACCGGAGCCAGTTTATGTGTTATGTGTAACCGATACAGGGCAGAGGGGGTGGGTGGCAGAAATGGTATTTGCTGGGGGCAGAACAGCTTTCTGTCACGGGGTGTTCTGGATGAAGTAGTTACCACAACATAATCCTTGTGTCACTGATTTTCTTTGATACACTGCGCTGCGCAACGTCAGTTTGTCTTTATAGTAAATCTAAAATCTGTTCTTTGTCTCAAACACTCTTCGGGACTGAAGGGTGGCTGTAATAAAGCTAAAAGCATGATGTGGGTACAGAATAAATTTAGTCACAGCAGAAAGCAACAAAGAGGCAGCTGTTTAATAATCAGTGGATCAGTCACAGACTGTTTACAGAGAATCTAATTCAATGATTGTGATGTTAACTGCAACCAAAAGAAGATCAAAATAACATAAAAATATAATGGAAACATGAATCAGGTCATAAAATGTTACAAAGTTTATATTTCTGCCTCACCTTGCCTCTCAAGCATTTTTCCTTTCTTATTAATTCACCGAATTATCTTTATTTATCAAAATGTTATTGATTAATTATTTATTTATGTTTTGCATTGTTCCATCTTTTTATTTTCCCCAAACTTTTACTACTTTTCCTATGAATACAGAAGCAAGTCATCTGGATAATGTTTTATTTATGATTTTGGCTGGTTATGTCTTCCATAGATGCTCGGCTGCAGCTCATTATTAAGGACAAACTAATTGTATAGCACTTGTGACACATGAGATCCCTCTCAGTCAGATCATTTATATGGTATTTTTAGGTTTTAGATTATTTTCCTGGTCTGTATTTTTCAGTCTATTCTTTTAACATGACTTTAGGATCGCAATAATAGAAAGTAACTAAAAATAAAAATAATACAATGAGGTATGGGTGAAGAGAGAGCTGAGTGTAAAAGCGAAGCTCTCAATTTACCGGTCGATCCTACCACCGCCAATCCGCCAGTCCTACCCTCACCTATGGTCACAAGCTGTGGGTAGTGACTGAAAGAGCAAGATCGCGGATACAAGCAGCAGAAATGAGCTTCCTCCGAAGGGTGCCTGGCCATTCTCTTAAGCTGGACAAACACTAGGATTTTTTCAGCTGCGTTATTCAGCCCCTGCTCAAACTGTACGACTGAATCTCGGGGGTTAGAAGTTCATGAGTCACGATGCAGGGCCTGATGCTCTGATGCGACCTGAGTGCTCACACTGTGCGTCCATAACATGAAGCTTAACACAAAATCTGCATCTTGCTCACCCTCTCTCTCTTTCACTAACACAGACACACACACCACCAATCAACTTTGCTAAATTGCTAATGAAAAACATTGACCAGGCAGCTGCAGTTGAGCAGCAGTGTCCATCCAACTCTTTTCACGGTTGTTGCGGTCGAAATGATTTTGTTAGACCACATCGAAAAGGCTCGGATGAGCTTGCCAAAGTTCTAACACTGCGCTGCCATGCTACTCCATCTTTTTTACTTTCATTTCTGTGTTTGCGCATGCGCAGTGTGAGAGGATGTGAGAGGTTGCATTGATATCCTGACGAGGGGCGACAGGATTTCAAACAGGTTTGATTTTCTTGCGACCATACGATTGCTGATCGGGAGCTGGTCGTGAGGTGTTAATCGCTTCTCGTTACCCCATGTATACTACACCATGCACGACACATGATTAAGGCGAAACTCGGGCCGATCCCCAAAACAGTCGCACAACTGAAAAATCACCCAAAAATCGCACAGGTTATGCCCAGCTTTAGAGATAGGGTGAGAAGTTCGGCATCTGGGAGGGGCTCAGAGTAGAGCCACTGCTCCTCCACATTGAAAGGAGCCAGTTGAGGGGGTTCGGGCATGTCCCTCCGGGAGGAGGCCGCAGGGCAGACCCAGGACACGCTGGAGGGATTATATCTCTCGGCTGGCCTGCAGGACAAGCTGGAGGAGGTGTCTGGGGAGAGGGAGGTCTGGGCTTTTCTGCCGCTGCCCCCGCACCCAGCCCCAAATAAGTAGAAGAAGATGGATAATACAATGCGAAAGTCATGAAAATGTCTGTTTTTTTAAATTATAGACTTTATATTTATAGACTTTTATTGTAATTTTACAAATCAAATCGGTGCATTGCAATGATGTGCAGTGAACCATGGTCGACACACCTAAACCAGGAATCACCTAAATCTTGAAGTATATGTGGTTTCACAACTGAGTAACCACACCAGACAGGCTGGTTGTCCACATCTGTACAATGTTTGTAGCCCACTTACTCAAATATTGTCCTCTTAGTACTGAGTGGATGAAGAGTTGGCAACTTTCAGAGGCAGGTGCCGTTGCAGGAAATGCTTCCTCCCTAAACCAAGTATGGTATAAAGATCTGATTAGAACATTTTAGATGTAGCAAATTTAAAAAGGTACTCCCGTATGAGTTTAAAGAGGACATAAAAGGTAGTTTCAGCTGCTAAAACAGCATGGTTTCCATTCATCTTTATGTTTTGTTTTTTTTTTTATCAGTATGCATTATGAAATGAATCTTGTGTGAACGGGTCATTTGACGCACAATGAAATCAGCTAATGTCTTACACAGAAACTCATCTGAGAAGAATAGAAAACAGCTGACGCGAGCGTACACACTGTGTCGAATAAGAAAACCTTTGTGATAACAGGCAGTATTTACACAGAAAAAGGCATTGAAGCCGTGCATTCCTTTCTATACGTCAGTCTCAGAAGACATTACGTAAGTGGCAGATCTCACACAACAGACAGGGCATGTGAACTATGCAAGGTCTTTCCTCTAAAATTAGTAAAGAGGAGCTCTGGAGGAGTCTCCAGACGCCAAGTCATTACATTCTTACAGTAAGGCACCAGTGAGCGACCTCTGAGGGTGCCCTCTTCAGAATGACTCCCTGCGATCCTGCGTAAGAAAAAGAAAATTCCTTCAGAAGTATTTCTGGTGTAATCTATTGTGGCATGCGCTCGTGTGATGATATACAGTCGTACAGATTTCAGACTGTCTTCTGGCCAAACGATGTGGAAAACATATATTCAGAAATATTTTTTCAATCTTCAATCAATCTTAAGTATCAAGATGCCAAGATTACAGTGAGAGAAGAGAGATACGGGTCCTTGATTTTGTAACGAGTATTAGCTGAATAGAACAAGTAAGGAACATGAATCATTTCAGACTTTAAAAGCTGGTTTTGTAAGTTATCTTGAGCATGTGGGCATAGTGTTACCTGTTTGTATTCTGAGTGCAGATGATCATGTATACATCTTTCCTTACTCAACAAAGGTCGCATTTTATCACTCACGCATTTTCGAATTCCTTCTGCGTGACTCCGTGTGCAGCGACTGTGGGAAAATGTAATGACGAGTGCTCAAGTCTAAACATGTTTACAGAAGCATCACGAGGCACGTGTACAGGAGGCGATGGTACTGGACAAAGTGTGAGTCAGGTTCTTTGATAAAATTGTGAAATCTCAGAAATGTTCTGAGTCAGAGCTGCAGGCTGATGTGCCGAGCGATCCAGCCTCTAGATGTCAGACTGAGTTTTAAAACCAAACCAGGCTGCCAGGCTCACTCCTGCTTCTTGTGGGTCTGATTTAGAATATGCCAGAAAGACTTCAGATTAATGTGTTCCACCTTGAAATCATCACGTTTGTAAACCATCTCGAACTCAGAGCATAAATTATCTTTTATTTTTATACTACGCTACCAAAAAAAACACAATTTAGAATGTGAAGAGGGAAAGATGGAATTAGTTTAGAGTTCAAGACAAAATCTGTCTCTGTTATGTATTTATTTAAAAGAGATGTTGTAATTTTTTCACACGCAGCTTTTTAGAAATTGGCTATGATGCTGTGGGCTTCAATTTGAGCTTTGGAAAACTTTCAGGCCACATGATGATATATCAGATCATTATTTCTCAGAGCACTCAGCCATGAAAATAGTTACAAGATTCATACTTTGATTAATGTAATCATATAATTCTTTGTATTTCTGTTTATACTATAAGGAATACCTCTTAGCACCTGTAATTTTAAATACTGACTGCTTTAAATATATTTCTTTGCAAAAAGAGTTTTTCTCGTCTAGTTTGTGAAAATGGCTTCTGTGTCTTAAATTTTTGTCCTGATGTTATGTTGAAACAGAGCTGGAGTGAAGATAATAGAAAGGAGCAGATGATGCTCCTTGTGACCCGTGACCCCCCAAACCCCCAACACTCACACACAAACTGCTCTGAACAGTGATAGCTGCAGTGATTAAATTCCTGACCCTCGTTTCCCTTCAGATGGTGCGACATGATATTCCCACGTCATGCGCTGAAGGGGCAGCTCTCTCATGCCACAGGGCAGATTAGCGCTTTCTTCTTTGGACTCCATCAGCCGCAAATGTCGATCGAGACAAACTCGAATTTTAACGAACCTAAACGAGAGTTTTCGATTTTCAGTTTTTGCAGAAGCTCTTTGGGGGGGGGGGGGTTCACCTTTCTGCTCAGCTTTCCTCTCTGACGTGTCCCTGAGCTAACGTCAGCCTTGCTTGCAATCACCCACAAAGCCCTTATGCTGTCTGGGAAGAATGAAAAGGATTGACGTCTTTCTGGCCATCTGCCGCCTACCGATTCCTCTCCCATCCATCACTCTCCCCTGCCTCGCCCATCTCTAACTCTTCACTGAGAGGATTAAGTGTGTTGGTATCTCTGTCTTTGTCTCATTACAGCCTCGTGTGTAATGTGTGCATTCTGCTTATGTGTGTGTTGCAATCTTTCCACTCAGTAATATCTTTGTCTGCAGGATTTTTCCACTGTCTTTAGTCACCAAACACTGACGCGTGTCCCCCTTTGACTGCAAATCCTCCCACAGATTGCACAAGTTCCTTTAGCAGCAGAGGAAACACAAGAGAAGTGCAGTTACTTTAAATAAATCTCTAAGATTTTATTACATACAGTATACACACAATCTGGACCTGTGACTCTGCATTGAGACTCAAGGATGTAGGGAGGCAGTTCATGAAGCTCAATTTGAAATGAAAGGCAGTTCAGTGGGACAGAAGATGATATTTTACAGCAATTAACAAATTTAAATAATAAGTAAGAGTAAAATAACAAGTAAATTTAAACAAACAACAAAATTGAAACAGCTTCTGGCCTAAAATTCATCATTTCACACACCAGACCACAACAAAGAAAATACAAACCCTAGATAATATAGACAATATTAACATCAACAGTGACTGATGTCAGAGGGAATAAGGTAAAAGAGCACTGAGGATAAACATGTAAAGAGAACTGTATAAAAATACTGCCTGCCAGATGTAAAGTATCAGTTGGCATTTTTAAAGGACTAATTCAACATTTTGAAAGATATTTGCTGTCTTAAATAGGAAGATCTATTTGTCTCGCGGCTTTCACGCACAAACTCATCGCACATGATGAGTTTTCACGTGTAGCACAAAACAGGAAAAAAATCTGCTTTAGTCTGGTTCTCACTTTGGTTTGAATTCGAGTGGCGCCTGGGCATGCAGGAGGAAACCACATACCTTCTGTATTCTCATGCTGGCAAGTTATAGACTAATAAATGAAATGACTGAGATGCATTTTTATATTTCCACATTTACATTTGGTAACAGCTAGAAAAGCTTCATAGCTGCAGTCAGTTCACGTGTGAAAAACTCTACTTTCATTTCCGACAAGGTGACCCTGGAGCATCCGTTAGTTAAGTTGCAATAGGCTCAGACTGCAATAAGCATCTCGTTTTACTCCTTTGTTTCCTTTTCCCCAACCTCCCAGCCAGTCACGGCAGATGGCTTTCCTCCCTGAGTCTGGCACTGCTGGAAATTTCTTCCTGTCAGAAGAGAGTTTTTCCTTCCCACTGTCACCTGCTGCTTGTTCAAAGGGGATCATTGGATTCTGGAGTTTTTCGCTCCAAAATACGATAGGGTCTCAAACGTAGTCAACTCAAAGCACCTTGAGTTGACTACTGTTCTGATTTGGAACTATATCGATAAAGCAGAATTAAAACGAGTACTTTCTATCAGTATACTAATTATAAAGCTACAGTTTACCTGCTAGTTTTCTCAGCCAAAACACTAGTAGGAATCAGCTATCCTGGCTATCTCCAAAGTGAAGTAAATCCACCAGTACTGGTGACCACCTGCAATGCAAGACTTTGAAAGGATCAAACTGTCACTCTAGTGAAAAATTTAACATCCAGCAAAAGTGCACATTTTAAATTCAGCTTTTAAACTTGTTAGAAAAAGACATCACCTGTTAATTAATGAGATTTAAAGGTGCTAGTAAATGTTTTATGACCTTGAAAGAGAACCAGGCCAGCCGTTTTCCACTGAAAGCTACCTGAAGTTCTACATATATTTACAGTTAATGATATTAGTCTTTAACTGTGAATACATTTTTCCTCACTGCAAATGTCCTCAAAATGTCAAACTTTTCTTTTAAAAGTAAATTTTTTTAAAACTTCCTTAAAGGGAAGCAAAGGGAATCTGAGCAAAATGAATTCCTGTTTGTGCGTTACAAGGCTGGTGAGAGCACCAGCAGACTTTTTTCATCAAGAGCAGACTCACATTCTCTGGCATCAGTTGAATTCGTGGACGTGTATGCGTTTGGGAACATTTTAGGTTTGGGTGGATTTCAGAAGAAAAATGATAAATCAAGACTGGAGTAGATAAGATAAGGAGGAAAAGAAACTCTTTCAGCATCCAACCACAGGGCAAAAGTCTCAGGCCTGGTTTTTAAGGGCCTTCTTGGGAATATTACACTGCATTGCCATCATGACATTTTAAGATCCGTGCATTGAAAAATTAGCAATGCAACCCACTCTGTACCTCCACTGAAGAGTGAAGCTGAAAGTGGTTAAAACCTGTCGTAAAAGTGGAAACAAATCGACTGTGAAACACGCTGGTGGTGAAATCTGATCACGGCAGGTCGCACGGCGGGATGGTGTGCCTTCGATCGTAAGCAGTGTCATCGCTCTCCTCACCGTCGCTTACTTCGCCCAGAACCCTCTCCCTCTCCTCTTCCTCCTCAGTTTCACTCTCTCGCCTCAGTCGCTCCCGCTCCCTGTCTCTTTCTCTCTCTCGGTCTGTCTCTCTCTCTCTGTAGGAGCGCGGCAGTGTGGGAATCTGAGAGTGTGAAGAGACCGAAATGAGATCATGCAGCCTGCACTGACTGACCAACATACTTAAATTAAACATGCTAAATGTTAAAGGTCTTTCCCAGGATGATGTCATCATAGTCATATTATTAGGTTCAAGGCTTTGTGTTTATCTGCATCCAGAAATCTTTGATGCATTTTCAATATACATGATAAAGTGGGCATATTATATTAATTTCTCTGTAGTTTTATTTTTGGTTTTTTATACTCTATTAGAGTAGCTTTACATGATTTGCAGTTCAAAATACTCCTTAGTTATCTTAATGCATCCGAGGGTTTTAACAGCAGGTGAGTGGGGTTTCTGTGATGTCATACAGAGCTAAGAATTGAAAAAAAAAGCCTTTAGAGTAGTGTCAAGGCTAAGCTTTTGGTATATTTATACTGAACTGGTAAAATGACCCTATTAAAACATTAAAACATCAAACATTTGGTCAATTACAAGTTACAAAACTATAGACACATATTCGTAATATTCAACAAACTCTATGCTAAATAACAAGGATAACAAGAAGATTTAGATTTCTAATGTATGTACTAACTGCCATCTGTCTTTAAAGTATAAGGTAGAAAGTACGTACCTGATTGTCATGGCTGGGCAGGACACAATATCCTGGCTCTGTCCTGCGCAGGAGGCGTGGGGAATGAGTACGGAAAGGCCTGGGAGAGTGGGAACAGACGGAACGCGGAGAGGGAGAACTGATGGAGCGTGGTGACGGAGACCGGACAGAACGGGATGGCGAGTAAGTGATGGAGTGGGATTGGGAGAGTATGTGACTGTGGTGGTTTTGTTTGGGTGGGCGAGGGGAACGAGGAGGCAGCTCGGGCGGTTTGAGAGGGTCGACCATGTCCATCTCCGTGAGGATTGGCGGCGGAGGGACGAAATCGAGCTCCCCCTCTTGCGGGAGCGTTTGCATTTCGGCTGCATCAAGTTCGGTGAGCTCCGTCTTTGACAAGTGATCCACAATCCCGGCACCAAATGAGTCGCCAACGACATTGATGGAGGTACGCATTCGGTCACTGAGTGGACAAATGGCATCAGTGTCAGTGAGTGAAACGACGTCTTAGTGATACCAACATTTTCACAACCTCTTGCATACGTTAATTATAGCACCCTAACATGGATTGCAGAGCAGTGATTTGTTATTGCCTGCTCATCAGACACCTGACTCACAGCAGCCAGTCGACAGCGATCAGCAGACTGATGTCCTGGGTAGGCAGGCCGACAGCTGTCAGGATCAGTAGCATGGTTACCAGTCCAGCGCTAGGAATACTGGCGGCTCCAACACTGGCCAGTGTGGCGGTCATACTGGAGAGAAGAGATGGGAAAAAGGTATATTTAAATCATGCTTGCAGTAATGTGCTGTAGGCAGGCAGAGATAATCAAATCGTGATTTTAGTGACGATTCTGGCTTTTTCCCATTTTCACAGTTATGCACATATGGCCTTTTCCAATCAGTCAATCAATCAAGTGCAACCCTTTCATCACTCCCTAATAGTTCAGCTTGAGTCAAGTGTCAGACATCCCTGTAACTACTGTGCTGCCCTAGGCCTCTTTTTGCCTTTTTTTCCTATCTGCATAAATCAAAGGACACACTGGGTGTCTTTAAATTCTGTGTCTAGTACTACCTAGTAATGCAGGTCTAAGCTAAAGCAAATTAAATAGCATGGCCTCCATCAGTTTTTCCAATAGATATCCTTTCTTTGATTACATAGCAGTTGTATCCGCTGAGTGATGTGGGCTGGCAACAGACATTACTTTTTTCATAGTTTTCTGAACACTTGCCAAAAATGGTAGACTGAAAAATGCAAAAGTGAACTAATTCCACATGCAAAAGGAGATGTGTGATGGAAAAAATATATGAAAAAATAATTAAACCCAACTGTAAAACCAGACCATTGTGCTCAAAAACCACTGAAACACCAGAAAAGGCTTAACCGAAACCACATTTAATATTGGAACTCACCAATTCATGCTTTCACTGCTGATTCAGCATGTTTAGTCAGTCATATGGCAGCCAAAAGCACAATTAGCTTAAAGTTAAAGACTTTAAATTGTAGCGAGAGGTGAGTTTTAGTTTTACGTGTTTATAATATCACCATATCAAAAAAATCAAAAACCCTAATCTGTCTCCACCCACAAAGATTTACACATGGAGTGGTCCAGTATTCTGTTTCTCAACATCACACACCAACAAGTCTCGGATTTATGTGAGCTCATTTACGTGTATTTCATCAATGCAATGCTTGTATAAAGTACATGAGGATAGAAAGGACTCAGTTCCTCTGTCCACAACAAAAGATGTTTCCTAAAGTAAAACTTTAAAGACTCTGAAAAATGCTGCTTGTCATTGCATGTCTGCAATTAGAGAATTATCAGTAACCACAGGGGCCTGCAGGCCAGCCAGTCTGGATACAGCTCTAAACTGTGATATTTACTGCATGAAGCTATTCATCTGTTATTAGTTACATCTCAATTGTGTCTGACAAACTGCAGTGCCAATTATCACCACGCTGTGACTGGGAGATTAAGTGGGGCAGATTTATGTAGTACATATGGATTTTATTTCAGTTTCATCACACAAAAACCATACAGCATTTTCTTAAAATTCGATTTCGTGGTAAACAGCCGTTGATGAAAGACACACAATAAACAACTTCAAAGTGCTGAGCGTTATTTGTAACCCGCGGCCACAACAAGCAGAATCTGATCCAAGCAGACTGGATCCAATCTCCTGCTCAAACCTCAGAAATGGGAGATGAATATTTCTTTACTTCCTTCCATATTTATTTCTATACCTCGTAACATACTTGATGCAAGTTGTTTGAAAATGAACTAAAGCATGCAGACTGTACACTTCTGTAAATGCAGAGAAGAAAATGAATGAACGAGTTCCAATGTGTTTGTGTTGCTGGTTTCTCGATAAAGATGCACCGAGACATTTGATGAGTGAAATTATTTGTAATTTATCTGAATGTTGCCTAACACTAATCAGCTGGTATTTGTGCAGGCATAAAAGCTACAGATGCAGATTGCTAAACAAGCTTTAGGTGTTAGCTGGAAACTTAGCGCTCCTCTTGTCCAGCTGCAGTCACTTCTGGTTCCAAAACATGTCCATCTTTTATATACAGTCAAGTCAAACGTCACTTTCCATTCATCTATGTTTGACGCAGGACGAGAGACTTCAGGATGAGTCAGAACATAATTGATATTTTTCCCTTTTTACTAATATTTGAATCAGAATGAACTTTGACACAAAAACCTTACAGCAGGACGGGCTGACACGGCATTCAGGGAATATTGTTTGTTAATATCCTTCTTAGGAAAAATAACAGAGAGCAGGACAAAAAAGGAACCTGTTCTGGTGCAATCAGGTGACAGAGACCGTGATGGAGGCTACTTACACTAATGTGCACATCGGTTTATGTTTACATTCACACCCCCACAATTTCCTATCCCATCCTGCTTTTGGCCACAGCATGTGAGTAAATTGTGCCAGGTGCTTTTTCCTCTGGCTAAACACATGACCTTCTATCACCTAGTTTACTCAGCTGATGGCGTAAACAACAACAAAAAGACAACAAACAGCTTGTCACAAGGGCCTCAAAGGTGCTCCAACATCCATGCTTAAGCATTATGAAGCGTTTCACGTCAATATCAGCACAAATTTAAATGTATATGTAGAATCAGAATATATGCATAAAGTTTTATTATTTATTGCCATCTCATGTTGCGTCACTTCTGATTTTGTTGGTAACTAAAACATTCTGTGTGTTGAAATAATCAATGCAAATGTTTGTATACTGGATACTTTCTACAAAAGTCAGTCCATCCTCTTTATAAACTGCACGCCTAGCTAGCGTTGCAGGGTAGCTCAAGCTTCTCCCAGATGACACTGAGCGAGGGATGTTGGTTCCTGCAAAGGTCATCGGTTCATCACAGCGCTGCAAACCAGATAGACAAGACAACCATTCTTGCTCATATCCACACCCTGAGCCCATTCTGAGAGACCAATCAACCTAAAATGCAAGCCTTTGCACAGTGGAAGGAAGTTGGAGCACTCGGAGAAAACCCACGCAGGCACAGGGAAAACATGCAAACTCCACACGGGAAGGCCCCAGCTGACCTCGAGGTGCAGATCCAGAACTTTCTTGTGTGCAACTACATTGCTAACCACTGTACCGCTGTGTGGACTGGTTAAGGTCCAGTGTATAGATATTAAAACCACTTTGGTTTGTTCTGTTTCTTTTATGAAAAATGTAAATAGAAGAAAAAGCAGTGCTTGGAATCTGAGTAGGTTAAGTAGAAGATAAATGTTTTTTGCTCTTGGTTTTGGAAACGAATAGCTGGCTGGCAAAGATGCTGTAAGGCATCTTCAGAAGCAGCCAAGTAAGGAAACTATTAAAGGCTTATAGTTGATGTGGGAGAAAGAGCAGCAGCGCCTCAGCGGTGCTGCTTTCTGATAATGAAACCTGAGTCATGAGAGTCAAGTCACCATGTGGTTTACCTGACAGTAACGATCTGCCCAGAGTCCAGGGTGATGTCATTCATTTGGGCAATAAAGATGGCGGCCACGGCTTCGTACAAGGCAGTGCCGTCCATGTTAATGGTGGCACCTATGGGAAGTACGAAGCGAGTCACACGCTTATCAATCTTCAGATTTTCCTCAAGGCAGCGAAAGGTGACCGGCAATGTCCCCGCGCTGAAAGAAGAAGGCCACACAAGAAGGCGAGTTAGAGGGAAAAAAGGTGCAGATGTACTCGGAGCAGGCGCAAAGTGTCTGCTGAGGGATATAAAATAGGCAGACAGGTGGTGAAAGGCATAAGTGCAGAGGTGAGGGCGAAGGGAAGAGACAACAATTAAAAAAGGCAGGAGAAATTTGAGTCGGCCGACAGCCTCGTCCTAACAGCTGGGGTAGGCCACTGTTTCAATCCTCCAACATGTGAATTAAAGGAATTTGATTCCCGGCCCCGCTGAGGTCGGGTCATAATATAATTAGAGAAAACGTTGATAGGATTACCCATATTCACTAAAGCCTCAGTAATGTGCCAAAATAACAGTTGGTTTCAGCAGCAATGCTGAATCCCAGGCAGGCTGGGCCAAGCCAAGCCGGGCAGGATACAGCGGGGCCAGTTTGGCTGGTGGCAACTAATCCGAAGGCTTAGATACTTACAACACAGAATCTGTCCGACATGGACTCGTCTATGATAGCCTGCGCTTTGGCTCTGCTGTCCTGATTTGTCAGTGTAGCTGCATAAATACAGATTTTTGCCTTCAGGCCTTTCAGATTTAACCCAAATAGCTGAAAGCGAGTAGCAGGCTACGCCGATCAATCACGGTAACTACAACAGCTGTCCAAGCAATACGTGTTGTAAAAGAAATATGTGACACACATGTGTGAACACATGCCCAAACAGACGACTTCCAAACATACATATGCACTTCCTGCAAGCTGTCATACCTGCTAGCAGTGCCCAAGGCTGTGATCCATGCCTGGAAGATCCCAGAGTAGAAAGCAAAGGGGCTTTTTCTGGTGATTGCAAAGAATATAGCGGGTAGGATCAAGCCCCCATGGATCATCAGACCCACAATGACAGTCACCATGTACATGCCCAGCTGCCTGGCTACCACCTCCAGGTCCCCGATAGCTGCGATCTTTCCCGCAATCAGAGAGGCAATGCCGACAGGAGAGTACCTGGACAAAGACATCACAGCAGAAATTATTTGATTGGGACTGATTGTGGTTCATGTTCCATTAAACTCCATTTAGTATACACTATATATGTGTATGTACATGAATATTTCTTTCTGCTTTTTTAAACTGTCCAATAAGCAACAAAGCCATTTGAAGGCAGAAATTGTTTGATTTGATTGACTGAATTTAATCTAATAATTATGGATGAATTACAACAAAAGACAAGGTGTCCACAGGTCTTTTGAAGGCTACCTACTCTTTCTACTTTACTATTCTTTAAAATAATATTTAAGATCAAACCTGTAATGAAAAATACAAACTTTATATATATAGTCAAGCACAAAAGTTCACACAAAAATAAAAAGACAAAAAATGGCTTTGTTTAGGAACACAAGTGTGTGTTAATGTGAAAACAACATAATCATTGTCACCGTACCAAACATTAAAAAAAATGTTTCACATGCAGTGTTATTGTCCTATTAAATATTTCTATGAACTGGCTTCAACCACTAAGAGTTATTGGTGGTTACCACCATAGCTGTTTGTCAGTGAACTCACCATGTCTGCATGTTACTGCCAGGATCACATTTCAGTATTTTAAGATGTTTTCTGACACAACAACCATTAAATAAGTCAATAATTAGCCTATAAGCGTCCTGTTGCCATTAACTATATTTACACATGTAAAACACATTTAAAAGGGATAGCAGAACAATAAACAATGCCGCAGAAATGGTGGCACTGTGTTCTAGTAATCCATGTGGTGACATGACTATAAATTTTACAAAGCCTTTTATAAATTGATATGAATTTAAGATATTTTAAGAATATTTAAGGAGCTGTAGCCACCCTGTTACTTTTTTTTAATGTCAGGCCAACGTTTTCGCCACCTCATAAATCTTTAGTCACTGTCAAAGAAGCACGTTTCTCTGCAAGGGGACAGGACACATGCTTGGATCTCTGGTTTCCAGCTCTGGAGAGCAGTTGTCCCTGTTCATGAATACAGACTGCAGTTATTGGGACACTTGAATTAAAGCGACTCCTTGTCCCATCATGAGACGGTGCATTCTCCCAGGTCAGCTGGCATCCAGTGACAGTTGTTTGGTGCGGTATGCCATGTATATGATTTGATAGATATGCCCCTTGTATGATGCGTGCTTTTTGTATACACTGGATTCTGTGTTTGGCTCGCACCATAAGCCCGTGAGTAATCTGTTTACACTGAGTGAGTGATACAGACAATGATACAGTTCCTTTGGTGTCCAGCTGCACATGTAGAGGAGGCTTAGAGGAGCTGCGAGACAAGCATCCTGCTGTTTCTCGTCCAACCGCCTACTCTACTCCTCCTTTCCTTTCCCATCCCCGCTCCGAGTACCGCTACACTTTCTCTGCGCCACTTGCCTGGGCTCTGTGAAGCCTCAAGACGTGCACTGCTCTCACACACATCTTTTTACGTCCCTCCTGCCCGCATCTACTTTCTGCTCTGCCATCAAGTAGCTCCTCTGTCATCGATGGATCCATTACATTCTGGAGATCTTCCACCACGGCTCCCCTGGGAGCCCACAACGCCGTTCCGGGCCCCGGCTCCTGCTACTCCCCAGCATACCACAGACTCCAGCATGTCCCAGGGAAACCCTCTCCCTCTTTCCATCTGTCTGTGTCCTTCACTGACACACTTTCTCCCTCTTCCTCTTTGTTTTTTTTTTCTATCTGACCTTGCTGCTTGTTCCCACAATTTGCCTCAAGCACACAGTCTTCGCCTTATCCATCACTGTCTCCGACCGTTGTATGTGGTATCGCCAAAATGTCAAACGTTGGCCACCAAGAGGAAAAACAGAGGCACGCACTTTTTAAACACAGACACACAAATACGAATGAAGGAATACAAGACACCGACCACATGATCATGGACACCATCGTCATGATAATTTCATTGAGGATGTTGAAGAAGTCACACATGACCTTCCCACGCTCGCCCATCCGGCCCATGCAGATCCCAAAGGTGATGAAGAAGCCAATTAAACCTTGACGAAAACACAAAGCAAGCGAGTAAGTGGAAAAATGAGAACAAATAACCAAAAAGAGACCTGGAAAACGCAAGCGTCTCGCAATACGAACTCTGTTATCAACTCACCGAGGACGTTCATGCCCCATTTGTATTCCAGTTTTTTTCTGTTCACTAATATGGGCTCAGTTTGGTTTGCTGCTGCGACCGGCACCTTTTTCAGCACCGTCTGAACCTGAAGGAAACACGGGGCGACATTCAGATTATTCTGTGGTTTGTGCTGGGGTGCTTAGATTTTGTAACTCCCATTGTGTGTGAACAAACAAAGTTTTGGCAGCGGCACGACGTGCTCTGATTTCTGTTTAAAGAAAAGGCAAAAGAGAAACATAAATACAACAAAGGGAAAGAAAAAGGAGACGAAAAGGCTGAAAGGGGGAGGACAATTCCCTGCTGCTAAATAATGACTTACATGAATTTACTGAATTCCTGATGAATATGAACAAAGACGCAGTTTAAAATAAAGATGCAGACAGAAATAAAGCTCTCGGTTCACCAGCAGATGCCTTACTGCACTAAATAAGTATGTGGCTTTGCAGCTGTAAAGAGATTAGCGGTAGCTGCAGGACGGCTGACCATCGCCCAGTCAAACACAGACAACTACTTCTAATCATTCAGACGAACACGCATGACAGAAAAAACAGGATTGGACAGAAGAAGGCAACTGCAGCATCACAAAAACACAAGCCGCTTCCTGAATTGTCCCTCTTCGACGGCACCATTAGCACTAACTCACAATACATTACAAAGAATGGAAAAAAGCAACCCTAGATCTATTTTATAAATGACTTGATGAATTGCAATGGCACTGATTTATCGTCTTTTAGTATGTAAGACATGTTTTCAGTGGTTCAGTTGATAAGCTCTATATTAGTATTTGTTTTAAACTAGATTATCACACTCTGGGCCCTGGGTGGGCAACAAACTGTCCCAGAACTGTTGTGGAGATCTGCACCAATGATCTGAACTCATTTCTGTTTAATATTAATTTAATTTTATAAGTGTATTACTGCAGCAATCCACACCAGTCCCAGTTTTTCATGTTGCCCCTTTAGAAAATGAGTTGCCCACCCCTGTTGGGGATGGGTTTGGCTTTGACTCCTGTGATCTTTCTGTGTGGAGTTTGCATACTCTCCCCACACCTGCGTGAGGTCTCCCGTGAGTACCCTGGCTTCCTCCAACAGTCCAAAGAGTTGCGTGGCCTCTTAGCCTCTTTCTAGCCAAATGAAGCCTTTGAATCAGTCCAGACAGCATATGTAAAAATTGTTACGTATGAAGTTTGGAGAACAGCTAACCTCTCTGGAGAACCATAAGTTTTTAAGAACTCTGTCCGAGTCCTTCATTCTCTCAAACTGCTCAGTAATCCCTTATCCAGAAAAGTTCATCTCCTCAAATGTGGCCTGGGGCACAAGCAAGACTTTCCAATATGATACACTTTGGATAATAATTATTAGCAATAATAATTGTTGACAATCGCTGACAAAACAATCACAATTCAGGATCCAAGTGGTAGCAGTTTTGGAAAATTAAATCTGTAGTTTGCAATGGTTTTTCTAGTAAACTATTAACATGAAGCACATGAAGCGATGTCTGTGAACATTCATTCAAATTAAAGAGGAAATTTATCTTGAAAAACAAAAATACAATTTTAATAAACTTCAGATATTATTTATTTACCAATTTCTTTCTCTATTCAGTGTAGTTTGATTATCATCACCTTAAAGCTGAATGATGCAAATTTCATATAAGGAATGTAGAGCCTTACCAAAAGCTTTGATGCTGAAAGTCCCAGCAAAGCAATACTGGGAAACACTCGCGTTTTATTAAAAGGAAACGTATTAGTCAAGAATCTTTCTTTGCTATGTTTATATTAACATTTTCAGTTTGCGTGAAAGCTTATGGTTCAAGATGAGCCAAGATAATGAAGCAGTAGATGGTTAATGTAGAGGGTACCTGCTGGAAGCAGGCTTGCACCAGGTTTTCTGGGAAGAGGTTTCGAATCAGGTCAAGGAAAGCGTCCAGGCTGCTGACTTCCTGGTTTTTCGTGGATGTGGATGATGAGTTGCCTCCCCTCAGTTTAGGGTTCCCTGGGTGGATCCCCAACACCAGGATGACCCCGAGGACGGCAGCGATTACAGTGGTGGACATGTAGTACACCATGGCTCGGCTACCCATCCTTCCACTGGAGCGCGCGTCTAGACCAGCAAGCCCTACAAGAGACAGACAACAGATGTAAAACAACGTGTGTCCAAGTCCACAGAGTCAATAACAGCGTCTTTACCTCGAAGCTCGAGTTTCCCAGTACTTTAAAGTGCAAATACTTCCTGTAGAGTGTTTAAAGTTTGATACATGTTTTTTGGATAAACCGCTGGCTTTTTAGTTTTTAGCTTTTCACATGCTAATTCATGAATCAACTCAGGTGGCTCTAGCTGGCTAGCTACCTGCTAGGTTTTCTAATTTCAGTCACTAAACTGGTTGTGAGTTTGATGATTTCTGGAGTATTTTTATCCAATTACAAGAGAAATATTAGAGCATACATAACTGATATTATACGTCTGTTTTCCTCCTTAATTCGAGCATTTAAAATGCATGTTACTTACTTAAATCCTTAACACGTGCAGGAGCTGTTCAGCCATGGAAACCCATACCGTGAAGCTCCCAGCATACAGATTTTGTGCTGATGTTAATGCTGGACGAGGTTTGGAACGCTGCAGATATTAAGACTTTTGCACTTGTTGACCCTGTTTCTGTTACTTTATAGGTCTGCGGCGTCATGACTGAGCTGCTGTGATTACTGAATGTTTTCACTTTGCAATAATACCACTTATAGATGCTTGTGGAATATCTACGATGCAAGAAATTTCACAAACCAACTTGTTGCAAAGGTGGAATCTTGTTTAAGGAGAACAAGCAGATTCAGGGAGCTTTTTAGAAAAACCGATTTTTTCACAAGTGTTTGCAAAGGCAGACTGCATGGGTAGGTCCTTGATTTTATACACCTGTGACGATGGGACTGAAAACACTTGAATTCAAAAATTAATGCAGCATTGCTTTTGCCTTGGAGGCTGGATGCTGGAGCTATCAGTCCTGAATTCACTGTGTTCCAGTGGCAAAGTCAGAAAAGCTATGAAATACTGGATTTCTTTTTGCTTCTTAGCAAGGTAGAGTCATTCATATATCACTAGCAATGCAGTGGAATGGTTCTTTATTTTTTTGTGCTTATAAACATGCAGCATATTCACAAACAGAGTCTAGCTGAAGAGATTGCAATTAATTTCCAAAGGGTCCACCTTCAAAACTGGGACTCTTTTAAGGAGAGATTTTACGGCGGATTTTAAGCAGAACTGGGCACTTCTTATTGTAGATTGCAGATTTTTATTAACTGTGTATTTGTGACCTATTTATCAACACAACAGTGGCAGTGCAGTGGCAGAGTACGAGTTTTACAGTTTCATTAATATTTACATGGGCTGCCACCAAGTCAAGGTTGGTGGGGTTGTTTTCTGATTTGGAAGTCCGACTTGAGGGGAATGTTCCAGTTGAAAAATCCAACTACGAAATTCCAATTTCCAGCTTCAGATGGAACACACCATAAGAGGAGTGGCTCAATACTTTTACCTACATTGTGTATGTTTGTGTGACGCTCCCATACAGTCTTAGATGCACCTTCCTAACCAAACTTGGTAGAGTTAATTTGCTTGAGTTAGCTTATAACAGAAATCCACCCTTTTGTCCAAATATGGTAACTTCTGACTAATAAGTACACGTAGTCCTGTAGACTACATGTACATGCAATAGTCCATTAGTTCTACTAATGTCAGAATTAAAATTTTTCCACAGTTAACATATTAACATGTTTAGTTTAGTTTATTATGGTTAAAGTTCAGGAGTATGAGGTTGTAGTTGGTTAGTAATCACTGGGGACAATGAGTGTGCCCTAAATTATGCACACACTGGACAATCACCCGTTACAGTGTTAACACAGTATTGGTTACTTTTTAACTTATTAAAACCAGCATGATGCTGTCTATAATGGCCACACCTGTGATAAGGCTGGAGATGATAAGAGGCAGGATGAGCATCTTCAGCATCCTCATAAGGATTTCTCCAGGAAAGGAAACCATTGTGAGGGCGGCGCTGTCTGTCACCTGCATGTACCGCAGCATCATCCCAAAAACGGCTCCCATGACGACGCCTGAGGAGCGGAAAAAAATAAGCTAATTACAGAGTTTTGTTTTTGTGCAGCAGTTGTTTAGCCAATCATGTCTGCATTCATTTCCCAAACCATTAAAAAGGCATACTATGTTTCCATGCCTCAAAAAGTCCCATAATAGCACAGGCTATTGTTTTAGTTTCCAGACAAGTCGAAACGCATGCCTAAACACTACCTTATGTGCACATTTAAAAATCTAATGAATATTGGTTTAAAAAATGAGTTCCAAATGTCACAAATATGTAAAACTCAGTAGTAATATTAACCGTGTCAGAAATCACCCTCAGTTTATAACCTTTCGGCGGACTCATTAGCCTTTTTTGTGAGGGCCCCTAACACTGTGTTTAACGTTGGAGATGCAAGAGATCGCTGACTAATGAGAGCCATCTACTGAAATGTAAACAAGTTCATATCAAGGTTTAAATCTATGTGACAAATTGCAGACAAAAATAACACACTCCTTGACTCTGCAGGCTTTTTTTGACAAAACACACAGCTGTGGAGAAACATACCAAAG
Source organism: Maylandia zebra (assembly GCF_041146795.1). Lineage (NCBI taxonomy): Eukaryota > Metazoa > Chordata > Actinopteri > Cichliformes > Cichlidae > Maylandia > Maylandia zebra. The sequence goes on along the minus strand of NC_135170.1, from coordinate 32,442,847 downwards.
TGTTTACAGTGGCAGAGCAAAGACAACAACAAGCCTAAGACATCTCATGGGAAAATGATCTCGGAGTATTTACATCAAGGTTTGCGTGTGGTAATTTTTGCTGCAGCATAAATTGGTCCTTTTCTTTTTTTTAACAATAAAACTAACCTCAGTTGTAATTCTAGTCATTCAGTAAAACATGTGGGAATTTGGAGTGTTAAACTATGTGCATAAAAGCAAAACAAAGGCTTGTTTTGCTCCAGTATTTCTTCAACTTGTGCCCTCATCATGGCATCGCCTGAGTGCTTCTTTTCATATGTACCCATAACCGTGAGTCCCAGCAGCAGGTTGTGTGTGTTGCGGCTACAATGGCCAGCATCTTTATACGCAATCTCTGTGTTGTCATCTCGCTGGTTTTCTTTCTCCTTCTCCTTGTTTGCGTTGGACTGGTTGGCTGTCGGCTGGTTTGTCATCCTGTCTGTGAGGACAGTGGAAAAGGTGGGTTTTAGTGCTGAATGACGACGTGCTTTGGAAAGCAAACTGCAGCATCTCATAGCAATGCTGATTAGCTTAGACTATAAATGTTTAACATAGCAAGGGTAGACTAGCAAGGCTTCACACTTTACCGCTGGGGGTGGTCGAGCCTATTTTTCAAAGGGGATTAGTGAAAACCAGAAGCACCTAAGGCTCACACAACAGGAATGTCCTGTGAGGATTTGGTTTAGGTTCTAAATGGAGGTAAATGTGCATAACTGAAGGCAATCCAAACACAGCAGGCAAGGCCTAAACAGGACATGATGTAATCTGTTCATCATCCTTTAAATGGAAAATGATGAAACTGCCAGACTCCAAATACAGCACAATATGGAGGTGATAGAAGATAGAGGAACAGATTTAGCTGATTAGTGAGGTAAAGTGAGGTAAAAAATGACCCCCTAGAAGCAATAGGATGTGAACCCTGGATGTGTTACACGCTCTGAATGAAGTCCTGTGTACAGTGAAAGCATTTGTTCAGGTGTTTTTGATGTTTATCACCTACATTTCTCTTAAAACAGAAAGATAAGACAAATTCATCTATAACTTTGCTTAATGTGCACCATCTTTTCTGATGGATTTATTAAACTGAAAAGATTCTGTACAAACTAATCAAAGGAGCTTGCAAAGAAAAGCGTCTGGACTTCTTTAAGTTACTTGAAGACGTTTCACCTCTCATCCGAGAAGCTTCTTCAGTTCTAAGGTCAAATGGTGGAGAGTCCCAGATATAAACCTAGTGGGAGTAACCCCCCACAGAGGGACAAAAGGACCCCCTGATGATCCTCTAATCGCCTGAGCCAAGGTGTGAAATTGGGTGTGGGTCCCAATCAGCCAGAGTTAGGGGTTGTCAAAGATGATGACTCACAACTCAGAGGGTCAATATTAATGCTCTGGGCACCATTTGATATCTGAGTGAAAATTAATGGCAATACATCAAATACTTGTTGAGTTACTTCATAGAAAGCTGTCACGGTCAGGAGCCTGCTAAATGAAACGTCTAGGGATTAACAGAGTCCTTCAAAAACTGTGAATGTCTGCATCCATCCAATAGATATTTAACCTGGACCGAAGTGCAGGAATGATGTCAGCATTACCACATGGACAGCATTACTGAAAAGAGTAATTTGATAATAATGAAATCCAAGTGTGCTGTCTCTATAAATCCAAATCACACCTACAATAATTCAAATCTATCTATCTATCTATCTATCTATCTATCTATCTATCTATCTATCTATCTATCTATCTATCTATCTATCTATCTATCTATCTATCTATCTATCTATCTATATAGATAGATAGATAGATAGATAGATAGATATAGATACATATATAAAGCAGAGTTATTTCCATCAAAACAATGAGTCATGGAGGAAGAATGTGTTTGCTGTCCAATAACACGACACGTTTCCAGTCTACCAAGAAAATTTCAGAGACCCCACCGCTACCATCTCTCAACATTAATTGTACATAAACACATCTGGAGAGCAGCGCGGTCGTGCCAAATCCCTGTCACAAGTATGAGCGTCACATTTACAAACTGTCTGACTCAATGAGAGTCTGACTCAATGAGATAGCTGCAATCAGACATCATTATAATCCATCAATTTGAGCAGATGGCATACAGTTGTATACATTAACCAAAAGAACAATACACAAGGGAGGATGTGTAAAAAGATACCTACTGCTTTATGTGCTCACTTCCACGCTCTCACCTCCTGCTCCCTCTGGCCATATCTCTGCCCCTTTCTAGTATGTGACTGTGTCCAGTCCAAGCACCAATTTGGATTTCCAGAGTTATCCCAAACTGGTGCGTATCAGGGCCGGAGAACGCCCAGCCAAGTTTCAATTGCAGAGATATAATCCTCGGTGAATGGAGTACCGAGGAGAGGAGGGGGAGGGTGTTCCTCTTAATAGTCTTCACAAATCCTCTTTTCAATCCTTATGCCATTCTTAGCATGAACATTGTTTGGTAATGTCAGCTGACCACATGCAATTTGCTTGCGTATGCGAATGAGAATAAGAGAAAGACGTCTCTCACCTTTTCATCAGTGTTTACGACAACTGTCCGCTCCTTGTGTGGATTTAAATGACCACAGTAGGCGGAAAAAATTGAGCCCAAAAAAGTAAAAGTTTCAAACTGAGATGTGACCAGCCTACAAAAGGGGCTACTGCAAAGAAAATGAATGAGTAAAGTTTACTTTTTAAACAGACAACAAGAAAAACCAAAAATCCTGCTGAATGTGAAAAAGACTAATACTATGAGAATAACAATATCTCTCATCCTCTCCTTTCCTGATAAGAGACCTTGAAAAAACTAATCAACAGCATGTATCCTGAGATGAGAGCAGCAGTGATGAGTGTAAGCTGCAAAGACATCCTCAAGGACCTGATGCAGTGCTGCAAATCTGTCTTCCTTCCCCAACAGAGAGATTTCCTGCTCCAGGAAATGTCAGCGCTGCCTCAAGACAAAATGTATCTGGCCTCTAGGAAGCAACTCTTGTTGGGCTGACCTGCTGCTTTTCAACAGAGGAAAACTGAGACCATTTACAGTTTGGGAAGATTAAATTTGACTCCTTAACTTTCTAAAGTCTTGCCTGAAAAGCCCTAAACAGAATACAGAGCAAAGGCCATGCACCACATGGAATTTCTGTTACATCACGAATAAAATGCAAGAATTCAAGTCAGTGAATTCAGTTTGGTCAGCCAGCTTACAGTAATCCAGGATTTCAGAGCAACATGACACAGGTATTACCAGTCTGCCAGGTAGGCTGCAGACACAGGCGCATATTCCTTTGAAGAGAGAACAACTTTAAATCTTTGCAAGAGCTCTGGAAACACATGTTAGTGATAAGTGCTGAAACAGCGGTAAAGGAAGAGGGACTTCAAAGCGAGTGAAGCCAGAGCAGAAATAAAAAAATAAAAGAAGCACTAAACCCTGCTGGTACAGTAGTGATAGCATTGCTGTTTACATGCCCTCTTTGCGAAATACAGACACCAGACAGAAAACCTCCCACAGTGACTTTCAGAGTAATGGCGACTGGATAAACATGAGTTCCCTCAGCGTAAACACTGCGGTCATCCATCTGATGTGTGATGATGACCTGTGCAGCGCGTGACAACCATCACAATCGGTCTTCACATGCGGTCATGCACTTACGACACATCTTCTTAATCGTCATGGCTTCCAGGGCGACGGGTCACCACGCCAGAATGAGTTAATCTCCCCAAAGAGCGAGCTCTGATTACTGTAAATGAGCCCAAGCAGCTGTAGATAAAAAGGTGCGCGTACAGCTCGAGAGAAATACCTCAGTTTCTGTCGCAGGCTCGTCAACCCCCCTCCTCATTTCCACCCATAGTCTTCCACATAAATAATCCGACCGTTCGATCACAGACGTTGATCCAAGAGATCAAACAGATGCAGCTCTAACTCTCCGAGCTTAACGTTCACCGCGTACAAGCTTTTTGATTTCTTCTAAAAATCAGCATACAAACATGGCTGCCACTAGATATACACAACAAAAATGTACATTTTAAAATCTGAAGTGAGCAACAAAGGACCGTGAATAATCGATTTGGCCATTTGACATGATAAAGTTGTTGTAGTCACGCAAACTATTGTTGTAAAGTGAACTTCTCTTGGTTTTTAAGTGAGTAAATGTGAGAATGTCACCTTCGCTTCTACGCAACTTTGATATATAAACTGTAGGAGAGGCTCATCTTTTTAATGCAACGAACATGAACTATAAGAGAACTTCTGCATCCAGATGGGATCACTGTGTGACGGCATGTAAACCGATCAAAGGTACACGTCTCCCGCTAAATCACCTGATTCACTGGTGCTTTCTACACAGACTAAATTCCCATCAATAATTATTTTGTTCTTTCAATCAAGGTTCGCATTCAAATTTACAAACATTCGCATTCAAATAGTGTATCCATGTAAAGATTTTCTGTGTGTGGATGTTACAAATATACGCTGTATTTTATTTTAAGGAACCATCTGTGCGTGCATGTGTGTGTATGTGTGTGTAACTCCGGGTGTGTACGGGTGTGTCAGAGGATTATGTCCAATGGTTGATTGTTTGGTGTGAGCCTTGCAAACGGATCGAGATATAATCCCCATCCCGCCCCTCCACCACCCTTGTTCAGCAGAGGGAGATGAGGATGGCCACTGCAGCAAACACAATAAACTACACAACACACAACTGCCATCGCATATCTAATAAATGAAAAGATCTGGGTGTGTTATCCTGTTAGCACCATTATGCAATATCACAAAAATGAATGTGTTGTACTGTTGTAGCTGGCGAATGTTTTTGGGTTTTTTGCATTAATCAATGATCGTCTGACAGAAAATCAACCAAATAACATGAAGTCTTCCTGCTACATAAATGGAAAAAAACAGCAAAGTCACAGATTTGAGAAGATGACATCATCTTACAATCTGTCTCTCACTTAAAATGACTATAAAGGTTCAAATTTGTTTTAAGCTCATAAATAATTAACTCATCATTTCACCTCTGGGTCATCAGGATAAATGGAAACTGCTGATTACTTTTCAACATTCCTAAACATACATTTTAGCTCAAAGTTTCAAAGACCTTTTCAAATCTTCTTTCTCCTTTGAGTTTGTGACCATGATGGCGTTCCACGACAGAAAATCACCAGAACTGTATTAAAAATACACTCAGCATTTTTCTTTTAAGTTGGGTTACATTTATTTGAGCATAAAATACATTTTTGTTCATTAAACAGACAGAAAAAATAGGAAAATGCACAGATATATCTAAGTATTGTCTTAACTATATAAACTTTGAGACTGTTTCAATTGACTACAATTTAATTTGTTATAACAGCAGTTTATAACAACTGTAGTCTTTTATGTTGAAAGGTTCAAAGATGAGACACACTCCCTTGAACAACACTTGGCAATGCTGTCGAGGAAGGCTGCCCTTTTAATAGTAAGAAACTTGAGGCAGAACCAGATTCGGCCATCTGCCAAAGGCCAATTTTGAGCCTTAAAAACCTTGAAAGTCATTTAACAAAACATCAGGTGGTCATTTGTATTGCAAAGATCTAATTTTACCTTGCAAAACATGAACTGAGCTGTAATTCACATTTGATTGCTGCTTTCAAACATTAACCGTGGTGGGATAAGATTGCCTGCTTCTGCTGCTAACACATAATTGTAAAGCTGCACAATAACAGTTACACTCAAAGACAAGAGATAACGCGCACATGCTGCACCGCAAAAACGCCGTAACGGCCTTCTCTCCCTACAGACACCCATATTCTAGATATCAGCGATGACAGATACACAGCACGAGTGTCCGTGCACTTCAAAGCAGAGCGCTGCCAAACTCCTTCAACATATGCACAACTGCCTTCAAACACATGCCTGGTGTATGAGTTTACCAGATCGCAAAAGCAGCGGGGTTACAGTCAGTGAAGGTCAGTGTCGACCACATCAGGTCTGTACACACACACACACGTGAGCGCACATGGGTCTAGATGCTGCCTCTTGACTGTTTGACAGTGAATAACAGGAAACTTTTGATACTAGATAATCAGATTCAGCACCGAATTTGGATTTGATAAATGCTGTCTAATCCAATGGCTTCTAGTGCATAAAGATATCTCACTTGCATTTCCTGTCAGTTCACACAAGTTGAAGATCACCAGTAGAATGAAATTAGGCATGTCAAGAGCAGGCTCTGGATAATATTTCAGAAGTGTCCTGAGGTTAATTCAAAGGAAGTCAAGGATGTGACAAGCTGACATCAACAACTAACACTTTATGTCTCAGGCCTATCTGTTGGACAGCGTTACATATACAATAACAAGAAGAAAATCCCAACGTCTCAAAAGATACAAACAATAAATGTGGCAGCTTTATTTTGCTAAGATGTGAGAATAGGTAGAGTGAAAATGAGAGAAAAGACTTGAGTTCTTGTGTGTGTGGTGTTGTCTGCATGTGCGTGTGCGAACACATGTCAACACACAGACACGCACCCCCTCCCCTCCTCTCTCATGGACGATAATCTGAGTGCATTAATCTGTTGTTTGAACTCCTTAAGCACAGACTGTCTATCACATCTGCTCTCTTCACCCCAGTAAAGCTCTGCAGTTTATAAACTCCCTTTTTCTCCTCTCGCTCTCCTTCCTTCTCCTGTCTTTTCCTTTTTTGATCTGTCGCCGCAATTTCTCTATCGCCTCCAGCAGGACTACATTTAACACAGCTCATTCCCTTCATACAGTAAATCCATCTTCTCATTTGGCCACCAGACCTTTTTGGAAACTTCTTATTCCAGCTTTGATCCCTCTCTGATCCCTCTCTGATCTTTCTTCCTCTTACTCACATCTGATAAAACATGACAGGGCCCACATGTTGAAAAACTGAAAAATCACCCAAGCCAATGTCTTTAATGAAATAAAAGCCCAAAACATTCACAATCTTTGCACAAAAAAAGATGAAACAAACCATTAATGTGTCTGGAATTAAACACTGAATAGTCACAAATGATACAAATTTAGCGCATGTACGCGAGGCGTGAATGATTGGAGAGGAGAATATAAAAAAATGACAACAAGGAGACGGACGAGCTTACCTGCTGTCTGTCGCTGTCTCCCTTCCGACAAGAGCGAGGCATCGGGAGAGACACGCAGAGCAGGGACGTGGAGATGATGAAGACGAAGAGGGGATGGGAGGCGAAGTCACAGTCTTTGCGTCATCTGAGGAAATTTGCAGATTAATACAACAGCTTGATGCTCTGAGCCCCTCTCCTCCCCCACCTCACCCCACTGCATCTCACCCTCACTCCCATCTCCTCCCCTCCCTCCTTTCTCTCAGCCTTCATGACTGTGTCTATCACAAGCCTCTTTTATATCACTTTGGTTACACTTTTGGGGAATGCACGGGACAGGCGAGAATTACCAGTGACAACAATCACACGGAAGGTGGAAGATAGATGCAAGAAACAACTTTAAAATGATTATGGAAATTCTGCAAGTTAGGAGTTTGGGGAGTTTGGGGGGGGCATCATTATCCTCCCTTCCACAGGAGGGTGCTATGACTCTTCACTGAATGGAAGAAACCTGCTCAGCAGCTTCCCCCTGAGGCATACATTGACAGATATCAGTGTCAGTCGGTGAGGCCTCAAAGTGCATGGGGGCTCAAGGGTGGAGCTGCTACATACTGCACATACAAGGGTCAGGCTTTTTCCATGAACCGTGACACTTTATCAATACACAGAGTTAGAAATAAAGTGATAAAGACGATGAGAAGTTTCAGGTTTGTCATTCCAGAGCGCTGCGTCGTAAAGACTGGAGGCCCGAGGCTTTATGGGGAGGGGTGGAAGGGGGGGTGATTTATGAGTGTAGCATCTCAACTGTCATACATGATGTTGTATAACGACGTGACTTTGCAGACTTTAATAAGGAAGCATTCTTCGGTATAGTACGAAACCCGCACAGCCGTTTCCTTGCTGGCTTGGCAGACAGACGAAAACTAGAGTAAAATAAAATTACCTCAAAACTATAGCACTAATATAAAAGTGATTTTATAAATTGATGCACATTCAGTTACCTTCTGTGGTATCTCTAAAAGGATCGCTCATTACAAACAAACAAACAAACAAACAAAAACTACCAAAATAAAAAAAAAACAGAAATTCTGATCTGGAATCTGGACTGCCGAGCAGATGTCACTTGTTGCTGAGTCCATTCTAATTTTAGCTTAAGGATACACAAAAACACATTCAGCAAATATTTAGGTCAGTAAGATATTCTTTAGAGTTGAACTTTAAGTGTCAATTTAAGCAAATACGAGAAGAATATTAATATAATAACAAGACTGTACAGATGCTTTATATTACAATGTCACTTTATCCAAAAGCTAAACAAACATAACATTTGTTTTTATTCCACAAATTGCACGAAAACGATGGATGCAACCACCGTGACGTCATGGTTTCCCGACTATGTATTTGAAACCTCAGCATTAGCGTTTTAGTGAGAAGCAACCCAGAGAGCAGAACAGAGGGTAGAGTGCAAAGTTATCAGTTAACACTAAAAAGCTTTGGCTAGCAAGCAGCATGCATGAGCTGCACAGGTGCAATCTGCTAATTAGTGACAGACTAATAACATATTAGAATTTCACTCACCACAATTGGAGCACAAGATTCTCAGACAGGCTGCACTGCACAGCATTTGTAGTATAATTCTGTTAACAAATATCTAAAAGCCAAAGAGAGACATTTGACTGGTTGGATTTAGGGAACTGAATTAGTGCAGGTAAGGTTAATCAATGTTAATCAAAGCAGCCACATCCATAAATCTACACCTTACGAGAGAAACTATAACCAGAGATCAAACAGTGTTTGCAACACACTGTTGCAAACAGTTTTAATGCTTCAAAGCTGAACATCTTAATGTGGACGTCTGTGAGAACTGGCTCGCTAATGGAGTCAACCTCAATTGCTTTTTAGACAAATTGCATTGGCTTCATTTTTCTGCCTCACAGGTTTCTACTTTTCATGTAGAGTATTTGTTATCTTTCCTTTATAAGGGCATATCTTTGATTATTACACAAATTATACATTAACAAACACTAGTTTCTACTCATAACAACACCACAGTTATAAGTCAGATCTTAGTGCATTGTATACTGTATTCTTAAAGTCTTGGCATCTACTGAGTTTGATTTTTTTTTATCCGGTGCCAGCAACAACAAATTTACACTCGCACACATGAAACTGTGCAACCGACAAGAATTTCAAACATACCCTTCCATGCACACCCACCACTCACACACAGTCCCACAGGAGGACAGATGGAGAGGGGCAGAATGGGAACAGGGGCTTGTACAACTGGGCCGGTGTTTCCATTGTGCAGTAGGTGAGCCGTAAGTCTATCCTCTACTAATTGCCAGACCAGTTCAAACACAAAGTCTGCCACTGAAATCCAATCCTACGGGTGTTGTACAGTGAGTAAAGTTTACAATGTGTAACATTTTTCCCCCGTTGGCAAAAAATAGGGCACATGGAAGAGGAGGTGAGGGGATGGAGAGGAACGGCGAGGGCAAAGAAGGGGGGAACCAAGGAAGATGTGGACTGTGCCGGCGTCGGCGACACGGAGGATGTAACTGTAAATAGATCACTCACTATTTAGGCTGCATGTCTAATCTAGGGGATCCAGACTGAATGAAAGTGTAGCCGCTGTAGGTGGACTGGGTCCTGTAACGGGACACTGAGGAGGCACCGATAAGGAGACGAGGAGGAGTGACTGAGAGGTGATCCGCGGGAGAGAGAGGGGTGCTGTAAGGGGAGAGGTGACAGCGATGCAGATGATGTAAACAAGACGCGCAGAGTGTGTGCATGCGTTGCGTGAAGCCGTTTCGTAAACTGACAACGACCCAGCTACATCGCACATCACACAAAATCCAAACTGAGAGAGACGTGGAACGAGGCAGACTGCTAGGCAATGCAACACAGCGCCAGTCTGCATTTTGCACCCATTTGAACCTGTTTCGAATTAGGCATTAAACTGAATTACCAAACCCCGTTCTCCTAATGAGGGCTTTGGAGCTTTGATGCTCATATTCCCTCTCCCTCCCAAACTGTTTTCCCGAAGGTGAACATTCCATACGCTAATTTCAGTTTCATGCAGGAAAGACTTGTAGCCGCATGTGCTGTTTGTTTGTCAGAGCGGCAGTGTATCGGTATGGGCGTGTGTGCGTGTGTGTGCGTGCATTCTTTGCTTCGGTGTACATGTGCGCTGTTTGCATGTTTATGTGTGGTCTGGCTCCAGACCCTGTCACTCATCCTCTTTGACCTTTAGTAAGCTGTGAAATTCAATTTCAGGCTTGGCTTGCTTTTTGCGCTCAAACCTCCACCTGTGCTAAATATGTTCATGGGGAAACTGGACAGCAGCTGAAGTGGCGCACACAGGGATGTCAAAGACAGACAGGCAGGCAGAAGTGATGCATTCATCAATTCGAACTCCCCCATGAATGACCTCACCTTTGACCTTTACCTCTTTGCCACCGTGTCTGGCGACTGGGGCATTTCCAGCAGGCTCTGGCTAATTGGGTCAGATTGCGGAGAACGGAGCATTACGCCTGAAATTAGAAACACATGCAGCTATACCTCAGTGTGTACGTGTGTGGTAGCAATGGCAGTGCAGTTTTCATTAGAGAAGGTTTTTTTAGGGGTGGAATGCGGCGGGTGTGAGGCGAGTGATGGAAGAAACACGGAAAAGGATTGAAAATGTCAGGAAATCAGGTGAAGACACTAAAATAACGTTCAAAGTGAGTGAAGATGGAAGAGGAGATGATGGAGGACTGACACCAGGTACCTTGGGGAGGCTGAGGATGTGTAATTGAGGCCTGACTTGGTGGCTCTGTTATGGACAGACAGACTGAGAGCCTCGCCCTGACAGCTCGGCTCAGCTATTTGCAATAATTGCTATAATAGCTACCTTCCAATTTCGTTCGGATCTGAGTTTCAAATGCAGGAGGATGTCCAGTGCAGAGGCAACAAGCTGATGCCTGATGGCGCTGCCTGTGGGAAAGATTCATCACAGGGGCCGATGGGAGTAAGAGCGACATCTGGAAACTTCAAAATTAGAACCAGTTGAAGATGTTGGGATCCAAAAGGTGGATCACGTGTGGAGTCAAATTCAATCGCTCCTCTGAAGGGAGAGACTCTGTACAAGGCAGCGCTGTGCTATAAAAGAAATCTGTTTGTTTTTTGTTTTTTACAGGGCTTTAATAAAAGACCGGAAACCTGTTTCCGTCATGATAATGTTGTTTGCTGAAAATAGAAAACCACTGTACAGCATTGAATTTGCCTGCTAAATAGTGCAGCTTAACTTTAAAGAGTTTTGATGACTTAAGGATTAAGGAAAGCTTTTAATGTGACGTGTTAGAGCGGTAGTATGAAGCAAAACTTGTTCTGTGAATGAATGCCTGAGATAAACCTCTGGGTCTCCTCGGCTGTGAAACGGTCACAGTTACATATGCACGCGGAAGCCCGAGAAAAACGCATCCCTGCCTTTTCAGTCATCGCCTTTGTCTGAAGGTGATTCCCATCCACACCGAGCTAACAACTTTCTCTTGCTCTGTTTCTCTCAACCACTCAAACTCTCATTGATGCACCCCGAGGTGGAAATATCTAAGTGCACGCAGGGCAAGTTCAGACAGGGAAGGAGATAGAGAGAATGGTGGGAGGGTTGAATGGATTTCGAGCGACTGACAGTAAATGCCAAGGGGTAGGAATGCCGCAAAGGAGACATTAGGGAGTGTGTATGTATGTGCGCGCAAGTGTTTGTGTTTGATTGGCAAAGACGATCCCGAAAATTCTCAGAAGGTTCTCTGCTTCTACTGTACGCTGGATGTGGATAAGACAAACAAAGCGTGTGCACGTGAAGTCATGTGCGCTTGTGCAATCACTCAGTGAGTACAAGTATATCAACGCCGCCTTCCATCTGATGGTCCTGTGTTAAATGTCTCCGACTCAGAGTGAAGACTGCACTTTAGTCTGCCTCTCTATACAAGAGTGACCCGTTTTAGCGGCCTGAAAACCCTCTTTTCACGATCCCCCCTTCTCTTTCTGTGTCTCCTCTCCAGGTCCCTATCTCTCCCATCCCCGAACTCTTTCATGAGCAGTCTCTCAGGGGCAGGGTTGTAACACAAGCCTGCGCTCTTTTGTCTCCATTCTTTTCCTTATCCTTTCATCTTTTTAAACATTCAGGGGAAAAGGGGTTTGGTGAGATGGAAACCACTACTTGGTAAAGGAAAGAAAGAGATAGCATGTGAGAGAGCAAGAGAGAGTGGGAGGTGGGATGAAGAGGGGAGGCAGAGTAGACCCCCCCCCCCATTCCTCTCACTGCTCATCCGCCAATTTATGGCTCTCCTTTTCAACAAGGCCATTCAAGGTGGGGAGGCTCAGTGGACGCGCTGTTCTCGCAGGTCAATAGCAATGAACCCTCGTCTGGTCTGTATAGGGGTGACTTATCTGCGCCGAGGACCCACTGAACTGCCTGTCAGCCTGTGCGTCCTCTATAGACCTCCATTGTGACTCCTACAGGCCTTGGCTGACTTTCCCCCCGAAGACCTGTGAGCGGACAGAGTGGCCAGTCAACAACTCTTATTTTCATCTTTCCAGCTTTAACAGTACATCCAAACTACCTGCATTGCAGCATTAGCGAAGATCAAAGCAGCAAATATCTGCACGACTGAATGGAAGTCAAAACCATGTGAAAACATGAACTAGATCTGGATCAAATAACACATAATAACACACTTAATGAGAAATATGCAAATTAATACAGAGTATGCCAAAACTACGTCACATTGAAATATAAATTACATCCTTTGGATGCGCTCCAAAAAACAGACACCTGCTACTTTGCCTGTAGCGTCAATAAATATTTTCACTATTTCTAAGCAAGTATCTTTCAAATGCACTTTACGGTTAGTAATAAAGGTATCACTGTTGAAAACCTGCAACCATACAGAAGAACATCCTGCAAAAAACTTGTTTTCAGCCAGTGTAACATTTCTTATCAAATAAATGGAGATTAGCTGCATGTTCTTTTTCATTTGTGCAAACAAGTGGGGATAAATTGAGGGAAAAGAATTTGAAAGATTTTGGGGGGTTTTGATGCAACCTTCACAAAGATAAGGCTGGTGAAGATAAGCTGATGAAATTTAAATGAGAATTATTTCTCCTTTCGTGCATGGTAATAAGAGGAGGGAAAACAAACAAGAAATATAGACAAGGTGCAAGCAGTTACACAAAACTGATCAATTTATTTGATGTCCTGAAGAAGTGAAGCACATGCAGGAAATGCAGCAATGTTTTTAATGGGTTGTGGCACATGGACTTGTCCACTATGTGTGCATTAATGGTTTTAGTCTCTATGTTGTGCAGCTGGAAGGCAGCTCCATAAATCACTTCAACCTAAGAAAAAAAGTGTAAAAAAGTGCGATGCCTTGATTGTGATGTCATGCAATCGTCACTGAATTCTTGTTATGAAGGCTCAAACTGAGTGATTTAGCAGTCCCCATGCTGGTGTTTTGAAACAAGACTTGAAAAGCAAGTGATGGACTGACTGTAAAAGTAGTAGTAGTACACTGCATGCTCATTGGCTGATCATTTGTGATTGACAGGTCATTAGCTAATGACAATATGATGGATTATCACCCCTTCTAATAATGACTATAATTCACAAAAACAGCTTTAGTATTACCTGGAACTAATGATGGAGCCCTGAAGACTATCAGGAATTTGGAACATATGACATCATGCACACATTGCTTGGATGTGATACAACCACTATTGGTAAGCGAAAAATATATAGGGCTTCTGAACATCACTAGGTGAAGTGGATTACACCAGAAACCTCAATGTAAGTGCTTTGGTCACTAGCAGATTGTCTCAATCGCCCGAAGTTTGCACTTCAAAATGAGAACCAGTTGAAGATGTTGGGATCCAAAAGGTGGATCACGTGTGGAGTCAAATTCAATTGCTCCTCTGAAGGGAGGAAGTTTGCATGGAACGCACCATCTTCTCTGCAAACACTCGCTAACTATTAGCTGAATGGCAGTAAAACTTGAAAAAAAAATGGAAATGGATGATGTACTGCTTCAAAGCTGCATCAATTTGCTAGCAACAACAAGGAGGTTTTCGGTGCAGCACCCTGCAACCCTCAGTTGGTGAAAACCTTATTGCAAATGCAACTGCGCAAACTGGTTGGGGAGTACACATTTTTGCCTAGTGGGTTCCACGTCCACGGAGACCTTCCCCATACAACGTCACACCTCCAAAATCTGGTTAGAGGTCACGTGACTGCAAAAAAATAGATAACCTTTTTGCACCTCATAAGTTTCCCATGAAAAATTGAAGCCAAGTTTAAGTCACTTCGGTGCCTTAAACCTTTCAGACAGAAGCCATGGCCTTCCTAGACACAAGGCTAGTTTGCCAGAGTAATTCAAGGGTCCCCATACTAATCACCACCTAAAGTCCTCAGATAAGGAGGCCCAACAATCTAAACATGAACATGATGAATTATAGCCTCAGTGCACAGTATTTTCTTAATCATCTTGTCAGAGTATACAGTATCTTCCTGTTGTAATTTAGGCCTATTTACTCTTTCCTAGGATTTGATGTGCATGCCAACATCGAAATTAACCTGTAAGCACTCACATCTCTACGTGTCTTGCAAACATGCCTAAAAATTTGGCACAAGCATAGAGGAAGCAATCTGAGAGCAGACTTGGATTTGGCATTAAAACACAGAGTTACATCTTCAGGTTTGATTGTGCCAAACGGGGTTATGTTGCAGCCTCACACACTTGCAAACGACAACCGTGCAGCTACGGCTGGTTGTAATAATTTACAGTTGATGCCCCATAATGAACTCACCGAACTTGGATCTGTGCCCGTATTACTGGCATTACTGGCTGTTTTCCTGTGAAGTGTGAGGCGGGGATCAAAAACAGGAGGGGTGACGGTTAAGATCATCTCATGGCCATGTTAATTCCAAGCTAGCAAAGATATGTGACTTTGTTTTGGGGCTAATTATTGTTTTCTCTTTTAGGTGTCTGTTTAGGAGCGGTTGTTTCATACATCTGCTTTGACAGATGTTAGTCGCTGAATGCCCCAGAACTCTTATCCATATTCTACTAAAGGATCCTGAGGGGGGGGGAGTTCGCCCAGTCTTTGCGCTTCCACCAAGAAACTAATCTCAACTGAGTCGAGCTAGCAGTAAGCCAATAACAGGGCCATTCTGAAGAGACTGCGTGCTTCTTTAAAATAAAAGCCTTGCCTTTCCGTCACGTTCGATGGAAATTCAAATTCCTCAATTCATGTTTTATTTTGAAAATGTTAACCGGAAGTTTTGATTGTAGTTAATGTTAGCTTTGTTGAACGCGTTTCAGGCGGAGTTCGGAGTTCTTAAAACGTTTGGGTAGCTTCTTCAGCGCTCCACTTCGTCGCTCACTTATTTGAACTGACATAATTTTTCTCTGGGGCTCCTTGGAGCAGTAACAAGTTATGGAATATCCACATTTTCAGGCGGGTCAACATTTGTAATAGTTTTGTGGGTTTATTGCATACAGTATTTCTCTTGAGTGGAAGCGCTCCCGGGACAGGAGAGTTTTCTGGTGTGTAACTACTTTCCTTTCCTTTTTTTTTCTCTCCCCTCATTGGATTTTTGGTGCACTCGTGCGATGTCACGGACTATTAAAAAAGGAGAAAGACATGTTTGTGAATAGCGTTTGTGGTTAGCGTGTAAAAGTGATTTGGGGTTTCTTTTTTAAACCAGTTGAGCAACAGCGACAGGACTATAATCAATGTGGTGTCAGCTGGAAGGACGCGGGGTCCGGATCTCACCTAAACGGTATGCCACACACGTACACTCAAAATAATGTTTAAATATTCTGCAGCGCAGCTCAATCGAAATACAGACACGTTTCTTCATTTATTTATGCAATCAGTCAGTTACAGATACAGGGGCGGTTCCATGATTTTGTAAATTGAGTGGCATAGTGGGGACCAAGGCAGTGGGGCCCCGCTGGAAAACATATTATATTATAATGTTTAATGAGAAATAAATACAAAGTAGAAAACTGGTGCAGAAAACACGGATTTCCAAGCTCAAGTGCCCTCATACAGATGTAGTAGACAAGTGTGAATGTGAATAACATTTTTGCAAAGTGAAGAAACAAGTTAAAAAGTCATAACCCTGCTTAAATATTAGTAAAAAAAACTTGTAGGTTCAACATATGCTGAAAGTACTTACAGTAAAAGAACGTGCAGAATTATGCAGAATCAAAATATATGCATTATACAATACATTATACTAGATCATGCATCATAACTGAATCTATATAGCTATAATAATTAATATTTATTAATATGATTATATTTTGCAATATATAACAAAAAAATGTAAGCTTTAAAATTATTATAAAGCACATTATTTTGCATACAAATTATAGTGGAGTAAAATCAGAAAGTTTCTATTAATACTTATTTAGTAACGTACTTGAGTAAGTAGACTTGCTAAGTTAGATTAGAAGATGGAAGCTTATCAGTGCCCTGGTTCAAAGGCACTGGTGAGGTCCTATCACTTTGAGGATAACAACCAGAAAGTTATATAAGTCAGGCTACTATAAGTTTAATAATTTTATATTTATTTATTTTCCCGGGCTCTCTTTTTAATTACATTCATGTATAAACAGGCACGAATTGATCATTATAATTTAATTTTTTTATTTGATTCATACTTTCTTTTTTAAAGCTCAGCATTTCTCACTTGATTGAGAAGATCAAGACGCTCTACGTGTTTTCCTTGGCAGCCCGACACTTGTAGGGTTTTTCACATGTTGTTTTCCTTGGCAGTCACTCAGGTGAGGTGAATGCTACCGAGTCACAACACAAACCTGCTGGTAGATCACACAAGTTGCCATTTTAACATACCTGCAGCTGATCTCTTAACTCCGCGCTGTCAACAGATAAGGGGCTGAATAGGCTTCGTGGGTGGTTTTTGCAGGTGAAAGTGCAAGTTTGAGTGTAATATAAATTATTTCATTACAGTTTTTAAGGTTTTTTTTACGCTTTTAAACAGAAGAAGACGTATGGCTTGCTTGCACCTCATTAGAAGTGTTTCCCAGTGTGAACCAGAGAGATCTACAAGTCATTTGAGAGAGGTGTCACTGACAGAGCCAAGGTTAGAGAGGAGGGGGCTCAATCCTGCAGGATGAGCATGGTACAAAACAATCACAGAGCTGGAATTAATGGGCTGTTTGCACAGCGGGACCGCAAGGCACTGTAAATGGATGTAAAGGCTTTTATTTTTAACCTCGAAAGAGGGGACGAAGCAGAGGGAGGACAAACATTTACCTGCATGTTTTTTCCATCTCACATAGTGTCACAGCCACTCCTGCTGTCAGTGTTTCTAATAGATGCTTTTGAGACCGTTTAGTCAGACCCAACCTGTGATTAAAATGTGGTGAAAGATGCAATCTGACGTGTAAACTGTTTTCAGGGGGAAGCTTCCCTCTGAGATCTTCCACCCCCATCGAGGGGGAGTTACAGAACTTCAAAGAGGCAGGATTAGTTTAGGAGAGAATGCAGTCCTAACACTGAATGCATTTTCCCGCTGTCAGATGGATGTGCCTGACATTAGCCACACATGTGGAACTTGTAAACAGACTAAATAGCACAGTAGCCATTGCCAGGTGTGGATCTGCTTTATGGCATGTGTTTCCTGGGGTGGGTCTCAAGAGAGAGCCAGAGGCACACTGTACCATAATTCCCCCTGATTCCTTCTTCCCTTTAACACTGGCAGGAGTCTGAACAATTTTCCAGGTGTCAGATCTACTCAGAAAAACACTTATGTTTATATTCTGTGTTTAAAGTTTTTCTATTGTTAATGTTGAGCAAGAGTTTTGAGTGACGGCACGTGAAGAATGTGGATTGATGCATGTGTTTCACGCTAACTTAAAGTGGCTTGATAATACAGAAAAATATATGACAAGTTATCATCCATTAACAGGAAGTTAGTGTCTACTGTATTGTAATTTTTCAAGTGAATTATAAAAACTTTATCAGCTTCTTAAATGTCTTTACAAAATAATAAATGTCAATTATGTGTATTTAAAAGTGTCCATAAAAAAGACCAAATCTGTGTTCAGCTAAAAGCGCTGTTTAATGTAAGAACCAGAAAAAGCAGCACATTAATCTGATAAAAATGAGTTAAAAAAATAAATACATAGAAAGAGATATAAAGTAAAATGCTGAACTGTCAGAGCGAGGGGAAACATTGCATTTTAAGAGTGGTTAAAAACAAAGTGAAATAGGACAGTTTCAACCTGTCACGTAAAAATGCTCCCTGACTTATGCTCATATCTGCTGGGAATGTTGTATTGCAGAGGTTGGGAACAAGTTGTATCTTCCGCCTTGTTTTGACTGCTTTTCTGAAGCTTAAATAAATGCACAGCCAATGTGATTGCAGAGAAAAGAAAGCCAGCATGTGAGCTATCAAGGACTTATATTAATCAGTGCTAAGAAATGGAGTTCTTGGAGGTCTCTCCGTTAGTGTCCTCAAAGTTTAGTCTGTTTATTCATGGATTTTTGCTCGATGAGGTGGTTCCATCTGTTTGTTTAGGCTGTATATCCTGTGGTATTCTTCCTGTGCTGCTCATTTTGAAGGCTCTCAGGCTACGGTGATTAGGATTAACATAAGAGTGCAGCCTCGAGTAGGGTTTTACTTACTAGGTGAGGTTTTTGAATTAGACGGCCTGGGGTATTTGTGCATACTCATTTGTGGAGAGGGGGTGTAGGTTGCGAGGGCTTGAGTTTGGTCCAGACGGTGGAAGAACTTTGTGTCTAGCCTTGCAGGGAGAGCAAATGATGCATGTCATTGTGGCAAATGGAGCATGGTGATGAAGTGCAGCTCCTGCTGCTGCTGTTTTACAAAGAAACCACTTAGATGGTCAGCCTGCCTGCCCTCGGTGTGATGTCTGAGTGCTCCACAAAGGCCTTTAGGAAACCTGTAACTCCAACTGATCACATATTCCACAGCTGTCCGGGATATTTGATCCTGTACTTCCCCTTCGTGTTAACGGTCAGATTTATCACTTTAATTGGTTTCCATCACACAAAACATTTGGCAGGCCTGGTACACTGATCAGTAAACTAAGCAAACATGTAGCTCTACACGCTGAGGTGTGATTTGGCGTCAGCAGGCACTTTGAGCGGCAGCACCTTGGGTGACAGCATGAATGATGTCTCAACCAAACCTTGCTGCGTCTCGCTGGCAGCATTGTGTCCCGGGTGTGGTTCTATTGAGTTACAGGTCCTGTCACAGGAAGGATTTAGTTTTGTCACCACTCATTCACACACTCACTGATAGCCACCGATGATCCCCCCACCCAGTCGCTCTTACACACCTGTTAAAACAAACAATTATAATATCAGCAAACAAACGAAGTCATAACATTCAGTTTTTGACACGTATTTTATGTTGCTGTGGTTTTTTAGAAGTCTGCATCCTTTGCCACGAAGGAGCCTCGCCAGCAACGTTACATCACTGACATTCCCATCATTCCATTTTTTACTCTTTCCAATTGACCTTTTCCCTGCTTTTAAACAAATAACTAAATCCTCACTTACCTCCCCCGTGTAGGCTTGTGAGTACTGCTTGAATACCGTCTCGCTGGACCTGCGGTATAGATTGGTGGCTGGAATATTTTTACTGTTAGTCAGAGGGCAACCTCACATTGAGTCACATGTGAGTCATCTCACTTTTTATTTCATTCACATAATGTCAGAGTTGACAAAGCAATTCACCCTAAACGTCCTTTGCGTGTCAGGAATTGTTTACATTTGGCTTACACGAGGGAGTGTGCGGTCTGGTTGACTATATTTATACTAACAGTTAGTTTTGATTTTCAGGAAATTTGCTCATAATTTTTTAGATGAAAAAAAAAGCTGTAAACTGTGCACATCTGATAGGTTGGCAATAAAGATTTTTGCCTTCAAATTAGTGGTCAGACAAACTATTGAAACCAGGAGTTTAACTGGTGTTTAACTGTATCTCAGGTCCCACAGCATAATTGTGAAAACTGTAATGTCTAAATATGATTCAGGTCATGAGTGAATTGGAAATTTATCAGCGTAATGAAGGGATCAGGCCTGTCATAACAGGATATTTACGCGTCTGTAATGTGTGTGTGTGTGTTACAGACAAGGGGAGAAGGAAATGACAGAGCTAACAAATTGGATAGTGTTGATACAATGCTACTCCCACTGACACCACAGTTCAGTTACACCAACATGGTACCCTAGCCTAAATAATAGTCATGTAATGCAGCAAGTATTGTATTATGATTCGTTTTATTGGTCTACATATATCAAACCTATTAACCTTATAAGTGCCACTTATTCTCCAAAAATCTCTCTGTGCATAGAAATCCCTGAATTGTTATTGTGGGTGTCATATTGTAATAATATTGAGCTCTTCTAAGATTCTGTGACCAGGTAAAATGGGCAAAAACAATAATAGTGAACTAACTAGTCAACAGTTAACTATGCGTTTTATGAAATGCTTAGTATGTACTTTTTATAACATAATATTGTGTATATGACCTAAAGGAGTTATACAGAAGAATTTCAGCTTCTTATTTTTGCCACACAAAAAGCAGCACTAAAGCCTTTTGTAACTACAAGCTGCACAAAGTTTAGATAATACAGGTTATGGCAGGCAGGACGTTTACAATAGCGATCACTCTATAATTGAAACTCTTCCAGGCTAGTGCAGCTGAATGCAGTACTGTATCCGTCATTAAATTTCCATCACCAGTTCACTCACAGCCCAGGTGTAAACAGGTAGAATACTTGCGGTTTATCTCAGCTGTATTGGTATGCTTTCTTATTATGTGTGTGTGTTTTGACAAGAAGGTATATTGTAAGTTACAACATGTAGAAGAAAGTCCCAGATTCTTGAATTCTGAAGAAAAGTAGCAACAGCAGAAGAGAAACAAATCATGCCTTTAAAAGCTTTGGCTGTAAAGTTTCTGACACACATACGTGCCAGTCTGTCGGAGGTGAGCTCTTCAAAGTGTGCACCATTCATAGCTGAACTCCTCTTGCAGAAACAAAGATCGACCTCGCTGTACCTATTTTTCCACGAGTTCTGCCAAGATTTTAGAGCCATACCTCAGCAGTTAAAGCACCAGTCTCATAAAGCTGTAGGCCACCAGTAAAACCTCTCAATTTACACTTTAATTGTGGTGCTTGGTTTAACTGTATAAGCCACAATTTGCATTGTATAAAGTAACGTTGGCTCTCTCTCCTCTTGTGTCTGCTCTATTTTAACCACCAGCTGATACGTCTTGGGAGTGATGCACTGGCTTCCCCTGGTTGCCATGGTGATTGCCTCGGCCCTGCCCTTCCCTCACAACCCCGTGTCCAAGATTGCTACTGCGACCGCCGAGCCTGGCTTCGACAAACGCAGAGAGCACCGGCATGACCCAGCCGCTCGCCTCGCAGCTGCCCCCGCGGACTACAGCTTCAATGGAAGTGCCTCGCAGACGGACTACAACATGACTGCTGCGCTCAGTCAACACAGCAACAGACAAAACCTCCAGAGCCGTAAGGATTATGTAAAACCTATACACGAAGAGACATTCAAGGTGGAGAGTCGAGGAACCCACCAATCAAACAGCAACTCAGGCAGCAATGACAGAAGCAGCTTAGATGTTCCCACAGAACGAGCTACACTCAGGGCCGAGGATGTTTCCCAGGATAGTTCTGTTCCCAAGGATTACAAAGCTGGCAGCACCAGCAGGTATGAATACGCAGGCTTTGTGGACTTTTCCAAGAAAGACAATCTTCAGGACGCTACTGATAGGCCATTGCAGGTTTCTGCATTGGAAAACCATGTGAGTCCTGCTACAACACATAAGGGTCAAACAGGACCAAAACTGACTACAACTTCAGATCAGTTCAGAGATACACAAAAAATCGGGACAGCGAGCCAGAGGACCGTGGGAACTGGAAGAGGTTTTCCTAAAGAAAGTCTGACAATGGAGGATGGTCTGGGTCTGGGAGGGCTGGATAACATCTTAAAGGGAGACGAGTTGTTTCTCGATGCTCATCCTCGGGTCCTGTTCTCATCCTCTCCATCACCTCCGGAGGACCCACCTCTTTTGCTCATGTTAGAGACTGGCATGCTGGAGGAGGACAGGGATTGGGAGGAGCAGGAGGCCATGGACGAGCGCATCGAGGGTCACGGCGACCGCGCACTCGACAGGAGTACGACTTTGTCTTGGGCAGACTCTGCTAGATTAACCCGCGAGGGTGTCCATCCTGTTAAAAGGGATAAACGCTCACATTTGACTGACAGATCAAAGGAGGGTATTAGGTCAAGGGAACAGTCGGTGTGCGAGGCAATAAGTGTGTGGGTTAACAAGACAGAAGCCACTGACTTCAAAGGAGAGAATGTCAGTGTCTTACAGGAAATCCAGACTCAGAGAGGACCTCTACAACAGTACTTCTATGAAACTAACTGCCACCATCCCAACAACCGGATCCAGTCAAAGGGTGCTGTTGCATCAGCGAAATCTCTCAAACCTCGAGGGATAGGTGTGGCTGGGGGCAGCTGCTTGGGAGTGGATAAAAAACAGTGGAACAGTGAGTGTAGAGTCAAGCAGTCGTACGTGCGAGCACTCACCAAAGATAATAGAAACAGAATCGCATGGAGGTGGATTCGAATCAACTCGTCCTGCGTCTGTGTGCTGCTGTCCAGAGCAAATCCGGCAACGGGGAGGGAGGTTTTGACAAGAAGGGGGAGGGCTTAAGAGACAGCACAAAGTGAAGTGACACAGAGCAGAGCAGCTCTGACATCCTTCTGTGTGCACTTTCTCTTCCTCGTGGTCTTTCCTAGAACATGAGGGAAGCTATCTCTTCTTAAATCCAGACCTTTTCAGATATCTCTTTTCCTTCCACTACAACTTTATGTGACTTTTGCATTTAAAAAAACAAGAAGACCTCAACACTAGATCTTAGGGAAAATTGTCCTATAGAAAATTTACTTTAAGAAGTACTGTTTTTGTATGATTTATCTTTCATAATCTAAGTTATTTTTGATTAGTATGTAAGCATGTGTATGTCTTTGATATTAATATATTCCTATATATATATATAAGTGTACAATATGACACCAGTATACCTTTATGTATGAAGCTATGTATATTTGTGTGTATTTATAGAAGAAGCCTTCACGGGCTTGTAGGTCTCTCCAGTGTCTGATGATAATTCCAGCCTCTGGTCCGCTCGGGTTGTAAGAGGAAGGAGCGCCCCCTACTGAGGTTCCATTTTACTGCTCCAAACTCTCACCGTATATTTTACCATGAAACGTTACAGTTATGGTTTAACTAAGACTGCAGCGCGGGCACATGCTAGCGTGATTTCAGCCAGGCAGAGGATTTTTTGTGGCAGGATGTATCTGTGCATGTGGGCCTCACATGTGGCTCATGATTGTAAAAGCATGTGGTTTGTAAATTATGTGACACTTAAACAAGCTGATTTACCATCTTTGCGTTTGTTCAGTTGTCCTGCCAAACATGGTAATAAAGGAACTTTGTACTCAGTATGCTCTGAACTTAACTAATGTACATACAAAGTACAGCTTTCACTACTAGCTTTTTATTGTATTTTTTGCTGCTGAAATCTGCTGGTAAGAGGAAACGTGCCAAACATGCTTAAAAGTTGTAAAGTCCTCATTTTAAAAATCATCCATTACAAGCAAAAATTGTGGCTATTCTGTGTTCAGTTGTCTATAAATCCAGATACATGTAGTTGATTAAAAATAATTGCTTCAGGAAAAAGAGCAAGCCAAGACTACATACCTCCAAGGTTGAGGTGCACAACATGCACAAATCCCTACACACACTAGGATATCTACACCTGGATAACGTTTATGTTTCCTGAGAACATCTAAACTGTGTCTCCCATTTTTTCTGATTTTATTTGCATATGTATTTGTGAAGATATGACAAGAAAATGTCCATTTTTATGCCCCATGAAGGTGACGAATGTGTCGAAAAACATTAGTGGATTTACTTTTTGGGTCCGCACTAACAACAAAACACAAACCAATCAAATAAACTTACTGACACTATTTAAAGACAATAAACATGTATTTTCTATCCACAAATTGTATAATCCATGCTTTCATGGAAGTCCAAATACTGGATAAAGTTTAATTTTCTTGTCACATTGCAGTTAAAGGTCTTTAGAGAGGGTTTAAAAAAAATCTATTTATCACTACATCATTCAGATAATGCAGTAAACAGCCAGGAAAATGTCAGCCTCACCACGTTTTTGTTTTTGTTTTATAACAAATGACGTTCTATAAATCAAGCTCTGAGTGACACATTAATGAACTGCTCTATTAAAAAGCCCTTTAAGATATAAACAGATATAAAGCTGTGATGTTGGGTGGATGTAAGTGCTACTCAGGTAGATTCCTGGCTCAGAGTGAGAGCACGCCTTTTAGAGATATGTGTTGTAAAATGTTTCTTTTGGAAACAGCAGCGATTGTTAAAATTGAAAGAAAGTGATATCACCAAAAAGTTACGTACATTGAGGTGGAGCCTTTTTTTGTTGCTATTTTATGGTTATAATGCAGGTGAGGTATTTTCTATAGAAATATGCCTGAATTTGCATTTTTTTTCTAGAATAAATTTGAACATCAGATAACGCCAGTTGTACACTCATCACTCACTTTATTAGGTAGTACTGGGTTGGATCCCGGCTTGACTTCAGGATTACCTGAACTCCATGTGGCATAGATTCAACAAGATGCTGGAAACATTCATCAAAGATTTCGGTCTGTGTTGATTGCCTCACACACTTGCTCTTCTTCTATCACATGTCAAATGGGCTCTATTGGAAGAGATGTGGAGGCTGTGGAAGCCATCTGAGTACAGTGAGCTTATCATGTTTAAGTGGCCAGTTTGAGATGATGATTTGAGTTTTGTGACGTGGTGCTTTTTCCTGCTGGAAACAGCCATCAGAACATGAGCACGCTGTGGTCAAAAGGGATGGACATGGTCAGTAATAATACTCAGACTGTGCTGTTTAAATGGCATTCAGTTGGTACTTAGTGGACTAAAGCTTGCCAAGAAAATATCCCCCATAACATTAGAGCCCAACCTCCAGCCTGAACCAGTGATGCAAGGTAGGATATATCCATTCTTTCACAGTGTTGCCTCCAAATTCTGATCCTGCAAATGTTTTTCTGGTCCTCTGATGTCCAGTTTTGGTGAGCCTGTTTACTATTCTGCGCTGACAGAGTGGCACCCTGTGTGGTCTTCTGCTGCTCTAGGTCATCTGTTTGACGTGTTGGGCGTTCAGAAATGCTCTGCATACCTTCATTGTAATGAGTGGTTATTTGATTTACTGTTGTCTTCCTATCAGCTCAAAGCAGTCTTGCAATTGTTCTCTGACCTCTGACTCCAACAAGGTGTTTTCACACAGAGAACTCCCACTCCCTTAAAAATCTTCTCTCTTGGAAAATCCAAGTAGATCAGCAGTTTCTGAAATACTCAAACTAGTAGAGTCACCCTTCTTCCCCATTCTGATACTCCCCATTTCAATTCCATTCACTTTTATTCATATAGCACCAAACCACAACAACAGTTGCCTAAAAGCTGTAAGATAAAGACCCTGCAATGTGACAGAAAAACCTCAACAATCAGACGACACCTAAGAGGAAGTACTTTGGCGACAATGGGAAGGAAAAACTTCCATTTAACAGGAAAAATCCTCCAGGAGAACCAAGCTCAGGGAGGGGAGGGAGACAAAAGACATGCTGTGGAAGAAAACCAGAGATGAATAATAACCCATAATTAAATGCATGGTGTATGAATATATATTGAGTGAATAGGGGTGAGAGAACACTTTTAATTCAGCTAGTTGTCTTGACCATGTCCACATAACTGAATGCATGGAGTTGCTAGCAGATATATGTGTTATTGAGCAGTATACCTAACAAAGTATCCACTGGGTGTACACCAGAAAATGCTGTTGACAGTCAGAAAAAGTTCATTTGATCACATTTTAAGGACTAAAAGTTTTCAATCAGACTTTGAAGAATATTTGAAAAAAAAAAAAAAACTTAAAAAACTTTATCGACCAGCAAACCGGTGAAAAGTTTGGTGGATGTACGTGCAATTAAAGTGGAGAGTACAAGCAAAAAATGAGAGAACATACTTTAAATGTAGCCCAGCTTTAAATTCTTCAGGTTTTACTGCATTTGTTGGTAAAAAAAAAAAAAAATCATTTTGAAACCTCCCAGTTAAGTCCAGCTAGTTTAAATTATTTTGCTAGTTTGTTTGGCAAATTTTCTACTACTACTACTTATTAGTACTTGGGTGTTTGCAAAGTATGCAAAAGATATTTACAAAGTGAAGTGAAACAAACTAAATATGTCTTTTCCTTGTACTCTGAAAGAAGAAGCAAAACAACTTCTTAAATCTTAAATTTTTATCTATAGAAGTCACTGAATAAAAGAAAATCAGGAAAACTTTGCGATGATCAGCAGATCCACCTGGATCGCTTTATTTATTTTTTTCTTTTACATCACCATTTTCATCATCATCATCATCATTATTTTTCTTTATTTTCCAGATGATTTTTTTTTCAATTTGTATTACTATCACTTTAATCATGGAAATCTGTTAAATCATTGCACAATTTGTTCTCAAAATGTACACATACAGTAGCGTATTTGAATGACCATTTTCAATGTTTCATATTTACTTTTAAAACTAGTTCAAATGAAGTCAAGAAGGAACAGAACATGTACATACATTTATCCAATACATACCTAAAGAAAATAAATAGTTATTGTAAAAAATAAAAAATACAACTGAAAAAAATACACACATTTTACAAATTGATCCCCAGGCTCCCACCCCTGTAGGTTTATCATACAGATATATATTTTTTAACGACACCTCATATCATCTTCACTACCAAAAAAAAGTTTTTAGGTCATTGTCATTTGTTTGACATGCATCGTAAACACAGAGGCTAAAGGTTTTGTTTCCTGGGCTTCCACGGGCTCGCCCCGACCTCATCCGGCCTCTCTCTGATCTCACCCCCACGCCCCCAGAAAGCGCTCTAAATTTCGGTTATGGCTTCTGTGTGCAATAAAATGACCGGCTTCTGTCCATCCTTCTTTTTCTTCTTCTTCTTTTCTCCCTTTGAGTTGCTGTTTTGTCTCTCTGTTGCCTCTGCCATCATCAGGATTACCCAAGACCCTGAGCTGATGATTACAAGTCACAAACCTCGTAAAGACACCGTGGACGCTGACTGAGGATTTCGCGTTGGAGTCTGGCTTTATACTCTAAACTTAGGTACCACTTTCTAGATAGACAGTTTCGAAATGGCTTAGAGGTTTTAATAAATGGCATTATTTCCATGTAAAACATTAATATTTATAACAATGTACAGGACACTAATGAGATACTGAATTATTAAGTGAAAGGTGAACTTTTTGGTGCAAGTTCCTGAAAAATAGATTTTTCCGGTGCATATTCGCCTCTAGAATAACCCTCCTTTCCTTTTTAATTCAGTCTTACAGTCACTAGAAAGATTATATTTGGTTAGAGGAACCGTTCACCTAAAAATCAAGCTTTCCACCGTCCAGAATGTTTGGGTGTGAGTTGCTCAGTTTTGGAGATATTGCCTGTCGATATGTGTGGCTTCTCTTGAATATAGCTGAAATTGATAAAACTCAACAAAGATCGAGTGCTACGTAGAAACTATTTTATTTGCCCAGTCTACATCCACCAATCAGAGGTACGTGTAGCTATCGAACATTACAGCTCTGTTGAGACGAGGCCCTAATGTTTGTTATATATTCTGAAACGCTGTCACTAGCAGAGGCTCTACTGTAGGTCGAGGTATAAAATGATTCTACACCAGTCTCTATAAGTGGATGTCTGTATGTAAGTAAGTAGAGACCAGATTTTTGCTACAAGAAGCTTTCTGGTTTCCATTTGCATTCAGAGTTACATTGTTAATCACATTTGAGCAGGTTTGCCTGCATGCAGATAAACAGTCTTGGCCCAGATATCTGTAGGCTACATAAAAACTTGCTGTTGCCCCAAAATGCTAAATTAGCAGACCGACCGATAAGTGCCCAGATTGCATTTGCTCCTTTCTTTTGTTCCACACTTATAGATTATATTAAAAATAAGTAAATCTCATACTGAAGCAGAGATTGTATCACTTCTTTTCCAAACTTTAAAAAGGTTCCTACCAAAACCACAATGCTGTTGCGGAACTGTTTCCACAGTCTGAGTGGAACCCCACTGAAAGTAAAAAACAAATATCACTGGAGTGTCCTTTTAACATCAATAAAACCAAAACTTATAAAAACCTATTAACATCTTTTTTAGAAAGTGGTACCAGCGGTAACTTAATTGACTTCCTGCCATTGACATCATGAGATCATGAACACAATGCTTCTATGGCCTTGCTACACACTGTCCCATGCAACTCTGTGCCTTTGATCTCTATAATGGACTCCCTTCAAAAGAGATTACTCAGCTTATCGGCTTTCAAGGCCCCAATAGACAAGCCGTGAGGAGGGTCCCTCTGATGTGGTCGGAGCTAAATGGTGGTCTGAATTCAGACGGATTTTACTACACCACCGCAACCAACCCCTGACAGGACCATAGAAGCCAACAAAGAGCCACAATGGCTGACACTAGACACCAGCCAGCCCTTTAGTACAAAGGAGAACACCGGTGTAGTTTATGACACGTTTATGTCCACCTAGCCATTTCCCCTCCAAGTCGTCACTCAGTTTTAACACCCTCTCCAGACTTTACGGTGAGGTTACTTTCTGTACCGGCCCTCGTTATAAAACACCTGTTGTTGAGCAGAAGTTGTAAGGCGACACATTTACTTGTTTTCAAACTGTAAGACAATAAATGGCAGCAAGTGTTATTTTTTTCTGTAGGTAGGAAAATGAGCCCTGATATTGCCAACTCTGCTAACTTTACGTGGACAGGAATGAAGAAAGGAGAGACCTACACAGCGCAACGGCACCGACTCTAACCGACACCGGTGTTGTCCTTTTCGCACCCTTCGCACTGAGAGAGGAAGAGTTGAGAAGGTAGTGAGAGACAGAGGGAGAAAACAGCGTATCCGTTTCAACCTTCGCAGTCTTCGCAAATACATTCATACATTCTTGATTTCCCCCTTATTTCTTTTCTTCTGTTATTGCAGAATGGTCAGACTGAAAGATTTATTTAAAGTTAAATGGTTATATTCATTGCTTCTTTCTCCGTGGATGAGCGAGAGGGTCCTCTAGTCACAATCCTGTCAGCGCCCTGGGGGGAGAGAAACAACATTACTGCCACGTCACTGCTTCTGTGGCCTCAATTCAACTCAGCTCAAAGCCCCACCAACCAACCAAACCAAGCACTTTAAAATTCCCAAACTGCAACAAACAAATACATAAAACAAAGACTTCAAAAAAAAGGGAGAGTTTGGACACATGTGCAAGCTATCTCTGAAGCTTAGAGGAAATGTTTGTGTCATGAAACGAATGAAACCAGACTGTTTAATTAATAAGTCGGAGGGTTCTCACCTCAGCCACTCAACAGGAGTACGTCCTCACTGAGGCAGATTCACCCCGGGCACCAGAGCTGGCTGTGTTGGAAACCGAGACACAGAGGGGGGTTATTATTATAACTGCAAAGTCTTTTAAACAGCACTGACCTTCCAGAGGCATTCCTATTAAGAGGAGGAATGAGGGAAAATAGTCTTCCTCTGTACTTTGAAGCGTCTGCTCCTTGTTATTGCCAGTTCCTCCACTGAAGGCAACACAAAATTCCACTGGCAAATTAATAGCAGAGTAGCATGAAAACAACCAACTGCCGCCTGTGCATTAGCAGCATCTTATATAACATCCGGTGTATTCTGGCTGCAGAAAAATCTTTCAGCTCAAGGCTCATTTCCAAGAATTACAAATGTAAACACACGGCTCATTTATTAAGAGGTCTACGGTACCGTTTCACCTGGGCCGACCTTGCACTGTTACCCCACTACAACCAAAGTTTTGCCCCAGTTTTTCAAATGCTCTTCATAAGGTCCTCACTCTGCTCTTCCCTCACACTGACCTTTTAAGGCAGACACCCTCCCTTCATGTTTCTTCCTGTTAAAAGGAAGTTTTAAGAAGGGTCTCCAGACCTCAAGGAGGACTTATTAGGTTTAAATGTAAGGATATGACCTTGCTATGTGTGGTTCCCTGAGATTACAAATGCAAGAATCTGGTGCTTTATAATAACCATCATTAATAAAAGTAAATTGAGCTTTGGTTTAACATCGTTAACAATGATGGATAATTAATAATGCTTACTAATTGGGTTTGTAAACAACTGCCTGGAAGTGGTTACGGTAAACCTTTAACTGATGTTTATAATACTTATTTTAAACTGTGGTTTGTTTCACTCACTGCTTTGTTTTGACTTTTATCTTCATATTTACCAGCTGTTTGGTGAGGTTTTTGAAAAGAAAATTGCATTTTGAGTAAAACATTTGAGTCTGGAGTGAGATTGGTCTCCCTGTCGTCTTCCTATAAACCTCCAAATAGAAATCACCTTGTGTGAATCGCTGAGATTCCAGGAGCTTTGACTAAACTGCAGTAATTGGCTGCCAGGAAATGAGAACATTAAGTGTTTCGTCCTCTAAATGGTGACGCGACTCGAGGGCTGAAAAGAGCTGAACGAATCCGGAGGTGAGAGCAAATGTTTCAGAGGTCACGGGGTCATACTCACCTTCACTCTGAACCTTCCTCAGGGTAACGGAGGGTGTAGAGATGGCTGAGGCACGGAAGTTAGCAGGCAGGGTCTCGGCAGAGTCAGAGGTCACGCCCCGCAGGTCTTTCTCCCTAAACATCTTCCTCCAGGAGGGAGAGCGGGTGAATGTCTTAGTCCCATCCTGTCAGCGAGACACATGTCGTGAGCCTTAAGATGGATCCTCATGCAAACAACCTTTGTATTCTTCATGGGTATTTTGTTTTCTTTTTTTAAAGACATATTAGCATGCTCACCTCATCGGGCCGTCTCTCAGTTCCCATGGAGATGAGGGAGTTGTACTCTTGCTCCAGGAGCTGTCTGGCCTGCAGGATAGAGGTGATGGAGAGCTTGGAGATTGATGCATTTTCAGATCAGGGCTGCTCTGCTATGCTGGCATACATTAATTCTTTGAACATGATACCTATTTTATAACAATACTGTGGATTCTCATTCGATTTTCAGTGCAACAGGAACAACCTCTGCACTTAACTCCTGACGTGTCATTTTAGACATTTTTAGACATAACAGACGTAATTCTATTTGAGACGGAGAGGCTGAGAAGATCTTTTTAAAGACAGTTATTATATTACTAATTTTCTTATATATGTTTAACTAAGTGTGCAATGGTGCACCTAATTACATACGCCCTTTTTGCATACATTTCTGCAATAGCAAGAGGAATTTTGGATACAGCTACACCCAAAACCTTTGCTACAGGTACGATAGCATAACTGGGATTGCTTTGAATGTGTGTCATCATGGCAAAATGTGGCCCTACAGACTCGTACAATCGCAGTTTAGAGTACTTTGGCTTGTGTTTTGCGATGACACAACTCACACACATATATAAACATGCTGGCATTCAGGCTCATCTTCAGCAGTCAACACTACTTTTTCAATGAACACTCGGTCCACATGGGTCGTACCACACCCAAACTTGAGCTTTTTTTTTCATTTTGATCTCAACTCCAAACTTGTAAATGTTTTGGGACTGTATCTTGGAGATGTGTGACATCATTGTGTTGACTACATCTGTCCACTGACTTCCAGATAGAAAGATAAACACCAGTCAAAGTACTCAAAACTGCCTTTGCAGTAGTTCCCACTATTACAGCTGGGGAAAGGCATTTTTGCTTGGTTTTTAGGAATTTGTTGCCATATAAATAGAAATTCATCCATTATCACAAACACTTCAGGGTCACAGCAGGCCTGGAGCCTACACTGGGTGTCATAGGGTGAGAGGTGGGGTACGCACTGGACAGGTCGCCTGCCCATCATAGAGATACGGTGAACCATTTCTAACAGTGGCCAACTTTTTGGCTAATTAGCCTAAATTACATGCCTTTAGACTGGAGGAAGAGCCTGAAACACCTGAAAGGAAAGCACACAGGCACAGAGCGAATATACAAATTCCACACAGTCCCAGCTGGACCCAGAATCTTCCTTCTGTGATGCAACAGTGTTAACAATTCTGCCACTGTGCTGCCTGTTGTATAACTCAGATTAGGGTTAGGGTAAATACCACAGAACTGGCTAAACTTGTTCTGTCTAAAAATGGCAAATTATCAAAATCTAAAAAAGTTTATAGGGATCTTAAAGTGCAAAATATCTGATAAATTGTCTTGGACGTAGGAACAGACTTTGATGCAAAGACATTTCTCTTGATGTGCATCGACAATGAATTCACTACCTGTGTGTTCTGATTGGGGATCTGCAGCAGCAGGGCCAGGTCAGTGTAGTCAAATGTGTCGTCTAAAGCCAGCAGAGCCCCGTGGACGCCGCTCTCCCGGAGGTTGTCGGCGTACTCCTTCAGACCGATGCTCTGCACCCAGCACATCACACGCTCATTGGACCATACCATCACATCTAGGAAGAGAAAGGGAGGAGGTGAAAGGAAGGGAGGAGAGGCATTCATCTGCAAACAGAAAGCTGTCTGCACACTATTTTTAAATCTTTATTAAAACTGAAGTCACCTCCTTTAGTTTAATTTGGATACATAAACACATGCAGGGCTGCTCAGATTTATTAACCGTCTTCTGTAAGGGTCAGCGATCAGAGGAAATAATGAAACATTTGACTAACTGATTTATTTTCTGCACATGGACAACACAGGTCAGGCCTATCATCAGACAAACCCAGATTCGCTAATTTCCTCATCTGCATCATTCCTCTGGGGAGAAGCCAAGATGAACTGACTGTAAATGCACAACATGTGTTTTTCAAGGCGCAGCAGTGGGAGTGCGAGAGATTTGGGTTTGTTTAATGACCGAACGTGTTGACATTTATGTAATCATTATCCAGCCAAGCTAGAAGGTTGTGGCTTATAATCTCTTCTAGGTATGACGAGGAGGGGGGAAAAACAATGGGTGGTCTAAACACAGGAATTCCCAGGAACGTGAGAAATCAAAGAAAATAACCATTATTAAGGGTTTTTTTGTTTCACTTTTTTTTTTTACATGCCAGCGCTGATGCAAGAAAGTATTTTTATAGTTTACTTGTAAAGACTTTCCTTTTTTACATCTGCTTACTTTAAAGAGATTTGACAAAAGTTAAAAGCAGTACAGCAGCTTTCCCTGCTAAAATTCTAAAACCCCCAAACTTGTGAAGAATGGAAAGGTTTAGTCATTAAAAACTGTTTTCTAAATGTTTTAGCTTCTCAAATAGTGCATCATTTTACGGAGATTACATAATCTTATTACTCCTTTATGCAGATGATAAATTCTTATTAGTCTGGAAACCGTCCGCAGAGATGTTAGGCAGTTTGGTAAAAGGGTGCTGGCAGTGTAGACTGATGGCAGGTCAGAAACAAACATAATGTCACACTGAAACAGGGTGAAGCAGCCAAATCTGAGAAAATAATTCAGACAGAAGAAAGCTATAACTTGAACTGATCAGCCACCTATACAACATGGTGATATGACACTTAAAACAGATAAAATATCCAGGGTACCAGTGCTTGTTGCTATTTCTCTGTTTCAGACAGTAAATTGTGTGGGGTTTTGCTCTTTGCTGGGTTAACAAATACTAGAATTAAAAAAAACAACAACAATTAAAAATATATACACTGATCAGTATCAATATAAATATAAGGTATGAATCTTTACCTCTGCCACTGCATTTTATGTTGTTGGTTTGTTCTTTATCAGAACAACTCAAAAGATTTTGCACAGATATGCATAACAGTTTTTAGCAGAGGTGTGGTTTGACCCTGCTTCGAAGTTATCAAGATGGGAACCAAAGAATGCTTGAAAAGCTTCTTTACCCATGCAAGACATGGCACAATTGCATTTTGCATCATAACTTTACAAATACATCAAATTGAGCTTCATGTATGGTCTCGTTAGTCTCAATAAAATATCACAAACTTATCTGAATCCAGAGATTCGATTAGCGGATGCAGGTGATTTTCAGCCTTTGTAGAGCCATGCGGCTCGTGTTTATTTAAAACTGTATAAGGAGCTAAGATTCAAGTTCACACATAAACTCCGAATTACACTTTGATAATCCAGGTGGGAAGCGGCCTTTTCTGACACGTAAGCCAAACAGGAGATGGTACCAGTCAGACTTGTTCTCTGCTCAGGGACAGCATGTAGGAGGCTGTGAAAAGATGTATTCATGGTATTCACATCAGCTTGTTACGGCTGTGATAAGATTGATGTTCTATTGATGTTTGGTAGAAGTTTAAATGTTTACGACACCACCAGATTAGTGCGAGTTTCTATTCGAAGCTGTATTTAACCAAGACTGCTAGTTATTAGTTTGTGCTTGGTCCAGTTTGGTTACGATGAGCTCCAGAAACACACAGGATTTCTGCCTTTCCACAAGAAAAAATGCTTTGCTTCTTAAACTTGAGCTGTGCACGGCACATGAAATAGCACAGGCAATAAAAACCGCGGTCTAACAGATCAACAAGGTGATGGTAAAAATGCAATAAAATTAATAGTCAAATAAAACAAATAACCTGCAGTTAGTAGTCACTAAGGTATGCTTTACACAGCACAAAAGCACCACATGAATAAACGAATTAGCTGCTTCTACTGGCTCGGAGAACTGTACAATACCATCCCTCCACTGGGGCGTGAAAGGTGAGATAATGGCAGAGAAACAAGGGGTCACCTTTGTTATGGTGGGCGCTCTCCTCTCTCCTCCTCTCCAGCTCCTTGCGATCGTAATTTAGACGCTTCAGGCACATGATGCCGTAATGCAAGCTGACCCTGGGAGAGGGCAAAGAGCCAGAGGGTCAGGGGTTCAAGCAGGTTAACCGAGGAGGGCGTGTTTCCACTCTCACATGTGCTCAGAAAGCATTAACAACCCAGCACCTCTGACCCTTTCACTCCTTCAAAAGAGAACTCAGAGAAGGCCTGGAGACACACAACTGAGCTGTCAGAGTGCCATAACCATTGTCTTTTAACACCTTCAAAATTCCCTTGTCACATGCACACAAAGGTAGGAGAGTAAGAGTTTTGTAAACACGAGACGTGACAAAAGAGCATGAGTTATGAAGCCGAGCTCTACCTGTGGAAGCTGTCCACCATCTTGAGCTGTCCTCGCAGCTCTTTCTTGGTCAGGTGGTCCAGCATGCGAGCATCCACCAGGGACTCCATGAAATAGCTCCGATACTGCGGCAAGCCCAGGCTGGGCAGCCACTCGTTGCCCACCCACTCATGATTCATATCGCCATAGGCCAGTATCTGGAGGGGACAACCACAGATGAGCAACACTGATTCACGCTCGGCCTCGTATTTGATGGCGCTGCAAATGACTCACTGCTGTTAGAGATGAAATGAGTGACAAATACGCAGCATGTTGCGCGAACTTTTTTTCAAAAAGGCGCAGCTGATCCCTTACCTGATCCCAGCTGAACTCTTTCAGCTCCTGCAGAGAGAAGAGAAGAGGAAGACGAAGAGAGACAGAGCCAGAGAGAGTGATGTGGAGGTGGTGAGGGAGAGGGGTGCGGAGGTGAAGAGCAAGGTGGACGAATGGATAGATAGTGAAGGAGCAGCAGAGGAGGAAGCAGCAACAGCAGCAGCGGGAAAAGAGGACAAAAGGGAGGAACAGTGTGTTAGTGAACGGGTAATTAGTTGGAAGCAGTTCACACTGAAACGGCAACAACAGGGAGAGAAGAAGATGCTCAACACTATGGCCTGGGCCCACAGAGAGACAGAAGTACAAAAAAGAAGTACAAGGAGAGAGAGGAGAAGGGAGGGGAGAGACTCATCAACGTGATTCAGACCGGACGAGACGCTCAACATTATTCAAAATAAATAAAATAAAATAACCATGACCATAAAAGGGCAGTTTGTCAGACAGAGACAGGACGGCTGGGGCACTAACCGGGGGCTTGGTGGCGGCGTTCAGAGACTCCATCTCTGCGTGGGTCATCCACACGTTACTGGTAGACTGCAGTTATGTGAACAAAAGAAGCGAAGCAGTGAGATAAAAGATTACAAAAAATGCACACACACCACACTTCACTGCCTGTCTACAGCAATGAGTCAACACTCGAACATTTTCGCGATGCCAAAACAGCCACATCAAAAGATGTCAGCCAACCACAACAGAAGACTCATTGCCATGGTGATTTCCACGAACAAGAGGTTCGATGGGCTTATGTGAACCGATAACTAATGAATCTGCTCAGCCTGTTGGGCAAAATTGCACGATTGATCATCTTCCGCATTTCACCGTATCATTAATATGATTTCTACTGTAAATAGAGAGGAAGCCAAATGCAGAAAAGGGAAAGCCAAGAAAAACCAAAATCTGCCATTTGTTAAAAGCTCCAAAGCAGACGCCTTAAAGAAGATGGCTTTCAGCTATTTTTCACTTTATCTTGCTTGAGGAAGCGGAGGAAAAAACAGTGCCACAAATGCATGTGCGTGCAGCACTTTTACTACATTTTTCAACATCTGGTTTGTCTTTGTTGCCGAGGGAGAGGGCAAAGTTTTTGTTGCCAATGTTTTCCAGATGACAAAGGTGAACCCCGTCACTCCCAGCAGAGCCTATTTCCATTCATATCTTTATCATTTTGGACATTTATCACGTGTAGAATAGGCTTCATGTTTGTTAGCATTCATTTTTATCTGCATCTGTTTTCTTTCTTTCTCTTTCTAATCCTACATCCTACATGTCATGTGCCCCAACAGGCTATTTCTATTACATCATTCCTTATTAATATCATATATTCCAGGTCACATTTTAATTTTATGACTAGCAACTGTGACATTTGGCGCTAATTATGTGGCCTTCACAGAGACTATAATCTGATAATTTGTGCCAGTCTCTAAACAACAAACATCTGGCTCAACATTTACCTCAGACTTTAAATATGGATGCGGCAAGGCGCTACTCTGAGCAAAAAGTCTATACTCAGCAGAAAGATAGATATCCGTCCCAAATGAATACATAAATCGACATATGAAGGCGTTTAAGGTCTTAGTGTGCTCCGATTAAAGGCTTCTTTACCTTTAATTCTAGGGGGAAGCTGTCTAGACTGGGATCTTTTTATCATGAGAAAATATTCATTCTTTAAGGTAAATGAGAGTTTTAAAATAGGGCTTATAATTTTGGAGGTCCCCCCCTTTAGCCTCTAGGAGCAGGGACCCCCTACAAGATCAAACATTTTCCAATGACCCACTCATAATCCTAGATATTAGGCACATACATCTGCAGTTTCATAAGCCATTGGACCTAACTGGATTCGAAAACCCACAGCCTAAACGACTCCCATCTGTAGATATTACCAAGTTTTATGGAAGTTCTGCAAAAATGAACAAAATCCAATCTATTTCTCCGTCATGCTGGGCGAAAAAGTCTAATTCTCGGGAGAAGCAGGAGGCATAAGTAATTTCACCTCTCACACTACCGTTCATGTTCCTGCTGTATATTTCTTTTGCTTTTCATTTACACGTTCATTCATTG
Source organism: Maylandia zebra (assembly GCF_041146795.1). Lineage (NCBI taxonomy): Eukaryota > Metazoa > Chordata > Actinopteri > Cichliformes > Cichlidae > Maylandia > Maylandia zebra. Next base: position 32,405,019 of record NC_135170.1, on the reverse strand, counting down.
TTTGGTTACATTTAGGTGACCAACATCACTCGAATATGTTTGATCACCGTTTGGGTTAAAGCGCAAAGTTGCGGCTTCGTGAAGCTCTGTTTTCTTGGTTACCATGGTGATGTACTTACTCTGTAAACATATGTGGTGCAGACATGAAACATATTTTGAAATGAAATACGTCCGTTTCAAAGCTGTGCTGACGGCATGGAAAAAAGGGCTTGGGTTTTTGTGACTATTTCATATAATGCCATGAGGTAGATATGCATTTTTTATGTACCAGAGCATTTTATAATTTATAGCTAATAATTTTGTGCTCCCCTTGGCTATGGACTTGTTAAATGTATGTGCAGTTTCAGAGTCTCACAGAGCGAGTGCTGGCTGGGGCAGATGGGCTGGTGAGGGACACCATCTCCTGGATGGCCAGCCGCAGTTTGAGGCGGTGCAGCGGGTTGCTGATGCCGATCTCCCTCTGGATCTCCGTGTCGGATAGGTTGGCCATGATCGCGCCGCTCTTCACGTTGGCACGGCATGCGGCGACGTACCAAGCTGGCATTCCCACCCACAGCTAGAAGGAGGCAAGGAGTGGATTAAATCAAGATGAAAGTTTCATTTAGATCTCAGTTCTATGATCACCTACCTCTAACCACGACACAACAGTAGGTCCATCCCAAGATGCAAAAGGAAGTCCTTGGCGACATGCTTCTTCCAGCAGCTCATGCCTGATAAGAGATTTAACAGAGAGATTTCTTATTTGGTGCTGTCCGATTAAAAGATCAAAATATGAAACGCACAGCATATAATTCACTGACTTCTTCTTGCTGCGGCGGTCTTTATCTGCTGGACCAAGAGTTCCCGTCTTATTCATTCCCATTGGGTCTCCAGATGCCAGGTCTTCAGAGGGTGTAGATGCTGGGAAACATACAGTGATGTCAAAGATTGCAAGAACTAGATAAGAACACTTTTCTGGCTCCGAATTCACCGAGCCAATAAAGTGTTTAGATGTAAATGCTGACAGCATGGATTACTCATGCTCAGTCAGTCCCTCCCTTATCTTTTATCAGTTTACCAAGAGAAACAGATCCATCCCGTCCAGCTTGGCCCATCCTTCCTTTTTCCTTCTTCCCAAAAAGCCGGCCGATGGAAGACTTGATGCTTTTCTTCTTGCTGGCCTTGTGGAGTGAATCTTGGCTGCTGTTGGTGCTGCTGCCATCTGCCGAGAGACTGAAGGAGAGACAAAGAAAGTAACTAAAGTTGGAAAAACAAATACACATTGAAAGCATCACGCTTGAATGCGCAGCCGTCTTACCTGCGAAACTCTCTGGGGTCATCGAGCATCGCTCCCGGATGGGTGAGGGCCATCCTGTCCAATCGCAGCGCACGAGGAGTGGGAGGAGGTGTAGAGTCAAGAAGAGCGAGGGATCGGTCATCATCTTTGCTGTTCTGGAATATAAAATGCAAACTGTATAATTTGCAGTAGATGCAAACACAAAAATTATAATTTTATGGATGTTGTGAGCTCTGCTCTGCTTAAATGTTTTGTCTGTAAATTAAAAAAATATTAGCTACTATATTCTAAGTATGTTTTTTACCTGTTGTAGCATCATTATTAATATTGCCAAGCCACAACTGTGACTGAGACTGGCCGAAACAGATTTCTTACATTTTTGCTGGATTCTAAAGTCAAATGTGACTCCATTTGTTTGACAGCTAAAGCTTGGCCCAAATTAAGTCACACGACAGAACAACGACGCCAAGCACAGCAGCAAATCCACAAAAAGAATCTACACCAAAACAGAAAAGACCGAGCCGGAGCTCAGAATGAAATGCTGTGGTGGTATCCTAAGAGCGCTGTGCTTAAATGAATGCAAACCAATATTGAGAATAAGCAACATTAATGCACAACAATGTGAGAGACTAATAAAGGCACACAGAAACTGATCACTTCATGAATACTTCAGGTTATTGCTGCTAGAAGTGGTTCTACAAGCTGCTGAATCATGGAATGTATTTTTTCACAGGACTGCACGCAGCACGGTGAAAACCTTGTTATTTACGTGACTGTAGGTCCCAACAATAAGATTCATCTTAGCCACAAATTGCTCGATTTAGACTGAATAAAACGTTTGAAGTTTTGCCTTCGAATGATTTCTGACTGCGACGTAACGGCACAAAATATATCCATTTCTAACAACTTGTCTGAAGCTGTCAGTGTCTTTCTGTGCGTTATACTCGAGAAAGTCAACTTCAGACGCTGTCCAGACCTGATTCTCTCAACTCTGTCCAACAATGATGCATGTAAACAACTAAAAAATGGAAAAAGGGGACAACAGCAAGCCCTGCTTTGAAAAACATGAGCAAAATCTACTAATCAACAACTGTTATATTAATATATCCTATTTGTTTAGAAATGTAATCCTTTTCCTGTTTTTTTTTTTTTACCAAATAGTTAAAAATTGAGATTAATGCAAGAGGAGTTCTTTGATTTTACAAGTTTAGTTGCACAGCTCACCTTTTTGACGTGAAGAGGAGCCGGAGCCGACTAGGTTTCCTGCTACAGCCTTAAAAGAGTTATTTTCCTTGGCTTACATCCAGCTTCCTAACTGTAACCAATCTTGCCATTCTCACTGAACGCCTACATAAACATGATCAATTTTCAAAATCACCACTGACAGCTTGCTTTTTGTTTATTGCACCATTACTTGTAATCTATCTGCCCGTTGCTGGAACCTTCATACCGCACCACGAGTCACTTAAATCAAACTTTCCCAATCTGACATTGTTGCCGCTGAAGAATAACTAAACTTCTTGACCCCATCTGCGTGATTACTTATGCTTTATTTAAATGACTCACTGTCTGGAGGAGCTGTCTGCATAAACAGGGAGGCTGACACCAAGGTGAGGTAAAAAGGTTAACACGAACTGAAATAGGAGTTCTTCTCTACATTCCAGTCGTACCTGTCTATCGGTCTCACGGGCAGGGGAGTGAGGCAGACGAGGGGTGGAGTGCCCGGAGCTGGGGGGAGAGGGGGAGGCCAGGGTGGAGGATGTGATGGAAGTGGGGATGAAGCCCCGTCCTGTGCTGTCTCTCCCCAGGGAAGAGGGAGGGATGGGCGGACTGTCCAAAGCCACGCTGACCCGGCTCTCAATCTCCTCGGCACGCAGCTCTGTGTTCTCCTTCTCCTCCTGGATCAATCTGGGTTTTCAGGGCAACAAACATGTGGATAATATTAGAACTCAGAAAAGGGCTCCAGAAGTGTCCTGGAGCTCTAAACAAATCAGGACAGTCTTAAAGAAGTAGTTTGACGGTTTGGAGAAAAAAAAGCTTGGTAGCGTTCTTGCTGTGAAAATTGATACCATAGTCATGAATGTAGCTACAGCCAGCAGAGCAGAATTACTGGAGACAAGAAGAATCAACTCTCCTGGCTCTATCTAATAATATATCTACTGCACATATAAGCTGCGTCACTTAAGTTGGCAAATTTACTTTTCTACTTTGTGTGTTTGTGTGTGTGTAAAAAATGGCTTTGTCTAGTATTCGCCATGCTAGCTTAGCAGTTGATGGCTCTAGCTAATTATTTAATCTAGACAAATAGGCAAATTCTCCTCACTCAGACCTCTACAGGAAAGCTAATCAGTGCGTTTTCCCAAAATGTTAATTGCTGATAAGTCAAATTCAGCTGTGAACCAAACAGAACACCTTTGGGATGTGGTGAAACTGGAGATTTGCATCATGGATGTGCAACCGACAAGCGACTGTGTGATGCTATCGTGTCAATTGGACCAGAATCTCTGATGAATGTTTCCAGCGCCTTGTTGAATCTGTGCCATGAACAGAGATGGGCAATAAAGCGTTACTGTAATCCGATTACCTTTTTCGAGTAACGAGTAAAGTAAGAGATTACTATTGCTAAAACGGTAATTAGATTACTGTTACTTTCCCGTAAGCACTCTGCGTTACTGCGTTACTAAAACCGTGATTTTCTTGCGAGAGTGTCTCATGACAATGACGTAAGTGCGACGTTTGTGGCAACAGCTGTGTGCAGATCAACAATGGATAATATATTGAGTGCGGGAGAGAGTATGAGCGTGCAGCGTTTAAAGCGTGGAAGTACTGACCTTACTTTGAGTTTGATTCCATAAAAAGTGACAAAAACATTAGCGTCCGCTGAAGAAAACCCCTTAACTTCCGAGCAAGCACCGAGTGCGCTACCAGGTAATGTGAAATTCACAGAGAAACTCGCGGATTCTTCAACTGACCGCTGCGGCACACCTGCACCAGGGCAAACCTCCGCCTAACCCACTCCTGCTTTACAGGTGAAAATAGAGCAACAGGACCGCTAGTCTTTAATTTTATTTATTTTCTGCTATGTTTCACTTGCATTTATTTGAAAGACTGAGTGTAAACACACAAATATTTTATTTTATGTGCTGGAATGTGCAGAAAATAGGTTTAAATGTTAAACAAATTTCTTCCAATCAGTGAATGTTGCATATAATTTAATTTTTGCTTGATGCATAAAGTTAAAAGATTAAAACTGATAAAAACAAGTTAAAAAAAAGAGACTTTTCCATTTGATTACATTTTGTATGATGATTATGCAGAAAAAGTAGAATTGGGCTGAAAGATCTATCGCTTTATCACCTATTCAGGTTGTAAATCGTGTTTTTAAAAAGTAACTAAGTAACTAAGTAATTAATTACTTTTGAAATAAATAATCAGTAAAGTAACAGGATTACTTTTTTGGGGAAGTAATCACTAATTAGTTACTGATTACTTTTTTCAAGTAACTTGACCAACACTGGCCATGAAGAATTCAAGCAGTTCTGAATGAAAAAGGGGGTCCACAGTTGTTAAGACTAGTTCCACCTTGAGTATAGCAGCAACTGCTGCTTATGCGTCAGTGCATCCATAAACAATCTAATAATGTATTAATTCATCACTAGCAGGATCTGATTAATTCTTCCACAACTGCATTTTCTCTTCAGGACATGTCTGAGAGGTGCTGTTATGTTTATTTTTGAGGTTGTAGCAGGTGTTGGTGTGAGTCAGTCTGCAGCATGTAGGGAGGTGTTTCTCACATTCTTACTTCTCTGAATCTCTAAGCGCTCTTGGCGTTCCTTACTTGATCTCCTTATTGATGGCCTCCAGCTGTTCCTGCAGCATGATGGCCAGGGTCTGCACATCCGTCTGTCCGCTGGGTGACAGAAGCTCGGAGCCAAACCGAGCCTCCCCGTCGTCCTCATCGTCTGAGCATCCCACATCCATGCCTGGCTGGAACCCAGTCCCAATCAGAGTGTGATCCCAATCTGAGTACTGCACACACAAAGCAAGACAGGATGATTCACTACACAACGGACATCTGATCCCATTTGCAAATACCAATCATTCAACATCAAATTGAGTTTGTAGGTATATGAAATAACCCATGTGCAGAGTGCAGCATCCAAAAAAAAGGTTCATCTTTTGTATACAGTCTATGCTAGGAACATCTAATTTTGTGTATCTCAAATCCCACTTAGCTCATTTCTTGAGCTCCAGTGAGTCAGTGCTGTTGAAAATTACTACACTGTATCACTGAGCTACACCTTTTTTTTGTAAAAAAAGGATCCCAACTTTCACTTTTAAACGTTTGAAGAGTGATTTCTGAAGCACCTTTTAAAATATCTCACCTTGGTAGTGTCCTCATGAGCAGAGCTCCAGCGGGGCCAGTGACGATTGCCTGCGCCTCCGGCAGAGGCATTACCGAAGGGATCCAGGTGAGTGGTGGAACCTGTTGGGAGGGACCCGCCTCCGTGGGAATACCTCAACTCCAGAGCGCTGCCTGGCAGAGAGCGACTGGAAAAATAAAAGAAGAAATGAGACACGATAAGATGAAACGATTAACCCTACACACAGCAAACAAAGTGGGGTACTAAAGCATAACATGTGCCAACTCCAAAGCTGAGATACTGCAAAACGAACATATCAATGTGAAAAATTAAAATTGTCTAATAATAGAGGATTAAATCAAAAGAGCACGGAAAATGAAGATACAGCCCAACAGTAGCCAGTCGACGTACAGCTACAAACTGTCCAAATGATGGTACCAACCTGGAATAAGAGCCCCCAGGCCTCGCTCTCAGCTGATCCAACTCCAGCTGAAGCCTTTCCAGCTCAGCGATCAGCTGATCCTGCAAATGAAAAAAAAAAAATGGTAGAGAAAAGAGGAAAATCATGTCTGCTAGCATAACCTGAGAATAAAACCTGGATGTATGGTCACCTTGTTTGCCAGCAGATCATCCTGGAGTTTCTTCATGTTGGACAGTTCCTCTGATAGTGCATTCTGGAGAAAAATGATAAGAAGTAATAAGAGTATGAGGGGAATTTCAGGAAAACCTTATTTGTTCTATCTGAGAAAATTAGTCTACTGTCTGCCACCAGTGTGTTTTTTTTTACAGGGACTCAATTTCTTGCCAGTGTTTCATTAGAATTACAGATGATCTACATATGCAGATTGCATCTACAATAACAGCAGTGCATATATAGAAATGTATGCATTAAAGCACAGATGCATGCAACTTCTTCATAACCATCTACCCATTCGGTTTCTTCTGCTTAGCCAATTCAGGGCTGCAGCTGCACTGCAGCCTATCTGAGCACTTATGAGGTGAGGCATGGGGTACACCCTAGACAGGCCGCTAATTTTAAAGGGCTAACAAAAAGGAAAAAAACGACCACTCATACCTACAGTCGATTTAGAATCACCAGTTAACCTAATGTGCATTTTTTTTAATTGTGGGAGGAAGCCAGAGTGCTTGGAGAGAAGTCTCCAGCTGGCTGTCGAATTTGAACCCCAGACATTTTACTGATTTGCTTTTTTAGCAAGAACTCAATGACCTGCATCACATGTGGGGAAAAGACATGCAGTTTTCGGTTAAACTGTGTCACTGGCTAACTTTGTCCGTGTTACCTGTTCACAATAAAGTAATATTTGTCACCTATAAATGTTACGTATCTCAAAATCCAGGAGTATAATTTAAAGTCTACATTTACAGCAAACTATCAATGCTACAAGTAACAGCTCAGTAAGCATCTTACCAAGTCACTGTGCTACCCTGCAAACGAAAAGCTCCACTTTTAAGCACATTCCTTTAAACCTAATCCCACCCGGAATTTATCATCAACAGGACTTTATACCTGCTGTAAAATCACAGCAGTTTACATTTAGAAAAGAAACCTTTTTGTTTGCTGATAGTGCAAATAAAGCACAGATTGTAGATAAGAGATTAACAAAAAAATCAACCACCAGGCATTTCTAATCTGGATGTTTATGTCTATTACATGTAGTAAATCTCTGTATTTATAAATTAATGAGTTCCAGGAATAATGAAAGTAAGACACAAAAAGAGCTAATGGATGTTTGAGGCACGGCTTGGGAATGTACTCAAGTTTAAACTGGTCACTTCCTGGAGGGCAGAGAATTGAGTGAAGGTACCCGAGGCCAGGAGTTAATTTGTGGGTTAAGATAATATTTACTGCAGTTAATGCATTTCTGATTTAAAAAATCTTTGGCTGGAAACTCTTTCTGTGGTCGGAGGCGGTCACCTTTTCTTCCAGGGCAGCCATCCTCTCCTTCAGATGGAGCTGCAGCCTCTCGTTGGACTCGGACAGCAGCTTGTCCACCGTGTCAGAGAGGCGCTTGTTGTGTTCGTCATTCATCCTCTCCCTCTGCCTCGCCTGAGGGGCAGGGTAAGCGAGATGAGCGAGAGGGAAAGATTTTTAAAAATCAGTGCAGAGGCTGAGAGAAGGGAGGGGGGGGAGGAGAGTTAATAACAGGGAATCTGCTTGACAGAGGGAGAGAGAGAGAGAGAGACAACGACTTCAATCTGAATGTGCACGGTCAAATACAGGGTTTAGAAAATTAGTGCGCCTTTGTGCAGAGTAAATCCTGACAAAAGGAAAAGAGGGGGAGGATGAAAACAGAAAGATGGAAAAGCAAGCGTGACTCACTCGCTGTAGCTCCTGGTTCTTCTCCTCCAGTTGCGCCTCCATCTGTCGCAGTCGCTCCTCAAAGTTACCATGACGCTCCTCCGCCTGAGCGATTGGAGAGCAAGGTTACAGCCTGAATCATGTTGCAACACTAATACAAATTAACACAAAAGGAACAGCTTGTTGACTTATTCCTTCAATTAGTTACATGCCTGTACAGATCACAGTGTAACAGGAAAGTTTGTTTTCTTGTTTCTTACAGGACATTAATCTTATCCTTCCACGCCAGCCTTCCTGCCCGAACATGTAGAAGCAGTAGTCGTTGAAGAGGTTTGACTAATAAGAGCAGAGCGACTTCTATGCAAATTTTTTGGTGTGAGGAAACCATTTTTTTACGGGAATGCAAGAGGTTAACATGCATGCAATTAAATCAGTCAGTCAGGAAGAATTTTTGCGGTGTACAGTCCTTGGCGTGCTGAGCACCCAAGGATGTAATAGCTGTGCTCACTCTGTGCCCTGAGCGGGCTTTCATCTCAGCTTGTCTGATTATGTATTGCTGCCACGGCTTGATAAAATATTTGCTATTCTTCTATCTTTTGACATCTTGTGGTTTTTTTCCCCCTACACTTTATGTGGGCGTGAATGCACACAAACATGCACTTACAAATGCTCCTGCTTGCACCTGCCTGCATGTACTCACGCATGCAACTGAGTCTCTGCATTGCTGCACATTCCAGCTCGCACCAAATTTGTGCACACACATCCACGTACTAAATTTTGTCTCTAGAAAATTTTGCTGTTTAAAAAAAACACGATTGGGGATAAAAAGGCTCGCAAGACTTTGGCAAACCTGTCGGATCACTCCAAAATACACCAACAAGGGTTTACTGAGGCCGATTAGGACGTACACACCTTGTTGAGTGCAGCCACTCTCTGGGCGAGCTGGGCTTCGATCTCAGGCAGCGTCTCAGCTCTCTGCAGGGTTTGCTGCAGCTTCTGTTTGGCATCATCAAGACGCTCCTGAAGCTGCCGGTTCTTCTCTTCACTCTGCAGGAAAGCGGGATGTCAGGGAGTGCAGGTGGAACTCGGACCGCAATAGAAGATTGCCGAGGGCAAAAAGACATGTTTAAAGCCGTCGGGGGGGAAGTAGAAAAGGCACTAATGATGCTCTTTCTGTGCCAATGCGAAACACAGCCAAGCTGCCAATCAGCAGCAGAGACATGAACACGCATGGAGATGAAAGGGACTGTTAACCTAACCTGTCTGTGGAGTGACTCCTTGCTGGCCAGCTCATTTTCCAGCTTATCTTTTATGTCATGGAGAGAAGTCGCCTCCCTCTGGGCACTCAGGTACCTGCAAACCAGACCCCAACAGAGACGTGAGTGGACGGGATTTTGGAAGAAAGGTCATCTTCATGTCAACTATAAAGAAATAAATCTACCAAAAATAATAAATATCCAGGGTAAATGCACACAATCCATTTATAAAATATGAGACTAAATGTTTAAATTTGCTCTGTATTCCTTAAAAAAATAGAGCTCATTTTATTAATAAAATTATTTATTTCATCTGTGTTTTTATTCATGTATTTTGTTTCTGGGAGGGAAAGTTTATATGACATACTTCATATGAGATTTGCATGATTTTTATAAAAATGCCAATTTTAAATGGGAAAAAGATGAATTAGGGACAAAATGCAAGGAAATTTTATGAAACAAATAGATGAATTCAAAAATTAACAAAACAAAAAATAAATGGGAACAAATAGGGGGAATGAATATGCAGATAATTAAATTCATGAATGAATCCCTACATTTATACCTAATATAGTTTAGCACATTCAATAGCTCTGAATGTTCTTTTTCGATTCTACTGTTTCTGTCTTTATAGATTTTCTTCATTGCGCTTTCCATCCTGCACTTTCTCCGTGTTGATGGACGTGGAGAGAAAACACAAACCTGCGCTCTAATGTGGTGATCCTCTCTTCCATGTCTTCCCTTTGACAGAGCGCCTGTGAAAATATGTAACCACTGTGAGAAACAAATAGAAAGGCGTAAGAGAGCAAATGGTAAATTTACAAGGAGGCGTTCTCAAAAAGATAATTCACTCAGTGTGAACTGCTATTAGTTAAGGAATGATAATGACCGGTTGATAGTTATCGCTGACAGATGTCAGAAGCACCCTGTTATGTCCAACAGAAATGAGAGTGGGGGTTGGGTGGGAGGATACAGGCCGTGGCAAGAAATAAAAGTTTGCTGATTAAACTCGCTCGACTACCTCTAATTCCAAAACGCTCCACACGCCTTTCACTCAGCTGCCAGCGCACTGACTGATTAACCGGCCCACATCCATGCTCTACCAGTGACATCACGGCTACACGGTGATTTGCATACAGCAACAGTTGCTGCAGCCACGTAAACAAACAGCATAGTAACCACAACAAAAAAGTATGAACAACATAGCTCGGAGTGTCACACCTCCTTTAGATCCCTCTGTAGTTTCTGGTTGGTCTCCTCTGATCGGGCCAGCTCCCTCCTGGCAGACGTCAGCTGCTCCTCGATCTCGCCAACCTGACAGGAAATGAAGGATACAAGGCTAAACGGGCACACATCGTTTTCTGTCTGTTAGCATTCCAGATTTGCGATATTTTGCTTGTTTTGCTAAGAGCATTTGACCTTAGGAACTCCTGAACCGAATACCTGTCTGCACATGAGGGCCAGTCGCTCTTTCAGTTGTCCCAGCTCTGACCTCTGTCTCTCTATCTCGCCCTCTCTCTGCCTGTCAATTTCGCCGTCGTCCAGGATGGAGGACGGTCCGTTGGGAAGCCTCTGAAAGAAAAGATTTACTGTATTTAATATAAAAAGGATAAATTATGATTATTAAGAATAAAACTTCCAGAGTTTATGGGTTTTCCGGGGATTTTGCTGTCGTGTTTTTTTCCTTTAAAGCAAAAATTTCCGCTCCAGGAAGCAAAATTTAAGAACTTAAATTTGAACTCTGCAACATTTAATTGTAGTGGAGCAAAAAGTTGTATCTGCAGAAATGTAAGATAAAAATTATAATACAATATGTTTCATTTCTATATGTTAAAGTAACATTATTGTAACATCTGAAACCTAATCTTCCACTCAGAGGACTATCTTGTGACACAGTGGTTTAAAAATGTGTGAAATGCTCTATTTTTTTAAATTCTATTAAATCGCCCATGTTTAAAAAAATGTATATATATTGTCGGTCTGCTCTGGTTATTGAATGAGAGGTGCATGTAAATGTGCAGGTTTTACAATGTGTTCATCTTTCAAAGTGGGAGCAGGGATTTTACACAGTTTTTCTCTTTCGTTAAGCTTTTGTACATAAAAAAAGAAACAACAGTTAGTATTTTGAGTAAGTTTTCCTCGTTAACACTGTGAAATGCACAGTTTTTAAGCAATTAAGAAATCCTGTTGCAGATAGAGGGTGGGTTATATGAGAACTCATCCAATTGTGACCGTTTCACAATATTTGATAATCAGTACACTTCAACACAATACACACATCATATTGTGATATCTATGTAACCAAGGAACATAACATGTTAATAAAAACATCTCAAGCCACCATCAATTTAATGAATTAGCTCACTGATTTGACATGCAGAGATGGATGGGATTCAAACTCAGGACCTTCTTGCCTTGAGGCATCGGTGCTAACCACCAGTGCATAACTTCCTCCTTGAAGAATGACTGAAATGCTGCTTAACGGGAATAAACTGACACTGATGGCTGTAAGCTATATGACAGTTCTACTGATCTAAGAATAAACTGTATACAGTTACTGCAATAACTGCAGCAGCTTCTGGCAATCAGTGGCACCTGATCAACGCTCCAGCTGCAGAGTGAGGAAAGATTTATGCAGCCTTAAACAGCAGCCGCTTTTATTTCTTGTACCCCCACTTTAAGATCTACGTATGCAGTCTGAGGAAAAATAGCAAAAGATAGCAAAACATGATTAAACGCTTTATTGTTAATGTTAAAAAGTTACTTGTATAACAATGAGTGTTTCTCTGATATTAAACTACAAGTGTTGAAGTCAGAGCTTTGCTTTGCAGACCCACGTGCACACTATAGACCACTCCTGCTCGTGTTTGTGCTGCGCCTCGGAAAGTAAGGAAGCCACAACAGTCAAACAGCCTCGTTGCTGTGAACAGAATGTTAGAGACAATGAAAATTCTCAGCTGTCTTTGTTTCTGCTCTTTTGTGCTTCTTTCTCTTTGTGGTGAACTCCACTGTCACTCCCTTTCTTGTGTTAGTTAACATTCCTATAATCCTTCACACTGTGTACTCAAAGACCATGCGAACAGACACAATGCGGGTCTATGAGCCTAGCTACAGATGGTCAGCACGGGAAACCTTCTATACGCTAACAACACAGCGGTTTGTAATGTCAGCCATGTTTTTTCAGCTTTGCTCTGCTGCATGCAGAGAGTATATATGTGTTGCTGTGACAATATCACAGGTCAGTATGAACACAACTCTAAAACCAACCTGTTTTCTGTCCTCTACAATAAACTAACTGTGCTTTATGATCTGTATGTACAGTTATTGCCTATGAAATGCGCTCGATTACCTCTTTGCCGTTGTCTAGTCCTTGCTGGCGTCGTTTGATTTGCTCCCTTAAAGAGAGAACCTAAAAACAAGGCAAAGAGAATCATCAAAGAGGCCCCATCTGTAATTATCTTCTATTTCTAATCTAAAAAGAAAACTAAGTGGGAGGGAAACAGGGACTCACCTCTTGGGAGGAAGACTGTAGCTCCTCCTCCAGGACCGACACGCGCTCCAGAGCTACCCGTAGCCTTTCGCGCACTTTCTCATCCAGAGCTTTGTGATGCTCGAACAAGGACTTGAGGGCCTTTAGGACCTCCACCTCACTAGAGACCCCGGCCGGAGACTGGGCCTGCCTCTTCACCACGGTCATCCTCAGGCTGCGCTCATGGCGGGACACCAGGCACTCCAGATGTTCGAGCAGCAGCTGGAAACACATGTGGTTCACATGCAGTAAAAGCTCACCACAGTGCGCCTCTGATATGTCTCAGAGGATTACGTTTTCTCGTGTGAAGTCTTTCAGAAAAAGGCGAGGTTGCATGCCAGAATCAGAGGAGAGCATAACGTAAAACAGACATGGAAGTGTACTGACTCGTGTGTTGTTCCTCTCTGCCTTCAGCTCCGCGATCTCCTCCTCTCTCTCCAGCAGCTGTTCCCGGCAGAGGTTCAGCTCTTTGGTCAGCACTGCAAACTCCTGCAAGGTCACAAGAGGGTGCTATTATTGACTGAACAGTGCTGCTGCTGCATGAGGTCATGAGTGCAGGTTAGACATACTGATCACACACACACACACACTGCTTTACCTCTCATTCATCCAAGAATGATTACAGAAAGGTCAAGCAGGTGGGACGTACGGGTGGAAGTTCAAATTCAGTCAGGAAATGTGTGACAGCTGATTTACATTGAAGCTGCAAGGTTTTCTTTTATTCTAAAGATGCTTTGCAAATAAGACATGAATCTGCTTCTGCTTCTCCATCAGACACCAAAAAATGTAGTGAGGAGAAAATGTAACTCCACGTTAATGAGGCTGGATAAGTCTTCTAGCTTTAGCCAATTATATATATCTATATATATATCTATCTATCTCTCTCTCTCTCTCTCTCTCTCTCTCTCTATATATATATATATATATATATATATATATATATATATATATATATATGTACAAATTTTAAACTATACTTATAGTTTAAATTTACAGAATTTACTGAACAAACTCATTTTGTTACATTTTGGAGTCCCTTTATTTGCTTTAATTTTGACCCCAATCTATATGCAATCAAAACTGCCTTCATCAAAAACATATACAGGAATAAATAAATGATTTAATTAATAAATAAATCATGAAATGCAGCAAAACAATATGAAAATTGATGATAGTCACAAATTCATTTAGAAAGTGTGATGTAAATGGATCATTTTTGTTTTCATTAGTTTGTTTTTATTGCCATCAAGCTACCTGTACATTTTAGGATAGTTTTTAAAGTCCTTTTATTTGTTTTGAAATCTCTTAAAACTTGTTCTAAAAGATATATATTTTAGACTCAATTTGTTTTAACATGTTTTATTTTATCTTATTTATTTAGTAATAATTTTATTTTACTTTGCTTATGCTATTTGTATATGCACAGCACTTTGTGAACCCTGGTTTTATGTTAAAGTGCTTTATATATGAAGCTGGTATGGTATGGTACATTTGTTTTATTTCAGTTATTTTCACATTAATTTCTGTATTCCTGATTGTATATTTGGTGTATATATTTGACAGCATACCTCATATTAATGGAAAAATGTTTTTCTAGTTACTTTCAGAAAACCACTCATCAGTGAGGCTTATTTTAAAAATGCTTCAGTTTGCTCAGGTGCATAAATATCAGACAGAGTCCAGATTTTCCTGATTGATGCATCATATGAAGTAATGCACCAATCCCACTTAGTGCCTACTGTACACGCCTGTGGGGGGCTCTGTTATAATCTAGGGTTGCTTAGTCAGGTCTCTATGCAAGGCAGGGATAGCTCAGTAGGTAGCGTGGTCACCCCATGATTGGAAGGTTGAGGGTTCAAATCCACTGAATGGCTACCCTGCAATATCCCTGAGCAAGGGGCTGTCCCTACACACTGCTCCCTGGGCACCTGATTTGCAGCTGCCCACTGCTTCACTGAGTGAAAGGGTGAAATGCAGAGAGAGTAATTTCCCCTCGGCGCTCAATAAAGTATGCATTATTATTTAGCAAAGTTATCTGGCCAAAAAACTGAGGTCAGCTGACTACGTGAATATAGCAATCGAGCAGGTTATTCCATCAATTCTCTTCCCTGATGGCACAGAGATATTCCAAGATAACAATGGCAGGATTTATCAGACTCAGACTGTGAAAGAGAGGTTCTGGAAGCGTCAGGCATCATGTTCGCACATGGATTGGCCTTAAACCCACTGAGAATCTTTGGGATACGCTGGAGAAGATTTTCCACAGCAGTCCGACTCATCCAGCATCAATACAAGACCTTGGTGAAAAATTAATGCAACTCTGGGCAGAAATAAATGCTCCGATGTTTAAAAGCATATTGAAAGAACGCTATGGTCAATGCATGCTATCATCAAAGCTTTTTTCATGACTTCTTGGCACAGAAGGTGTAGACCAAAAATTCTCCTTTGATTGATTTTTTTTATTGTCTGCTGACTCAGTATTGGCTGAGAGCATGTGAAACCACCAAATAACTTGCCAGACTTTGGATTAACTAGATTGGAACGATCTCAGCATGGGGTTACCTCCTCTAACTTTGGCCAGTTTTCCAAATTAATAATAATTAAAAAACAAACATGAAAGCTAAAAAAAAGACTCCATGCTGTGAAGTTTAGTGCCATTTTTTTCCAAGGAAAAATTGAAGCTAACCAGTCTTCAAAGTGGCATCTGTGGCTCATAACCAAGCAGTCACAATATTCTGAATCATCAAAGTGTATGTTTAGGACAAAAGGCACCTTTTACATCAGCAAACCAGCATATATGTGTCCATTACTCCCTCCCATGTTATCTTTGGGCCAGTAGAAAAACTGATATGATCGTGACATGTCATGTCAATCTGTGAGGAAAACGCTCGCTTGTCTTGGGCTTATCTGCCACGTGTGGAGAGGCCACGTCATCAGCCAACACTCAGGTCAAACCCACTAAACAGATTTACTCATTATAAGTCGATACCAGGTAAGCTCACAGACATGATGCCAAGTACGTTCATATTTTAACTAAATGTGCTTCAGACTTTCACACTTAAACCTCAGAAGAGGAGGGAAGGTTGTAAGTTGGTATGTTTATGCTGCATTTAATTTCTAATGGTGCCTTTCAGTGGATTTTACCCTCTTATGATAAGTATAAATGTCAACAAAGTGGAGGCAAAACAAGCAAATAATTTCAATGACCGCAAATTTTTTCCGACCAAACTCCTTTATTTCATCGTTACAGGAGTATGTTACCTTCTCCAGCTTTGGCCGTCTATCCCAGAGAAAGCGAAACGCGCAGCAGTAAAAGCCAACAGGAGGCTTTTACGGCCAATCTTTTCCGTTAACCTACAGTGCAATTAAACACAGCAAACCGTTTGACAGATCTTGATTTCATTAACAAGCTCAAAGCTCATTGGCCTCAAAGAATTCCAGCACATTAAATCAACGCATACTTGCACAGAAAAGCGGCTACACTGCGGCCGAAAAAGGAAACGACTCACTTACAGTACGGTCTTTGCCATGTCTACCGCAGCGCTCATGGAGTCCAGACCTTGATATAAAATCTAACCACTGGGTTTATTGCAGGCGTTGCACCTGAAATTGGTTTAATTGCACAATAAGCATGGACCGCTATCTCCCATCATTAAAACCTGGAGGTTAAACAAGCATGAGAGTAAATTAGGCCAGCCCAGTCTTTCTTTTTCCAACTGACAGCGGTCCAACTGAAATGTTGTGATTTTGTGTAATTTACTCCAATTATGTATATTTTGTGAGGTCAGCCACATAATAGTTACAATCAAAATCTATGGCAACAAATCAACAGAGAGGGTGACATTCTCAGCTCGCTCAAGCCGACTTCAGCTCTCAGCAGCTGAGGTTGTGTTTTTGCTTCTGCAATCTCACACCCGCGACCATGCACACAATGTGTACCATAAGCGCCCGCCCATGCTCTGATTGTCCTCTCGTGTGTGACCGTGGCGTGATGCACACATGATGCAGAGCACATGACCATCCCTGAGCACGTGTGCACCAAAGCATGTGTGTTTTGGAAAGAAAATGCTTATGCAAACGGGCCAGTAAAGCGTACTGATGCATGCGCGCTGGCTGCTGTTATCTTTGCTCCGTGCTAAGAGTGATCAGTTTACCCACACGGCAGCAAATAGGAGCCTTACCTCACACTCTCTATCAGCCAAAAACGCATTTATAAAGTACAGCGTGTACAGTCTGTAACAAGCCTCTGAGCTGATGTGCTCACTGGGCTGAAATAGAGGAGGATCAGAGGAACAAGTAAAAGAAAGAGGCTTATTTGAAAAGATGGAAGAGGAAGGACGAGGGAGGAAATTACTGTGTACAGATGGCACGTTCTGGGCCCAAAGGATTTTATAATTTTGGGATTAATTGGTGTAAAGGATGGTGTGAAACAGACCCCATAACAAGACACTTTGCATAACTTCGGTGAGGTAGATGATGGAAATCTCTTAGCGTCATGACTGACATGATGTTTTTACCACTAAATCCCACCTTCATCCATGTCAATCTTCCCCCGTCATGATACACACCATCTAAAACACACTCCAGACCTCATTAGCATGCAGCAATATGCAAATGGACTTGATTTGTTAGTCTCTGTGAGTTTCATATCACCAGGTTTTTTTTCTCTTCCTCTCTCTTTCCAAGCCGTGCTGTCGCTCACTCCATCCCTCTCTCCTGTTTTTCCTCTCCTGGCAACGTCTACACACACACACAGATAAACTCGGTGAACTCATCTACAGTAGAATGTGCCACAGTCGTCCATGTGTTCCTCTATCTGTGTGCTTCTGCAGATGTGTGCACCATATTGATCTCCTCTCACTGAGGGAACACGGCCCTTTAATGTCCACTCATTCTCTGGTAGAACGTGCAGCACCGCTACGTCTGTTATTCCATTTTTGATATTTCAGACATGGCAAGAGAGAGAGAAATAGGTACTAACAATGAGGGAGACAACACTGCAGCCCGAGGCATCCAACAATGACTCCTGCCTGAAAATAGAGACGGAGCTCTTCTATGTTGAGTGGAATTACAACATGATTAGCTCTCGGGCATGGGATGTGGGATAATAATGGCTTCTGAGCTACAGGGGCAAATGAAACACTGCGCCATCATCCCCGGGCTTCAGGTAGGACCAGTCTGTGCCACAGACATATTAGCATCACATTTGAAAAGCTCAGAAGGTCGTTTAAGACTTTGTGCTGTTTTTGAGGTATTTTTAAGATCCTTAAAGACTTAATTTACTCATATAGCAACCAAAATTTAACCTAATCTAAACAGAAGTGAGATGGAAAAACATCTCTCCATCTAAGATAGATGTAGCCTCAGTGTCTGAAAAGTGGTGCTCAAGCGCCTTAAATGCTTTCTTCCTAATGGCCAGCAGAGGGCAACATCACTGGCTGCAAAAAGAGCCGGAGTGTATGAAAGCCTAAGGGAAAATGACTCCACTTCTCACTTGATTAATGCCCTCAGTAATGACTTTGTGGTGAGTTTAAAGTCACAATTATAAGATTAAAGTCTTAGAGTCCAATGTAATGTCTGTTTTGTTTTTCCTGAAGGTCCATTCAAAGTAAAAAAAGATGATAAAGCAGTGTATGTGTTAGGATGTGGCAGCGAGCCCTTAATTGCTCTGTCAGTTACACCTGTTGTTCCTGACGTCCGGGTGTAAGAAAATATTGTTTAGTATTACAGTAGTATTTATTTATTTACCTGTTTTTATTAAAATTTGAATTGTTGATATTTAAGTTTTAGGTACTTTACTCGACTATTTCTAATTTGGTACTTGATTACTATCCAGAAATTTTTTTTTATAGTCTATAAGATTGTGATGATGCATAGAAAATAGAGTCTCACACTGAAAACATTACAGTCTGATTTCAGCATTAAGTCCGTTATGACTGTTGAATAAACATGTGTCTACTTTAATAATCAACTTATGACTTACTTTGAATGTTATCAGTATATATTATTAAAAATATCCTATTATGTCAAATTAACCATCACAAATTCAATACTATTCAGTTTTCTATCATGGGAGATTAAGAAAACATATGTTTGAATTTGTAACTAGACTTTTTTACTCTATCAGCGATTTTTCATAAAAAGAAATCCTCAGATTTTCTGCTGATTCATTTTCAGCCTGAGAAGTGTTTGTTTTTTTCAGCTGATTCACATACACCCAAACCGATCTTTATCCACGTTGCTGTAGTTTAAACGCCCCCAAAGGAGCCCAACTCAGCACCACCTGGACCATCTCCCACATTGAAATCCTGCTTATAGGTTCACGTATCAATAATTCAACAAGGAACCATTTTCACTATGAGAACATCTGATGAAGGAAATGCTCTACTCATAATATTTACTTTTACAGCACTTCAAAAACAGCACTTCTACTTATAATTCCACCTACAGCTTTTCATCATGCCATTGATGTTTTATACATGTAAGTAGCTTTGTGACTTTTTCAGATCTCCTGTACTACGATGTTTACTAAGTATTTAAATGCATATTCACAATACATCAATATCTTGGGTGTATAAGGCATAAATGTCTCGTCTTTGTTTACTTAAGTGCTTATTATACATTTTTTTGTTACAACCTGTGTGCATTTAACTCTGGAGATACCTGTGATGTGTTTTTTAAAGAATATTCATCAATACAGTGTCAGTAATGCGTATATATAATATCATAAATATGTGTGTATTTGTTCTTTTTGTATGCATTCATATAGTTATGGTAGCAGACCCAGCTTTGTGCACTTGCCTTTTGAGCTTAATTACTTAGTAAAATAGGGCCCACAGCTGTTATAATTATAGATATAATTAAAGATGAATTTGACTGATTGGTATTATATCCTATTTAATATTTTCTATATATATTAAGATATTATTGTTAAGACTATAATATTATTATGATCGACTATTATGTGAATCATTATATCACCGTTAATAACTATTTGCCCAAAAAAGCCAAGTATTCCTGTTCTTTTGTAACAAACATCTAAATTAAAGCTGCGGTTTTCGTACTTTTTCTCAATAATAAACATTACAAAAAGAATTCAGGTTGAATTTTAGTGAAATGAAGCTCCGCAGACTCTCGGTTGGTTTAGAGTCCAATTATTTTCAGCTTAGTTTCGCTCCATATTTTCCCTGTTACATGCAGTGACTCTGATACCCAACAGTGGACCCTGCCCCACAGCTTGATCCCCACCACATTAAAGGAACACTTCACCTTCAATTCACAGCCATGTGTCAATCAGCACACTTGTAAATTATGTTATAATAATAAAGAACCACATAACGTTTTTTTCCCTGCTCTGATAAATCTACAAAATATGAAGTTCCCGTAAATAGACAACTGCAATTAATCCAGTCATTATCCTGCTAACTGTATCCTTTTCCTCCCCGTTGTACGGTGTATCCCTGTATGTTACTGCAGGATGGCCTTCAGTGTCCACAGCACTGTGAGCAACAAAAATGTGGGAGAGAATGATGTAAATATTGCATTTGTGGTGATGATGCATTGCATTTAGCTACCAAACCCACACTGTGAAACAACCAGGCTGCAGATTCTACTCACATTTTCACATGAACTGCTGTTTGCAGAGTAAAAACTATCATTTGGGACACGTGTACACTTCTGCCTGTGGCTTAGAGTGTGCACAGGGCCACGATTGGGCCTGTTGCACAGAATATTGTTACATTACATGACCCTCCTTCACTCACACCTTCAAGCTGACCTTGAGAAGCAGAAATGTGAACTACTTCACTTTAAGCCCTCTTATGTTCAGGGAGAAGACAGCTAAAGAAGAGAAATGAGACATATGTGTGTGTGTGTTAAGATAGTGATGTGTCTTTTTCAGCTTGGTATGTTTGGCTCCTGCCAATCCTCCTGAACCCCCTGACCCCTCGCCTCGCCCTCTGTACCTGTGGCAGCGCGATGGAAAGCTGCCTCTGGAGGGACTCCTTCTCGTGGCCGAGCTCTCGTAGGCGTAGATGCGCCGTCCCCAGACTGTCCTGCGTCTCCCTCAGGCTCTCCAGCAGCCTCTCCCTCTCCGTCAACATGTTCACCATCAGCGACTCCAGGTTTCCTGTGCTTCCTCCTTCATCGCCTCCGCCTCCACCGCCGCCGCCACCGCGCGGGTCCCGGCTGCCGTAGCCCCCAATGCTTCCCATTCCGCCACCCATCCCTCCTCCTCCGCCCCCTGCCGGGGAAGACGAGCCACCTCCACCTCCACCGCGCCCGTCCTCCGAGATGGTGGGCATCACCTCGCACATCATCTTGAGGCCTGGGTGTGAGAGGTGTTATCTGAGAAGATGACTAGGACACTTAGGCAGAGTGTCTGGTGAGCGGCCGGTCAGCCCTCGTCATGAAATGCACAACAGTTAGTTTGTTTATCTTTTTCTGGGGGGTGCGGGGGGGGGGGGGGGGGGGGTCTTTCCTCTCAAGCTGACTGGATGAGGCTCACAGGCGAGAAACAAGTGCTGGGGGAGGATGGACGTGGCAGCTTTGTGAATTTGTGAGTGAGGCTATACGGTGGCAGTCCCAGTTGTTGGAACAGAAGACAGTGTAGGGTGACAGCAGCTAAAGGGGGCTGGTGTATAAGGGGAGGAAAGGGGTGAGATGGGGTGTAGGGGTAAGAGGGAGAAGTGCAGGTTTGGTGGGCGACCTCTGACCCCCTGGCCCAGGCTTCACTGAGGTGCCAGGTGAACCTAGAAGAGGAGAAGGAAGAAGAGGATTAAGAAGAGAAAGTGAGAGGTCATTTTCAGGCACATATGCGATGGATGTGGTGCTGAGAGGAGCTGGAGGAGAATAAAATGATGAAGGCATCCAACGCGAGCCAGGTTGTGATCCGTCCTCAACACTCATATGGATCCATTTCACACACACACACACACACACACACACACACACACACACACACACACACACACACACACACACAATACAATAACGGGACACTTTTTTTTGAAACCACAAAAGCAGCAGTGCTGTCTCTTAACACTGACAGCAGCATCGCGATACTCTTGGAGTAATTCATCCATCTGGGTATGTCTCGGCTTTATGTATCCGCGCGTCCACAGCCATAATGGTAATAACGAATGCGCATGATGTACGGAAATGAGTCCACAAAACGCCGTCACGCAAATACGGAGCAAGCATCAGGAGAAAGACGCGGCGCTGTTTCTTACATTTATTTGGAGGGGGGGCAATAGGGTGTCATCATGAATTGTAATTGCGGGCTGTATCCAGGAGGAAATACGGCTCCCGAACCTGAAGGCTTATTAACAACAGAGTGGTCAGACAGGGAATTAATTACTGTTCCGGAAAAATAAATGATCCAAATATGTGGAAACCAGCGTATATTCATGCGCTTAAAGGCTGCACAGGATAGCCTCACACCGCTATCACGTCATGGTGGGAGGTGCCAATCATCCAGTAAATGATGGAGGCCTAATTAACGAGATTGAAGCCGGAGATATTACACATCAGTGGATTATTTCCCTTTTTTGCCACTAAGATGAACCTAAATGTCGCCAAAGCGTCGCGCCGCGCTTGGCTTTATTCCGACTGCAAGGCGTCAATTTCCTATCAACACCCCACTGCCCCGCACACACACGCCACCCTGCTCCCCCCCACCCACCCATAAAAACAGCTGGACCGTCTAACGCACGGCTACATCTGCGTGCCGCACATCACCGTGCCACCCCGATCAATCCGTGTGCCTTACCCTTTCCATGAGCGACAGAGAAAGGAAATAAACGCGCATCGTGGCCCGGTTCACTCCATCGGAGCAGCTGAGAGACGGAGGCTGCAGGTTATCCCCGTTACAGCCCGGTTACCAGCTTGCCCCATCCCCTCCCTCTCTCTGCTGTGGAAGAGACAGCACGGCTCAGCCGCTGCGTCAAAGCGCAGGTAGCGAACACGGGGGGTATCCGGTTAAGACTTTCAGAATAAAAGTGTGAAACTGGCAGTCCAGGGATGTGGTTCTTCTTTAAAATATTTATTTATGACATTGTAAGAGACGTGTACGTCTCTTAAGGGAAGAATGTGAGGGTGGTGCAGGACATACAGTGCATGAGAACAGCGAGACTGGTGCAAGCTAAACTGTGAGTGAGGAGTAACATAGTTTCAATGGAGGGGTGGCATACTGGTTGACAGATGAGGTCAGGCAGAAGTCTGCCTGGACTACTGTGTTTGCAGATTGCATTATGATTTGTAGTAAGAGTAGGGAGCAGATGGATGAGAGGTACACTCTGAAGAGAAGAGGAATCAGTCAGTAGAAGCAAGACAGAGTACAGGTCTGTGCATGGAAGGGAGACAGGTGTAACAGTGAAGCTGCAGGGAGTAGAGGCACTGAAGGTGGATGGTGGAAACCTGGGATCAACTAGGTAGGCGCGGTGGAGCGGATGGAGACGAGTGTCAGGGGTGATATGTGGCAGAAGGATAGCAGCAAGAGTGAAAGAGAAGGTGTACAAGATGTTAGTGAGAGCTGCTCGGATGTATGGTTTGGGGACGGTGGTACTGACAAAAAGACAGGAAGTGCAGCTGAAGATGTTCAGATGTTCAGAATGGACAGAAATAGAAATAACAGTGAGGAACAGCTCAGGTTGAGCGGTTTGGAGACAAAGTTGGAGAGACCAGGCTGAGAGGGTTTGGACCTGTGCAGAGGAGCACATGTGGATATACTGGAGAAAGGATGTTAAAAATGGAGCTACCAGGCAGGAGGAAAAGAGGAAGACCACAGAGAAGTTTCATGGATGTAGTGACTGAGGACATGCAGAGGGTTAGTGTGACACAGGAGGATGCTCGAGACAGGGTGAGGTGAAGGCAAATGATCTGCTGTGTTGACTCTTTAAGTAAACAGCCTAAAAAAAGAAAGAATTTAAATTATGAAAGAATTTAAATTATGAAAGAATTTAGCAGAAATTGTGCTTAGAAGCAAATTTCCAGGAGAAAAAGAAAGAATTTTCAAATCTTATTTCTTATTTCCATTTTAAAATCAGATTCAGTATAAATGCAGTTTTGAGGTCAGAGTTCAAGAGTTTAAAGATTTATCCATTAAACACGAGGAGACTAATTGTTTCCCACAAGCCAAAAGATGAGTATATAAATGGACAAGTACCATACCGTTTTATCCATGGTGCCCACTTTCCACATTTCATTACAGTGATTTTTTATTTAAAGTAATTCTAACCAAAACATAAAGGTCAAAGGACAAATCAGGAGATTGTAAACTAGGATAGAAAACAAATGTAATCTATATCTGCTGTATTTCTAGTTTATTTATTTTTTTAAAATATGTTTTTGGATTTACCCAATCTTTCTCTTTTAACTGAGATATATATTTGAGTGGAACTTCGTGCAAGTAAAGCTGTTAAACACGTGAAAACACTGAATTTTCAGGACAGAATGAGTAGCCTGATTCAGAAAAAAACATCAGAGAGGGACCGTGAACATATTTACCTTTTTTTGCCCCTCGGAAATAATAAATATGTTATTATAAAGTTGCTCTGTGGGGAAAAATGAGCCGTGACTGAACAAAATGAACGCTTCAAAGAGGTTTATATTAAAGACAAACTCGAGCTTTTCCGCCTCCCTTCCTGCTGTTTCTGTGAAGCTTGACGACCTCCAATCGTTTTCTCTCCTCGTGAAGACGCTGTCTCTTAAAGAAACACGCTCTTACCGGCTTTCACGTTTTTAAACCTCCCATCCTCACATCCCCACATTTCTTTCCAGCTGCCTCTCCTCGCCTTTTCTCCGTGCTTATCCGCAGAACAAAGGCAGACCAATCTGAGCTGTTATGTGGGTGAATACTTTCCAATTTATCCTCTTTGTGTAATAGATAAAACTTGCAGGCACAATGGTACAATTGCACCCTCTAGTGTCTGAAATGGAGAAATTCAGTACACTAGTAGCATAAGGTTTCAGGCTAAATGTCTGGAATTTAGGCAAACATCATCATATCTGTTTAACTGGAGGTTTTTAAAAGGTCGCAGTCAGCAATGAACAACTTCAAAATGAACAAAGTTGAACTTTTGCGAAGTCAGACATTAGAAAGGAATCTGGGGCTTATTGTGGGGGAACTTTTTTTCTTCTTCAGTCTAATTAAATAGAAAAAAAATGTATACATTTCTTCTTTTATGTGATTGGTCGGAAAATGTGAAGATGTATCTATGAAAATTTCTCAGTCACTTCACCAATAGGAGCTCTGGGGAGGCGGGTTTTAAGCCCCTGGGTATTGGGGTGGGGGGGTTGCCGGGGTGACGTAATGTCCTCTCCAGAGAGCCACCAGTGCTCTAAATTAAATAGTTTTGAGATGCGGAGGGGGTGGGGTGTTAGTGTGTGTGTGTGTGTGTGTGTGTGGGGGGGGGGGGGGGGGGGGGATAAAGAAATGATGGAAAATAATAGAAAAAATGAAAAGAAAGAAAAAGAAAAGCCAGAAGAAGTCTTTGTAATACTGAGAAGAAATGTTATGTGATCTACTTTCTTAAAGATTTTGGTGTTGGTACAATTTAATGGCCCAAGGTTGTATAGTATACCAGATAATACCTTTTACTAGACACACCTTGCTAGTTGTAGTTGGATATTATTGCCTTAATTCTACATGACACAAATCAAAACAGCTGCTGGAAACATTCCTCTGAGATTCTGGTCCATAGTGACATGATCACATCGCACAGTTGTTGATTTAATCCCAAGCTCTCATTCCACCACATGCCAGAGGTGCTCCATTGGACTCAGAGCTTGTGACCTTGGAGGTCATCTGAGTACAGTGAACTCAGTGTCATGTTTTTTGAAGGATGCAAAGTTGGTACTAAAGGGCCCACACCATTTCATCTCCACCAACAGCATGAACTGTTGAAACAAAGCAGGAGGGATTCATGCTTTCATGTTGTTAAATTCTGTCACAGCATCAAAACTCAGACCAGGAAGTGTGAATTGTCGCCTCAGTTTATTGTTAGCTGTCAGGAGTGGCACACAGTGTGCTCTTCTGCTTCAAGATTTACTGTTTTGTGTGTTCAGAGATGCTGCATGGTTGTAAAGAGCAGTTATTTGACTTACTGTTGCCTTCCCATCAGCTTGACATAAACTGGCTAATCTCCTCTGCCATTAATAAAACATTTTCATCCAGTATACTACACTAGATTGTCTCTCTTTCAGACCATTCTCTGTAAACCCTGGAGGTGGTTGTGTGGGTAAATTCCAGTAGAGGAGTGACACACTCAGACCAGCTCGTCTGGTACCAACTACCATGCCATATCCAAAGGCACCAATCCACCTTTCAGTTTGAACCTCAGCAGGTCATCTTGACCATGTCGGCATGCCTGAATGCACTGAGCTGCTGCCATGTGAGTGGACTGTGAGTGTATTTTAATGAATATAAGCCAGGCTGAGAATGTTGTACAGCCACAAAATGTCTAAAAACGATGGAAAATAAATATATAATGTGTTTTGTTCCCTTTTTTTCACATCTGCAGCTGAGTTAACAGATTACTATACATCACTTCAAAAATCAGAAATGATACTTGCAAAATATTCAGTTAATCTATTTATTCACATTAAAATTTGACAGTCTTTGCGAATAATGATGAAATGCACTCATGAGTTAAGGTCTGCAAAAAGTAATTTGTCCATTTCAAATCGACAGAGAGACAAAAGCTAAATAATAAGCTTCCTAGTTTATGGAATAACAGAGTTGATTAAATATGAGCTGCAAATACATGAGATGTTGCCTGGAATGACAACTCTGTGTGACTCATTTGGGATTTTCATACAAAGAGACAAGAGAGGAAGGGACAAGCAGCTTGGCATTGTGATTTGGCAACACTACATGAAAAAGGTTTATTACTAAAAAGCTCAGAACAGCAGCTGGAGGAGGAGGAGGAGGCACCATTTACAGAATTACAATGTCTGCTCCTCTTTAAGGGATTGAACAAGTCAGAGTAGTCATGATGGATGTGAGCAGAAGTACTCAAATCTTTTATATAACTACAACTATCAATACACCTATTGGGAATCATAGTTCTTTAAAAGTAAGTCTCGATATTAAATTTGATTAAAGGCGGTGGTGGAGGATGTGTTCAGATCCTTTCTTCATTACAAATAAAAGCCCTGCAGGAAATTATTTATTTTATAAGAGCATATAATAAGATATAACCCCTCCCCCAAATTAATAACAGCCAATTAAAATGGACATAAAATGACTCTATGTATTTGCCAAATATATTTTATCAGTTGACCACTGGACAGTTTAATCGATTCACCTCTGCTTTTATATTCTAATTAGCAAATGTACTGTCTATTTTAATTTATCTTGTTTTGTATGGAAAAAAAATCTGAAATTTAGAGTAGAAAAGTAGAATAACTGGAGCTGTCAAATAAGTGTAAAGGGATAAATAATACAGTGGAGGAAATAATTATTTGATCCAGAGCAAAAATGAACAGTCTCTAATTTTTCTGTTAGTTTCATTTTAATCTAGAAAACCCCCCCACACTACATAAAAGTTATACATTGATTTGCAACCCTTTTGGCGAGCACAGTGGTGAGACGTTTCTTGTACTCGGTTGCCAGGTTTGCACGTCTCAGGAAGCATTCAGGCACTTGTTTTCCTTTAGGTTTTTTGGCTGCTCGAAGCTTCAGCGTCTTGCACAGATTTTCTATAGGACTGAGGTCTGGAGACTGGCTCGGCCACTCCATGACCTCAATGTTTTTCTCCTTTAGTCACTCCATTGTTGTCTTATCGGTATGTTTTGGATTATTGCCATGCTGGAAGGCTTGTTCTCAATCCATCTTCAGTGTTCTGGCAGAGGAAAGGAGGTTCTCTTCCAAAACTTTATGGTACATGGTCCCCTTGATTGGTGCCTCAATGCAGTGAAGTCGTCCTGTACCCTTAGCACAAAAACATGTTGCCACATCCGTGCTTGACTGTGGGGATGATATTCTTCAGGTCCTCCAAACACAGTGGGTTGAGTTGGTGCCATATAGCTTGGTTTTGGTTTCAAACCGCAGAACTTTCTCTGAATCATTTAAATGTTCACCGCCAAACTTAAGACAGGCATGTACAAATGCCTGCTTGAGCAGGGGGACCTTTCCGGTGCTGCAAGATTTCAATCTATTACAGCGTAGTGTGTTACCAGTTTTGTCCTTGATGACTGCTCAGCCCCTATAGTTTTGAGCTGATCCCCCACCTTGCTCATGATGATCCTCACCCCATGAGGTAAGGTCGACTGAATGTCATTTTAAATGTCTTCAATAACTTCTGCATAACTGCACCAACAGCTGTCATCTTCTCACCAAACTTCACCCTGATGGTCTTATAGCTCATTCCAGCATTGTGCAGGTCTACAGTCTTGCTCCTGACATCCTTTGACAGCTCTTTGGTCTTTCTCATGGTGGTGGAGAAGTTTGAATGGAACAGAATGGAATGAACATCTGTCCACAGACACCAGAAATCACATTAGTAAGTAAGTAAAGTTTATTTATATAGCACCTTTCACAGACATATATCACAAAGTGCTTTACAAGGTAAAAACATAATAGAGTCATAAAATACATCATAAAAACCCTGGTCTAATTAAAAGCTTTTTGAAATAAAAATGTCTTTAGCTGTTTTTTGAAGGTCTCCACTGAGTCCAAACCCCGTAGAAATGGGGGAAGCATAACACTAAAAAACA
Source organism: Maylandia zebra (assembly GCF_041146795.1). Lineage (NCBI taxonomy): Eukaryota > Metazoa > Chordata > Actinopteri > Cichliformes > Cichlidae > Maylandia > Maylandia zebra. The sequence continues at coordinate 32,376,557 of NC_135170.1, read as the reverse complement.
AACAAAACCTCATAAATAAACTCACCTCTTTACGTCCATGCTGAATACAGCTGCACATTATCATATTTAAAAGTTAAAAATATTTTTAATGTAAACACTTGTGTAAAACGCTTACTTCTACTATAGTTTCTAGATGTTTTTTCAACAAGTAGATTTGACTAGAATTGTTAAAATATTTTCCTGTAATAATAATTCCCTTAACAGTTTAACTAAAGGAATGTTTGTTAACCAATCTAAAATTTACTGTGATGCTCCTATATTAGCACAAACATCAGCTATAATTATTTTACCATTTTTCTTTGCTAACTGCTTAATAGCTACAGTCAAGTTTTGGTCAGCATCGTTTCAGTTAGCTGCTGAAATAAAAACAAAAACAAAAAACAATAACTTGTGCTTACCCTGCAGCAGAAATGCATTTTAATGTTTATACTGCCTGAAAATGGTGGAGAGACGATAATAACCTCACCTGAAATCCCAAGTGAATTCAACAGGACATAGAGAGAAAAATGCAAATATAAATCTGATGAGTCACAGAAGTTGCTTCATGATAAACACAGACTGGATAATTTGGAAGGTTTGTTCAGACATCTATATTTGGCTGATGTGACAGCAGTGACTGACATGTGGCAGATGCATGGTCACCAGGAGGGGAGGGGCCCTGTGGGGTCATGACAGGTCAGCGGGTTAGAGGAATGCTGATAGGAATGCCCTGAGCGACAATCAGGGGTGCAACTCATCATGAGGACAACAACAAGAAGGATCAGCAGGTCCCCTGGGAGGCATGACAGTGGACAACAGGCCCAGTGTGTCTGCACACTCACAGTGATTCAGAGGAGAGGAGGGGGAAGCTGCGTTCACAAAAACTCATCTAAACAAGGAGATACAATGTGTGATACACAATAAACACAGATTATTACGCAGTGGGGGGAAAAGCTTGTGGAAAGACTTGGTTTTCAGCTTTAATTGATCATAAAATGTGCAAACACAATCTGCTAGAAAACACACACTCACTAGTTTTTCACCTATCTGGAGACAGATAAACAACTCAGGTTCTGGTGGAAAAACTGGTGAATATTTCTACCTTGCTTATAGCTGGAAATTAGACCTTTTTAAGTCACTCGTTGTCTTCACAGAACTGCTTCAGCTCAGCGTTATTCTCAGACTCTCTGAGGAGTCTGGATGCTTGTTTTATGCCTAAGCAGGATAGTGTGAAGACAGTCTGCAGGCAATCATGGATGGCCCGTCTACTTGCAGAGAGTGTTTGCTGTCAGAAGGGGGCAGTGTCAAAAGCATGATTCAACTAGTCTGTGGGTCACTCTTGGTTGTGCTGTTGCCGGTCGATCAGCCAACTACAGAGAAGAGTGAAGCTATAACCTACGAAGAACTGAAGTGAAAGGCCGGTCCTTATTCTATATCTCAGTAAATTTCATTTCTTTATTTATTATTAATTTATTCATCGCCTGATGTCAACCAAATAAAACATGGAGACACCTGTAAACCGAGACAGTGAAATCCTGATATTGCAGGAGGCTTTCTAGGCCACTGTCACCTTATGCTCAGTCCCTGACCCTATAGCCACAAGCTGTGGGTAGTAAGTAAAACAGTGAGATTATAGATACATATGGCAGAAGTTAGCTTTTTCTGAAGGATGTCTGGGCTCTTCCTTAGAGATGAGGATGAAGCTTGGTCACTTGGAAGGGGCCTAGTAGTAGAGCTACTACCCATCCACATTGAAAGGAACCAGCTGAGTTCCTTTCAATGTGGTATTTTAGGCATGTCTAACTGGGAGGAGGCCCTGAGAAAAACCAAGGAAACACTGGAGAGATTATGTCTCTCAGCTGGCTTGCCTTCACATCTCCCAGAAACATGTGGGTAAGACAGGGTGATCTGGGCATTTCGGTTTAGATTACTGGGAAAATGGATGGATGGATTTAACCAGGTTTAATGAGAAGAGCTGGTTTAAAGATTAGCACATGTTTTCCAACTCAAGCCCACAGAGGTCTGACTTAAATCATAAATGACAGACTTTTAATGTGTCTCAAACACAGGCATTCTTTAATTTTCCTCACTTTTACAAGGTATTTGGCGATGTTTGTGTTGATCTGTGTGTCCTGGATAGTTGGCTGTCTGGTTAGTCGCTGCAGCTGCTTGCAGAAAAAGACCAGTTCTCTGCAGGAGCAGTCGGGCCTTCCTTCACAGCTGCAGGGTTTCGGTACAACGACCAAGGACTCCACCACAGCAAAGCAACTGCTTGTCTCTATTACTGAATTATTTCTTTTTAATGTGGTACTGCACTCCAAACTAGTAACTAGCATGTTCTTATAAACACAACACTTATATTCGTTTACACCACCACAAAACAAAGCAAAACCTCATCGTTTCTATATTTTAAAAAAGAGGAAACAAATGAAAAACACTGTCAGGTTGTCTTTTGTAGTTTTATCATCAGATGAAGCAGAGCTAGTTGCTCCTTGGTACTATAACATAAAAGAGAAAGCGATATAAGCAGGTGTATTTAGGTAGGTGTAAGTTTAGCATGTTTCTTAAACAGTCAAGGTCAAGAGTAGGGCTGCAATGATTCATCGCAGAACTCGAGTAACCTGATTACAACATCCTCTAGGCAAATTCTTTTCTTTGATGTTTGGTTTAATCCATTTAAGTCGAGCGAAGTTTGCGACTAAAAATAGACTTGCAATAAAAAGGTATTTAGGGGTGCACGTCAATTAAAAGTATTTGAACATGCTCATGCCGCTCCCACTTTTCTCCACAAAGAGCCTTGTAGAGGCTAAACCTACTCTGAAGCCACTGAGGTGTTCGATGGGCGGGGTCGACGCGATGCTACTGTTATGAGCAAAACCTGTGGTAATGAGAAAGTCCAATAACTCCTGCTCATCATCGGTTCCATTTGTTGTTCCACCGTTCATCTTAGTATGCAACGTGTTTGCAATTAAACACGTAACGGTAATTAAATATACCTTAATAACCTTAAATACAACTAACCACTCTTACTAGATTTTATCATGTCGTCTCAACAAGAACAAATTAAGTTGCTGAATTTCTTTTTTTTGAGTGCAGACACACGCTTACTCATTCACAAGTGCATTTAGACACATAGAAATACACAAATACACATACCCATGTTAATGGAATAATCAATGGATATAAAATAATCAACAGCTGCAGTCCAAGTCAAGCATTAAAGCTAGGAGCAATCTTGGGATTTTAGTTGCCTGAATCTGCCTGTTGCCCCCTGTAGAGTTGTCAGTCCAAGAGTACCAGTACCCCAGCGCAAGGAACCTTTCCGAACACTTACTCGTGTGATGCACATTTCTAAATTGTGTTTATTTTGTTCTCACAATGGCTGGATAGCTGGTGGAAATCTGGTGAAAGACTTCTAGCTGACTGGTTCTTGTTTAAACAGTTTTTGTGTGGTTGGGTTCCGTGCTTTGGCTTTGACCTGTTGAAGGAGAAAAATGGTTTAAACTCAAGCAGCACCCACAGGGCAGGGCATAGTGTTGTTAAATGAAGTGTAACCTGTAGAAATCTCCCACTTTAATAACACCACAATCGTATTTGCTTTGAAAAGTTACACTGAGAAATCCTCCAGCATCTTCAATTGTGTCACACAAAAGTTGTTCTAGAAACAAAAGCTCAAACCTGTGCCCAACATTATCTTTACTTTTATTGGTATCAGATGATGTAATCAGTCTATTGACCTCAGCCAAAATTAATATGGAGCCACGTGAAGTATTCCTCATAGGAAGCTCTTTTGTCAACTGTTAGATAATGCTGGGATAATGATGGTGATTAAAAAAACAAACCGGTCCATAAAGCATGGGTGCTGCTGGTATTAAAGCCAAATGAGAGCAAAGAAGCACAAAGATGTTCTGAAACGCATGCACATTTTCAAAAGTTTCCACTTTTTAATCAAAGCTGATATATGCAAAACAAATGCAAAATTGAAGGACCTTCACTGGTGGTGTCTAATTTACACACAAAATATGGAACTGGTACTCTTTAACAGGAAGATGTAAAGCATTGCACAAAATAAAAAAGTAATGATAAAATACTAATGTAAATCACTTTATTCCGCTGGTGCAATAATAACCTAATCAATGCAGTACACAAGTTGTGCTTGTTGCATGTTTCAGTACTGCCCACAGTGGGTTTATGATGATACATCAGTTGGAAATCAGTTGTTGGAACATGGAAAACATATTTACTTATTTTTTACCTGATTTCCTTGATTTAATCAGGGGTTGACTTTAATGTGTCTCAAACACAGGCATTCTCATGACATATAACTGACCCACGTGTTCAATCATGAAGCATTTGGAAACAATGTCCTGGCATGTTATTGCACACAGTTCATTTGAGTTCCTCACTTTTACAAGGAATTTGGCGATGTTTGTGTTGATCTGTGTGTCCTGGATAGTTGGCTGTCTGGTTAGTCGCTGCAGCTGCTTGCAGAAAAAGACCAGTTCTCTGCACGAGCAGTCGGGCCTTCCTTCACAGCTGCAGGGTTTCGGTACAACGACCAAGGACTCCACCACGGCAAAGCAACTGCTCGTTTCTATTACTGAATTGTTTCTTTTTAATGTGCCACTACACTCCAAACTAGTAACCAGCATGTTCTTATAAACACAACGCTTATATTCAGTTACACTGTCACGATGTGGCTGGCACCACGAAAGTGTTTCATTCTTCTGCAACGCTGCAATTTCTCTTGGTGTCAAAACTCTCTGAGAGCCACTTCCCAGAGTCACTAACTCTTCTCCAATGTAATTTAATGACTTTGTAAAACGATCACAACTTGCCATGGAACAGAAGAAGTCTTTGATTTCTGTGCTGGCGTCCTGAAGGGTAGCACTTCCTTGTCTTATTATTTTCTCATATGAAAAGAAATTCTTGAAAATCTGTAATGAAATTGACTGCGTACCAGAGTACATCTGCAACAGTCTGCTGTTCATGTCTTGAAAAACAAAGACTGAATTGGCCCACAAAAGCCCCCAGTTCCGGACACCTTCTGTAAGATGCGTCAACACATGGCAGTCGTACGAACAATGCTCGAGTCCATAGAGAGACGGTATCTGTGCTACAAACTGAACCAGACACAACTCTGCACAGTTGAGCTCATCCTGAGTGGCAAAGTGGGAGAGGAGGACGTGAAGGGCACAAGGAAGAAGCATCCAGTGCTTGTAGTACACTGCTGGCAAAACATTCCTCAGTATTACAGGAGAATAGAGGAGAGCAAATGCTCTCCACTCACAAGCTGTCCAATGCATCCTCTCACTGAGGCTCCTGGGACTTCGGCTGATTTCATTTGGTGGCTGGATCTCACACAAGGCTCTGTCCAGGTCGTTTAAATGCTCATCTGTCAAATGGAAGTCCTTGCTGGCATAAAGCGGGTCGAACCACAGATTGACGAACTGACGGACAACGCCCAGACAAAAACAGTGCATGTAATCTGGAACAAAGCCTTTGATGATGTCAAATGACGGCAAAAGAAACAGGAGACTTGGACCTTTAACCCCCATTTGACTCTGGTCATAACTATTTCCCATCACTAACTCAGCAAGTTGCACCGTTTCAGGCATGTGTCTCAGATCACAGCCGTCCATCTGTATCGGGTAAACTCTGGTAAAACCCCTGCCCTTTATAACCATCTCACCTTTGTGGTAGCAAAAACCACAACCAAATTCTTTGTTGAACGGCTCAAAGTTCTGCACCATTGCTCTTGCTATCGCATCACCTGTGCATATTTTAACTGTTACCGTGGTGTGATGCTCCGAGCCGATCTCATCTTTCCAACAGAACCCTGCAGCAGACAGTTTCTGAAGCTCGTTAATGAACGGAGTCAAAAAACTCTGAACTTGTGGTTTTCCTTTGCCAAACCATAAAGTGTGCAACAGAACGTTTTTGCACCGTTCCACATACGGTAGTTCATTGATGGTACACAGGATGGGCCAGATGGAGTATTTTGAGGAGCTGAACACGGACGAGCCATCGCAGTTGAAGGTGAGTGTAATACTGCCGTCTTGTCTTTCACTCTTGTATTTGTTTCCAGTGTGGACATCAGAAAAGGAATCATCCCTCGTGAAATGCTTCCCAAGCTTTGAGTGGACGCGTGCAAGGAGGTTTCTTAGCTGAATTTCGAGCGGCATTACAAGGAAGTAGTAAGCCTTCAAGATCAGATATTTTCTGCTCAAGCTCTGCTGGCACACACTACACTCATTACCGGGATCCACACCAAGGTAGTTTGTACACCTGGGGCAATAAAAGTGAATCTCAGTCTTTCCATTGTAATCAGTCGAATGCTTTTTTAAAAAGCGAAGCGACTTTGGAACACATCCGGGTACCACCAAGTTTAGGAGGTGCAGGAGATCTCTGGATGCTGCTTTTGACAAGCCGTGCTTCACAATGAACGCCAGGAGGAGCAGGAGGAGGGCTCCCATTGTGACTGAGGAACCAGCATATATCTTCTTCTCTCCACAGAAAAACTGCTCCTAGTAACACAGGCCAGAAATATGCTTTAAAAGCTAAATGTAGTAGAAATGAACCAAAATGTCATCATTTCCATATGTAAAAAAATAACAAATGAAAAATACTAACTGTCGGATCTTCTTCTGTAGTTTCATCATCACATGAAGCACAGCTCGTCGGTTCTTGGTGCTATAACATATAAGAGAACGAGATACAAAATGTGTATTGAGGCAGATGATGTTTCTTAAACAGAGTAGACGAGGTGAAGGCTGGCAGAAATCTAGAGGATATAGGTGCCAGGAACCTTCTTATAGCCCCTGCACAATTATGAGTGGGGAATTTTATTGTAGAGAGTATCTTACTATAATATAAAGCACCTGTAGGTGACTGTGGCTGTGATTTGGCACCATGTAAAAAAATTGAAATGAATTTAAATAAATTTAGCTTTTGTGAGCAACACATTTTGCAAGCTGTAATCCTGCCTCTTTCTACTAGGCATAGGACATTTAAACGTGACGATCTATGGATGTTATTTAAGTGGCAGCCTTCAGTCTATGAAAAAAGAAGAAGAAAAAAACAGACTCAGTCTCCTCAGACTGCCATGTTAAAACTTCCTGTATGCATATACGCTACCATTTCATGGTCTGGATCTACCTCTTTGGTTTCTGCTTTCCCAGCTGACAGATGACTGGCCTACGAGTCAAAAAAAAGATGGATGATGACCATCTCAATGGCATAATTTTAATATCCTTAAAATACTTTTCACTCAAGGCAGCTTCACATACCGTAGGATCTTCATCTTCGTCAGAATCAGATGAGTAACAATCTGTGTCCCCATCATTGTAGACTGTGTTATCTCTCGCAATATGCTGTCATGGATTGTAGCACAAAAACAGAATGAGGAACCTTTTTCATTTTAGAAGTATAAAAACTTCTAAACATATCAATAAACTACATATGCCGGATCCATGATTTAATCCCAATAATAATCCCATGTAATGTTTGACACCCCTACTTTACCATTACATGCTCTGAATCTCCTCTTCTGTCATCTGTAGGCCCAGCAGACACATGAGTGGCCTGAGATAAAGAAAATTATGATTTCTAAGCATGATATGATCACATTCAACGTTTATATATAATCACCATAGGATGTTTTGTATCTTCAGTATTAGATACTATTGTCTCCAAGTACTCCAACTAACTAATGGCCTCAATAAGAAATTTCATTCACCACCTTTTGACAACAGCTGTACTACAGTTAGGTCCATAAATACTTGGATATAGATAACTTTTTTTTTCTAATTTTGGCTCTGTATATTACCACAATGAATTTTAAATGAAACAACTGAGTTGCAGTTGAAGTGCAGACTTTCAGCTTTAATTCAATGGGTTGAACAAAATGATTACAAAAAAAAATGTCAGGAACTAAAGCACTTTTTAACACAATCCCTTCATTTCCAGGGTTCGAAAGTAATTGTAATTAAATAACCTAAAATATAATGTTAATTTTTTTCCCTTTTTAATCCTCTGCCAGGCCTTTACTGCAGTGGCTTTCAGTTGCTGTTTGTTTTTGGCTTTTCTGTCTGAAGTTTAGTAAGGTTAGGTTAAGATCAGGTGACTGACTTGGCCATTCAAGGATATTCCACTTCTTTGCTTAAAAAAAAAACTCCCTTTGGCTGCATGTTTTAGGTCGTTTTCCATCTGTATTATGAAACAGCGCCCAATCAATTTGACTGCATCTAGCTGGATTTGAGCAGACAGTATGTCTCTGAACACCTCCAAATTAATTCGGTTGCTTCTGTCCTGTGTCACATCATCAATAAACACTAGTGTCCCTGTGCCACTGGCAGCCATGCATGCCCAAGCCATCACAATTACTCCGCCGTGCTTTACAGATGATGTGGTGTGCTTTGGATCATGAGCTGTTCCACACCTTCTCCATACTTTTTTCTTGCCATCATTCTGGTAGATGTTGATCTTGGTTTCATGTGCCCAAAAAATATTTTCCCAGAACTGTGCTGCCTTTTTTTGATGTTTTTTTTTTTGTTTTTTGTTTAGCAAATTCCAGTCTAGCCTTTCTATTCTTGAGGCTTATGAGTGGCGCCTTTATTTACTTTCATGCAGTCTTGTCTTTATGGTAGACGTTGATATGGATACGCCTACCTCCTGGAGAGTGTTGTTCACTTGGTTGGCTGTTGTGAAGGAGTTTCTCGTCACCACGGAAATGATTCTGTGATCATCCACCACTGTTGTCTTCTGTAGCCGTATAGGGTTTTTTTTTTTGCGTTGCTGAGTTCATCAGTGCTTTCTTTCTTTCTTAAGATTACGACACTGTAGATTTTGCCACTCTGACTGTTTTAGCCATTGCTCGAATGGGTTGTTTCTGTTTTTGCAGCTTACAGATGGCTTGTTTCAACTGCATGGAGAGCTCCTTTGACCGCATGTTGTCTGCTCACAGAAAAATCTTCCAAATGCAAACATCACACCACAAATAAACTCCAGGTCTTTCATCTGCTTAATTGACATTAATGACATAATGAAATTGCCCACACCTGCATATGAAATAGCCTTTGAGTCAATTGTCAAATTACTTTTGGTTCTTTTAAAAAGAGGTGGGACATATTAGGAGCTGAAACTCCTAAACCCTTCATCCAATTTAAATGTGATACCCTCAAATGAAACCTGAGAGTCTACACATTATTTCCATGTTCATTATATAACTATAGATGGAATATGTTTCAGTAAACGGGTAAAAAAAACAAAAAAACAAACTTGTGTCAGTGTCCAAATATACATGGACCACTCTGTGTATTTCACATGTATCTAGAGTGGCCAGGGAGGATAAATAAGCTTCTTCAAAAACTTCCATGACTGCTCCTATAAAAAGATGAAAAATGCACTTGATTTAAATCTGGTTGCTTATTTTATTTTCTCCCTAGAAGTGTGACACTGGACAAAGAAGCTTGTTTGGTTTGTGCACAAAATTTAAATCAGTTATGTTTACTCCCTTTTTGCACATTTTTACTCTATTCTTGCGGCCAATGTTATAGCCTCTCTGGATTTTAAGTAATTTTGGATTCTTCTTTTTCTAAACCTTAAAAATTCTCAAAACGATAATTTACCGTTTGATGGTCTGAATCTGTTCTATCATCTGCTGGCCCAGCAGACCCATGATGAGCCTAGAAGACAGGACTTTGTTATAAACATCTTCATATGATCATTTTAATATTGTGAAAGAAAAAGCATTTCATTTACTGTAAGGCTCACATATACGGGTGCTACTTCAGTATCAGATGAGCGGAAATATATAATCTCGACATGAATGTGACGTTACAGTCTTTCTGATCATTAACTGTAAAATAACATTTAATTTTTTTTCTAAGGTTTAATAATTCTTATTATATAGTATCAGTATTAAGATATTTTACCTTTTTATGGTTTGAATCTCCTCTTCTGTTACCTTTTGGCTCAGTAGAGCCATGACCAGCCTGAGAGACACAAAAAGATAAATTAAGGAATCTACACATATTTGGTAATTTAAAGATGTGAAACATCAATTTGCAGCTGCCAGTGATTTTTAACAGGAGTATTATCATTGTTGTGGTTGACAAGCCTCATGCATCACTATTTGTGATCATGAATCTTTTCCTGTCCTCTATGTGGTCTGTCTTGTCCTCAGTGTTTTACTTTCAGTTATGCCTGTGCGTTTGTCTCTCTGCTTGTTCTATGTCCTAATTGTCTAGCTGGTGTTGTCATGTCTACGTCTCTCCATGTTTCCGGTTTTATTTAGAAAAATCTGGTGTTTCCATGTTTAATGTGTATAGTTGTACGTTCCCTGTGGTGTCATTATGTTTATTCCAGTCAGTTGTTTCCCCATGTGTTTCCACTTCCCCTGATCACCTCCTGTGTGTATTTAGTCTGTGTTTTCATTTAGTTTTGTCAGGTTGTCTGTTTTCCTTCTCCCCGTCATTTCAGGTTTCCAATGTCTTTATGATTCTGTGATTCTGAGCGGTGTTTTGTTATTGGACTTCTGTGCAAATCACAGTTTGGCCATAACGAACACCTTGTTCAAACACAAGAGTGTCCATAAGTGCACGTGGCACCAGGACGCTCTAGGCCGCAGGTCGATGATCAATTTTGTAATCGTATCACCAGACCTGCGACCAAATGTTCTGGACACTCGGGTAAAGAGAGGGGCTGAGCTGTCAACTGATCACCACCTGGTGGTGAGTTGGATCAGGTGGCAGGGGAGGACGCTGGACAGACCCGGTGCACCTAAAAGCGTAGTGAGGGTGTGCTGGGAACGCTTAGCAGAGGCCCCAGTCCGTGAGATCTTCAACGCACACCTCTGGCAGAGCTTCAACAGCATTCCGAGGGAGACTGGGGACATTGAGTCTGAATGGACCATGTTCAGCATCTCCATTGCCGAAGCTGCTGCTTTGAGCTGCGGCCACAAGGTGGTTGGTGCCTGTCGTGGTGGTAACCCCCGAACCAATTGGTGGACACAAGAGGTGAAGGGAGCCACCAGGCTGAAGAAGGAGTCCTATCGGGCTTGGTTAGCCTGTGGGACTTCGGAGGCAGCTGACAGGTACCGACAGGCCAAGCAAAATGCGGCTCGGGCAGTGGCTGAAGCAAAAACTCAGGTGTGGGAGGAGTTCGGAGAGGCCATGGAAAAAGACTTTTGGACTGCCTCGAAGAGATTCTGGCAAACCGTCAGGCGTCTCAGTAGGGGAAAGCGGTGCTCTACCTGCACTGTGTATAGTGCTGGCGGAGCGCTGCTGACTTCGACTGAGAAAATTGTCGGGCGATGGAAGGAATACTTCAAGGACCTCCTTAATCCCATTGACACGTCTTACGAGGAGGAAGCAGAGTCTGGGGATGAGGGGGATGACCCGCCAATTTCCGAGGGTGAGGTCACTGAGGCAGTTAAACAACTCCTTGGTGTTGTTTAACTGGTGTGGATGAGGTCCGCCCCGAGTTCCTGAAGGCTCTGGACATTGTAGGGCTGTCCTGGCTGACACGCCTCTACAATGTTGCGTGGAGATCAGGGGCAGTACCCCTGGACTGGCAGACCAGGGTGGTGGTCCCCATCTTTAAGAAGGGGGACCAGAGGGTGTGTTCCAACTACAGGGGGATCACACTCCTCAGCCTTCCTGGGAAAGTCTATGCCAGGGTGCTGGAAAGGAGAGTTCGTCCACTAGTTGAACCTCAGATACAGGAGGAACGATGCGGTTTTCGTCCTGGTCATGGAACACTGGACCAGCTCTTTATCCTCTCAAGGATACTTGAGGGCGCATGGGAGTTTGCCCAACCAGTCTACATGTGTTTTGTGAACTTGGAGAAGGCATTTGACCGTGTCCCTCGGGGTGTCCTGTGGGAGGTGCTGCGGGAGTATGGGGTGTCTGGCCCATTGCTACGGGCCATTTGATCCCTATACAACCGGTGCAAGAGCTTGGTTCGCATTGCCGGCAATAAGTCGGACTCGTTCCCGGTGGGTGATGCGTTCCACCAGGGCTGCCCTTTGTCACGATTCTGTTCATAATTTTTATGGACAGGATTTCTAGGCGCAGCCAAGTGGTGGAGGGCTTTCACTTTGGTGGCCTCAGAATCTCATCTCTGCTTTTCGCGGATGATGTGGTTCTGTTGGCTTCATCGGGTGATGGCCTCCAGCTCGCACTGGAACAGTTCGCAGCCGAGTGTGAAGCAGCGGGAATGAGGATCAGCACCTCCAAATCTGAAGCCACAGTTCTCAGTCGGAAAAGGGTGGAGTGCCCATTCCGTGTCGGGGATGAGTTCCTGCCCCAAGTGGAGGAGTTCAAGTATCTTGGGGACTTGTTCGCGAGTGATGGGAGAAGGGAGCCGGAGATCGACAGACGGATTGGTGCAGTGGCCGCAGTGATGCGGACGCTGCACCGGTCCGTTGTGGTGAAGAGAGAGCTGAGTGTAACAGCGAAGCTCTCAATTTACCGGTCGATCTACGCCCCTACCCTAACCTATGGCCACGATCTGTGGATAGTGAGCGAAAGAACGAGATTGTGGATACAAGCGGCAGAAATGAGCTTCCTCCAAAGGGTGGCTGGCCTCTCCCTTAGAGATAGGGTGAGAAGTTAAGCTAGAGGAGGTGGCTGGAGAGAGCGAGGTCTGGGCTTCTCTGCTTAGGCTGCTGCCCCCGCGACCCGGCCCCAGATAAAGCGGAAGAAGATGGATATACGGATGGATGGATGGAGTTGTTATAGCCAATGCTAGTTTTTTCAGTTTAGGTTTTAGTTTCGTAATAAAGGCTTGCCTTTTGTTTAACCAGTAAGTAGTTTTCTTTCGTGTTCTGCTTTTGGGTCCGTTCCTTTAACCCCCCGGAGTTCCCCACCGTGACAACTGCTGTTACCAAAAAATCTACGGCGGGATAATAATGGCCGACCAAAATATAAGTCAGTTAGAGTTAGATAAAGCACATTCCTTCAGTGTTAAAAGTGGGGCTGCACCTATTGATTCCTTAGTAACTGAGGATTTTATCAATTATTCCATCAATTAAATGACTTATCGGATAAGAAATACTTTTGTCTCGGCAATAGCGAATATTCAAACGAATAAAAAAATAAAACAAACTGCTCCTTAGTTTCCATTTTACAAGTTACAATGTTTTAACAGTTGAACTCACTTTAACTAACAGTTTATGAAGGAAACATTTTATGAAACGTTAACAAAATAATTAATCACAATACAATATAAAGCATCAATACAACCCAAACAAGGCCATCAAATAAAATAGTCTTTAGTTTCGGTCTTACTGGAAGACTTATATTAATAAAGAGCTCTGACAGTGTTGTCTCCTGGATGAGGCAGATTTGGTGTGTCTTAACGTGTTTGTGTGTGTGTTTGAGCATTTAACGCAGCATATCAGCATTTTCATTTATGTAATATAATTTATATTTATATTAACCTACATTAGGAATCACTCTGGCAGAAAGTGGGACTAATTTAACCATCATGTCACACTGAGTTAAGAGTGTACATATGCTTTTATTTTGACCTCTGTGGATTTGCTGTAGATTTTGTCACTGTTTAAAACAAACAGCGCTGGGTGGGAGGTTCTGAAAGGTTCTCTTTTCTTCACGTTGGAGCTCGTTTTCTAGTAAAGGTTAACGGCGCTTATAGGAACAGCGCTCCACCTGAGCTAATGGCTCCATCTCTCTGCTCTCTGCCGGGTGTGCAGATCCCATAAAAAAACTATGACAGCATCATCTTCACTGCTGCCGGTGTGTTACCAGTCTTTTTTCGTTGAAAACATGGGGACTGCCTGCATTAATGTTGTAAAGCTTTTTATTCACACGTATGCTCCCAGATGCATCTTCTCCTGCAGGTCTGATTTTAGTTGCAAACGTGGGAGAAACCCTCGCCTTTATAAGTTGAGATCTACGCAGTCGTGCATTAATTTAAATGAAGCAACGAAGCAAAAAAATAAAAAATGAATAAAATAATAAATAATTAAATAAATAAGATGCGTCGAAGATGTTTTATGTATTATTTTTGTGATCCAGTTATTTTAATCAACTCGATGACTCGCTGCAGCCCCGCAGAGGTGCCTTTATGCACGCATGGCTGCACGATTTACTTTTTGCAGACTGATTATTAAGGTTACCTCGTTGATGATCTTTGTCTTTGCAGACGTCTTTGTAGGGCGTCCACTTCTCGGCAGAGTAGCCACAGTATTGAATCGTCTCCATTTATGCACAATCTCCCTGACTGTGGAGAGATGAATACCTAAAGTGCGTGCTATTATTTTATACCCTTTTCCAGTTTTGTGCAAATCAACAATTTTGGCTCGTAAATCTTCTGAGAGCTCCTTTTTACGAGGCATGATTCACATGAACAGGAATATCCATCAATAAAAACATTTGAATATATTTGTTGAGGGATTCAGCCACCAGGAAGCGCTCCCTCTGCACCGGAAGTGTGGACTTTTTCCTCATTATTAAAAAAACAAAAAACAAAAAACAGGACAAAAAGAAACAACTTTCTTTGGGATTCTGACAACCTAATAATTTGTTAAAACAACACAGTATGAACTGCAAAGGTTATGATAACCAGAGATAAGAAACTTGCACTCTTTTAAATTCCAGCCAAAATATGTAAAAAAAAGAAAAAAAAAGAAAGAAAAAAAGAAAAAAAAAAGAAAAAAAAAAGAAAATCATGAAATTTCAAACTTTTTCCAACAAATGAATAGGAAATCTTGTCAAGATTTCTGCAGGGTTGGAAGGATGATGTCTGGTCTTCCAGCAGTCAGTTTCTGGAGAACTTTCGCCTCATAAGTCCTAAGAACATCCCAGAACATTTATTGGTTTGATGCACACTTCTAACTTGTGTTAATTTTGTTGCCACCATATTTTACTATGATGGTGTATGGTTGGGTTCCATATTGAAGGAGAAAAGTGACTTAAACTCAAGCAGCACCCACTGGGCAGAGCATTGTGTTGTTAAATGAAGTGTATCCTGTAAAAATCTCCCACTTTAATAACACCACCATCACCATATTTCCGTAACAATGCTTTTAAAAATGACGTCAAGAAAACTCCAGCATCTTTACCTTTGTCATACAAATGTTGTTCTAAACACAAATACCTCAAACTAAGATTTTCCCCAAACCTGTGTCCATCTTCTTTCCTTTTCTTTTCTTCCCCTTTGTTGGTATTAGATCCACAGTAGACAATGAGATTAACATCTTACTGATAGGAGTGCCCTGAGTGGCTCAGTGAACAACTCATCATGAGGACAAGAAGAAGAAGCATCAGCAGTTCCCCTGGGAACAATGACAGGAGACAACCCGGAGTGTCTGCAGACTCACAGTGAAAGGAGGAAGGCGAGGCTGGGTTCAAGAAAACACAAAACAGGAATTTCACAGTGTGTGATAGACAAGACACAAACGTAGTACACAGTAAACAGCCTGTGGACTGACTTAATGGTCATTAATGCGATCTGACATTCATCTTAGTCACAATACAAACACAATAGGTTGACAACAGAGACAAAAAATTTTTCATGTTTTCAAGTATTGGATAATTCTAGTGTTGGTGGAAGAACTGAATCTTGTAGATGGCCAAACCTTTTGTCAGGATAATCTTGTTTGTACAGTGTTGTGAAAAGGTATTTGACTCCTTCCTGATTTCATAGTTTTTTGCATATTTGTCTTGGATGTTAAAGATAATGAGACAGATTTAAATATTACGCCAAGATAACCTGAATAGTTCAAAATCGTTTTTCATTTATTAAGGTAAAAAAGCTATCCAAACCTGCCTGGCCCTGTGTGAAACAGTAATTACCCCCTAAAGATAATAACTGATTTTGAAACTTTTAAGACGTGTTTGTGATAACTGGCAATGAGTCTGTCACTTTGCTGTGGAGGAATTCTGGCCCACTTTTCTTTGCAGAATTGTTTTAATTCAGCTACAGATTTGCCCGAACAGCTTTGGTACACCTTGATTCTCAAACTCTCTCAGTGAATGGCTCTGTTGAGATCAATCTACAACTTTTTTACATGGGTTGTACTCTGATGTTCTGAACTCTCCAAAATATGATTTTTTTAGGGGTTCCAGGGGGGTGACTCCTGTAATTGTAAAAAGAAGTCACATTCTACATTAGTCGATGGGGAAATAGCCCCAACTCCTCATGGACCAGTGCAGATCCATCTAATGACAACGATAATGATGGTGATTTTAAAGACTTATGGAATCCATAAAGGCTTATGTGTGTGTCTGTCATTACAGCTAAATGAGAGAAACAAACAAAGATGTTCTGAAACTTAAGGCAATTTTTCAAAGATTCAAGTTTTTAATCAAAGCTGATATTAACAATTTGATGTTGAATAAAACAAACATGAAATTGAAGGACCTTCACTGGTAGTTTCTGCTACATACCAAACATATGTACAGGTGCACTTTAATGTACAACAAGAAAATTGCACAACTGAAAAAGATAATAATAAAATAGTATTTTTAATGCACTTTGTCCGGCTGGTGCAATAAGAGCATAAAGTAATGCAATACAGAGGTTGTGCTTATTGCATGTTTCGGTACTGCCCAGGGTTGTGTTGAATGTATCACCTGTTGGAAAATAGACAGCATGTTTTCTTATTTGAGTTATCTGATTTAATCAGGGGTTGTCAAAGTGGCGAAGGTTGGTTGGAGCATTTCCAACATTTCCAACCCAAGCTCAGAGAGGTCTGACATGAATCATAAATGACAGACTTTAATGTGTCTCAAACACAGGCATTCTCATGACATATAACTGACCCACGTGGTTAATCATGAAACATTTGGAAACAATGTCCTGGCATGTTATTGCACACAGTTCATTTGAGTTCCTCACTTTTACAAGGAATTTGGCGATGTTTGTGTTGATCTGTGTGTCCTGGATAGTTGGCTGTCTGGTTAGTCGCTGCAGCTGCTTGCAGAAAAAGACCAGTTCTCTGCACGAGCAGTCGGGCCTTCCTTCACAGCTGCAGGGTTTCGGTACAACGACCAAGGACTCCACCACAGCAAAGCAACTGCTCGTTTCTATTACTGAATTGTTTCTTTTTAATGTGCCACTGCACTCCAAACTAGTAACCAGCATGTTCTTATAAACACAACGCTTATATTCAGTTACACTGTCACGATGTGGCTGGCACCACGAAAGTGTTTCATTCTTCTGCAACGCTGCAATTTCTCTTGGTGTCAAAACTCTCTGAGAGCCACTTCCCAGAGTCACTAACTCTTCTCCAATGTAATTTAATGACTTTGTAAAACGATCACAACTTGCCATGGAACAGAAGAAGTCTTTGATTTCTGTGCTGGCGTCCTGAAGGGTAGCACTTCCTTGTCTTATTATTTTCTCATATGAAAAGAAATTCTTGAAAATCTGTAATGAAATTGACTGCGTACCAGAGTACATCTGCAACAGTCTGCTGTTCATGTCTTGAAAAACAAAGACTGAATTGGCCCACAAAAGCCCCCAGTTCCGGACACCTTCTGTAAGATGCGTCAACAAATGGCAGTCGTACGAACAATGCTCGAGTCCATAGAGAGACGGTATCTGTGCTACAAACTGAACCAGACACAACTCTGCACAGTTGAGCTCATCCTGAGTGGCAAAGTGGGAGAGGAGGACGTGAAGGGCACAAGGAAGAAGCATCCAGTGCTTGTAGTACACTGCTGGCAAAACATTCCTCAGTATTACAGGAGAATAGAGGAGAGCAAATGCTCTCCACTCACAAGCTGTCCAATGCATCCTCTCACTGAGGCTCCTGGGACTTCGGCTGATTTCATTTGGTGGCTGGATCTCACACAAGGCTCTGTCCAGGTCGTTTAAATGCTCATCTGTCAAATGGAAGTCCTTGCTGGCATAAAGCGGGTCGAACCACAGATTGACGAACTGACGGACAACGCCCAGACAAAAACAGTGCATGTAATCTGGAACAAAGCCTTTGATGATGTCAAATGACGGCAAAAGAAACAGGAGACTTGGACCTTTAACCCCCATTTGACTGTGGTCATAACTATTTCCCATCACTAACTCAGCAAGTTGCACCGTTTCAGGCATGTGTCTCAGATCACAGCCGTCCATCTGTATCGGGTAAACTCTGGTAAAACCCCTGCCCTTTATAACCATCTCACCTTTGTGGTAGCAAAAACCACAACCAAATTCTTTGTTGAACGGCTCAAAGTTCTGCACCATTGCTCTTGCTATCGCATCACATGTGCATATTTTAACTGTTACCGTGGTGTGATGCTCCGAGCCGATCTCATCTTTCCAACAGAACCCTGCAGCAGACAGTTTCTGAAGCTCGTTAATGAACGGAGTCAAAAAACTCTGAACTTGTGGTTTTCCTTTGCCAAACCATAAAGTGTGCAACAGAACGTTTTTGCACCGTTCCACATACGGTAGTTCATTGATGGTACACAGGATGGGCCAGATGGAGTATTTTGAGGAGCTGAACACGGGCGAGCCATCGCAGTTGAAGGTGAGTGTAATACTGCCGTCTTGTCTTTCACTCTTGTATTCGTTTCCAGTGTGGACATCAGAAAAGGAATCATCCCTCGTGAAATGCTTCCCAAGCTTTGAGTGGACGCGTGCAAGGAGGTTTCTTAGCTGAATTTCGAGCGGCATTACAAGGAAGTAGTAAGCCTTCAAGATCAGATATTTTCTGCTCAAGCTCTGCTGGCACACACTACACTCATTACCGGGATCCACACCAAGGTAGTTTGTACACCTGGGGCAATAAAAGTGAATCTCAGTCTTTCCATTGTAATCAGTCGAATGCTTTTTTAAAAAGCGAAGCGACTTTGGAACACATCCGGGTACCACCAAGTTTAGGAGGTGCAGGAGATCTCTGGATGCTGCTTTTGACAAGCCGTGTTTCACAATGAACGCCAGGAGGAGCAGGAGGAGGGCTCCCATTGTGACTGAGGAACCAGCATATATCTTCTTCTCTCCACAGAAAAACTGCTCCTAGTAACACAGGCCAGAAATATGCTTTAAAAGCTAAATGTAGTAGAAATGAACCAAAATGTCATCATTTCCATATGTAAAAAAATAACAAATGAAAAATACTAACAGTCGGATCTTCTTCTGTAGTTTCATCATCAGATGAAGCAGAGTTGGTCGCTCCTTGGTGCTACAACATAAAAGAGAAAGAGATATAAGCAGGTATATTATACGAAAAACCCTGCTGTTTTGCTCACATTTAAGCTCCTCTTCACCTACACATACAGTCTCCAAAATTAGAGCAAACTCCTAACCTCTAAATCCAAGCTGTGTCGGAGTCTTTGGCACAAATTCAGGTACATTTTCAGTCTGTGTTGAACTCCATCAGGTTTGCTCCTGTATCCAATCATATTTGGGACAAGTATGGGAAGGTTCTCATACTTTCCTGGGATGAGGAAGGTATCCCCTTTGAGAACTTAAGAATATAATCCACATTTCTTGCAGTTGAGGTGGTTCTGTTAGCTTCATGGAGCATGACCTTCAACATGCATTGCAGCAGCCTGTAGCTGAGTCTGAAATGTCCAAGATGAAATTTAGGACTCTAAATCTAAGGCCACGACTCTCTGCTGGAAAATGTTAGAATTCTGCCTTTTGGTTGGGGGAAAGATTGCTAAAGGTGAGGGTATTCAAGAAACTTGGGATCTTATTCACAACTGATCAGAAGGTAGAAAATGGATTCGACTGCTGGACTGGTGAAAAGGTAAGGAAAGGTTGCGAATACAAGTGGCCAAAATGATTTTCCTTCATAGGGTGGCTGACCTAAGCCTCAGAGATAGGATGAGGAGCTTGGAATAGAACCTCTGGTCCTTTGTGTCAAAAAGAGAAAGCTCCAGGAACAAAAACCAAAGCAAATGAAGAAGTGGAAAAAAACTGTCCTTCCTCCAGTGGCCACTTGAGACTGGGTTTAAACCCCCCCCCCCCCCCCCCCCCCCCCCCCCCCCCCCCCACACACACACACACACACACCAGAATAGAGTCAATCCCCACAGATTTCTGGCAAAATGTCCAGAAATTATCATATTTACAGTCTGGTACAAAAAACTGTTTCCCATATCACATCATATTACACCCGTATGGGTGTATGTACATATGGGTGGATACACAGTAATTATTTCTGCATGTGCATATTTACCATTTCATGGTCCGGATCTCCTCCTCTGCTCTCTCCTATTCCAGCTGACAGATGACTGGCCTAAGAGTCAGAAAAGGATGACTGAGGAGCATCTTGATGTCATCATTTTGATATCGTTAATAAACCTACTTATCGTTACTTATTGTTGCTTCACATACCATAGGCTCTTCATCTTCATCAGATGAGTAGGAATCTGTGTTGCCATCACTACAGATGGTGTTTTCTTTCATAATAACCTATTGAGGATTTTAACAAGAAAACAGAACGAAGATGCTAACTGCCCCAAATTTCAATTCAATAAAGCACTTTGGTGGAATCTGATGAGATAGGAGTTTTGGATTGTGGATGTGCAGCCAACAGATTTGCAGCAACTGTGTGATGTTATTACATTCTATAATGAATTAGGGTGGTTCACAAAGTGGCTGGTGATCATATATGAAGTTCTGCAACATCACCTATGTAAAGGTGCAATCTACACTATCTGCTATTTTTTGATCCCTCCCTAAAAGGACTAGAGAGGTCAGCTTGAATGTAACTGCAGTCAAATCTAGATCAGACATGTTAATAATAATGAGATGGTATTTTTCTGTTTTTCCTATGCGGACTATGTCCATTCAGTGTCTCTTTAGATTTTAAAAGGTAAACAGAATGAAAGGTTCTTCTCTTTCCAAACAATGCTTAAACTGAAGGAACTTTACCATTTTATGGTCTGAACTTCCTCCTCTGATATCTGACGGTCCAGCCTGGAAGACAGGAAATGATGAGCTACAAACGTCTCCATGTGACAATTTTAATACTGTATGGTAGCTAACACACCATATTCTCTTCATCTGTTGCTTCAGTATCAGATGAGTAGGAATGTTTAATCTCTACATCCTTGTGGGTGGTGTTAAAGTCTCTCTGGATTTAAAGAGAAATATAGAATGACGTGTTTTATGGGATTACTTTTAAAAATCAGATATTTATTTTATACAAACATTTAAACAATTTTAACAAACACATAAACACTAACGTCTTGTTCTGTAGTCTCGTCATTAGATGAAACAGCAGTAGCCTTTCGCTGCTATAGAGAAAGAGACAGAATATAGATGTGAGCCAGAAGAAAAAAAAACACAAGTATCCTGTCACTCAAGCACACTTTTGCCTTCATGTGCCCAGAGACGTGACAAAATAAATAACCAAAACCTCAGTCAAGCACTAAAATAACTACAGCCATGTAGTAACCTAGAATGAGACATTATGTTCATTTAGAATGTTTCTTAAACAAAAGGTGAACACAGTAGAGTTAGTGGTTATCACAGCTATAGCGATACCCACATGTCATTCAAAGCATCCATCCAATAATACATCGCTTAAAACTTGAATACAATCCAAACCTGTGAGTTGTAAAAACCTTTTACCCCAGTACACTTGTTGTAAATGGGAAATTAACAATGGAGAGCATGGAGTTCCATGGAGATTATCCAAGTGTCAATTTGCAAGGCTAAAAATCAAAACCAAGCAAAGAAGTGCCAAAAACTGCAGTTCCTCAAGTGGTCACTTGAAACTGGCTTCAAAAGTGAGTGAAACCCACAGAGTGTCATGTTAAACTGTCCAACTTTAGAAGTAGACATGTTTAGGGCTGTTTGATATAAGGATATATATCGGATGACGATATAAAAACGTCTATCGTTTCATTTTACTCTATCGTTTGTTTCGTGGTGTTGCAAAATAAACTGTTTACGGCAATATTTTTTCACCGTTCTGATGGTCACTGTAGTGGCTATATTCATTTCTTAAAGTTCTCTCTTTCTCTAATATTTAATATAACCACACTACAGACGGACAAGCGACTGTTTTTATGCGTTGTCGTTAGCAACAGCGACGGTAAAACCATCACGTGTCCGCTTGTTTATTTTCCACATAAACCTTTCAGAATAAAGCTCAAGATCCTGTTGAGACTTTTCAAAATAAACTGAATCACGTGAAAGGGTATGCAGAGTGTTTTACATATGAGGAACAAAAAAGAGCCGCCAGGTGCTAAAAAATAAACCTTAGACTCAAACGTTAGAACAGGCTTTTCCCCGCAGCACACCGTGTAATAAATACTCACAAAGAAAACGGCGGCCGTTACAACTTATGTCTAAAAATATATAGTTTCATGCATCGGTTAAAACACTGGACTCCAGGTACACGACGCCCAGCTAGAAACACTTCACGCAAGTCGAGCTGCCCGAGATTCACAGAATTTACAAAAAATTTAAAATTTTCATGATTTATATCGTTATCGGATGGTAGAGGTCTTTTATCGGGATATGAGATTTTGGTCATATCGCACAGCCCTAGACATGTTCACATCCTGGTACAAAAAACTGTTTTATTAGTGATATCTTCTTTTTACTCTAGCAGGTATTTGGGTGTACTACAGCCATAACGTGTATGAATACTGGTTGCTGATAACTTCATTCAATTCTCCCGTCCAAATGTGGTCTTGCGCTGAAAGGCCAACATGGCTGTGGCCAAAATACCAATGATAAGGCTTCATGGTTCTCCACATACCCACAGATGATATGACCATGGTTAAGTCCATCCTTCATATACAATCTATATGTATAACTCAATCGCCATTTGAGGTACTGCAGCTTTCTGGAAAGGCTTCTTTTTTCCCATGCAATGAGTGCATATATAAAAAGTTGAACATTTAAATTTGGCTGGAAATGTTAGTTCTACTCCTAGCAGTATTAACCTGAAATTTCCAGGCAGACAAAGTGGACTGGACAAAGATACCAGCCTGAATAAGCCTGGAGTCAAATTTAGATCAGATATGTTTTTATTTCATAGTTTCCCCAATAGAGTCTTTGCACATTTTAACCAGACCTCATATTCTCTCCATTAAAGGTTATAATCTCTCTGAACAAGTAAACAAAATTAGAGGGCTCTTTTGTTTTCAAACTTTAAAAATGAAGATGTTTTACCGTTTTAAGGCCTACACCTTGTCCTCTATTATTTGATGGTCCGGCAGACGCACGTCCAGCCTAGATGACAGGAAGGGATGACCTATAAATGTCTTCATATGATCATATTAATATTGTGAAAAAAAACAAAGCAGAAAATGCTTAATTTATTCTGAGCTCACACACCACAGGATCATCATCTGTAGCTTCAGTATCAGATGAGCAGGAATATATAATCTGTGCATCACTGCGGACAGCGGTAGAGTCTCTCTCGCTTTTTAACTGAAAAATAGAATGATATTGTCTTTCTATTTTTCCTCCCAAAGTTCATCAGTCCTTGCATTAATGAATTTTTACCTTTTTAGTGTGTGAATCTCCTCTGTCTTTTGGCTCACTAGGGCCATGACCAACCTAAGAAACAGAAAAAGATGCATCAAGACATATGGTAAACATTAATGTCTGGCTGCACCTCAGATATCAACTTGTCATTGATTTCAGCAGCGTGATTAACATTTCTTTAATTAAAAGAAGCCATCATGTGAACAGCCAGACCTTTGGGGGCATCAAACATTAAAAAATAATTTCATACAAATAAAAATGAAATCCTGGGCAATACTGCATCTTTAGAGACTGGAAAAGTAACGTGCCCTCTTTGTTGTTGCATGAAATATGATGTCACCCATGTTATTTAATTTAATTTAATTCAATTCAATTTTATTTATATAGCGCCAAATCACCACAACAGTTGCCTCGAGGTGCTCTATAAGAAAAATAATACAAAGAAAACAGAGAAAACCCCAACAACAGGGTCTAAAAGACATGTTGATGGTTTGGAGGAATTATTTACTGAAGTTAGCTCAGAAAGATCAATTGTAGCTGTAGATCATGTTACATCTGTGAGATGATTGAGTAATTTTTTTTCTCTAATGGTTAAAATTTAATTCATGAAGAAGTTCATGAAGTCATTACTAGTTGACGTTAAAGGGACGGTTGGCTCAACAGCGCTCTGACTTTTTGTCAGCCTGGCTACAGCGCTGAAGAGAAGCCCAGGGTGGTTCTTATTTTCTTCAATCAGTGATGAATAATAAGGTGTTCTAGCTTTTCATAAAGCAGCAAACTATTTTTTCAGGTCTTCTACAATAAATCTTCCAGATTAGTGAGACGTCATTTCCTCCAGCTTATGAGTTATCTGCTTTAAAGTCCACGTTTGAGAGTTATACCAGGAAGGCAAGTACTTTCTTTTTCAGTGGAGCTACAGTATCTAAAGTTGTACGCAGTTAAGAAGTACAACTATTAACAAGATAATCGACCTTTGTGGGAGGAGCATTCAGGTACCTGCTCTGCACTGTGTTGGCACAAGGCGTTGAAGAAGATAACAGTGGGTGAATTATATCCTTATACTTAGTTGCAGCACTTGTAGAAAGAAATCGACTGTGATGAAATCTATTCCCCACTACTGTCTGAGAATTCAGACAGTAACTCTGAGTAAGGCCCAGGTGGACAATCGATAACAGCAAATAAAAGTGTTTTTTGAGTTTTTAAGCCAGGGAGGACAAGGCGAAGCATCAGGCTTTCAAATGAATTCAAACTCCGCCTGGGTCCCTGGTTGATTAACAAGCTGGAGTGGAAGAGTTGAGCTTCGAGGATTATTGAGGCACAGGATATCCTGTTCACCTCGTTATTTCTCTGTGTGCATGTGTTTCACAATAACTACTGAAACAATATAGTGCAAGTCCATCCATCCATCTTCTTAGGCTGCAGCGGGGGCAGCAGCCTAAACAGAGAAGCCAAGACCTCCCTCTCTCCAGCCACCTCCTCAAGCTTATCTGGGGGAACACCAAGGCGTTCCCAGGCCAGCAAGAGATATAATCTCTCCAGCGTGTCCTGGGTCTGCCCCGGGGCCTCCTCCCGGTGGGGCATGCCCGGAACACCTCATTCAGGAGGCGCTCAGGAGGCATCCTTGTCAGATGCCCGAACCACCTCAGCTGGCTCCTTTCAATGTGGAGGAGCAGCGGCTCTACTCTGAGCCCCTCCCTGGCTGAACTTCTCACCCTATCTCTAAGGGAGAGGCCAGCCACCCATCGGAGGAAGCTCATTTCCGCTGCTTGTATCCGTGATCTCGTTCTTTCGGCCACAGCTCGTGGCCATAGGTGAGGGTAGGGACGTAGATCGACCGGTAAATTGAGAGCTTCGCTTTTACACTCAGCTCCTTCTTCACCACGACGGACCGGTGCAGCGTCCGCATCACTGCGGCCGCAGCACCAATCCGTCTGTCGATCTCCGGCTCCCTTCTCCCATCACTCGGGAACAAGACCCCACGACCCCTTGTGCAAGTCTTTGTGGTTAATTACAGGGGGTGAACTGACAAAAATAAATAACTCAAATTTTGTAGCTAATCTAATTAAAATTCCTTTTTAATCTAAAAGAAATGAACTGAAATGACTTTCAGAATAGTTTATGCCTTTTTAGGGTATAATTATATATTCACACTCTTTAAAAACACATTTGCAAACAACATTCAGAGATATTCCGGCTCTTAGAAAATGTAAATATAAAAAATCCCTCGTGAAATGCTTCCCAACATGTAAGTGTGACAAATCAGAAAGAAGGCTTCCTGATTTGTCACACTTATATGTTTCACATATCAAGGTAATTTTAATATTTCTGACAACCATCAGAAAGGATTACAAAGCCATTTATTAGGCTTTGCGACATCAGTGAACCACAGTGAGAGACATCATCCACAAATGGAGAAACTTTGAACAGTGGTAAACCTTCTCACTGTTCTCTTGTCCTACCAAAATTACTCAAAAAGACTAAAAAGAAACACACACACACACAAAAGAACAACTTCTAAAGAACTGCAGGCCTCACTTGTCTCACTTAATGCTAGCATTCATGATTCAACAATAAGAAAGAGACGGGGCAAAAAAGGCATCCATGGGAGAGTTCCAAAGAGAAAACCATTCCTGACCAAAAAAGATTCTGTGGACTAATGAGACAGAAGATGAACTTTTTGAAAAGTTTGATTTCCTTTACATCTGGCGTAAAACTAACACAGAATTTCATACCAACAGTCAAACGTGATGGTGATAATGTGATGGTCTGGGGCTACATGGGCAAAAAAAAAGAAAGAAAAAACAACCTAGTCTAAGTCTGGACTTAATTCCAACTGAGATGCTTTGGCATGGCCTTTGATGCTCCAAAACCCTCCAGTGTTGCTGAATGAAAACAATTCTGCAAAGAGTGGGCCAAAATTCCTCCACAGTGAAAGACTCATTTCCAGTTATTGCAAATGCTTGGATGCAGTTCTCGCTGCCAAGGGTGGCACAATCATATACCTCCCTTGGTTTAGGGGGCAATTATTTTTCCACACAGGGCCGTGTTTTCCCTCAATAAATGAAATCATCATTTAAAAACTGCACTTTGTTTTTACTCAATTTATCTTTGCCTAATATTCTAATTTGTTTGATGTTCTTAAACGTGTGACAAGTATGCGAATAATAGTAATAATGACTAAAAAAGACATTTTTTTCAGTGTATCTAGCAAATAGTTAAACAAAGCTTCTTTCGGTAGAAATCATTTAATGACAGAAGGTTTTGCGGTTTTTTTGGATACAATGTTACCACATTGAAACATCAGAGTAGGTGAATAGCGCCGATCATTTGTTACAGTGTAATGCAGGAAGACTCCCGGCTACCGTAATCGGATCTTACTTTGACACGTACCTCCCACTTATACACAGCTGGCACCACTGGCCGCTAAATAATAACTTCCATATTTTTTTCTTTCCAGTTGACACCAGTTATCCGAAAGCTGTGAAGCAGCGTTATTTTCATCAGGGTTCAGAGCTAAGAAGCTCATCTGGATGCTGCAGGCGTCTAGTTTTGTACACACGGCTGCTTGATTTGCTGTTTGCAGAGTAATTAAGGGTTACCTCGCTGATCTTTGTCTTTGCAGACGTCTTTGTAGGGCGCCCACTTCTCGGCAGAGTAGCCACAGTACTGAATCGCTTCCATTTATACACAATTTTCCTAACTGTGGAGCGATGAATATCCAAAGTGCGTGCGATTATTTTATAACCTTTTCCAGCTTTGTGCAGATCAACAATTTGCGATCGTAAAGCTTCCGAAAGCTCGTTTTTGCGAGGCATGATTCACGTATTCATTACGGGTTTCAGCTACCAGGAAGCGCTTCCCCCTGCACCGGAAGTGTGAATGGATAGTTTTTTCTTGAAAAAAAAAAAAACAAAACTAAAAAAAGGCAAAAAATGTTTTGTTTTTTTTGGAGGGGAAGGCTTTATAATAACGTAATAATGTGTTAAAAACAACAAAGTAAAAACTGTAGCCACTATTATTACAGTCTCTTTGACCTTTCTTCTTGACTGGCAAAGATTAACCAAGACAGGCCAGTAATTTAATTATTGACCTGTAGTCTCTGCTCATGTCATTTAAAGGAATCAAGAAAAAAAAAAGTCAGGTTTTTCATGGAACCCCATACATTTTTTTCTATAATAAATGAGATGAAAAGTGAAAACAGCAGTGGGATATGACTTTGTTTTAATCCTTAATACTTTGCTTCTATCAGATAATGATCATTTTCAGGAGGGGGAGGCTGGGTTCATGAAAAGCATATGTAAACAGGGAGAAACCACAGTGTGTTATACACAGGATACAAACGTGCTACACAGTGAAAAAACAGCCTGTGGAATGACTCAACTGGTCATACATGTGACATTCATCTTAGTCACAAGACAAACACAATATGTCAGACAAGGTAAAAAAGCTATCTAAACCTGCCTGGCCCTGTGTGACACAGTAATTACCCCCCAAAGCTAATAACTGGTTTTGCCAACTTTAAAGACCTGCAATAAAGTGTTTGTGATAACTGGCAATGAGTCTGTCACTTTGTTGTGGAGGAATTCTGGCCCACTTTTCTTTGCAGAATTATTTAAATTCAGCTACAGATTTGCCCGAACAGCTTTGGTACACCTTGATTCTCAAACTCTCTCAGTGAATGGCTCTGTTGAGATCAATCTACAACTTTTTTACATGGGTTGTACTCTGATATTCTGAACTCTCCAAAATATGATTTCTTTAGGGGTTCCAGGGGGGTGACTCCTGTGATTGTAGAAAGAAGTCACATTCTACATTAGTCCATGGGGAAATAGCCCCAACTCCCCATGGACCAGTGCAGATCCATCTAATGACAACGATAATGATGGTGATTTTAAAGACTTATGGAATCCATAAAGCATGTGTGTGTCTGTCATTACAGCTAAATGAGAGAAACAAACAAAGATGTTCTGAAACTTAAGGCAATTTTTCAAAGATTCAAGTTTTTAATCAAAGCTGATATTAACAATTTGATGTTGAATAAAACAAACATGAAATTGAAGGACCTTCACTGGTAGTTTCTGCTACATACCAAACATATGTACAGGTGCACTCAGACCTCTCTGAGCACCCAAGCTCAGAGAGGTCTGACATGA
This sequence comes from Maylandia zebra, assembly GCF_041146795.1. Classification (NCBI taxonomy): domain Eukaryota; kingdom Metazoa; phylum Chordata; class Actinopteri; order Cichliformes; family Cichlidae; genus Maylandia; species Maylandia zebra. The sequence continues at coordinate 32,347,998 of NC_135170.1, read as the reverse complement.
ATCATAAATGACAGACTTTAATGTGTCTCAAACACAGGCATTCTCATGACATATAACTGACCCACGTGGTTAATCATGAAACATTTGGAAACAATGTCCTGGCATGTTATTGCACACAGTTCATTTGAGTTCCTCACTTTTACAAGGAATTTGGCGATGTTTGTGTTGATCTGTGTGTCCTGGATAGTTGGCTGTCTGGTTAGTCGCTGCAGCTGCTTGCAGAAAAAGACCAGTTCTCTGCACGAGCAGTCGGGCCTTCCTTCACAGCTGCAGGGTTTCGGTACAACGACCAAGGACTCCACCACGGCAAAGCAACTGCTCGTTTCTATTACTGAATTGTTTCTTTTTAATGTGCCACTACACTCCAAACTAGTAACCAGCATGTTCTTATAAACACAACGCTTATATTCAGTTACACTGTCACGATGTGGCTGGCACCACGAAAGTGTTTCATTCTTCTGCAACGCTGCAATTTCTCTTGGTGTCAAAACTCTCTGAGAGCCACTTCCCAGAGTCACTAACTCTTCTCCAATGTAATTTAATGACTTTGTAAAACGATCACAACTTGCCATGGAACAGAAGAAGTCTTTGATTTCTGTGCTGGCGTCCTGAAGGGTAGCACTTCCTTGTCTTATTATTTTCTCATATGAAAAGAAATTCTTGAAAATCTGTAATGAAATTGACTGCGTACCAGAGTACATCTGCAACAGTCTGCTGTTCATGTCTTGAAAAACAAAGACTGAATTGGCCCACAAAAGCCCCCAGTTCCGGACACCTTCTGTAAGATGCGTCAACAAATGGCAGTCGTACGAACAATGCTCGAGTCCATAGAGAGACGGTATCTGTGCTACAAACTGAACCAGACACAACTCTGCACAGTTGAGCTCATCCTGAGTGGCAAAGTGGGAGAGGAGGACGTGAAGGGCACAAGGAAGAAGCATCCAGTGCTTGTAGTACACTGCTGGCAAAACATTCCTCAGTATTACAGGAGAATAGAGGAGAGCAAATGCTCTCCACTCACAAGCTGTCCAATGCATCCTCTCACTGAGGCTCCTGGGACTTGGGCTGATTTCATTTGGTGGCTGGATCTCACACAAGGCTCTGTCCAGGTCGTTTAAATGCTCATCTGTCAAATGGAAGTCCTTGCTGGCATAAAGCGGGTCGAACCACAGATTGACGAACTGACGGACAACGCCCAGACAAAAACAGTGCATGTAATCTGGAACAAAGCCTTTGATGATGTCAAATGACGGCAAAAGAAACAGGAGACTTGGACCTTTAACCCCCATTTGACTCTGGTCATAACTATTTCCCATCACTAACTCAGCAAGTTGCACCGTTTCAGGCATGTGTCTCAGATCACAGCCGTCCATCTGTATCGGGTAAACTCTGGTAAAACCCCTGCCCTTTATAACCATCTCACCTTTGTGGTAGCAAAAACCACAACCAAATTCTTTGTTAAACGGCTCAAAGTTCTGCACCATTGCTCTTGCTATCGCATCACATGTGCATATTTTAACTGTTACCGTGGTGTGATGCTCCGAGCCGATCTCATCTTTCCAACAGAACCCTGCAGCAGACAGTTTCTGAAGCTCGTTAATGAACGGAGTCAAAAAACTCTGAACTTGTGGTTTTCCTTTGCCAAACCATAAAGTGTGCAACAGAACGTTTTTGCACCGTTCCACATACGGTAGTTCATTGATGGTACACAGGATGGGCCAGATGGAGTATTTTGAGGAGCTGAACACGGACGAGCCATCGCAGTTGAAGGTGAGTGTAATACTGCCGTCTTGTCTTTCACTCTTGTATTCGTTTCCAGTGTGGACATCAGAAAAGGAATCATCCCTCGTGAAATGCTTCCCAAGCTTTGAGTGGACGCGTGCAAGGAGGTTTCTTAGCTGAATTTCGAGCGGCATTACAAGGAAGTAGTAAGCCTTCAAGATCAGATATTTTCTGCTCAAGCTCTGCTGGCACACACTACACTCATTACCGGGATCCACACCAAGGTAGTTTGTACACCTGGGGCAATAAAAGTGAATCTCAGTCTTTCCATTGTAATCAGTCGAATGCTTTTTTAAAAAGCGAAGCGACTTTGGAACACATCCGGGTACCACCAAGTTTAGGAGGTGCAGGAGATCTCTGGATGCTGCTTTTGACAAGCCGTGCTTCACAATGAACGCCAGGAGGAGCAGGAGGAGGGCTCCCATTGTGACTGAGGAACCAGCATATATCTTCTTCTCTCCACAGAAAAACTGCTCCTAGTAACACAGGCCAGAAATATGCTTTAAAAGCTAAATGTAGTAGAAATGAACCAAAATGTCATCATTTCCATATGTAAAAAAATAACAAATGAAAAATACTAACAGTCGGATCTTCTTCTGTAGTTTCATCATCAGATGAAGCAGAGTTGGTTGTTCCTTGGTGCTACAACATAAAAGAGAAAGAGATATAAGCAGGTATATTAAGTTCCGGTGCACGAGAAAACCCTGCTGTCATGCTCACATTTAAGCTCCTCTTCACCTACACATACAGTCTCCAAAATAATTCAGTGTATCAAGCATTAATTAAATAATTGATTAAAAGTTTATCCAAAATCTATGCACTGTGCAGCCCCACACACAGGGTGATCTGCACTAACTCACTAACATGACATTAACATCATTTTAACGAGATTAACGCCAACAGCACTGCTAAAACTATATAATATTGTAACAGAGAAGTTACCAATGTTTGCTTAGGATGTATCCTAAATGGCTGAGGTTCAAGAGGTGAAGTCTAGTAGGAACTTAGTGGTTACAGCTGCCTGTGTTAGTATCCTTGAAGTACCCGTGCGCCTAATAATTCACAACTTCAAACTTAAATCAAATTTGGTCAAATTTGGTTTCCTGGATATGTTTACTCCTTCATCACAGACTGGTTTTTTGGGATGCTTTAAACGATAGTTGCAGATTTCGGACAGAATCTGCAGATTCTAGAGTACAAATAAAATGTTCACATTTCTCCAACGTTGTCTTCCCAACAGTTTCACTGGATGGCCAGGAAGCGTTTGCGATGTCTTCTCCGGAGCTGAAAATTGGCGTCTGTCTTGTGTCAGTGACGTAAAAGACGGATTTAATGCGACATGACCATTCAAACAGCAGTCGCTTTCTAAAACATCAGATATGTATCGGATTCAGTCCACATACGAAAGTGACCCAGATCGGATTTGAAAATATCAGATTTGTGCCGTTCACACTGTCATACCATGATCGGATATGGGTCGCGCTTTCGTCTGCAGTGTGAACGTAGCCTAAGTTGGGCGTCTTGATTGCGTTTGTGGTGTGGGTTCCTTCTTTAAATTCATTATTTGGATGGTTTGCTTTAGTTTTAACTAAGTAATTATTGCACTTCTTACTGCATGTGCATATTTACCATTTCATGGTCCGGATCTCCAGCTGACAGATGACTGGCCTGCAAGTCAGAAAAGGATGGCTGATGAACATCTTGATGTCATCATTTTGATATCCTTAAAATCATTTTCACTTATTGTTACTTCACATACAATAGGGTCTTCTTCATCTTCATCAGATGAGTAAGAATCTGTGTTTCCATCACTGCAGATGATGTTATCGCTCTAAAAATTTAACAGGAAAACAGAATGAGGACCTGCACTTGAAACCATGCTGTCTGCTATTTTTGGTTCCTCCCTAAAAGGACTGGAGAGGTCAATTTGAATGTAAATGTGGCCAAATTTAGATCAGGCATGTTAATAATATTGAGATGGTATTTTTCAGTTTTCTGTGTCGACTAATCGTCTCTGGATTTTAAAAGGTAAACAGAATGAGGGGTTCTTGTCTTTCCAAACAATGCTCAAACTGAAGATGCTTTACCATTTTATGGGCTGAACTTCCTCCTCTGATATCTGACGGTCCAGCCTAGGAGACAGGAAGTGATGAGCTACAAACATCTTCATGTGATAATTTATTGTATATCATTTATAAATATATATATATACAGTAGCTAACACACCATATTCTCTTCATCTGCTGCTTGAGTACGAGATGAGTCGGAATGTATGATCTTTCCATCCTTGTGGGTGGTGCTAAAGTCTCTCTGGATTTAAAGAGAAATATATAGAATGATAGGTTTTATTAGATTACTTTAAAAATCAGATATTTTAAACAATCATTTAAACAATTTTAACAAATACATAAGCACTAACGTCTTGTTCTGTAGTCTCATCTTTAGATGAAACAGCAGTAGCCTTTCGCTGCTATAGAGAAAGAGACAGAATATAGATGTGAGCCAGAAGAAAAAGACCCAAGCATCCTCACAGTCAAGCACACTTTTACACGACATATGCCGAGAGATACATGACTCCAAAATAAATAACTAAAACCTCAGTCAAGCACTAAAATTAATACCATTATATTATAAACTTTAAAGAAGTTCATTTAAATTTAAAGCTTACATGTAAGTCCTCATTATTTTAAATCAGAAGTCACTGTAAATTTTACATTTACTGTCTAGTATAAAGACAGCATAAACAGTATATTGTCAGTAGAGTTGGATGTCTCAAGACCGGTCTTGGTCTCGAGACCACTTTTACGTGGTCATGGTCTTGTCTTGGTCTCGGTCCCATTTTGGCCTTGCTGTCTCGGTCTTGCTGTCTCAGATCGGGAGATTTGGAGTCAACAGTATCCATGACACACAACGTAGCGTTTGATAATGTGTCATCTGCAAAAGCATCAGCTCTAAGAGCCGTGCTTAGAGAGTGCTTTGTAGTGAATCAGAAGAGTCGACTCCCCTTGAGTGAGACCCGCTCCTCAGCTCTCACACAGTGGCTCAGCTACGCTCTGTGAAGGTTCTCAGTCATCCAGGTCATTGTAGTCAAAGGAGCTTACAAAGAGAAGTCCAGTCTCGTCTCGACTTTCTCTTGGTCTTTACTCGGTCTGTCTTGGTCTCGATACCCTCTGGTCTTGGTATTGTCTCGGTCTTGTTTTAGGCGGTCTTGACTACAAGTCTAACTGTCAGTGTAGACGATGGAGATCAGCCTGGACAACTCATAAAACATCTGCTCACATCTGGTTGAATTAAGTGGTTGAATTCAGATTACAAAGAGCAGTAAACCACAGATCACCAGTACAGTTGTTGTGAATAGAAAACTAATAATGGAGAGCATGGGGTTCCATGGAGATGAACCAAGTGGCAATCTGCAGGGCTAAAAATTAAAACCAAACACAGAAGTGCCAAAAACTGCAGTTCCTCAAGTGGTCACTTGAAACTGGCTTCAAAAATGTGTTAAAACCCACAGAGTGTCATCTTAAAATGTCTAACTTTAGAAGTAAACATGTGGTCTGGCACTGAAAAAACAACATTTCTGTACCCAAAATACCAATAATGAGGCTACAAAGTTAGCCACATCACCATGGCGATATCGTGTGTGGGTAAGTCCATCCTTCATAAATAGTCTATATGTATTGCTCAGTTTTTAAGCCAACCATAAGTGGCCATTTAAGGTATTGCAGTTTTCTGGAAAGGCTTTATTTTTCTTATGCAGTGTGTGCATATATAAAAAGTTGAAATTTAAAATTTGGCTGGAGATTTTCGTTCCACTCCTAGTAGTATTAGTCTGAAAGGCAGACCAGTTGGACTGCACCAGTCTGAGTGAGACTGGAGCCAAATTTAGATCAGATATGTTTTTCTATTCTTAGTTTTCCCCAGACATGATGGAGAGCCTTCGCACATTTCGTCTTTCTATTTTTCCTTCTAAAGTTCATCAACTCTTGAATTAATAAAATTTACCTTTTTGTGATGCAAATCTTCTCCTCTGTCTTTTGGCTCACTAGAGCCATTACCAACCTAAGAGACAGGAAAAGATGCATCAAGTCATATGGTAAACATTAATCTGCGGCTACACCTCAGAGATTAAACTGTCATGGATTTCAGTAGAGTGATTAACATTTCTTTAAGTGAACCCATTACCAAAATAATTTTATACAAATAAAAATTAAATTCTGGATTTTTGGGGAGTGGAAAAGCAACATGCTCTTATTGGTGTGGACTGGAATAGGTAGGTGGGGCAAGTATTCACTGGTGGGATGTCACCCATGTTATATCCTGTTCATCTCATTACTTCTTTGAGTGCATTTCACAAGAGTTACTCAAACAACATTGTGCGAATCTTTGGGGTAAATTGCAGGAAATGAATTGCCAAAATTAAATAATTAAAAATTTGTAGCAAATTTCATTTCAAGAAATAAACTGAAACGACATTCAGATTAGTATATTATATATTCACAATCTCTAAAAAGACATTTTAGCGGTTAGAAAATGTAAATATGAAAATGACAAAAATGCTTTTATTAATGGAGAATGTTTAGTAATGCAAGGTGTGTGTGTGTGTGTGTGTGTGTGTGTGTTGGGGGGGGGGGGGGGGGGGGGGGTCACTTGATCTGTGTCTCATGTATGATCACATGCTCTCATACTGTGAGCTGGACCAGTATATGGTACCATGAAAAAGTTTTTCGTTTTCTGCTTCCTGATTTATTACACTTACATGTTTCATATCATCAAAGTAATTTTAATATTAGACAAATTTAACCTGCGTAAATAAAAAATCCAACTTTTTAAATACGTTTTAAAATTTATTAAGGGAATAATCTATCCAAACCTACCTGACCCTATGTGAAAAAGTAATTTCCTCCCTTGTTAAATGATGACTTAACTGTGATTAATCGACATTTTTTGGAAAGCCGAGTTCAATTTCAGTAGCCACACTCCTATTATTTAATTACAGAAATCACTTGAATAGAACCTGTCTGACATCCACCGACCTGGAAAGGATTACAAAGCCATTTCTTAGGTTTTGGGACATCAGCGAACCACAGTGAGAGATATTATCCACAAATGGTTTAAAACACCTTCTAAAGAAAAACAAGCCTAGTCTAGTCTGAAATCCAACTGATGCGCTTTGGCATGACCGCTGATGCTCCAATGTGGCCACTGGCCGCTAAATAATAACTTCCACATTTGTTTTCATCAGGGTTCAGAGCTAAGAAGCTCGTCTGGATGCTGCAGGCGTCTAGTTTTGTACACACGGCTGCTTGATTTGCTGTTTGCAGAGTAATTAAGGGTTACCTCGCTGATCTTTGTCTTTGCAGACGTCTTTCTAGGGCGCCCACTTCTCGGCAGAGTAGCCACAGTACTGAATCGCTTCCATTTAAGCACAATGTCCCTAACTGTGTTGCGATGAATATCCAAAGTGCGTGCGATTATTTTATAACCTTTTCCAGCTTTGTGCAGATCAACAATTTGCGATCGTAAAGCTTCCGAAAGCTCGTTTTTGCGAGGCATGATTCACGTATTCATTACGGGTTTCAGCTACCAGGAAGCGCTTCCCCCTGCACCGGAAGTGTGAATGGATATTTATTTTTATATATATATTTGAATATATTTTATTTTATGGGGCTTTATAATAACAAAATATAAAACCTGGAAATGTTGAAAAAAACCTCAGTAGTCGGATTATTATAGTTTTTTTTTTAATTAATTTACACTTCTACCAAAGAATGTGGTTCCTGCAGCACCTCCCAAAAAACTGGACCAGTTTATCTAAGCACGGGCTCTTTTTACTTACTGTTAATCTCTTTCCACAATAGTTCAAGAGTGTAAAATACCTGCTGACTGTTTCTTCGTTAAACTGTCCTTGCATATTTGACATTAATAAATAGCTCACACAAAAAGATCTTGTTCAGATCTTTCTGAGAAAAACTGAATTTCAGAAACAAGCGAATATTTCTGTTGTTTTCCTCCTTATCCACAAAGCGAAGTGTTGCATTACTCTCTGGAAATTCTTGACCTTGGCATGTATAGTTGCAAATTTTGTCATATAAATAACAAACTTTGAAAATCTTCCGTCTCGTGAGAGACTCATTAACTGTTCAACTTCAGCACCCACATAAAAATAATGACAATCGATCATGTCTGAAGCTGTGCGATTTAGTGTTGCAAAAAAAACCCACACAGTGCTCCCCAAAATACTTTTAAATTAAGATTTTATTCGGCAACGTTTGTGATTTTACACATGCAATTCTGCAGGATTGACAGCTTCACTGAAACTGAAGATTTCTGAGAATACATGTACTAATACCGTGTGCTTTGATATCTTTAATCTAATGTAGACCACAGACATTAACACTCAGTACACTCAGTATGTCACAAGAAACAAGCCGGTCTGTCTGAACCTATGCACACAGATCACATAATGCATTTTGCAGAACCCATCTGGATATCTGTGTCAGGGTAAATCAAACCAAATGTGTGTATGTTTAGGTGTGTGTGTGTGTGTGTGTGTGTGTGTGTGTGTGTGTGTGTGTGTGTGTGTGTGTGTGTGTGTGTGTGTAAGCTGCCTGAGCACATTAGGTGTGCAAAGGCAGATTCTGTGGGGGTTCTGCAGGCAGATTATTTTGGGCTTCAGCTTCGGGCTCAGCTGGAGCTTTTGCCTCTGTGGGAGAAATATGAAAAAAATTAATGAATTAAAACACAAGCCAAAGAATGTAACAACAATGCTGGATATGTCACAGTCAGTTTACCTTTATCTTCAGGTTTCTGTGTCTGTGGCTGAAACTGTAGTTCTCCATTAGGACCCGCAGGAGGCTGCCCATCCACTGCCTGCTGTTCTTTCTGTCGCTGAGACATTTCTAATACAGCCTGCCATTTAAAAAAAGAAAAAAAGAAACAATTAACTATTTTTTAAGTTTCAGATGATGTAAGAAAGTGACCGCCAGGGTAGGATTGTTACCTGCTGGTACTCTCTCCTCTGGGCCTCCAAGGCTTTGCCTCTCTCCCTCAGCAGCTCCTGCTCCTGAAGCAGAGTCTCAGCCCTCCTCTTCAGCTCTTCCTCCTTGTCCCTGAGTTCAGCCTCAAATCGCTGGAGCTCTTCCTCTGTATACACTGGCTTGTTTTCCAGAGTCTGCAGCGACAACAGCGGGATGCAGGTAACGCACACATCCATCCATTTAAAAAAGAAAACACGTCCCTCCCTCTTCCCGGGGAGGGACATCGAGATGTTTCCAAACCAGCTGGGGCCTATAACTTCTCCATCATGTTCTGTGTCTGCCGCAGAGCCTCCTACTGGTAGCACATGTCCAACACCAGCACCTCACTTATGAGCCTCACAGGAGGCATCCTGTTTAGATGCCTCAAGCACCTCAACAGGCTCCTTTAGCCACGAAGGAGTTGCCTCCCAAATGGCCAAGATTCCCACCCTATGCATAAGCTTACTTGTAATGCTTTTAACCTTTAGCTTATTTTTTAGTCACTACCTTGGAGCCATAGGTGAGGATAGGAATGTAGATCGACTGGAGATCCAACAGTTTTGCTTTCATGCTCAGCTTTCTCTTCACCATATCGGACTAATACAGCGTCTGCATCACAACAAATGCTGCACCAATCTGTATCTCAATCTCCTGCTCCGCACTGTGAAAACACTGGTGAAAAAGACTCTGAGAATTCCAATTCATCCAAAAACTCTGCCCTAACCTGCAGTGGACACTCCACCCTCTTATAGTTATCTGATCCCCAATCGATGAAATTAGTTAAAGCATTATGCATGCATTATCTCATTATTGAAAAGAACACCACTGTCACACCCAGTCTGATTTTCCAAATGTCCATTGGTAAACAGGAATTAAAAAATAAAAAGTACATCAAAGAGTTTTCATTGGGTCAACTTGTGAGAGACTCATTAACTGTTCAACTTCAGCACCCACGCTTTCCAGGCTCATCCTGGGAACTTGAACCACACACCCAGTGCAAAGCATCCACCCACTTCCCCAACCTTCAGGCCACCTCTGAGCTCCTTACCTCCCACTCTTTGGGATTACTGAACTCTTTCTTCTCTGTGGACTTGAGGAATTCCTCCAGGCTGACGAGCCGGTCTTTGTTTGCATCCACCTTTTAACACAGGAAGGTTGGCTGCGTCAGTTAAAGAAAAACCCAGTAAAGGTGGGAAATGGTGAGATAAATAATTAACAATTTACATTTTTCATGACATGCTCCCTCATCCTCAGCCTTTCTTCCTCCATCTCCATCATATCATCTTCCTCATTCTTTGGGTCGTAGACCTTCTCCAGCTGGAGGAGGGAAATAAACAGATGTTAGCCGCTACTCTGATGCTGTGCATATGTCTGCTGTCAGCTTGTAAAAAAGCCTGCAGGAGCTTAGGAACACAGAGAAGAGCTGCATTTTGAAGGAAATAGAAATCAAACCAGGATTTTAAGCAGTCTCAGGATAAAACTAAATCTAAATCAAAGTTTAATTGAAGCAGTCATGATGTGGATGTAAGCAGGATTGTACACCTCCTTTGTAAAGAGAGCCTCCAGTTCCTGCTCATCCAAAACACCGTCTTCATTTGTATCTAAATGAAACAGAGAATAAATGAGAACCCTTCTTTCTTTGTTTTTAAAAAAAAACATATAACCCATTAACATGAAAAAAAGAGAATGGCTTAAAGCGAGTTGCTGTCACCCACCATGCAGTTTAAAAAAGGTCTTGGGATTGAACTCCTGAGGATCCAGTCCATCTGTCTCCTCCCAAACTTCCCGCAGCTGATCAACGCTACCCTGAGTGGGAAAAATATTTTTTAAAAACAGACTGAAAACCTGAGTCATTTCTAATGGTTTCTGATAAAAACGAACACGGATGTATCAGTCGCCCACCGGAGCGTTAACTTTAGGATGCTGGCGGTGTTTCTCCTTCAGCTCCTGCATTCTCTTCTCCTCCTTTTCTCTCTTCTCCTGATCAAGGCTCTTCAGGTACTCCCGCCTCTCATGCTCCTTCAGCATCTCGTAGCGCTTGAACTCCTCGTGTCTCTCTGCGTCGTAGTTCTCCAGGTCCTTAGTGGCCTAGATGAAAAGCCAGAGAGATAAAAGATATTATTGCTGCTACTATTGCTGTTAATAATATTTTTTTAAAAAATAAGTGAGGTATAGCACAAAATAGACAGTCTGATCAGTGTTGTTATGATTCTCGAGATCTGTCACACTCTGTGAAACAAATGGACAAAAAATTTCTTTAAAAACTCCTAAAATTCTTCTTCATTTATCGCTGCAGCAACTTACCGTTGAGATTAGAAGCTCGAGATCTTTGGCCTCAAAGGTGTTTTGATTGTGCGGATCCAGATGTTCAAACTGCTTCAGAAGGGAGGCATGGTCCATCTGAAGACCTGTATGGATCATATGTGAATAACCAATCACATACTGGACTACCATTTGGTTCTATATATATTACTGAATAAATACACAGATTTGTACAGAGATTTTTTTTTGTAAATAACAGACTGATAAAAATGGACTGACATACAAAATTTCCATAATCAGTTAAGATAAGAAAAGTCAATGGTTCACAAATTTCTGTGAAGGTGTTAAAAATCTTTTTCATTTTTTAAAAAAGATTATTAAATCTAATAAGAACTTTAGTATACAGTTAACTGCAAACTTTTCAGTGATGTGGATCAAAGGAATCCCACTCACTCTGTGTGTTGGTGCTGTCCAGTTTGGCCTTTAGCAGCATCCTGAGACGAGAAACCTCCTGACGCTTCAGCTCATCCAAGCGAGTTCTGACATGATGACTGACCAGGTCCAGCTCTTTACTGAGACGCCCGTTCTGATGGCAAACATGAGAAATCCAGGTGAGTTTAAACAGTTTGGACACAATGCCAGCTGCTAGAATGTAAACAGTACACAGGGAAGCCTACCGACTGAGAAGGAAGAACGTGAAACAGAGGCAGAGGTGGAAACCAACCTTAATGTCCTCTGTGTTTGCTGTCTGCAGTTTCTCTCTGAAGTGCGGGTCTGTCTCTAAAACCTCAATCACCTCTCTGAGGTACCGGTCGTAGTACAGGCCAGTGTCCTATTTTGTAAGGAAATGTTAACCACAACAAGTCTCTGGTCATAAAAACAGGTCACGAGGTAGAAGAAAAAACAAATGACAGAATAATGAGCCATTACCATGTTCTCTTCCTGCACTTCCTCTTTAGGGACCTGCTGGGCTGCATTGCGATCTATAGGCACTGACCAGACCTCGACAGAGATGGACAGCAGCAGGAGCCAGCCAGATATCCACTTCATCCTCCTTTAATATGAATATCAATAACAAAAATATCTTCCAGTGTCAGTTCTCCTACATACCTACATTTATATGTAACTTGGTACATTAAAAAAATCTGTATTTAACTCACAGAGAACCTCCTTCCCCTAAAATCTCACAACACACAACTCAATTATGACATTTTCAAACAAAAGACCCTGTAAGGATACTCATGTGCAAATAGGTCATATTTCCTATTGTTTTGATTACATTACATTTACTTCATAATACTTGGTGTATACATTATGTAGATTTCCAGGAGTGGTGTGTCTTCTGGTATCTGTAGTTGTAGTTTAGGAAGTGTGAGAATCTGAATGATCTTCACCAATAACAAACCTCAGGTAGTGCTCTGGACATAGTTTATCATCTTTTTTCTATTTTTTTCCCCCAATACTATATAATTTAACTCCTATACAACCTTAATCTCAGTCAACAAATTATACGCAGTGGTTACAGCAGGAAAGTGAGCTAGTCACTTTTAGGTTTTAATGTGATTAGTTGATGACCGATGAATGCCGAATTCACCAGACGACTGCAAGGATCTATACAAAGTCTAAAACTGTAGTTCTTCGTAGATTTCGATGTATCCTTGGATATATAAAAAACAGTAATATGACATTTTGATAAGAATTAACGCAATAGATGTAATCCAAGAGGGAAGAAGTGTTACAAATAGGAGCTATACCGGCATTCTGAGATGAGATTTCATGTGCCATTTGTAATGATACCATCTATATTATTATTTATTAATAAGGCATTTGTTAATTAATGGTATTGTTTAGCTATTGCTAGGAAGCTAACTAGCTTAAGTAAGAACACTACGGATGCGGAAAATGGATACGGAGTGATGACGATTTAGCCCCCCAAAAATAATCTATTCGTTAACAGCGAACCCCTGTCACTGTAAACCCAACACAAACCTAAATTAATGATTCGCTTATGGCTTATTTCAGGCCTCTTTCGTTATTAATTGATTTTACAGATGATGTTAGAGCTCCGTGTTTTCACATCGCCGAACATGTAAGCAAGAAACGCATAGCACATTTCTTTCTACGACACAGTTTTCTCTTAATTTCTCGTACACTCTTGGTCGGCGTTAAACTGACACATAAAACTTGTCATAACACTGAAAAACATCCTTACATAGGCAGTATCTTACCGCAAGTTTGTTTTGGATATCTGACCCAATGCTTCAAGCACGAGCTGTATTTGCGTCGGATAAAACTGACGTCATGGGAATGCGGATCTCCTCCTGTGTGCTCCCTTCAGGTAACGTCGGAAATATCATACACATCCTTTTTTTTTTACGGGTAAGGAGCTTTGGAATTGTGATCACAATTTTGTATTATAGTGAACATAATGCAAGCTCACCGTGATAAATGTGCCACATAATTAATGAGACAAAATCCCCCTTTAGTGAGATAACATCAAATATAAGAGATTGCTTTTGGAGGCGCGTGGCTTTGCACATGAAGGCATCAACGGATATTAGGTAAAAAAAAATAGACACAAAATATGTACAAACATTTTTAATAGCTTTAAAAATAGATTTTCTGTGTATTGAACTCAGGACAAAAACACAAAGTTATGGTAAATTGAAATAAATTAACATAAAATGAATCAACAATTGCGCATGAATAATAAATAAAAGGTATAAATATGATTCTTTAAAAAAATCTAGGCCTAATATAAAATTGATAGAAGTATTAAATATGGCACGTGGAAAAAACGCCTTTCCACAAATAAATTAACAAAAATAAATTAACAACCACACACAAAAATAGCTAAATTATATGAGGAAAAAATGTCAGAGCATTCTGAGGTCATATTGAATTTATATCAGTTTGACTGATGAGCTTAAAGGGTTTTGATTGGTTGACACTTTCAATGCAATACTTCATTCAGTGTTCACAAGTCAATCTCTCTCATGTCAGTTGGTGTTCCAGGCCTTTCGTTCTCCACCTCCTCGTCTTTTTCTGTGGGGCCCTGCTGAAGCCCACTTCTCAGACGCTGGTGGAGGGCATATTCAATCATCTCACTGTAGCACTGCAGGACAGCCTGGAAAGCAAGAAAGAGAAAAATGAAGTCTTTTGTGTAAGATATGTGTATTTCACTGCATTTGACAAAGCTTTGAAACAAGGAGGCCCTTCAAAACAAAAGAAAATGCTTCTTGTTGATTCTGTCCCTTTGCAAAATTAAAATTCCAACTGAAAACCTCATTTAAATCAAATCTAATCTAATAATTGAGTCTACTTGCAAACAAAACAGGCATTCTCACCAGGTCGGTCTGGCACAGTTCAGCCAATGCTTCACTCATAAGGGCCAGCTGAGTGAGGCCCTTGTTGCCCAGACCTCGTAGGGCACAGTTCAGTGATGCTGCAGCAACAAGCGATGGCGGGGCTCCCAGAAACCGGGAGTCGCAGACACACATGGCGGCCAGCGTGTCGCTGTGCCGCCGCAGGGTGGAAAGCTGCTCCTCTGCAGATTCACCACTGTCTCCTCTCTCCTCTACACAGGCGAGAAAATGTGGGAGAAAATCCTGCGGAGTCACTGCTGCTGTGTCCCATCGGAGGGTGGCGAGGATAACACGCTCCATTTCCTAATGGAAGGGAGCATGAAAACAGGAAAATTTTAGCTGAAGCCCAACTTTATGGGCTACATTTGAAAGACTTTGGCATCCAGTGGAGACAAATCACTGTTAGGTATTAGAGGGCCACAGCTGGGAAAGACTCCCAAATGGGATTAGGTTATTCGGAGTATGAGATAAACTCACCAACAGGTTCGATGGCAGGAAGCTGTATTCAGCTGCCGCACACAGGGTGTCAGCGGTCACGCTGTCACACTCTGTGAGCTTCGAGGCTATAAGCATGCAGCCAGCAGCTAGGCAGTACAATGAGACCGGTACAGACAGAGACGCAGACAGGAACCTGTCCATCAGAGAGACAGACAGGGGGAAGACTGTCTCATCACAACCACACTCACAGCACACCTGGAGAGGAGGGAAAAAGGATGAAAGATGTCAGGATCACAGCTGTCCCGATGACATAACTCACCCAGCACTTTGAGGCAAATCGAAAAACTGGAGCATGAGAGAACTGAATACCTCCAGGGCCCATTTGGCAAGCTCCTCCCTGCGCTCCGGATCCCTGTGGATGAGGGTGATGTAGAGCATGGAGGGCATGTATCTCTCCTCCACGTGAAGCAGCCTCTGGATCACTCGATGCCCCGACACTGTTGGGTCCCAGGCGGCTCGCAGCTGAGGCGAGCCACTGTTGTGGCCCTGGGCTTGTGCCTCCCTCTGGCTCTGATCTTGAGTCTGGTCATCCTCCACTTCCTCACACCACAGAGACACAGACATGTCTCTGTCCATCTGCACAGCCTGCTGGCTAAAATATGAACTTGTTTATGTCCAGGAGGGAATTAAAAGAAAAACCAACGTCCTTCTGCCACACAAGGAAGCTGAATAGTTTGCAGGTAAATGGAAGTTGGTAAATCACTGTAGAGCCTTCTTGGTTTTTGCTGAAATCAGTCTTCCTGAGGTGGCCCTGCTGAATATCCCCCCTCACCAGAAGCTCAAAGTTTTATACCCAGCAGTCGGGAAGAGAGGGGGAGTGGTCCAGAGGGGTGGGAAATGCCATAGGAAGGGGCAGAGACCCTCATGAGCGACATAAAATAATAAGTTAACAAACAATGCGATCTGTGCAACAATTGCCTCAACAGGTGGGGAGAGGGAGAAAGAAGGAGAGCAAGGGGAGAGAGGGAGGCAGGGGAGGGGAAAAGAGGAACAGACAAGAGAGGGTGTGGCCCGCAGGGACAGAGCAACAGCTTGTCACCGACAGTGAAAAAAGAGAAGGACGAAAAGAAAAGGCAACGAGGGGTGAGAGAGAGACAGAGAGAGACAGAGAGAGACAGAGAGAGAGAGAGAGCGAAGCACCTCCAGACTGTGACAATGGGCATGGATGACAAAAGGATGAGGGTGTTTGTTTACAACATGAGCACGGGAGGAGAGATGTTAAACGCTGATGTTCAGTCTTGTCCTGCTGTCAGAGAAAGATCCTGAAGTTCTGATATTTTTTTAGTTTCCCAAACAGTCCCATTATTTCTGTCTGTGCAGTTTCAGGGATTTTTGTGTCGTATAATGATTTGAGTCGGTGGTTTGCAGGTTTGCAATCCTAAAATGTTGCTTATGTCCCAGGATGCATTTGGAGAACTGTGATTAAGTGATTAAAAATTAAAGATAGATAAAATGAGAGTAAAATCTCACATTTCATTCAAGCGAGAATACCCTAAAGGTTCTTTGTTTTTACAAATGTTTTTTAACAAAGATATTTGGTAATTCTAGATAGATTCTATATTCTTTTGTAAGGAAACAATATAACAGCTGCGTGCAAACATACTAAACAAAAAAATGAATCAATTTTTGAAACAATTACAAATTAATCAATAAAGAAAAATAATATTTGACAGTGGGGTTGCAAACAGATTTCTTTTTTGGAAGCTTTTGCACTCTTTAGATGGAAACATTAAAATACCTTGAATACTGCACACATCTTGCGTTTCTCACCATTTATCAGGGGAGAGGAAGGGATTTCAAAAGTAGTTATAAATGTGTTCGTCAAACTTTTGGCTCTGAGCTTCTCTGTCGTCACAGATTGTCATTGTCAAAGCAACCTGCGTCCCCTTCGGTCTCCCCTCCCTGTGGCAATCTGCTGCTCTTGTATAAAGAGCGGCGAGGCCAGCGGGGAGGGCCGGGCGAGGTATGTGCAACAGACAGTGGAGCCGGGCAGGTCAACGAGCCGTATTGTCTCCCTTTACAAATCAGTGTCAGACAACAGCTCCTGGCCTTCTGCCTGCTGCTGGCTCTTCGCACACACACACTTCACACATTCATGGGGTAGACACACTTTTCACGCACTCCCCGGGGAGCCCACTGATGGTCACAATGGGGTCGCACTCCCCAGTGGAGAATACAGATTGTATTTGACACACTCATTACAGGTGGCTCTTCACACATTTAAGGCGTCAATGGCAGCTAAGGTTTCAAATGGGAGTTAAATGGACAGAGATACGAACACCATGCTGTGGATCACCACGACTTGATTTCAGCTGAGCATCAATAATTCATACCTGCTGTGACAAAGAAGTGATTCAGTTTCATATGTAACCCAAAACAGTATTTTTATGAAGGGAAAAAAAAGAACACTTCATTTATCTCCAAAGTTGGGCAGGTTCTGTATTACAGCAACCAAAGGACTATAAATAAAAAACTCAGTAAGACAGAATATGACAAAACAATAGTCCTAAAATGGTAAACTGAACAAACATAAGAAAGATTTAAAAGATGGAAATACACAATGGGAGAACATGCACCTGAAATCTGTACTTATACTATGAGCAATGTTCCGATAAAGCACTTGATTAAATTTCGCTATTGTCAACGTAAGCACGAGCTACTTTGATGAAAGTCATGAAAATAAAAAATAATCACAACCACTTAACATAATCTCATAAAATATTCCAAAACCTGAAACCCATATCATAACAAGCTAAAGCTAAAATCCCCAAGAATGCAGACCTGATTAAACAGTCCCACTTTCTGTGAAAATGCATAACATTTTCCTTCTTCATATGATGGTTGTTACTGAAGCTAAACTAAAAAAAATTAACACTGGATGTTTAAAAACATTTTAATTAACTAAAATAAAAATAGAAACTACACTCTGACGTGGATGTATTCATTGAGACTTTGGATGATTACAAGAAGGCTTTCAAAAGTTCTGTGTTTTTAATGTGATACATGATGTAATTTTCCCAAGTCTTGTGTCTAATATATGGCATCCACACAATAGTAATTAAAAAGACTGAAACCCAAAATTAATACACCCCCCCCTCCAAATCAGAATCAGTGGTTAAAAGCATATTATAACACATGTTTGAATGTACACGCAGGCATTGAATCTATACTGCAATTCTGAGTTCTTTTAGGGTATTTCAGGGCTTGTACATGAACTTACCCAAAGTTTACAACTAATTAACACAAGAGCACAATGTTTTCCCTTTAAAATATTCATGCAAGGTTAAAGTTTAAACCTGTACAAAACAATGCCAGTGCATCCTGTGTCCAGTGTTCCAAGCCTAGACCAGATTCATTCAATTTTCCTGAGTAACTGAATTCATAATAAACAAATCATAGATGAGAATCTGAGGCACAGGGAGTAGATCAGCAGCCACATTGTCTAACTGAGATGGTTATTCTTAGACACTCTGCATAATGACAACACGAAGAGACATAATCCTGCAATTCTTAGTCGATTGTAGCATTAGTGAGAGAATATTAGGTTTAAAGCGGTCGACAAGGCCTTCGCCTATAAACAGGCTTTGAAAAGGGCTGAAAGCAGATTGAGTTTGAATGAAGGACTGAGTAAGTTTGGCTCTGCCAGTCAAGTGAGGTCAGGATGGGGTGGGACGGTGGGAGGGCGAGAGGGCGATAGTGACAGATCGTCGGGCTGTTTAAGCACCCTGCTAAATTCATACACCGCAGCTGTATTCAAACAAAATGGATCGAGGGGCTCGAAGACAGCCACCAGCCACAGGAGGAGTGCAGCAGGTCCTGAGAAGGGGGTGTGGCTGCCCGCCCCTCATTTTCCAGCTCATTTCCCAGGACAGTGGAGAACAGAGGCCCTATTTTCCCCTTGAGCTATTCACCTCAGACAGACACCTGCTGGCCAGTGGGGGAGGAGAGGTTAGGGAGGGCAAAGTTTAACCAGTTCACAAGTTAAGACATAAACAAGTGCAGTTTACTGTAACAGTCTGTCAGTCTTTGACCTCAGATTTATCGGACAAATGTAAACGAGTCGTTGGAATCATTTTTACACAGACGCAGAGTAGCGAAACATCTTCACTAAATCAATGTATTTATCACAATTTTGAGACTATCAGTTGAGTTTTTGACAGCATTTGGGTGTTACACTAAAGGGGAGCTATTACCTCTGTTATAAACAGTTACGATGTTTGATGGTCGTATTAAATATGGCCAAAGTTTCAAATAATGAAATGACAGGGTGTGCAGCTAATCCCTGAGAGGAAAAAGCTCAGAGTGCTCTAAACACGCAGTTTAGGTATTTCTTTTCTACTTCTGGCTCTATATGATGTCAGTGAGAGCTGATATCCCTAAAGTAGTCATCTCAGGTACACAGCGTTGGCTGCTGGACCTGAGATGCATCTGCTGTTCAAAACTGCTGTTTGCAAGGGACAACCAATCAGAATAAAGGAAGGAGTTAAAACAGCTCATTGATTGAGCTGGAATCTTTCTTATAGATTCCTGCATCCTGCAGCTTTTCATTTCAATTTCTATCTTTATGTATTTACATGTAAAATTCAAACAACTATTTCCCATTTTTTCAGTTTTTAAACTACATCTAAAACATTTGCATCTGGATAGTTTAAGATATATAACTGGAGAGATTTTAAATATGTAAATATACAGATATTTACATATTTACACTGATATACACTAAAGCCTATCCCAGCTACCACAGGGCGAGAGGCGAGGAACACCCACACACCTCGCCTGTTATGGTGAGTTTATGCATGAGAAGTAACTTTATAGGACAAGGACCGGTGTGAAGTTACTCCTCACTGATATGTGTATTAATAATGGATTGCATTTATATAGTGCTTTTCGAGACCCTCAAAGCACTTTACAATTCCACTATTCATTCACTCTCACATTCACACACTGGTGGAGGCAGCTACAGTTGTAGCCACAGCTGCCCTGGGGCAGACTGACATATTGCGCCAACGGCCCCTCTGGCTATCACCAGTAGGCGAAGTGTCTTGCCCAAGGACACAACGAGCAAGACAGAGCTGGGGATCGAACCGGCAACCTTACGGTTTACAAGATGAGCTTCCAACCCCCTGACCCACGGTCGGCTCGTGTATTATTGTTGCTGTGGATCTGCAGGTAAACTCAGACCTGCACACTGACGCTCACCTCCACCATTTGATAAATGAATCCTTTTCAAGTCTTGGGGAGGATGTTATCGTCTGTTCCTTCCTCACCTGATTCTTATCCACAGGGGGATCAAGTTCAGTTATCTTGAACTTCTTCTGCTTAAGTTTTTACAAATGGATAAAGTAGAGTTTAAATACCCTGTTTTGTTATGATTCAACCATTTATTTGGTAATAACGAGATGAAAATGCTAGAACATCATACATATAGTTACAAGGCTTAATATTACCAAAGTGGCATGTGGAACCTATAAGGCATGCACAACCTTTGCATAGGGCTGGAATGGCATCTTACAGTACTAGCAACATACTGCCAGTGAGTTTATGCTTCGTCTATTTCCCTTTACAGGAGGAGTGGTGAGAGGACCGTAAGAAAACACAAAATAAACTGAAACGTAAGCAAGGGATAAACGAATTAATATAGTTAAATAATAAGTAAAAGCAGAAGCAAAAGTGTCATGAAAACAGGAAATGTAAACAAGTGACAAGGAAACAGGAGGACAGCATACACACAAAAACAGCACTGCAAGTACGGCTATAGTGTTTAAACACATTGGATTGTAACTTTCATGAACACACAGTGAGAGAAAAGAGCCTCCACAGTGCCCCCTGCCTCTGACCATCAGTAACAACAGTCTTCACTCCATACCATGGGATAATATTTAGTACATATTTCATATATAAATGTCTTTCACACATCTCTTAGTGAGTGTCAGTCCACCAGCTGATAATCAGATTTAAGAGCAGCTGGGGCCACACGCTGAATTAGAAGCTGCAGCTCCTTCCTGTGATTGGCTGAGGAGGCGCTGTGTCTCGCTGGCCTGTGAGTCTGGGCTCTCTTCCTCTGAGCTGGGTGGGACGTAGAGGCCCAGGACCTGCTTAACCATAACAGGAAGCTCCTGGGGTGGAAAGGGTAGAGGGAAAAGGGGAAGCAAGTTATTAATTTATCAGTTAACATAATATAGCACAAGATAAATTGTTTTCCTATTATATTCTGATAATACTAATAAAAAAATAATAATCTCAGATTTGGACCAACAGATATTTTACTGGCTGTATGTCGAATCATGAGGTATGAAGTGGCCCTGTGTCTTACCTTGCACAGAAACAGCTGTAGGTAGATGGCCTCGGCTCCACGCAGAACGCTCTGCAGGTCCAACTTCATTGTCAACTCGTTAATGTGCTGCAGATGAAAAACATTATAGAAGATGAAAATCTGTATGATTACAGAAAAACAAACAAACTCATCTTTAATCCAGACACACACCTTCAGAATAGTGTTGAAGTCATGGTTCGAGCCTATCAGTTCTTCTCGCTGGGACTCGAGGATCGAACAGGCGATCAGCAGGTGAAAGTTTTCACATGGAAGACGAGTCCAGAGGACCTGAGGAAGAAAACACGATGCCATAAAATGCGATGTCAAGATGCAGCCCAAACAATCCGTACTGTAGACTGTAAAAAATAATAATAATGTGGGATTCGGTTTCATAACAAAAATCAATTCAAGACACAAATATGTTAAATTGGTACAGTCAAGCACTCACCTCCCACAGTGTGAGGATATCCTCAAAGGAAAACTCTCTCTTGAACCAGATGAGCAGCCAGCGGAAACAGAAGCAAAGCGAGCCGCTGTCCTGAGAGTCTGAAGGACATGCAAGGAAGGGAGAACTGGAATTTTATCTCTTTACAAAAAAGAAATTATTATTGCACATCCAGAGTTTTCTCAGTTTCATACATATGCGTGGCATGTATGTCACCTTCAGCATATCTAAACTTATATGTGAGAGGTCAGATTCAACAGAAAACACGGTAATGTCTTCCTTTTGTGCACCTCTGGTCGTCTTTCTGCATTGCTGCTCTATTTAAGGTTCGACTTTGCCTTCGGTGTCAAACTGACCCAACTTCAAACCGTAAATTCATCCGCCAGGAACAACCTCTCCAAACCGAGTTCTACTATAACATCTGAGTAAGAACAATCAGTTGGGATGAGTGGAACTGTGGTGACATGACAATCTTTGGTCACTACCTGCCCTAGCTGCCAGATTTTCCCTCCCTGTGACTTTATCTTCTTCCCCAAATGCCATGCAAATTGACAAGTTGCTCCTTTTAGACAGAAGCACATGTATACAAGTTAGATAGGAACTGAAATTAGTGCTGAGGTGCAAATCAACACAACAATGAAGGAGGTAGCTTTAAAACTTCTTTATCTTGCCCAGCTTTACTTTGCACGTTTCATTTTACACTCTCACTTCTACTGTTAATGTGCCTGGCTAAATAGGAGCTCACTTACCCAGGAAGTCACAGAGCTCTGGGTCCAGCGCCTTCAGCAGGATACTGAGCTGAAGAAGCTGCTGCTTCATGGCCTCCTGAGACTCTTCAAAGTTCTGGTGCTGCAGGAAAGAAAAACAAAGACCTGTTCTTCAGCTGGAGTCTACGGCTTCTTACAAATACATCAATCTTTTGGATGTTTCTGCTTTGACACTCCGCTAATTTCATTATTGTTTTTCTTTCACTGCTTCCCCAGATCTCAATGATTAATATCACATTTCAGCACAACATAGAACCAGATGACATTTTTTTTTAAGAGAGAGAATGTGCATTTATTTAACATTTAATAAGGTGTAATGCTTGTGATTGTTGGCAAACAGCCTCAGGCTACAAACCAAAATCCAGTGAGTGTTTTTGTGGTTGCTTCACAACTGGAGACAGCGGCGAGTTAGCCGAAGAGCACACTGAGAGACATCCAAAGCAGTTTTAAGTGTGGGCGTTTTTTATATTCATTCAAATCAAATGTTGATGAGGTCTTAAGTCACTGCACAAAAATCACTTCACTGGCCCAAGTGCATTTAAACTTTCAAAGGTTATGTTTGTGCTGCAGCAGAGTTAATTATTCTCCATTCGGAGCAGAAATCGACTCAAATATAGAGTAACAGCTTTAAAAGCTCTTGTGTGTCTCAACAGAAGATCACGGGTTGTGACAGACGGTAACAAAAAAGAGAACAGATATTTTTACTAACCACCAGCTCCATGAATCCTGTCAGACACCAGAATGACTCCACCTCATTCTGGGTGACGAACAGGATAGGAGAAAGAAGATCACTCATCCCCTGCACATAACCTGCACCGATGAAAAAGGAGACCTGTGTTACAAACATATTTACATACATACTTTACTCAAACCGCTTTTAATCGCTGCCAAACCCTTTGTTGATTGGTCTTAAAACATCATGGACATCTCTGTTGTTTCACTGTTTATTTTGTTGTTTGCTGAACACAATGAAGTAGAGAAAATTAGCCAGTTAAGTAACAGGAAGTCGTAGAATACGTTTCCTCCTGTTGTTACAAATCTTTCTGGTCATCAGACGCCACTTGTACTGGCACCGTAATGCTTGTTCAACTTTTATTTTCATATACAAACAATATGAAGTCATGTGAAAGTAAGCTACTGAATCACGTGGTGTACTTAGAGAACCAATTTTAGCAGCAATAGGTTGACGTGATGGGTTTCTATATGACTTCATCAGTATCTGGAGGAGTTTTGGTCCACTCTTCTTTACAGCATTGCTTCAGTTAATTGGGCTTTGAAGGGATTACTCTCTTAAAACATTCTGTTGTAGATTTGCTGTTGTGCTTGGGAGAGGATGTCCTGTTAGATGACCCAATTTGGGCCAAGCTTTAGCTCTTGTACAGCCTTACATTTGACTGTGGAATACTTTTGTATACAGAAGAGTTCATGGTCTAGTCAGTGACTGCAAAGCCGTGGCACTGTTCTTCATGGCCCAACACGTCTACTTTGGTTTCATTGTTCCTGAAGTCTTGTAGTTTGCTCTTTCTAAACCTGTGCCATGTTCTTTTTAGAGAGAACGGGCTTTCTCCTGGCAACTTTTACAAACAAGCCATACTTGTCATGAACTTAGCTCATGGGTTTTCTGCTATTTCTATGTGCCTTGCACAGTGTGACCTTGGGGCGAATTTGTTGGGTCGCCCACTTCTGGGAAGATTGTGGCATTACACCTGAAAGATCCAGACCAGGAAACTACCAAAGGTGGTCTTTTTGGCAGTCACATGTACCGGTGATCAATTTATGAAGTGCACATCTGTTTACCAGCGGTTCATAAATACACACCCAGATCAAAGTTGTACATGCAGTAAGTCATCAGCACGTCATGAAGCAGGGTCAGTCCCGGATTGTCATTCCCAGAGAAGAAAGTGTTGTGTCTGTCTGTCCTGTTGACGTCTCTCTCTGTCACAACAGAACAAAGACAGTTTAACTTCTGACGGGCAGCTGACTAAACGCTGAACAGATCTTCTGTTATTAGACGCACTGACCTATCAGGCTTCTGTATCCTCTGAGGAGGGAGTTTCTCATCTCCTGCTCTTCACTGACAGACTTCCACTGCACCTTCATCCTGAAGTACTCATCCCTGCACACGCAGAAGGGTTGTTAAAGCAAGTGAATAGTTCAAGATTTTAGGAAATACACTGGCTCGCTGCTAAGCCTTAAAAAAGAAAAAAAGTGTCTGCAGCTAGCTCAGGAGGGAGGGAGAGCAGGTCATCTACTAATTGGAAGGTTGGTGGTTCGAACCCTGGCTACTAACCCAAAGTTACTCTCTGATGTACCCAACGGAGTGTGTGTATGTGTGTTTGAATATTAGCTATGAAAGCACTTTTGTAGGAAATGTGTGTGAACAGGGCAAGTTGTATAAAGTGTTTTGAGCGCTCAGGTGGAGTAGAAAAGCGCTATATAAGAACCAGTCCATTTACCATTTACCAAGCAAGGCAATGAGAGTGTTTCCCAAAGCTTCAATAAATTATCATAAAGATATGACAGGAAAAAAAAATTCTACTAACGTTTTGACCCGAAGAATGTCCTCTCTTTCCTTGGCAGTGCTGTTCCACGGATAAAACCCCAGCAGGAATTTCCATATCTCCTTCCTCAGTGAGTGTGTGATGCCCTGCAAGATACACAAAAACCCCATCAAAGAATACACACCTGGTTAAACATGAGAAACACATGTTTGTCTCTAAGGCTACGTTCACACTGCAGGCGAAAGTGCATCAAATCCGACTTTTTTGACCCTATGCGACCCATATCCGATCATGCTATGACAGTGTGAACGGCACAAATCCGATATTTTCAAATCCGATCTGAGTCACTTTCGTATGTGGTACTGAATCCGATACATATCCGATGTTTTAGAAAGCGACTGCTGTTTGAACGGTCAAGTCGCATGAAATCCATCTTTTACGTCACTGACGCAAGACAGACGCCAATCATCAGCTCCGGAGAAGCGCCCGATAAGACATCGCGAACGCTTCCTGGCCATCCAGTGAAACTGTTGGGAATACAACGTTGGAGAAACGTGAACATTTTATTTGTACTGTATAATCTGCAGATTCTGACAGAAATCTGCAACTATCCTTTGAAGCACCGCTCCTCTCTAAAACAGCAATAAGGATCATTATTTTGTTATTTACATTATTATGTAAATAACAAAATAACTTAAAGCAAAAATTGGGAAACGTAAAGTCTGAAGTCTTTATATTAAGGGCCATCAGTCATACAATATTGTTTGCTCTGGGTCTAAACAGAGCACGTTGTGTGTGACGTCTTCTTTTGCGCATGCGGGCCGCTTTGAGGGTTCACACTAGAGCGCGTTTGCTGTCGCATTTTATTTGTAGTGTGAACAACCAGACAAAAAAAATCGGATTTGATCAAAAAATTGGAATTGAGCATTAAGACCTGCAGTGTGAACGTAGCCTAACTCTATTTACTGTCCTACCCCTCTGAACACAAGTTCTTTGATTTTTTCTTTGCAAGTCACTCGCCCCTCAGAGTCCAAAAACTCCTCCCACTTATCCAGAGGCTGTCCCCTTGTTACATCTGGTTTGGGACCAAGTTCCACACCCTTGATGAAAGAAATAAAATCAAACATTAATAACTTATTTTTTATTCCATCTATCCGCGCTCAAATTATCTTTTTGTATCTTTCTCTTACGCAGGTGATGAGTTCGAATCCGGGCTCTTCATCAGGCTGTGGAGGCAAACTGGGATCCTGAGGAGTACGTGTGTGGATGGGGGACTCTGGAGGCCGAAGTGCTGCCCTGAAGAAATTTGTGACTTTGGAGAATCCACCAAATGTAGTGGCATACGGGTCATGGATAAATCTCTGTTATAGGTGAAAAAAAAAAAGAATGTTTATGCAAATGAAGGCCTGTCGTTTTAAGTATGATGTTTCCTTCACTAATGTTAGCTGGTACCAAAGGCTATGATTAAAAAAGACAGATGAAACCACTGTGTCGCTGCCACCACATGTAGTCCTGTGTTGATTGTCTGTTATGTAGCACCAAGGTCTTGGAGGACCATTGTCTCGTTTCACTGTGTACTGTACCACTGCATATGATTGAAATGAAATGCCACTTGACTTGACTTGACTTGGTGGAACCTGTTTGAAGCTCTGATGGTTTCGTTTTTGGCCGATCCCATCTTCATTCATTTCATTTATTTGTTCATTTTCAGGCACAACAAATACCTATATTGAACATAAAATGCACAAAACAAAAAACAAAAATTGCCTGAAAAAGGAGTGGGACGAAGAAAACTTATTAAATCCCACCCCTATACTCACTCATCAACAAAAAACAAAACAAAACAATAAACTTCCCGCAGCTACGCCCATCATTGCATACAGACCCATCAACAGCCCCGGGCACATACAAGCATCTAAACGGCAGCTCGCAAACAACAATTAGAGCCTTCATAACTGAATACAGAATATATAAATTATAAATTCCATTACCACAGGTAACAGGCAGTAATAACTACAAGTAACAAACACACATACATATACATACATATATATCTACACACACATGTACATATATGTACATACATACTCACACTTTTTTTTTTTTTTTGGAATCCATACCAGCAATGGTAAGAGGACAGACATTACAGAGCACACTAAAAGCATCATTGAGTATACTGTGACCAGACCAACTGTTTGTAGAGAAATTTAAATCTATGAATATTTTTGCATTGTTTAAGTTGTAAACTCAGACTGTTCCAGATTTTCACACCACATACAGACACACAAAAACCTTTACGGGTTGTTCGAGTTCTGGGTAATTTGAATTCTCCAAAGCCTCTCACATTATAAACCTTTTCTCGAATTTCAAATCTAGTTTGTAAATTTGCCGGTAAAAGTTTAGTAAAAGCTTTATACAAAATTATGGATGTATTGTAATTAACCAGATCCTGGAATTTAAGTAACTTTGCCTGAAGAGAGAGTTTGTGAGTATGATCTAGATAACCAGCCTTGTGAATAATACGCAGTGCTCGTTTCTGTACTGTGACTAATGGATTAGTTGTATTTTTATATGTATTTCCCCACACTTCCACACAATATGTAAGATATGGAAGAACCAGGGTACAGTACAGAGTACGAAGTGCATCTTTATCAAGGAATTGTTTCACTTTGTTCAAAACTGCGAGGCTTCTGGAAATTTAGGTTTTTATGTGTCTGACGTGGGGTTTCCATGAAATTTTGTTATCAATTATAACTCCCAAAAATTTGTTTTCACTCACATTATCAGTTGGTACACCTTCAATGATAATTGGTAATTCTATATTATATTTTAAATTACCAAAAAACATTGCTTTAGTTTTATTTATATTTAATGATAATTTATTTATGTCCATCCATTTTTAAATTAATTTTAGCTCCCTGTTTACGGTCATTACAAGATCAGTATAATCATCGCTACTGAAAAATATGTTGGTGTCATCTGCGAACAGTATGAGTTTAAGTACTTGAGAAACATCAAAAATATCATTTATGTATACATTGAAAAGTTTTGGTCCCAACACTGACCCTTGGGGAACACCACATGTAATACCAAGTTTCTCTGAATGGTAATGCCCTATGTTAACATATTGTTCCCGACCCGTTAGGTAACTTTTTAACCAGTTACCAGCTTTCCCTCGAATACCATATCTTTGCAATTTATCCAATAAAATTGAGTGATTGATTGTGTCGAAGGCCTTTTTGAGATCAACAAAAATACCAACTGCATATTTCTTTTTATCCAGTGTATCAGTAATCTTGCTTTCTATATGCATAATCTGTATGAGAGCAGTGCACAGATACAGAAACCTGCTAATAATTTCTATTTTGTGTGATCTATTAGTACAGTTAGTGCAGGTAATTGAGGTGAAGGCTGGTAAACAGCTACTGGACAAATCTGCCTGTGATGGCATCCAACTGTCAATGTGACCATGCCCAAATAATGCAACCTACTTTAAACATAAAAACATCAGAAATTGGTTTCGGAATTTAGTAGTCATCCGAGGGGAGACTGGCTCTGGAGGCCAAAAACTCTGAACTGCAAAAATGCTATAAACATGTTTATTACTACTCTGCAGTTGGAGGTGTTAACATCGGGGATCTATATAGCTCAAGCTGCTTTTAGAGGAAATTGAGATTTTGGCACTTCCACATTAGCTTTTGTTTTCAAGTTCTGATGCTGCTTCGGTGGAAGATGACCTCATCACTGGGTCACTGGTGTTAATGGACAAGTTAATCATTTTAAAATCTATGAATTACTAAGTGCGAGATTACTTAAGAAAATTACTCATTAGAAATCCAACATACACTATCCTCTAAAAAAATAACAACAAAAAACTCTACTTACTGAGACAAGATCATTGCCTCCATCATCAAGAAACTGCAGCCTATCAAAGGACTGAGGGAGCGTGCCTGAGTCCTGGGGGTAGGCAAGGAAGAGCCGCCCGTCAAGTGGTGACCTGATAACAAGAACAGAAACCACATGACACGCTGACAAAGAAGCAAAGGGCATCTGAAACTGAGGTACTAATCTGGGTTTCTCCAGCATGTAAACAATGCTGGCATTCCACTGTAATTAGAAATCTGCTGCTAAAATGATTGCAGTGATGCTTACGGGTCCAGAATAATGTAGCGCTGAAGTGCCCTCAGCAGTTCCCGGGTTCCTCCTCTGTGGAAGTGCAAAGGAGGCAGTGGGTGGCCACCTCTACTAGTCAGCACGAGAAAGTTTCGACCCAAGGAGAACCGAGACCTCCGAAGAGAGTACAGCTCTGAGAGAGGCAGCGAGAACGCCCACTGACCTGTGGAAAAAAGAGGAGTTTTTAGTTTTCTGAGCACGAGCCTTTGCTAGGATCACCAGAAAAGCAGACTGCACCTGAACTTTTGACTGGGACGTGTTCTCGTTCTTTCTTCACGGTGCTTATAACTGCCCAGTCTGGCTCATAGCCCGGGTCAAAGTTTGTATCCTCTTCCCCTCCATCACCATCCTGATCAGGTGGAGATTATTGGATGAGAATCCTAGTCGAGCTAATAACAAATACTTTTTATTTTTCAGCATGTAGCAAATAGATGGTTCCCAACCTTTTTGCTGTAGAGTACAGCAGGAGCGTTGCGACCGTCATCCTCCAGTGGACTCCACTCTAGAGCTGGCAGCCCAGCCTGAAAAAATAAAGACATGATAGGTTACCCCCGTGCTTTCCTGATCATACCTTTGACCTAAACAGTCTTAGCTCACACAGACTTTCTTACCCGCTCCACAATGCGGATGAACCCTGGGATACTAGTGTCCTGGTTACTCCTCTTGGCATTTGTGTGGAGGTATACCCCCTCCTTCTCAAATATCAGCTGAGGAGAAAAAAGCCCCACATAAATATGAAGTAGCAGAAATTAAGTGTAAAATGTATTTGCAGTTAAAGGTGGTTTTTTTTTTTTTTATTGGTGTCAAATTTCAGTCACTCAAACAGGCAGATAATAAGAATTAGCCTAAAGATTATTTTAATCAGTCATCAATAACTACAGTATAACTGATACCTTGTGTGGTTGAACACCACTTGTTTCTCTCAGAAGTTGAACTTGAACCATATACAAAGAGCAAGGATTTAATGACCTGTGCATAGTCAGAATTCCTATCGCTACTGGTGTTCTCAAGGTAAAGAGGTTGTCCACACCTCTTCACAAAGGCTAGGCACTCTGTGTGACATCTAAGCAGCATTTCAGGCTAGCCCAGCCCTGTTTTTGCCCAATCATTGTGGAATTTGCATGTTCTCAATACACCTGATTGGGTTCTCTCCAGGTACTCTGGCGTCCTCCCATAGCCCAACGTGTCTTTTCAGCCCCAGTCACACACACAAACTGGTCAGTGACCTCCTGGCAACCCAAAATCCTCCAGCAGCCACTTTGCCTTAGGAACCAGTGGTCGCCAAACAGGTCTGTGTTCCTGACTTCGGGCTAATTGGTGGTACCACACTGACAGCAGGTTGGTTGTAAACAAAGAAAGTTTACTGTCTTGCAGTTAAAAAAAAACAAACATCCACGTGGAATAAACTCATCACATGGCAGATGGAAACAAGAATTAACGTCAAACACAGCTGATACAAACTAACTCGTAGTTATCTGAGGTCAAGTGAGAAAAACAAAACGTGATCATTGTAAAAATAACGTAAACTTTAGAAATCATGAGAACTAACTGAAATACTTACATGATAACACTCAACCTATAAAATTAGCTCATTTAGTTTCAGTCTTTGTCAGTCAACACCACAAGCATTAACCCACAAAAACCATGGTGGGTTCAACTCAGGAAGCTAAATGACAGCTCGGTATTTCCTAGGAAATAGCTCAAACGCCTTAATAGCATATAGTTATGGCAAACGAGGTCGTCGAGACCTTATTTAGAAGATTAACGTATTTTCCTGTTATTTTTAAACCTCATTTGAAAAATGATTGACGACGGCTAAAACTTTTTGGAAAACTGGACAGCAAACTAAAATTAAAAACTAAATGATACTAATAAAAAATAAATAAATGCAAACGTAGCCCACCCAGTGCCCAAATGTGATTAACGAGCCCGTGCACCACGTGACCAGTCAAACAGCTGACCCGGCAGGTAAATCATAGCAAAGAACTGGTAAATGACACATTCACATCACATGACTATAAAGTCACTGCTCTGCTCAGGTCAGTGGGTGAAAGCGAGACAGCCAAGCAGGAAAAGTTGAATTAAGTTCGCGACTTTCTGAACACACTTTAAGCTTTCATGTCTGTGTGGTTATACACACAACTATACAAAAAAATATATCCAGCTTATATCGAGCTAAAGCACCACGTAGCCCAGCTCGAGCTTAACGAACGGTACTGGAGATCCACAGCTAGCTTTAGATGCTACCATTAGTCAGCTATCAGAAGTTCTGCCCAATATTCAACAGCACAGTTACGAACATTCACAGAAACAGCCAGTGAAAACGTGTTAAACATTTAATTCAGGAGTACCTTATAATCCTCAGCGCTTTGCTCCATTTTCCTGTCGTCTCCGTCGTTCTCCCAAAACAAACGTGACGTCAAGCTTCCTGCTAATGCAAAACCCCGCCCATGGCAACGTCATGTCAGAAAACACCCAATCAGAACGTAATTTGTACTGCTTTGTTTTTAAATTATATTTTAAACGCTTTAATATTATTACAGAGGCCAATATTTATGTAAGAGTTTATGGTATTATTTGATTTGATTTGATTTGATTGTCAGCTACAGGCAATGACCTATTATGTCTGAATACCTTAATGTAAATTTTTATGTAATGCACATGACAACCACTAGAGGGCAGAAAACAACGCTGACTCTAAACAGCAATGGATTAGAAAAAGAAAAAAGAATAACTTTAGTTGTAGTCTAAAACAACAACAACGACAACAACAAACACAGTTACAAAGTGCCTCACAGTTAGGATGAACACCTACATCAAAAGACTGTGCACATCCCAACACACAGTACATGTGTTAAGTACTTGATGTAAACTTTAGCTAAAATAATGAGGAAATTATTACATGAAAGCTACTCTAGACTACTCAAAATTAGGTTTCAGCACTTTCTTTTTTAAACAAACCAATGACTCAGCTCACTTAAAGGAAGAAGAAGAAAGGATGTTACAAAATGTACTGGTTTCTTTTTTTTTTTTTTTTTTTTTTTTTTATTAAATGACATCAGAAACAGCAGTATGCGACATTACGTGATGGCAGAGCTTCAGTTCATCCTTTGTCATTTTTTTTTTTTTTTTTTTTAAATAAATAGGACAGGGGGAATGAATGAGAGAAAGAGGGGGAGAGAAAGAAAGAAAACCAAAGGGGAGAAGAGACGGTGAGAAGGGGGGGGAAGAGAGAGAGAAAAAAAAAAAGAACTCCTGGGTCACCTGTATGGAGAAAAAAAACAAACAAACAAAAAAAAACAAACAGAGGAGACAGCAAACAACAAAGAGCAACATAATAATAGAGAAAACAAAGCACCATCACAATAAACTAGCTAGTCATAGATATCAATATTTACTAAATAATAAACGATATTGTGCAGCACGCAAGATAGACAGCGCACAGTGTGCTTTGAGGCAGCAGCCAAGAAAGCTTTAGTCCGCGTCTGTGAATACCCATGTGTGCATACCTGTGTGGATCAGCATGCTTGCATTCCAAAGGTTTCTCCATGTAATGATCTGCTAGGGAGTGTGGGGGGGCCACAGCCCCGTCCTCCAGGGTGTGAAGCGGGTATGGAGGAGATCAAAACTCCAGACATCCAGAGGCCCCCAGAACACAAGAGACCATGGAAGACCAACAGACCAAAATGTACTGGTTTCAAAGACAGAAAAATGTGGGCATGCACAGCATTTTAATGTGAATGTGGCTCAAGAATATCACATAAGACCATAAAAATATTCCTAAACTTCCCTTTATGCTTTTGGAAAGTTTCATTTAAATAAAATATTGTTCACAGTTACATCAAAATATAACACTCTTTGCCTCAAACTTTGTGGGATCTGATCATCTTGCCTTGACATGACCAGAATGATCAATACAATACTACACACTAATACTAATACTAAAACTCTACAGTTACTGGAAAGATGAAAATATCTAAATTTAGATATTCTGAACATAATGGGTTACTCGGCTGTCAAATTGCAGCTGAATAACCAGAGCAGATCGGCAGGCCTTAGACAAACTCGCTGCTTTCAGGGATATTTCAAAAACAATATTTCTGGCACTGATCTTGGTGGGGATGAACAGATGGTACCTTTCAGATGCAGTCGCAGTTTCAGGCATCCCTACATCCCCTCTACACCAGCAAGATAATTACATTAGAACAGAAGATATCCATCACAGAGAAATAATAGAGTTTTTGTATGATAGCCCTATGCTGCTAAAATAGTGTGGCTGATTGGGGTTTAAATAATTCATCGATTTACAACCGTTTTATGTGTTTAGAAAAATTTTACTGTGACCAAGAGCTGCTATGATCAATATTTATTTGATTGCAACTTATTAAAAGGATAAATGTCAACGTTAATGTCTATTTGGGAAATATATAAACACAGATTTATAAAGCTCAAGGAAGATCCTGAGGAGAGTGCAAAAGAGCATCTAGCTACAAAAGGACCACATCTCCCTGCCGAGCGCCAGCTGAGAGAAACATGACTCCAAATTCATGCTGATCTATAGCTACTGAACGTGATGATGATATCAGGGCTGTGCTGACAATTAGTTTCTTCTGGCCTCGCAAGAAAGAAAGGAAGAAATGCCACATTTAGAGCTGCTGACCCACTTTTTTTTTTTTTTTACTATTGTGCAATTTCAGACAGTGATGTTGCACTTTTTCTCAATATAACTGCTAGACTACAGCTAACATAATTACACTACTCTCAGGTGTTTCCAAATAGCAGTGTAATAATCACAGCAATACGAGCGGCTCATACTGATCATTGGATAGATGTTTATTCGGCACCCAAGTGTGCTGTTGCAAGCTCTCATTGTGACCGCCAGGTGGCAGAAAACACACAACTCCAAAATCACTCAGGCTGCTGGTTCACCGAGGGCTGCGTCATTAACGACACTTTAAAGGGAGGGACGGCAGCTGCTGGAGCTATCCAGCTTTTACTGCAGAAACAACGCAGGCCCATAACTTCCGAGTAGCTGGTAGGGCAGGTGGGCTTTGATGAGGCTAGGGGGGACAGCTCCATGTGCACGAGAACAGAGCGAGCACGAGCCCGGCCCCAAACGTCTGTCACGTGTGAAACGTGCTCTCGAATGGAAGGCAGTAAACAGGTGACGTCAGAGAGGCGTCAAGTTAGGCAGAGTTAAAAAACGGATAAGAGCCAGAGAGAGAGAGTCCTGAGTTCAAAGAGCAGAGATAGTGGTAAAAGAAATGTGGCAAAGCATATTTTAAAAAAATTAAAACTTTTTTTTTTTACCCAGGGATTTGATTTGTGTTTCTATACATGTATTTTTCTTTCTTTCTTTTCTCCAATTAAAATTTAAACTAATTTAGATGAAGTGGAAAGACTTGTTTCTAGGACGGCTTTCTTACATATACGTCTCAATTTCAATAAACAAATAAAATAAAAAACCAGGTCAGAATCCAAGCTGGCT
Organism: Maylandia zebra; assembly: GCF_041146795.1. Lineage (NCBI taxonomy): Eukaryota > Metazoa > Chordata > Actinopteri > Cichliformes > Cichlidae > Maylandia > Maylandia zebra. The sequence continues at coordinate 32,313,388 of NC_135170.1, read as the reverse complement.
TTACTGATTCACTTAAATACATTAGCATCACCTTGACATTTGCCGTATTAAGTGAATGTAAAATGCTATATATAACACAAACCCCGGCATTATAAAATGGTTTATCATTTTTTTAAAATTAAATAAATAATTTATTGCTATTAACCTAAACCTAACTTAAACCCAAGTGCTTATCTTTTTGTCATTTAGTTAGTAAATATGTAGTGCATATGTAGTGTAAGGATTCCTTTGGTGCTTAGGAGATTCAGCAGTTGTAAGAACTGTGTTTGTGGGAGATGCTAAGGTAGCACAGGACCAGGTGTAATAGGCCGCTTTGTCTTGCTCAGAGAAGGAAGCTGATTCAACACAGTACTCTAATCTGTATGTGTGCAGTAGATCTACTGTTCCCTGAATGAGTTACTGTAGCGGATTGAGTAATAACTGGGGATCGGTTTTCCTCCAGAGAGACTCGTTTTAAAGTATTTCCTCAGGAGTCATATACCCAAATACCTGGGCTCCGTGGTGTTGAATTTCTGTCATTCATTGAGTTGTACTTTCAGTATAGGGCTTGCTTTGTTCTGTTTGTGTTTAGGATTTTTAATTGACCTCAGTTCTTCTGTATTCTTTAGGACTTCCGGCGGCTAGTGCGCACACTTAGGCCAGTGGACTACGATGGCTTTGTAGCTTTCTAGAAAAGTTGAGTGTAGTGATATGGGAGTGTGATCATGTAGTCTGGGTGAGGTCATTTTAATAGTACCCCAACTTAATCTTTAGTAGGACCAGTGGATTATTATTATTATTATGTTTTAACATTTTATTAACTGATTTACATTTCCTTTTGAGGACCACACATGTCCACGCGACTCTCTGGCAATAAACTCAAGTAATGTATGTAACTACCTATAATTAATTAATTTCAAGTTTTGGAAGTTATTAGGAAGTAAATAAACAAGTTATCCAAGTTTACACAAAAATCATTTAAAGCAAATCTGGCCTTTGAAACACTAGGACGCTTATTTGATAAGTTATGTCGAAACTTAATCTAAATTCACTTTTTAATGCACACTGAGAGATTAAAAAAATGCAGGTATTAAATTTATTGATTAAAAACCCCTTAAAAAACAATGGGTAACTGTATACTGATTTTTCTCCTGTAAAGTAAGAGTTTAAAAAAATACTTTTTCTCCGAAAGTAATATTTTTTACCAACAGCTTTGAGTTCAAGATTATTTTACTTTAAATAATTGTATTTTACTTAATTTAAAAAAAAATGCACGCCGTGTTATGTTGACGAAACAGACTTTTATTGCGAAATTCCTGACCGGAAAAGGCCTTATTAATCCTTGCTAGCTTGCTCTCGCTGGTGTCGAGCCTAGCAAGGGGAGAGAAACCGTGGTAGAAGGCACAGTACGAAAGATTCAAACAACTTTAAGGTCGATAAACATCTGGCAGCGTGGAAGAAAGAAACTGACAAGGTAGGTGAAGGTCTCACCTCGTTTTTGTAATTTATCTTTCCAAATCTTGACTCCTACTAAAGCCCGAAAATGGAGGTGAAGTGTGCTTCCATCATGAGGAGGTTGCACACAACACTGATTAAACAACAAGATCAGCGACAACAACAACAACAGCAGCAGCAACAACAACAGCAGCAGTGGTGGCAACCGTGCAATAATGCCCACAGCGTGCAGTTCAGAAATGAGACATAGATCAGTGCAGATGTGGCAGCAAATGGAAGCAGGAGCGAGCAGAGTGGTTTGAAAGCGGTGCAGTAGCTATAGTAGTTAGCATCGGTAGGTGTCATGCAGCCCACAGAACTGGTGGGGGCTGCGACAGTCAGACTAATTCATGTAGGTTTACACGTTAACCTGCACACACCTAAATTAGACCAGGTCCCATAAAACCAAATGTGGGTCAGAGAGCGTGTTTGCATGCAACAGTGTGGAAGGCATTAGGGTGGTATTTTATTATATTTAACTTAATAAAATAAACTACGCAGGTTGAAGGTTTGGGGTCGATCACACGAAGAATAAATATACAACAGTTTATTTGAATGCAATTGTTACAACTGCGTGTAAGCATAAAGGGAAGCTAAGGTATGCTATTTCAGCTGCTGTAATGTCTGAGGACCATCTTTGGGTGCCAGTAGGGGTACATCCATAGATCAACACTTTTTTTTTTTCTTGCTACATTCCTTGTGAGACTCACATGTTGACTTGTGTACACCAGACTCCCCCCCACAAGTTTTTCAGTCTGAAAAAACTACGTCCAGAATCAACTTTCTGTGATTGACTTGGGAGTGTTTTCTAGGTTGACTAAACCCTAGTTAACCTCTTCACATCCACCTAGTGAGTTGGGGTAGGGTTAGGTTGTCATCTTTCCCTTTTTATGGAGTTTACAGGTACTTGTAAATGGCATCACCACTTATTTTGATATGGAAGAGTTTTCCTTTCCTGCTGATATCTCAAAGGGATTTGTATTTCGGGCTAGAGTGAAACCACTGACCGTTTGCTTGCCAAGTGAATGTGTTAATCACTACACTATGGAGCTAAACCCATATAAAATTAGTGAATCGTGAGAAATGTTCCCATCTAACCCCTGCAAAATCAGTCTGTTTTTAATGTCTGTGACATGCAGTAACAGGAACAAGCACTGGTACTCTGTATGATTTATGTATTTTCTTACAATCCAGTGGAAGCTGAATTTTAGGTAATCTTTCCAGGGTCCTGTGTTAGGTGGCTGTTGCCTAATATGCAACTCTTTCAACCCCTGCGTTATTTGATGGTGGCTGTTAAAGGGGTTAAAGTATAATTGGAATCCTTTAATTGTCTTTAAACATCAGATGTTCAATGTAATTAGAGGCAATTCCACTATGATCTCAGTCTTGGATTGTGCTTGAAGAACTTTTAAGTCTTTTTGTAATGTTCTTTGAGAAGTCACAAATTCACAAATTGAGTCTGCATTTTTTTAAGTTCTTCCAACCTTTTTGTCTTTATTGTTCACATGGAAAAAAAAAAACAGCAGTGATTTAACCTAACTCTATTTATTTCTATTTTTTTAGGTATCACCAGCAACTTGACAACACCTCTTCTCTCCCCTGGCTCTCCAGTGTGTAAGGACACCACCTTGTATGTCATATCTCAAAGTCACCCAGTGCCTCTCTGCCTAATAGGTCCTACCCTTCCCCTTCATCTTCATCAGTGCAAAAACTATCCATACACCAGCAAGTGAGTAACTGTAAGTTTTCAGCCATTTGAGCAAAGTCAGACACGCCACAGCTACCAAAGTCAGTATTTTGTTAAGTTTGGTGCCCCCAAGTCCTCAAAGCTCTTCATCACTTCTTAGTATTACTCAGTTGTCTCATCAAATCAGCTCATCAAAGAAATCTGTAAACAGCATTTAGCACCATTATGGCCTCCATCACGCAGTCATCCGAGCTCGAAATCCCAGACAACCACAAAGAGAGCTGGCTGGCACTACTTTCTGCAGCAGAAGTGTATTGCCAAAAGTCTGGCTGCGACCTGGCCATACTCACAGCCTGTAAGAAGTTCCGGTCGGTGACTGGAGAAGGAGAAGTGGGGAGGAAGCGGGAGAGCGGCAGTGCCTTTTCCAGGGAGTGCGATTTCTCTTATAATGTATGGGGTCAGGGATTTCTGGCTGAGTCGGCACGTCGCTACATGGATGACATCGGTGTGCTGCACTCCACAACCATGCTAACAGCCCAAAAGCACACACGCCAAGCTGGAGGAGAGGGAGGAACCAAGCTAGTGGTTGACTTGACCTCTGACCCTGGAAACAGGGGGGTGAGTGAACTGTTTGCTTTAGATAGCAAACTGCGGTATTGATTCAGAAAGTTCACATCTGTAATGTGTTTGATTCTCTGTTGTTGGTGCAGAGCTTAACAAGTGACGTTGTAGTGGGAGGAGTCAGTCCTAGTGGAAGACTGTACTCCCAAAACTACCCGTCGATCTACAGCTCAGGAGCTGTGCCCGGGCAGGGCGGCGGGCAGAACGGTACCGGAGAGAGGGAACGTGAGAAGAGCGCGTTGGAGGCCGAGCGAGGTCGACAGAGGTCTGGGATTGAGGATTTAGAAGAAGAGGGTGAGGATGAAGAAGAGGAAGAGGACATGGATGAGAGGAGACCCTATGGGAATGAAAGTGCAGGTGAGGAACGACACTGTAATCTGTTGCTGTCCCTGATCCATGCAGATTCTTACTGTGTTATCACTGGAAACGTGATGACTTGAAGTATTCTGTTTTTTTTTTTTTAATTTAAGAAAAAAAACCTTAATTATTATAATACATATGCCCACATATAAGTTCTATTAAACTACACTCGGTTTCACAAAAGGACACATGAAAACCACGTCAGCATCCACACTTATTCAGTTGTAGTTTGACTTTATGTTTGCTGAATTATTTTAATAAAAATTCAACACGTTGCTTTTACCTAGTCTGTTTTGTAGGCCTAAAGATGGTGTTTGTGGCCATTCATTTATGCACAGCTCTCTTAAGGTCCCGCCACAGCATTTCAGTGAGGTTGAGGGCTGGACTGAGCCATTGTGAAATCTTGGTTCTTTTTTGTTTTTGTTTTTCCAAGCTATTCTGTTGGAGATTTTCTGTTGTGCTTAAGATCACTGTCCTGTTGCACGATCCAGTTTCAGCTATTTTTAGCTGCTGGACAGATGGACCCACATTTGACTGTAGAATACTTGGGTAGACAGAGGAGTTCATGCTTGATTCAATGATTGCACGGTGCCCATGTCCCGCAAATGATGGTGCAAAACAAGCATCATTCATCATTCCTCCACCACCGTGCTCAGTTGGTGTGAGGTGTTTTTGTTGATATCCTGTGTTTTGGTAAACTCAGTGCATCCTTTCCAGTATTTATCAAAGTTTCATAACCATGCTCAGATATAATGCATGATAATCTTTCAGTGTGAGAGATCTTTGACATTTGTCAAATAATAATAATAATAATTATTATTCATTTTTTAATTTTTACAATCAGTCTCTAATTGTCATCCAAAAAAGGAAAATCCCTGGGAAAACCCAAAATATCTTCATGGGACTTGGTAGTGATTTGCTCATTTAGTCTTGCAGGCTCTCTGGCACCATTACTCTCCATCCTCGGACTATTTAATTGCTAGTTTTATGAGCTTTTATGAGCTGGCCATATTTTCCAGCCACACACACTTTAGATAATGAGGAGGTTGCTCATTATTCAGGTTGTTTCAGTGTTTTGATCATTAAAACGCTTCATTCGTTCCGTTTTCACTTTCTGAAACAGAAATGTTAAAACAAAGAGTTTTAAAACATTTTGATGTTGTTGAAATGGGTGCAAAAACATTTTGAGAAATCAATTTGTAATGCATATGTTGTGTTTATTCCAATTCAAAGTATGCCTTCTGCTTCAGGTGTGTTCTCTATGGATGAGGACTCTGTTTCTCGGGACTGTGAGCCGTTCTTTGAATCTGATGGAGAGGAAGAGAGCACGGATGGTGAGCGTTCAATATGCCGAGCATCATATGTACACATACACATATGTGCATGAGCTGAATTTCTTTATTTTTAAATTTGTTTCAGGCTCCTTGAGTGAGGATGCCCCTCCGCCATCGCGCGGTATGGCTGTGGGTCAGGGTGCGTATTCATCCCGTCAGTCCCATCCCATGGCGTTGGCCCGCTCCCTGCCTGTATCTGTGCCTGTGTGGGGCTGCAGAGGAGGCAGAGCTGCTCAGGGAGACAGCAACAGTGGAGAACGGGTGAGCGCATCTCAGACACTGAGGCCAAATGATCTGACCTTCTGTGTCACACATGGAGATCGGTGGGCAGCCAGTCAGTCGTTTACAGCTCAGACTAACTAGTTTTAACTCTTAACTTCTCCTAAGTGTTGATCACCATGGTTGGTTACATACAGACTCAGGTCAAAAGGGGCCAGCAGCACTGACTACTGAGCAGTTGGGTAACTGGAAAAATTGTTAGAATCCTTACTGGGACCAAAACATTACATAAAATGCAAAGTGATAGTTTAGAGTATAAACCAGCAGAAACTTTGGATTGTAGGTTGAATTAGTGGTGCCTTTTGCAGTGTTTCATTTTCAACCATTTTGAATGTTTTATTTTTTTTAAGCATTTCAGCATTATACAGTTTAATAAATATGCAGTAGACCCACTAATATACTTACATAATCCTGAATAACAGTCCAATAACATTCGACTCCAAAGAGAATTCAATTTTATTAAATCTAATGATGCGTTTCCTTTTGATTGCCCGTCAGTGACCTCACATCTGCTCTTATCAAACTAATCTGTGTGCTAATGTTATCAAATCGCATCACAACAACGTTCAGCAGCTCTCATGAATTTATTTGTAGTGCGTCTGTGTCGATCACAGATAACATGCTAGGCCACCCCACAATTTAATTTGCCAGATGGTGTCTGCTACTGTAGCTCTATGGCCTGCACTCATGTAATGTAAAGTTAGTGTGATGGATCATACAATGGAGGCTGATACCTTTAACTTACTAGATAATCTAAGTTATGTAGTACAGAACGGCAACTGGGAGAGCAAGTCCAGGAAAAAGTGGAGTTTCTGCTGGGCCAAACTCAGGCATGCCTCTTTCCACACACTGTCATGCATAAACAAATAATAGTTTGCATAAGTAAATGCATAATGCATCGAAAAATGGTGGATAGGAGCTGCACAGAGAGTGTCGTGTTTTACAACCCCTGTTCATTGCCATAAATGAAAGGAGGGGGAACAAATTAGAGGTCAGATATGAGAAACTCTCAACTGTGCAGATGATTGATGCCTGCTTTGCTTGAGCTGAAACACCAGAGCTATCTGTTTGGGAGATGGTGGCTGCTCAGTTTATAGTTGTTTGTGATATGTATTCTTTGCATGTGAGCTGCACCAAAAGTGCAAGCGTTGCAGTTTTTAAAGAGTCATTTCAACGTATTTCATTAATTCATCTTGAATATCCTGAATATATAGCAGCACAGTTACAGCTGCAGTCTTGTTGTGCTTATGTAGGTTGATACTGTTCAGACTGGTTCTAACTACTTCTTTAAATGTTGGGGATAGTGGGAGATATAATTAGGAATATGTAGATGTGGTACATTCAAGTAGCACTGAAATGTTTTAACAGCCGTGAATAGTTAGTGCAGTCATGTGATGCTTTTAAAAAGGTTTAAACAATAATAAACACATTATTTTTTGATGGTTTGATCTCGTTTCATGTCAGATTTCACTTTTTTTTTTTTTTTTTTTTTGGTTGGATAACTTACCATGAGTTAAACTCAGTGCTGAGCTGAGGTTTATCTGGTGGTACTATCTGTAACTAACAAATTTCAATGGTATTAAATGTTAGAATGTCATTATGAGGTTTTCTGATTCAGAATGAATGCAGACATAATGCCTGGTTGGTAGTTTAAACACAAATGTTATTATCTGTTTAAGAACAGACAGTTGAAGGATTTTTTTTTTTTTTAGTCCTGAAAATAAATTCTGGAAAAAAATGTGCAAACAGAATTCAGATGCTCTGATCCAACAGCTTGATGGGCATAGATAAACGGACCTCCTGAAAAGAAATGGGTCATGACATTTTGATAATTAAGCAGGCTTTTGTTTTTAGCGTTCATGCCCGTTGGTGTCAGTCCATCCTGACATATTTCATGCTGTCTGAAGACTAAAACAAAGACGCTATTCATTTGCACCCATTAATGGCCATGACGGCACTGTCGAACACAACTGACAGAAAGAGTGTTTACGGTCGAGCTGGGAATGTCGAACACCAGAAATGTACAGGAAATGAACATGAAAAGGCAATATTTGATACTGGTCAGTTTCAGTCCATATCCCTTGTTAACCCCTCGTTTTCCCTGTGTTTGTCTCTTAGTCGGGCTGTGCTGACCTGGAGCACATCGCTGCCAGTATGAAGGCTCTGCTGGCCCCTGGAGCCACTGATGGGACGGAAATGTTTGGGGCCCTGCCTCGACCCCGTCTCAACACAGGGGACTTCTCTCTCAAGCACTGAGTGAAGGGGGGAAGGAGAGGGTGTAGGGAGGGAAGGAAAGGGAGTGAGGCAAGTACAAAGAGGGAGAGTGGTAAAGGGATAGGAGGAAATGTGGAGAGGAGTGAGAGGAGGAACCCTGGATTTTCTGGCAAATGTGACGTACAGTATGTGACACAGTGTAAAAGCTAATACCTCCATTTATTTCTCACTAACCAAAATTAACGGCACATGCTTTGTGGAGTAACTTTCCTAAAGAAATGTGGTTATGAACACTAACGTTTCAACACTACCCCTGCCCCTCCCACTTCGTCAATACTAGCTTCCACGACACTACATTACAATTGGACCTCGAGATGTTTGTGTAGTGACCCACTGCACTGAACTAAAAGTCACTAAAACAGGGTGTGTAAACATGTACCTGGTGTTTTTTGGACGTTTGCCTTTTGGTCAGGTTACCTGTGAAGTGATGAGACTTTGGGGAAGAGCTGCCTGTACCCGCTTCATCATAGATGCTGCTTCTTTGTGCTTAAGTTCCAACTTTGAGTTGTATTAGCTTTATTATGAAGATGAGGCAATATGTGGTAGTTAATAGTTTTGTTTTTTTTTGATCGATGCCACTCTCAAGTCTGTTAAATGTTGAGGCATAATCCGGAGACTGTTAGCTTAGCTCGTCTCAGTTTGGCAAAGCTTTGCACACCAGAAAAGCTGAAAGCAAACCGCAAACTAGATGGACTCAGTTCAACCTATCAGCCCCACCAAAGCTAAAAATTAACATGTTATAACCTGCGTCTTTACCAACAGAGGGATCTAGGCCTGTAACTAGTTTATCCAGCCCTTCACAGCAGCACCCGACTGTGCAGCATTTCTAGCTTTACAAATGTCAACAAACAAGGAAAAATGGATACATTGGCCATAATTTCAGCTTAGGAGTGTTCAGGGGTGTTTCTTTTCACTGTCAGCATTACAGTGAAACTGTTTGAAGTTGTACTGTGAAACTGTACCCTTACATATGGTGTAAATTTTATAAGAGGTTCTGTAGTTCTTTACACAAATTCGCCAGCATATGGTGCTAAAAATGGTTCCTACCTCCACCCCAGAATTACAGGAGGAAACTAACATGGGTCTCAATGATTTGCAATAGGTAGTGGTGCTTAGTAACTTTACTATGCACACAAAACTGTCTTTAAATCGTTGCTGTAAACAAATTAGATGCATGTTAATCAGTGACTTTTAAGAGCGAGCCAGCCCCTGTGCTATTTAACCTCTGGTTCTCAGTTCACACCTGCAAAGGCATTCGTGTTTCAAAGAAGGTAAATAGGCAAATTGGTCCTTTTAAAGTTTAAAAATAGCAGGGAGAGTCTCAACTTTTACGGAGAAAACATAAATCCAACATTCCCATGAAAAAAATCCTATAAGATCCGCACAGATCTGTGGGTTTAAATACAGAAAACGTTTGCATCTGTTGGTCATTAATCATTGACGAGGTCAGATTTAACTGCAGGGCCTCGCCGTCATTTAGCTCAACATGCTAAAGTTGCCACATTTGTTTTTTTTTTCCTTCTGTATACTCCCATCATTTACCTGGTAAGATGACCAAGAGGCCTGCTGTTGCCCCCAATAGAAACCAGTCTATTCCTTCTAAGGGGTAGAAACCAGTGGTTGCTTTGATATGAAGCTTGTGGCTTTAGATAATGTGAGCAGAGAGCAGAGGACACCAGCACCTCGTCGTAACTTGCCTATTTTTACTTTTACTTTTGCCAATGAATGACTGACTGATAGAATGATTGTAAATCAAAACTGATTTGTAGGAGATGGGTTTTTTCTTCTTTTTTTTTTGCTCCTGATATGTTGTTGAAAAGATTGAATGAATGAGAAGACTGTGTGAGAGAGGGTGAAAGAGAGGTAGAGTGGATCTGAAAAGATAAATGTCCATGTGTGACATTTCGAAAAACAAACAAATGTTCCGTTAACTACTTTTATGTTTCAAATAAAGGAGCAACACCAAGAGAAAAGACTTCCTGTATCATTATAGATGTATTCTTATAAAAGGCCTCTAGAGTGTACCAGCGCTCTGTGTTTAAGTCTGCTAGGCAGCAGTCACACAGATATAATAGAAGAGCTCAGTGTTATTACACAATATGAGAGTTTATTGACTACATTTGGCACATACAAAACATCCAGACTGAATAAAACAGGCAGTCTAGCTCATGAAAAGTCCCAGCTGGATTGAAATATACCATTAAATGCCCATTCTTCTAAGTTTAAATAACACAGATAAATGCCTGTTAGTATGACATTTGGGCATCTCTGGGGACTGTCTGAAACCAATAAGCTTTCTTCATGCACTAGAGAAAGCAGAAATGGTTACAGCACTTGTTCCCCAAACATCACAAGATCCCCATCTCCCCCTGCTTTTTAAATTGATACGTGACCCTCCCTCCCTTTTCCCCGATTTGCTTCTTCTACTGTATCACTGATCCTTTTTCCGAATAAGGCAGAATGAATTGGTGCCAACCCAGAATCCAGGGAAGACCTTCTCCTGGAGGTTTTCTTTGAATTTGTGAATCAGCCGCACCTCCTTCTCAGCCTCTCCCTCCACCAAGAGGAACTTTATGATGCCTGCGGGCTGGTCGACGTAGACGCCCATGGTGGAGGACAGGGGCATCTGGATGTCCACGTTCTCCGCATTGTGCCAGATCTGACAGCAGGAGCCAGACCAGCCGGCACCCCAGGAGGTTTTGTTCTCTCCGATGCCGCAGGGTCCGTCCTGCATCTTCCGGGGTGAGCTCTCGCTGACCACCCCGATCACCACCCAGCCGTCGTATTCCACCTCCCAGTACCCTCGATGGCCCAGCAGCCCTTCCTTGCACAGCACCTAAAGGTTAGACGAGCCATAGTAGGAAATTAAGCTAGCAACAAAAAAAATGGCTTCAAGAATTAAATGATGAGCAGAATTATTGATTTGATTTGCAGGCAATTTGATGAAGTAATGTTCCTAATACATTTTTTTCCCAGTAGATGCACTTCTGAACCTTTTAAATTTGCTTGTCTTTAATTATGGTAAACTGTCTTTGGATTCTTAATTGTTGTTGTCAGATCAAGATATTAACTTGGAAGACTCTAGTCATTTTTGATTTTAACATACAGGAAAAAAGCACCAACATGCTGGTTCCAAGACCAAAAGTTTAAATAAAGTTCTGGTTCCTGTTAGTTTTACTTCCTGCCTCTTTGATGGGCCCCTGAGCCTGTTCCCATAATGCCCAGAACGATGATTAACTCCAAGCTTACCTGTGGTGAGTGGTCGTATCTCTCAGGTCTCTGGGGATAAGGGCACACTGCATCTGATGATGTACGAGCCACCTTAGAGCCACCCTCTGAAATCCACAACAGTTTCTCTGCAGTTCTGTCATCGAAAGAGAGGGGGATCCAATCTGAGGAAAGGGGAGGGCAAAAATACAAACTGAGACCGGGAGGCTGGTGATGGACTGGTGGCTGTCTTTCAGAGTAACCCAAAATTAAAGACTTTCAACTTTAAAATTGCACGTCTAAGTTTCGAGATCTACTTTTTGAGAAAGAAAACAAAAACCTTGATCTTAAATTTCTGTTGTTGCAGTTTTCAGAGTATTAATGTGCAACTTTTCTGTTTGATTTTTGGCTTAAATTATGTTTAACTGATATCTTTGGATTTAATTGGGGGCACTAACCTAAAATAGTAATATTAATTAACTATTTTTGCATTTATTCCACATTATTGTAATTTCCCCCCCTCCACTACATAAACATTATTTTGTCATCGTAAGTACATCCTTGTGCATGTACTTGCATGAATACTTGAATACTACTTTTGCCTTTATTAAAACAGATTCAGGCCTTCTCACCAAACATCTGGACAGGTGTTCGTCATTATTCATAGACAGCTGTGTTCAGCTTTTCTTTGTTTTACTTTTCTGTTAAGTAACCCAAAGATGTTAAATGTCATATTTTTATGACATAGAAACTGTTTTGTTTTGGACCGTTCCTCTTCTGACAGGCTCCTGGAATCTTATCCAAGGGTATCTAGAAATGCTATGTCCCCAGAACCTTTGGCACTCTACCACCTCGATGCTTCACTGTCAGCACTGTGATGCATTCATTGTGAAAGTCGTGGCTAGGTTCTTGCCAAACACGCCGGACCCCTTCTGAGCCGAATAACTTTATCTTGGTTTCATCTGACAGAAGAATGTGCTTCCTGCTGTTTTGTTCCGAATAGCCAGCGAGAGTTTTCTGTCACTGATGTTTTGCAGTGTCTCTTACACTCCCTGAACTGCCACATAAGATCTTCCCTCCCAGTTTCAGTGAAAAGCCCAGTACCACCCCTGTGCAATACTTGTAAGTCTATTTTTCAGAGTTAAACTGTACAAGCAGCGCATTGACCATGATGTCAATTTAGGAGCACAACCCCTGCTGCGCGGTTTACTTCCTCCACTGCTTTTTCACTTTTCTTTTTGTTTCTGTGATTACAGATTTTCTAACATGTGTAAATTTTTGTTGTGTTGAGTTTCTACATACAAGCTTTTATAGCTGACTTAGCTGTTTTTTGATTGTTTATAAGAGAAAATCTTCATTTTAGTGCTCCTGGAGTGATTAGGATTTGGAAAATATTGTGAATTACCATGTAGCTCTGTCAAATCCAGTGTGTTATTGGGAGTATTAGTAGTTTATATTAATGAATAGCACCTGGGTAAATGTGAAAAATTCTCTCATTTTGGGGGATACTCAGAGTGAGAGTTGAGGAAAGACTTGATTAATGTGACAAGTAGGGATGGGTACCGATGGCACCGGTTCTGACATAAACGGTAGTAACCAGACCGAAAAGCAGCGCACATTTCGGTGCTTTATTTCGGTGCTTTTTTTTCCTGAGCTGTGATACACTTCTAGCCAATCATTTTACGTTTCCGAGGATAGTAGGCGGGGCCAGGTACGTAAGTTCTGTTAGAGCAGAGCTACAGATTAAAAATGTCCAAGGCGAAGCGGTCAAAAGTCTGGCTGTACTTCACAGCAAAATATGCAAACTCAGCAGCCTGCAACAAGTGCTTTAAGCTGATACTGTGATACTGTCAAAGGAGGTAACACCAAGAATCCGATTAAACAGCTGGCGATGCATAGCGGTTTTTTTAAAAGCCGAGAAATGCGCCGTATTTGATAGCTTGCTGCGAGACCTCACACCGTGCACGTCGGGTGGGTTGCCAGTTATCGGACCCGGAGCAACATCCCCCAAAAACCCGAAGAATAGAGTCCTGGCCCCTAGCCCTGCCAGTGTAGCAGAAATGATGAGGATGATGATGGCAGCAGCAGCCGTTCTTCTCTGCGTGAGTAGCTTAATTCGTGTGTAATTTACGTTGAGTAGGCTAACCACGTTATTACATTAATGCATGTAAGGTGAACTAGCAAACATCATCATAGCTACATGCGGCTGTCTTCTTGTTTGATGGCAGATACTCCCTTCACCCTGCCAAAAAGGCTAAAATGACCAAAGAAAAAGTGGGAAACAGTTAAACATGAGAGGGTTTAAGTTTGTGGTTTTTCCATTGTTTAAGCACTGCTTCCAGCCAAGAGTGATGCCATATATGCCACATAGCTGCAGAAAAGGCACACATTGTTATCTTTTTACAAAAAAAACAGCTGAACATGAGAGGTTTTTGGACAAAGTTTGTGTTCTCCATTCTTTAAGCACCGGTTTGAGCACCGTTTAAGCACCGGCACCGTTTCAAAAGTACCGATTTGGCACCGGTATCGGATAAAACCTAAACGATACCCATCCCTAGTGACAAGTGACCCTTCAAAGACGGGCTACGTTAAACTGGCAGGTGAACTACGAACACTGCAAACATAGGTTTACCTACTTACCTATCCACCCACCCCACCTTACCCTTTTAGCATAATTAATTTAACTTTATCCACAAAATGCCTTTAAAAAAAAAAAAAGAAAAAAAAGAAGGTGGATACACTGGATCATCCCAAGTGTGTGTGGACAGTGTGACAGGCATTCTTTAATTTCCTTAGTGTTAAAGTGATATTTTTCAGAGGGTGGTTCTCATTTATACAGCCTGCATGAAACAACATGGTAACAACTCAAGAGGCAGTTTTTGGGATCCATTTTTGGGACATTGTAGTTTCAACCCTGCAGAGTAAAATCACCCACATTAGCTGTGCATTAGATGATCAATGACATTGTAAGTTACAGGTGGAGGTGAACCAGTAGAACCAGCTTGTTTGTGTGTGTGTGTGTAGGTCGGACCTCAGGAAGAACAGCTAAAGCTGAGGCCGATGCTTTAACAAGCAAGCAAACAAACATGAAGTGCCAGTGCCGTCAGATTCTCTGAACTCCCAGTTCTCTTAACTCCTCATGACCCTTAACATCCTTCCTTCGTTCATTATTGCTTCTCATTACTAGCTTTGTTTGGTAAAGATTAACTCCTGGGTCTGAAAAAGAAAGTCAGTGCTATAAACCTTTATTCTGTCTAACAGACAGCAGGGGGCATCGTCTAAGGTTGCAGAAAGAGGTTTGTGTAGAAATGTCTGGGAAAAGTTTAATGTCTCAGTCGCTATTTTTTTAAAAGTCTTATTTCATTCAGCACAGTTATTTTGTAAATTATTGTCCCATTTGAGTAAAAGAAAAATAAAAAAGGATAAACTAAGGCATGCTGTGGGCCCACTGTATGACTGACACCCACTTTGAGGACACACCTGCGCAAATACAGTATTATACTTATAATTTATTCCAATGTGGATCATGTTATAGTACACGTTTGCTGACAACATCAGTAACCTGATGATGTAATCTAACTCAGCAATGTGAGTGAATGAATCTCAGGGTTGGAAAAGCTTAAAAAAAAAGTTGGGCTATATGAGAGTCAGCCCCCTGCAGAGTGTTCCCCTACAGTCTTTCTCAGAATCAGCTGCTTACTGTGTGAGCAGTGAGTATAGCAGGGTAAATAATATTTACTGACCTTACTTTAACAGTCAGCCTGGTCTAACCCCCCCCCCCCCCCCCAAACAACAGCAGCCAAAAAAACAGGCATAATAATAAAAATTAGAAGCAACTATTGGCAAGTGACGAGGCAACTTTGAATCATTTGACGTTTAAGTGGTGCGCTGTTTCTGTGGGATATAACATTTGTGAATATGCTGTTACATATTTATTTAATAATGTAGTTAGTGACTGGTTCTGGGAAATGTAATAACCATTTAAATACATATTAGGAAGTGTAATAGACTAATTGAATTTGGTGTTAAGTGATCTGGTATCTAAGTCTTACACCACGATTACTTTCTAAATTTTTATTCATTAACCTTTTTATGTGGAACAAACTTTGACCATTATTATTTTAATCTTTGATCATCTTAATAAGTTTGCTCCATAATTCTTTTGAATTAAAAAAAAATAGCATGGCGGGACATTACTTAATTATTAATTATTCATCTTTTTTTCTTTACTCAGGAGCTTCATATTAAAATAAAAAGCCTTACATTTCATGAAGTCGGCCCTGGTGGTTGGTTCGGGGATATTGGGCTCATATGGTGGCAGTGTTACTGAAAAGAGGAGGAATAAGTGGATAAATAATGACACATTGATTTAATTTAATGCATTAATATCCACATGCAAAGCCTTCACAACAGCGGGACTCCATGCTGGTTTTTACCTTCTGTAGCACTACTGTTTTTTCTCCCTGGAAAAGAAAACGAGAGCATCATTTCACTGCTGTCTACTACAGACACTGTATATGGAATTACAGCCTGTCCTCAGACATGATTTCTCACATGAGCTTATATGACAAAAAGCTGAACGCT
This sequence comes from Maylandia zebra, assembly GCF_041146795.1. Lineage (NCBI taxonomy): Eukaryota > Metazoa > Chordata > Actinopteri > Cichliformes > Cichlidae > Maylandia > Maylandia zebra. Next base: position 32,297,569 of record NC_135170.1, on the reverse strand, counting down.
CGACGCCCAGGGTGGCAGCGGCGGTTACTTTAAACCTTTTCATCTTCCTCTACAGGCTGCACCTTCTTCATAGTGTCTGCCAGCACTGCAGCTGCAGTTAATCACCTGCTGCTCTCAACACATTGTAGATCACATAGGGGTATGTGTGAAATGTCGGCTCAGCACTGATTCATGGAGTTCCCTCATGCTTTTCGAGGTTCTGGTTTCAACGTATGGGACTCCGCATACATTTGCTGGGAACACCGTTCATGGCCACTGATGACAGGAAGCTGATTCTAAGAATTGACTTTCTGTGGGATGCTTTTTCTTCCCACCGCTGTGGGCGTGTTTATCGTGTCACAGGCTCTCCGTTTGTTCTTCCTCCAGTTTGTGAGTCACTGCGTCTTCTGACATTCGGAGAAAACTGTGATCCCTCACCCGTCCGGTCATCAATCATGCCTCTGCGTATGTCAAGTTACCATCTCTCAGATTTCACACAGAAAACAATTCGATTATTTTATGCTTCACGCTCATTTAACAGACTGTTACATCCCGGTATTTATCTGATTTGTCTAACAAAATAAGACAGAACAGGCTCGTTTTTCTGACGTCCTATATGGAGGGTATAACTGTGTTCATTTAATGAGAAGTCATAAAACATGCTTTCTTTCACTTTTTAAGAAAAAATCAAGACAATTTAATTAAACTAAACCTCACCCTACTTAAACTCTGCTCTCCCTCCCCTCATTTTTATACCATAAGAGGCTGTAACAGACTGAAATATAGTTTTATGGCAGTATTATGACCGAATCCCTGATTGTCATTCATCTCCACTAAAAAAGATAGTAAAGATTTAAGGCTTGGCCATTTGGTGAGGACATGTAGATTAAGGGTTGATTGTTCAATTATAATTGTATAAGTCGTTGCTTTTAGTGATCTACTACTTCCTGCAGAGTGGAGGCTTTGTATGGGTCAGTACATAAAAACTTAATTTGAAAGTTGTGCTTTTATTAAAGCTGTATAATATCTGTTGAATGGCCAGAATTACATTACTTTTACTTTGTTGTATACTTATTCAGTCCCAGTTGCAGGCTTCATAAAAAGTCTTGAATTAAAAATAAAAGCATCCAGTGCAGGAGTATTTTTAACTTCAGTATTATGACGTAATTTGATTAGTTGATTTTAACTCCTTTAAATATTTGTTGGGTGTTTTACGCAGCGACAGTGCATCCTGTTTTATAAAAATCCTCATATACCTGTAAACTTTATTTGTTAAAGGTACTGTTTGTAGTTTCCGTCTGCCAATTTTAACTAAAGGTTTTACCAACAGGGGGCAGCGTTTTCCCACACCACCATTTGTTCTTTTGCCTGTTTAAATAAAGGTGATACTGACTTGCTGCATCATCTTGTGGTACCATATGAAAGTATAGCTTGGCTGAGTTAACCTTCAGTCAGTTACTATCTCTTAAACACAATACAAAGATGTTTTGAACATGAATTTGTAGTGGTAATTTCTTCTTTAATAGTATTAGCTCATTTTGGAAGCCTAAACAGAGGAAGGACATAAACTTGACAGGATAAATCGAATAAATTCATGCTTCAGCTTGATACTTGTTCACTTTGAGTTTATATATCTCCAGGTTTAGTGGATTTTTATATTTATTATTTTTTTTAATCATTGTCCTTATGTTTTTCTTTTTTTCCCTCTTTTGTTGTATAGATTATTTAATGGGATGAACTACAAACTCTTTAAAGCTGTTTTTGATTATAATGGTTATCCTGTGTGTAGTTTTGATTATTAACAGGAATGCAAATGCACTGGATCCCGCGTCTTTAGAAAGGTGACTTCTGTGCCCATAGAGGTTTCCCTATGTCTGAAGAGGAGAATCCGGCACGTATCTCAGCCTGGGGAAACTTTACTTCTACGACCTGTGTGACCCTCCACTGGGGAGGATGCCAGCAGCGTGACAACCAGAAGGACAAATGATGGCCTGGCATAACATCTGCAAACATCAGATATAATTGAAGGGGTGGCATTGCTTTCTCTGAAATGTGTTGGCTTGCAATTCTCTTTACTGTGGCTAATGCACCGAGGTAGGGTAGGGTAGGGTAGGGTTTCCAGAAGAGGAGTGGGCCAACTTTAAATGTGTTGGCTTTTCCTCAATAGGTAAAGTAATGTTCACTGGGTGCTTTAATTAAAACCTAAATATAGGCTGAGGTATTGTTTTGCAGGAGCTCATTACGCCAAGAACAATTACCTGATCAACATCACTAAGGCCAGAGAATTTGATAATTGGCTGGGCATGCAGACATATTAATTAAACCGTACTGAGTAGGATTCAGTTACAGACGAGGTTTGAGTTTGGATATTGTCCACATGTCATGATTGACTTCAACAGCAAGCCTGCCAGTTTACAATGCACAAGCTCAAACGTTTTAATAGACTGATGCGTTCGCATAATGCTGCACCATTGATGGATGGGGCAGACAGAGATTTGGCAGGACAAAGCAGGATATAGTGAAGATCATGAAGTCATCATTGGAAACTGGGAGCAGAAAGTCGCTGGTGACAGATCACTTCATCGGTCTTTCTCTCTCTCGTCCTTTGAGCTCTTTCAGAAAGGAACACAGCAGGTGGGATGGGGACACAATACAAGAAAAGCCTTCATTCTGATTTTTACTGGAATTGCTATTGGACAGATTAAAAAGGGACCAACAGTCATTAAATTCATCTCCAAATATGATGTCCCTGGCAACTGTCCGAAGGGAATAAATTGAACATCTCCGATAATCTTGGATATCAAGATATCAAGCCAGCAGTAAGTAAGTTGGGTTACTGGAAATATTCCAGATCTCTGGCTGCACCGTGAAGGTTAAACATCTCTGGATTCCTGTCTACACTCAGCAGTATGAACAAGAAAGCCCCGCTGGGATAAACATATTCCCCAGAAGATTGATGACTTGACACAACAGCAATAGAGACATGGAGGGAACAGAGTGAGGTGTGTGGCATAAAAATATTTAAGGGCAGTGAGGCCATAAAAGGGACGGCTAATGATTAAGCTGCAGGTTGTAATGGATGGATGTGGGTTAGGGTTAGTCCCTGAAATGATTTTAAGTGAAACTCTGGTGCCCTCCCCAAGAGCGCTCGAGCTCAGCTCAGTCCAGCTGGAAAGGTCAACGGCGACTCTCACAGTGTTTCACAAGAAGTGTTTGTTTTGGAGTGTCACGAGGTAAACCTCTTTTTTCACCCCCTCCCCAGATTCCTCTCTCAGTGGGACAGAGCTATCTGCACAGATCAGGTTCAGAGCATCCCACTGAGACAGCAAGATGAGAAGATAGTGAGATGAGGTGGAGGGAGATCCAGGATCATCCCTCTAGTTCCTGTCAAGTGTCAAAACTTCCTGGCTAGAAGCCCTATGGGTGACGAGCGCACATGTGAGATGGAGATTGGAAGGACATAAAGTACACTCAGAAGGAAAAGGCCTTTTTGAAGGGCTAATACAAGTATGTAGGCTCCCATAACAAATTTCCATTTTGAATTATTTAATTATTTTTAGAGTATTTTTATGCATCAAAGATTAGCTAATCACATTAGTTAGATTTGCCACATTACGCTTGCATTCATGTACATTATGGTGACAAATTAAACTTTTAATGGCACTAATTCCTCCAGGAGACGACAAACTGCAGAAGCCGCGGGTGCTATATGTTACATAAAGGCAAAATCAAACAGCCATAAATAAGACCAAGATGAGCGTTTGCATTTTGGTCCCTGAATTACTGTGCAGCATTTCACACTTCATTACTGTGGCAGCAGAGGAGGGATTAGCAACAATTGAGGATGGAGACGGAGGGAGAGCGGGTGACTTGGGTTATGCAAGCTATTATGGAATTGGAAAGACTGAAAAAATCCATAAGAAGCAGGTAGGATATGGAGAATCTATATGAAATATCTTCCTCTAGCTGGAGACAGAGAATGAAGCAACGTGGGCGTGTTTGGACAGGTGTATCACGTTGCTTAGGGACAGAAACAAGAAAGACAGACAGAAATATGAGCACTGAAACTGCAGGCGAGGCTGTGACATTGACGAAACGATCACCACCCGGCGAGAGGCTCTTTGTTGACATGATTAATGGACCAAACTGGCACAATCCAAGGTGAGGAAGGATATCTGGCTCCCAGCTAATGTCCAGGGATGGTCAGCGTGAGGTAACTTAACAACGTCAAATAAACAACATATAAAACACATAATAAATCAGTAATAACACACTGTGACAAACTGTAATTAAGATTTTTAAAGTCCATAAGGAATGGTAAATGAACTGCCTCTTAGATAATGCATTTTTACTCATTCACAAAAGCACTTTTTTCTTTGCCCAAGTGCATTCTATATAACAATCACACTGAGCAGCCCAGGCTTCAGTATCAAGGATAATTTGGCATGCAGACTGCTGCAGCCAAAGATCAGACCGCCAACTTTACAATTAGCAGATGATCTGCTCTACCTCCTGAGCCACCTTAATTTAAAACATACAAAAAAACAATCAAACAAAAACATTTGGGTCACATTACATTTGAAAGTCAAACATTTGAACTGCCGTATTTGTCATTAAATGCATCACAGTATAATGTACTCGAGCTTTAGAATATTGACTACAACAGTTCAAATGTCATGAAAGACATATTGAAGACACGATGCTCATAAAGACTCAGGTGAGATTGATTTCTTACCTGCTTTCCTGGGTACGGGCATGATTCTCGTGTTTCTCACGGCGCAGTTTGGCATCAATCGGCGACGTCCTGTGAAAGTGCCTGTGCATCTCCGGAGTGTCACTCTTATTAACTTCCAAATCAGTAGAGAGGGGAGGTGCACGAGTTTGGGTTGGATGTACCGGCCATCCAAAGGGATGGTCCTGTTACTTGAAACTCCTGATCCTTTCTTGGGATCGCTTGATGGAGATGAGCAATACATCCCAAGTATGCAAACTTATCTGCGTACACATGGACTGAGCACATGCACGAGGTAAACCCCAGAGCTTACATAGCATTTAGCACTGAGAAATTTAAGTATCTAGTTTAAAGAATGGGGGAAAAAATATAGCAATGTGCCCAAACCTCTTTGTGTCATGGATGTAGACAAACAGGGACGTTGGCAGCAGATACTTTATGTTCTGTGGATTGCCTCATGTGGCTTCTGTCAATCTATTGGATTTGGCAGGTCAGGAACTCAAAATCTTTGCTACTTTGTTGTGTTTGTTTTCTGGTAGAAGCCACTGCCTTTGGGGAGTGTCATTGCCATGGTAGGAGGGCGGTGGTGAGGTCAACATGTCAAAATGACATCAAGATGAATTTGGAAACGTGCAAATTTTCTGCCAGAACATTGCATTTCAACATGAAACTCAGTGCTATTCATGCAGCCTGTCAGCGGTTTTAATGTTTTGGCTAATTGGCATATGCTCACATCCACACGGCATATCAGTGCTTAGCCTTGTAGTGGCATCATAGAGGAGTCATTAGCATATCTGCTTTATACATGAAAGACCAGGAGGAGACACAAATCCCTGTAAGGGCTGCATCGGGAAGCATCTGGTGTAAAAATCTGTGCCAAGTCACATGTGTAGCTCCATACACTGTGTGGACCCTTTGCAAATAAGGACTCGTCCTGTCACCTCAGCAACACGATGAACTTTGACTGACTTTTTAAACTGCAGCTTAAACTGACTAACTCAAGCTATAGGGGGTTATTTTCTGTACAGCGAGTGGGAGATGTCTACCCACCGGGGAGCTGTCGTCAACCCAAAAATCTCATCTATTTGCAGTTGCTTTGAGCGCACGTGGCAAAGAACTTGGAGCAAAGCTTATCAAAAATGCTGCTGCACTTCAAGCTTGCAAATAGCAATTTCTAATTTCTAATTAGTCTGTTTGTCCAGATTTTACTCACATTTACTGTCAGTTATATTAAATAATTAAATATAACATTAGCATACATTTATAGTTAGTATAGTGAGTGTACTGTTTTGTGTTTGAAGATAAGATAAATTTTTACAGTGTTGTGGAGTTATATGTTAATACTGTTGTAAACACCATACACAGGCATCCTTTTAAAGGTTCTGTCCTAATATCAACCCACTCCTGATCCAGAAGCATCTTACCTGGGGGAAGGAGAAAAAGAACTGGACCTTAATCATCGGTCCAAAGAAACAGATTGAAAGTAGGGAGGCCTTGAATCCATGATGTCTGAAGTCCAGGGTGAAGTTTCCACCATCTGTGAAGGCTCTGCAACATCTGCAACCATATCATCAGCTGGTGTTGGTGGTGTTGGTTGGTGGTTTTATCAAGTCCAAAATCAATGCAACCAGTTTTAGAGCCCTTCAGCTTTCCATGTGCTGACAAGCTTCATGGAGATGCCAATTTCTTTTTCTAGCAAGACTTAGCACACAGTGCCACAGCTACTACCAGATGGCTTGCTGTCCATGTTATTACTGTAGCTTGACTGGCCAGCACACATGCCTGACCTGACATGGAATCTATGGGCTACTGTCAACAGAAAGATGAGGAACACCCGGCCCAAAAATACACATGAGCTGAGGGTTGCTATCAAAGCAACCTGGACTTCTGTCTATGGGCCTGATTACCAACGATAACACACATTCAGTGGACGGAAAAAATTCAAAGCAATGCAACAATCCATGGTGACGGAGCCCCGACCACATGGTGACGGAGTTTTAGAAGCTGGACCTGATCTCACCGACTCAAGAGATCTGATTTTATTATAATTCTTCAAATTAAAATGACAAAAGCATGAAATATTTCACTTTATGTGGAAAACAACGTTAACAATCTAAAAGGTTGTTGTTTTTTTTAAATATACAATTTTGGGGAAATAATGTTTGGTAAAAGGAACTTTTTTTTTTTTTTTTTTTTTACATATAATTGTAAGCAACATCTTAGTATTGAATTTATTGGCACATCCTGATAATTACAGTCAAAGAGGAAATAACTCCGTCTCACTGTTATTACAAGAGGAATTTTAATGAGGCGCAAGCTTAGTGATGGTTCCTGTAATACTACATACACACTGTAAGCCATGAAAGCAAATTTCAGCACCTGCTGCTTACTGCTGCCAGTGAGCCGTCTAACCAGTATTGTACCATGACCTTTGGTCTATGTGTGTTTAGGGGTGCTACATTATACACTCAGCAATCACTATGTAATATTCCAGTCCCGACCTGGCTGTTAAGTGTCTGATCATGTTACTTCATTGCATGTTAACATGATGGGGCTGTGGTGAAATGTATAGCACAATTGGTCGCTGGGGATTCATTGAATGTGAGACCGTAATCTGCGGAGGCCTGCTGGGATGCTTTTCCAGGACTGTGAAGACTTCCCCTTGTAGTTTTCTTAGCTTTTCTCTGATTGACAAGGCAGGTGCTGGCCTCTCAGTGTTTTGTCCACATTTACAGTATTTGGCTCTAAGTATGTATGCTATGAAGAGTGTTTATCCCAGACTGACAGAAGTGACAAAAAGAAATATTTCATGAAAACGATCACAGCAACCATTTAAATCTACTTAATGAGAAGAAATAAATAACATAGTCGCATTTTTATGCAAAAGGTACACAATCTAAATCTGTTATTGAATATATTTAATTAAATATAGCAAAAGTGAAAGATGCGAGAAAGAACAAAGACAGCAGAGCATTAATGTGTCTATAGGATTTGACTATTTTACTTCATATACTGTAATTTTAGACCCAACAAGGGGATCAGGAACCTTCTTCAGGGTCACGACACATATACAATCAATTTATGAAATATTCATTCAAATAAATCATATCAAAAGTATTTTTTTGGGGATTAAAAATGACAACTTCCTGAACTCAACATTTATTTAGAGAGTGATAATTACCAAAAAATAAATAAAGAGGCCAAACAACCAAAAGGAGGGAACAGATAGGGTGGACAGGGTCTTCAAGGCCAAAACAAGAAGCACAGCTTATGAGTCTATGTTTGAATTTTTTAGAAGTTTTTATATTTAATCTGTACTCTTAGATCATCAACACCACTGTAGCTGTAGCTGAGAGAATTAAAGCCTTTATTGTTATTATACACAGTATAATGAGACTAAAAACATGGTGAAAGAAGGCTGGAGCGTCCTTCCTCACATAGTGACGTGCTGACATTGGTGCTCTCCAAACACAGAGACATTTGTGAGCAACATGCTGCAGTACAAGCAGCCTGTTTGAGATCTCCTCACCCTGCTGCTTTCTCCCATCGTATTATCTACTGTAATGCTTCTGTCATTCATCTTTTAGCGTCTCATGGTATTGAAACATACACGTGCTAATTTCTGGACTTTGGGATAAATATGTGTACGTTTCTTCTGAGTGGTTGGTAAAGAGACAAACTGCATTAAAAATGTTAATGAATTTATATAAAATGAAAAAAAATTGCAACTTTTCTAAAAGGGTCATTTTTGTATGTTACATTAACTTAAACTCAAAATCTTTACCACAGTTTAAATTGTTCTCAATAAGATGCAGACTCCAAGGGCACAGATCGTGCCACTCTGAGGAATTTGGGATCTCGCCTTTGGATACTTATTTTAAATCACTGTCTGCTGAGTTTAATTTCAGTCATCATAGCAACATTTAAAAATAACAACCATCATATCTTAGATCACCAGCCAAATGTGATTAAAAACTACTTAAAAGGTTTGCTCATTTCTCCCCCAACAACAGTGTTTTTTTTTCCAACCCAGACTTGCTTTTGCTGAACTCTCTTTAGATTTAATTTCAGAACTCTCTTGTAATGTCTCTGTTCCCATTTTCTGAGACTGTACTCTCAGCGTAACCACAAATACACTGGATTCCATTCCTAAACATCAGCACAACAATAATGTGTCACTGTCAGGGTCCCCCTCCCCGCTCCCTGGTACAGGGACATACATCACACCCCCTACTGACCCTCTGGATTTATTAGTGTGTGAGTTACGTAAGTGTGTAGCTGTAGTTCTGGTTTTTAAACTGTGTGGCAGGAAACATTTCAAAACAAGTTTAGTCTCGGCTCATTTAGCTGATGTTACACGAAAACCCAGATTGATCACCATCTCTAGTCTAAGCTCTGCTGCTGTCTGACAGAAGCAGATCTCTTTACAAATAGATGACTTTTGTCATATGGCTTATTTCATTCCAGCTCTCATCTTTCTCTCAGCTGTTGTTATCACCTTATCCCTCATGTTGTTCATCAAGATAGCGCAGGCAGTGGCTGAAAACAGTCACAGAGTAGGACTGTGTGTGTGTGTGTGTGATTCTGAGAAAGGTCTGGTTGGTGAGTGGAAGAGGGCAAAGGGGACCAAAGTCTTGAGGCGCAACATTTAACCTCCCAAAAGAAGAGGATGTCCCTCACAGTTGGACATGCGGACTCAAAACAGCCAGTGTGACTGACATATGCTGATGAATGTTGACTCAGGGATTCTGGGACATTCTGTTACTAAAGCCACGAAGCTGTGGTCTCTCTCCTTGACTCATAATTATAAATACACAGATTGGAGGATCCGTGGTAGAGGGGTTGTCCCGCTTTCATTTGGATTGGGCTGCTGTCCAAGCAAGTAATAGCTTACTATTCTAGGATTATGCCTTTGAAATCAGTAGCATTAACAAAATCTCTTCAGTGAATAACAGTTTTTTCTTCCTTTCATTAATTATCATAGCTGTGATCTATATTGATCACACACAGCTGCAGCTGATTAATGTATGGCTACCATAGACTGTAAATAAAGGATGGTGATAGCCACCTTGCTTTCAATCATGGTTAGTAAAGCCTTAAGCTGAGCATTTTGCTGTCGTTATCTTAGCTTCTTGAAACCCTCTATGATGAGCCAAGTCTGAATCTGACTGATTTAAAGAGACTCTGTGATGTGATTCTGATGAGGACTGTAATTTATTCTGGAGCCTATCCAGCTGTGATGGAGAAAAAGATGTGATACAAGCTGGACAGATCACCAGTTCATCACAGGGCTAACAGACAGGCAGGTGTGTGGATCCTTGAGCAAATGCCTAGAATGAGAATGCCAACTGGATAATCTAGGCCAGGTTGGAGGAACATGAAAACTCTATAGAAAAAGGCCCCAACCAAGCAGGTTGCAGAGCCTTTTTGCTTTTTACATTTTGATGTTCAGTGTGTTGCATTCTTCTCTTGCACTTTTAGTGTTTCCCCAAACATCCATTTTCTTGCATACATAAGAAATCATAAAATGTAGTGAATTTTTTTTAAAGGGATATCCTTAAATATCCTTCTGTGTGTGCAGTTTTTTAAGCAGCACTTACTGAATAAACTGTCACAACAGTTGACACTTGCTGGGGGAAAGCAGCAGCTGCTCTAATCCCACGGGGTTAACCCTTGGGTGTATTATAAAAGATTAAACTGCTGAATGGAGGATTTCCAGTTCACATGTGGTGGAGTGACACAGAGGCAATTCTTGCTTCACCCATTAGTGAAAGAAAACAGGAAGAAAGCCGGAATATACAAGAGCAGATAGAACTAGATTTAAAGTAACAGTTTTGAAAATAAGGCTAGATCTTAAAATAAGTATATGTCACTCATACATTAGATTTGGTTACCCCATTTTCTAGATCTTATTATACTTCTTATCTGCAGTTTATTTTAATTTATACTTCTTCCATTTGCAGTTTTTGTGAAGAAGAGAGGACTTTTGCACACATTGAGTCAAACTGGTTGATTTATTTCCTAGCCTGAAGTGCAAGTTTCCATTTGGACTGTTTGAATGCAGGTTGTCCAGTTTTAGCAACAGTTCCTACATGAACTGCCATTCAGTTCCATTAAGAAAACACATACCCTCCAAAATGAGGCAACTAAAATAAAAAACATTATTATTTAGATGGATAAACAGGGCAGCACGGTGGCACGGTGGTTAGCACTGTTGCCACACAGCAAGAAGGTCCTGAGTTCAATTCCACCATCAGCCTGGGGTATTTCTGCATGGAGTTTGCATGTTCTCCCTGCGTTTTCTTTCACTACAGTAGTTTTTTTTTTTTTTTTTTAATCTCCACTGACTATGAAGTTTTGGAAGCATACTACTAGTGCAACTAAATACAAATCGGAGTAAAGAGGACCTATAGTATAGTATAATAGAGGAGCAATAATATAAGCTTGAGTAACTTTCCCTCAAAAAAAAACAAATACAGCTCAAGTAATAAATACTTTATTTTCACATTAGAATTAAAAACGCAGTCATCTGCAGGGTACTATATCTCTTCTACAAGAGGTAAGTTGTGTGTGACCGACGTGTATCTTCCATTAACAGCATTATGTACAGCAATGAAAAACTGCCCAAGAAGTATTGTTTAGTTCACAAAAAACAAAAGCAAAACAAAAATTGTTGTGTTGTTGATCATCGGCCACCGCCATTGCCTGCTCCACCGCCAGCTCCTGCTCCCGACTGATCCTGAGCGCCAGACATCATCAAGAAGAGAACGAGAGGCACAATGTACATCCACTGGAAGAGAAGAAGAAAAGAGCAACTAAATACTGCAATATTTTTGGTTTCAACATACAAATCAACTGTGATCATCTAGCATCAGTGGCTCCTGATTGGTCATCCCAGATTAGCTTCAGTTCATTTTCACAACAGAAGAGAAGAAAAGGCATAAGTGGGTGACAGGGCCATAGAGTGACGATCTCAGGGGTCAAACACCAAACACATGCTAAATATAGCCAGAATAATAATTTCAGATATACTGGTGGTTTATCCTGTAGACTCCCAATAATACATACTGGTGGATGCCAGTGGTATCCCTAAGCCTCCTAGTAGATACCCCTATGCTATGAATTTCAAAATTCTATGTCGCCTTGTTCTGAGTTATCACATTCACAAACTTGGGTGTCGATGTCGCCTGCCAGCCCAGCGTAGTGATGACAATACACAATCAGCCTTTTACAGCTGATGAGTAAAAACAAATTTGATCTCTGTAATTCATGTTTTTGGCATTTTCACCTTTCCTCCCAATCACACATGTATGAGAGAAACGCAGGTGGAATGTTAAAAATGCAAGTAGTCGAGATAGGGAAAGAAAATTACTTTAAATACCTGGGCCAACCCAAATGACAGACAGTGCACGAGAGAAATGCAGAATGGATAACAGCAAGAGTGAAAAAGAAGGTTTTAAGACCTGCTATGATGTACAGTTTGGAGACAATTACACTGACAAAAAGACAGAAGGTGGAGCTGGAAGTGTTCAGATTTTCATTGGAAGTGACAAGCACAAACAAGATTAGAAAAGAGTATAGGAGGGACAAAGTCAGAGAGGCAAGGCTGAGATGGTTTGAGCATGTGCAGAAGAGAAACACTGGATATTGAAGATAGAGGAAAATAGGAAGATCTCAGAGGAGGCTGACGGATGTAGTCAAGGAGGAAATGCAGGGGGTTGGTGCTAAAGATCCACTGTGGCAACCCCAAAAGGGAGCACCATTGCAAGTATTTGGCATTGGACCTGAAGAGACCATGAAAAGACAGAAGGACAGAATAAGTGGACACAGAAAGGAGACGGGGTTTCATTTAGTCACGCTGACTAAAGGTTAAATACAAACTGAAGAAGGGGACAAGTAAGGAAACTGTACTTCAGTGGGACTCAGCTCTGCTCTCTGCCTCCCCCTGCTGGGGGCTGTGCCGAATTGGTGACCATGAGGAAGATTGCACCACCCAGAATCAAATACCACTGGAACACAGTACAGCATCAGTTCAACACAGATCAGTGAACACAGCAAGAAACACACAGAACAGCAAAACAAGACAGATTTAACAGCGCTCAGGCAAACTAAGACAGGATACAGGGCGGGATTCTGCCTGGAAAAACAGCTCGAAGCTAAGAAAGTCTGAAGACACACAAAACCTTACCACTGGGTTTAAGGGATTACTTTTTATGTTCTTATGCACTTTGTGGGAAAACTAGTATTAGACGACTAGCAACACATGGATTCGTGAAACTGGGACCTCTAGCAAGCGACCAGCTGCCTGGAGCAGTTTTTGGTATGAAAAATCAGATGAAAAACAAGTCTGCATACTCATATGCCTCATAAAGATAAACACTATCTGTTCCAGAATTAAGGGTTTGATTACACTGTCCATCTACATTTGACCACCAAGTCCAGTTCTTTTTACTAGTGTCTTTAACAGAGTTGCATTGCAAAGAAGAAGGAAAGGAGGAGGACTCGCATCGCTGCTTTCAGCGGAGTAAGAGAAACAAACTGAAAAGTGTACCTGTGCCTAAAAGGTACTGACAAATAACTTTTTCCCCCGTAGTTTGACACAAACTGCAGGTAGAAAAGAGCCTTTCAACAGGACAACAGGAACCATTTTGACTTTTTGGGAGATATTTTCACTTTTCTGCCATAAATCCTGGCAAATGAAATAGAAGCAAAAGTGCAGTACAGCACTGATGTCTCCAGTGTATATTAAAACATACTAGACATATTTGAAAAGATGTGATGCGCCTGAGAACAGAAAATACGAGCTTAACAGTCATTTTCATTTATTTATTACCTGTACATCTTTAGGCCCTTCTAGCCTATCAGCAGTTTTCTGTGTAAGTACTTACATATTTAGCGATGAAAGATTTCTGTTCTTGTGGGTTCTTCCCTTTCTTCTCAGATTCCTGTTCCATCCGTTCAAGGAAGAAAGCCGTCTCAGGTCTGGAAGAAAGGTGACAATTAGTGTTGTGAAAGGTATAGAAAGACTTGTGCCACCCAGGACAACTGACATAGAGCTGCTAAGCCAAGGCAAAAGCTAAACCAAAGGATGTGGAAAAAACCTGCAGGAGGCCTTGACTTATGCAGAGACAACCACAAGTAGAGATTGAAACAATGTCAGATTGTAAAGAAGCTGTAAAGGAGAAAAGGACAAAATCACAGGTAAAAGCAGTGTGACTGACCCAGGTGCATTCACTGGAGCCATTATGCTGAGAGTGGTGTTGAAAATCTCAAGGTCGACCTCATCCTCGACCTCAGTGCCCCTGCAGGCCCCAGGTAACGTCACTATGGAGACACCGATGAGGTACCCGGAGACGTCAGTGTGGAGCGCGATCACATCGCTCAGATGGGACTCAACCATGGCACACTGAGGATCACAGGAGAATGTTAAAACAATATATAACAGCTTATTGCTTAGAAATATTTACAATTTACACTAATTACACACCGTTTGAGAAGCTTTAGGTCAAAACTAGCACTGATCAAATATTGCTTCTCAATATTATTAAAGTGTGAATGTGTTTTTGTTTCTTAATTTCTATTGACAGGATCACAAAGTAACTCATGATATTATACTATCATAATACCTTTCCACTGATAGAGGGACTCTACTTCATACATTCATATATGATACATCACATAATCTGTGTATAAATGTTTACATGTTAAAAAGAACCACGCCTTTCCTGTCTAAGAGTGAGAGCAGCGCACCAGCCTCAGATGAACATGTGGCAATTATAAAAGAGGCTACTTCAATGGAATGCAAATAGTAGTTGGGCTACAAGAAGTCAGACCTCCAACATGTGCAATACTTTGCAAAATGTAAAAAAATAGCTAAAGATGGAAACAATAAACTTGTCTAATGAAAACTTACAAGGCTAAGTTTTAAGTAGTTTTGTTATACTTAAAACACTAACCAGGTGACTTTTGTGCTTGCTGTGCCATTACTGTACGTAGTATTATATTGCTGCTGCTGACAACTTCAAACTTGGAATTAGGTAGTCTATCATCATTGCTCATTGTACACGAACATGAAAAATCCATTTATTTTGTTTGCACTAATAAATGCTGCCCGCTGCAATCATCAATAAAACGTCATTGTCAAATATCATTACACATATTCCTTGAAATACGGTGATATAACTTTGAGGCTACTTCGCCCACTCCTTGTGTCGGTTCATCTTATTTTATTTCAATTCTTTTCTTTCAACGGCCGACCTCCTGCTGTGAGAAATTTGTTCTTTAACACAAGTAAGTTAACTTCCATTAACTTTACTGCCTTTGATAAGGCCACTATGACGAGTTTATCAAGTCAAATTGGTCGAGGAACTCACATTAGAATATGTATAACATATAACTGTATAAATATTCTGTTCTATCCTTTGTGGAAAAACATAACATTTCTAAACCAACTGTATTTTTTCCAGCATAGAAGAGCAAAAAAAGCAACAACTAGACTGTAAATTATTTGGGGGAAAACACATCAGATTAACCACATCATAAAAAAACCTCATTCAGAGCCAAAATGTTTGCTCAAAGCTGCTCTTTCATAGCTGGAAGAAAATGTTTAATATAATTTTGTATTAACAAAAAAGTTTCTATATTTTGTGGTGAGCCGGTCTAGAGTAATTTTCATGATTCGTGAGTAAAGCAAAATTTTGCCTCACAATAATCATGTGAATTAATTTGCTTTAAACACCCATGAACATTTGCCGATAACAGCCAAAAGAACGAGGAGAAATAGGAGCTGGAATCAAGTTACAGTAATATATTTTAAGAACCTATCATTACATCCTATGATTTTACTCACTTTTCTCCAAGTCATTACCTTTTTCCTGTCTCCATCTAAAAGCTAAGTTTAACCATGCAGTGAAAACTACCCTCAAAAGCCGTCAATAAACATGTGCTCAATTTTACAGGAGGTGTTGTTTTTTAATCTTATCTGTAATTTCTGGAGAATTTGAGGGAAATACACACAGCTCTGACGAATGCTGTGAGGTAGCCTTCCATCTGCCGCTCTGTCTGTCTGTCAGCCTGCAGGAAAACACGAGGCACTCTGATCCTGTATAGACCATCTACTGCAGCCACTTCCTGTGGGGATAGCCAAGTTAAAAACAAGTAATTTAGAAACGCATGTTCATACAGAAACATTATAAGGAGGATACATTAACACATCCTGAACTGATACTATGGTTAATGTAGTATAAATCTAGGAAAGTTCACCTATTGTTTTACTTGGCTAAACATCCAAACACATCCTACACCAGTGGAACAAGTGAGTGATGTTACCCACGTTGGTACCAACATTTTGGGTGACTTTCAGTCACAGGTAATTCTACAGATGAGGAGGTGGTGGCTCAAGAAGAAGGTTGTCTACTTATATGAAGACTGCTTATTTGATTTACAGCTCTTCAGGAAAAATGCTGAACCCCAAATTACCTCGATTCATATGTGATTAAGTGACAGGTAAAAAATGTCTGAAGCTAACAGAATGCATGAGTGAGCATGAGAATAGGTGACTGCAGTGTGCACTGCAAGTACCGACAAGTACTTGTCCCTCCCCCCCCCGGCACCCAAAAAACCCCCCAAAAAACCCCCAACTAAATATTTATTTGAAACAGGGGAAATCTCTCCATCACTGGGCCATCTTGGAAATGTGTAGAAAACATCACTAAATCAATGGTTAACATGGTTCACCTTCAATTTGGTCCTGTCCTCATCTGACAGCGGGTTCTGACTTAGTGAGACACCCGGCTCTCTTCCAGGCTTTAACAGCAGAGCTCCACGCACTTGAAACTTTGCTACATCATCTGGAAAAATAAATAAATAAATAAATGAATAAATTACAAATGATAACAAACCGTTCCCTGCTTGGAGACTTGTAAAAATCTGGGTAAAAAAAAAAAGAACCAACACATTGTACCTCTACATAGTTCATAGTTAACCATAAAATGAAGGTAGAAGTCTGTCATCAAAGCAGAGTGTTTTATTATTGTTAAATGAAGGAATAAACTGTAACTGCCTGTTTTCTTTTTTTATTTGATTGACAGCATGTTTTGATTTTGCATTTTGAGAGTATAATAAATACTGAATTTGCCCATCCAAATGCTATGATTTCAAAGGGTGTTTAATTCTGGGCTGTGAAATGACTTTTAACTGTTTGTATTGTTATAGCTGACTTTATCCCAGCTGCACGCATTATTGAGAATAATTTAATTTTAAACAGACAGAAATGTCGTAGAAAGCCTTCCGAGAAGAATGGAAACTGTTATAGCTGCTAACGGGGGAACCAACTCCTTATTAATGCCAATGGATTTAGAATGGATGTCATTAAAGCTCCTGTAGGTGTGAAGTGTAGGCGTTCATAGGTTGTTATAAACGCAAAAAAACAATTCTGAAAAATATGTACATTTGTAGCAAATCAGGTACATTCATTAATAAATGCAAAAACATATTAAACAGACATTTTTAAATGGAGTCTGGCGTTTACCATGACAATTTTCTTGTTGCGTTAAGCTTAGTTAGCTTACCAACATAATCAATGTCGTATCATACAACGTTACAGTAAGAAAAGAATTAAATATGTTTCTCACCAACTTCAAATGAGTGTTCAAGAGGCACAGAGAAACCACTGAACTCAGTCTCCAAGGCATCACCAACCTGAGAATGAACATGAAATCCACTGTTAGCCTTTCAGTCGGTCATACACAGCTAATGCTAAATAGCTAACAGGTACAGCATCCACTTCACTGCATTTAAATTGATGTCGTCTATGTTATAACACTTCACACTTACCCTTCTTCCGTTATTACAACATGCGAAATGTAAACATACGAAGAAAACAGTGGAAACAACAGCAACCTTAGATTGTACCACACGAGCCATTTTGACAGAAACGGACACCGGAAGAATGCCTCAAGTGGCATAACACATTAACTTCCGGCGATTTTCATAACAAAAGCTCCTTTTCTTTTCTTTTCTTTTCTTTTTCAAAAAGTAATTACGATTTCAAACAAAGGGTTAACAAACAACATAAAATGTAATCACATGCAAGTGTTTTTTTTCTTTTTTCTTTAAGCTGTTAGACAGCTTAATTACTTACCATCAATTAATCATTATCAAGTAATCCTACGTTGTCTGCATCATTCCTAATAATGATTGGAGACCTTCATGTGCTCTATATGTAGGTAACGTCATTGCTTGCACACACACACACACACACACACACACACACACACACACACACACACACACACACACACACACACACACACACACACACACACACTTCTGGTGATACCTTGTAATGTCAGCAATAATGAATTCCTCTTACCACATAAACGAGTTTTAATTTCTATTTCGTGCTGTAAACATTTTAAATTAGTATTTCTTTATATTTTGTCATGTGCAATGAGAGATGGAAAATTTACTTTAGAGATGAGCCAACAACCCCCAAAAATCTTTTCTATTTAAATTAAGATATTAATTATTTAGGGTATAATTAGTATTGGAATAACAATTTTATATACGTTTAATATCTGTCACAATATGCCAAACATGCCAATTTACTCTCCTTTGCATTCTAAAACAGAAATACTGAAACAAACATGATAGAGATCTCTTGTGAGTGAGATTAACATGTACTGACACATCCAACGCCAGCAGAGGCTGCTAACAGATCATAAAACACTGCCTCGACCTTCTTCTCACCCCCATTACTTCCACAGAAGTGCCCCGAAAAGTGCAATTTTTATCAGCTGAATAATAAATATTTAAGGGGTAATTCATGTGTTACATCTTTTAGTCAGCATTTCATGCTCTACCTCAGCCAGAGTTTTATTTAGGTAAATGCCCTGCTTAGGGGTAAGTCTTTGATGAAACAAATAAAGCTCTTTAGATCCGCTCCTGCACTAATCTAAAGAGCTAGATCAGGGTTTTACATCAAGTCATAACTGGCAGCAGTTCACATCTGGCACTGGAATGTGTCTCAAGTGACCTCTTATCATCAGATTTCTTTTCCCTGCTAGACTTTTTTTCCTTTTTTTAATCTTTGCAAAACTGTGACTACTGCAATTAGAACTCACCAAAAAAACTGGAAATGAGGATTGCAGTGGCTATTTGAAGACTTAAGTCTGGCTCCAGTACCTTCTCAATATTATTAAAGTTGGTAGTATGTACTTTGCCCAGTGCCAGGTATGGGCACTCAAACCCTCTGATGCAGGGGTTTGAGTGCCTGACAATTCAGTTACAGTGTTTCTGTTTAGGGGTGTTTCTCTCATTTCAAATTATTTCCCTTGTGCTCCTGCTAAATTAAAAGAAACCAAATACAGAGAGGGGGCTACATGAATACTTAAAATATGCATATATTGACTTTCTTTTTTTCGGTGGAGGAATGCACACTTCTTTCCCCAGAATGAAGTATTCAATCCTAGGGTTTTCATGGTGGTGTTTGGACATCTACATTTAGAGCTGCTTGCGTATGATAAGATTTAGAAGTATTTTAATCATTTATTTAGATTTAATTTTGAATGGGACTTTTATGAAGGGCTCAGCTTTCTGTGAGTGCTCTATAAACTCAGAGGTCCTGCCTCAGTTTGTTAGCACATAGCAGCGTTCCTTCAGCTCAATAGGCTCAGTGAGTAAAGGCTGCAAAATGTGGCACCTCCAAGTCAGAATTTATGGATCGTTGCTGCTCTTTTCTGTGCCTGTGAGCACTGGATTCTGGCTCCAGCTGCTAATTTAACTAGGCTTGAAGGTGCTGAAATGCTGTTGGACAATCCAAGGGTCAGGTACAAGAAGCACTGTAGCTGTGACTTGACTGATTAGAGGTACCCGCCAAATATAAAAGTATCAAACCAGAGAGAAGAGAAAACAGCTGCACGTTTCTGCCAAATGTGATTGATGCGATTTATTTCTCAATGCTTATTCTTGGCTGAAGAGTTCTGCTGACATGCAATAAACCCTCTGTGGATACAAGTGAAAGGCATCAATCATTTTAAACTTCACATTTCAGCATCAAAGTGCTGAAAAGGAGTTTTGAATTCATCATTAATCCATTAAAGTTTGGAATACCAAGAAGTCAAGGTTACTTTTGGACATCCAACTTATCTTAACTTATTTATTTATTCATATAACTCTTTGAAACAGAACTCTTTTTTTTGTTTAAAAAAAGCCTATTCCTTTATTATTCCAGACATTTATAAGAGTTACAATTAAGCTGAAACGAAGAAATAATGTGCAAAAATGGCTAAATAATTACTACATTTACAAAATTGATATTTTCCTGCTGTCCCAAAACAGTTGTGTGGATCTCCTTAAAAGTTCGCTCGAAACCTGCTTTAATTTACACACAAATTCCTTCCACATCTTATATGCCAACATTAATATATTAATATATTGTATGAACTGTATTTATGATGTATTCAAACCAGTTATTTGATCATAAATTATAGATGTGCACATACTGCTATTACATTTCTGTTGATGGAAACGATCTGTCTCTCTGGGCTTCGTCTTCAGCTTAAAGGAGCCAGAGCTCAGTATGGAACATATGGTGACTGTGGCATGTGATTCCCCCCCGGCTTTGCCTTTGAAACCATGCAGCCCTATACAGTATCCCCCCCCCCCCAGTGGGAGAGCCCATTACTCTCTGTCACAGCCCTAAACAACGGTGTCACCTTACTATTCTTAGTCAAATATGAAAGCATGTATATTTATGTGAAATGACAACAGGACTTTCACTTTGAAGGAAGACACTGTCATGTCCTGTCTGCCTGCGGGCTGTTAAAAATGGAGCAGGGTGACAAATGAGAGAGGAAGCGAACAAGATGTGAGGAAAAAGAAAAAAACATCCAAAGTTGTAAATATGTTACCACAGTTTCACTAAAGAAAACATTTTCTTCCAAGCCTCAGCAGTGTAGTCTTTGTGAATAAATTTTTCATACTGCAGTGTTTACAACTGATCAGACAAATCAGATAATTATAGAAATTAAAATTGAATTGTTTTCAGTTTTTTACCGCCGTGCTAAGAATCCCTCTTTCCTCTGTTTACTGAGTGTGGCTGCGCTAGACAATTTTTTAGAGGCTGTCAAGCTGATCCTACATCGGGGTGGTGCAGCGCAGGTATGACTTCCATGTAGAGTTACACCACGAGGATCATGTGAGATTTTCCTTTATGCTGGTTCTGCCTGAGGCTCTTTCTTCTAAGAGGAAGTTTTTCGTTCCCACTGTTGCCAAGTGTTTCTCATAGAGAGCCAACTGATTGTTGGGGTTTTCATTCTAATATTCCAGAACTGAATTTTATGCAACCATCCATCCATCCCATGGCTACATAGCAAATTAAACATATTACAGCAATCTACAGCAGTCTAAAACTTATGAGCACTGCTCTATCTACACTGAAAAAAGGCCATGTTGGATTTACTTAATTCAATAATGGACATTGGTTGCACACAAATGTTTTGCTTTGGCAGAAACTTAAACAACTGAGTTAAATCAACACAACTTTTTCATATTCAATAAACCTGTGCAATTTGTGTTCAATAAACGTGATTGAAACATGTTTAGATGAAGTAAGTTGAGCTCTTGGAATGTTTGAATCCTTCACAATTTTGTCATTTTGTTTCAACACTATTCAATAACTTTGTCACGGAGGAGCAGGGAGGACTCGGCGCAGACTGAAATCTCAGAAAAACAGGTTTATTTACACACTCCAGGTGCACTATATACAGGTGAAGGAGAAGGGGGCCAGGGTTCCCAGGGGTGCAGAGAGGAGTCGGGAAAAGCATCCAGAGTCCCCAAACCAAGCACGAGAAATCTGGATACAGAGAACAAGAGTTAGCACGGAACTTTCACGGACAGAGCTCAAAACTGGCTGAGGCTAAAGTAGCACTGACGAGCGTTACTCAGTAGTCCAGCGGTGAGGTGCTCTCAGTCACTGCCTTAAGTAGCGGGAGCAAACAAGGTGAGGAGCCACAGGTGATTCCCTACAGGTGGTGGAGGCCGGGAGCTCACAATGAGCTCCGCCCAGGCAGCGAGCAGAGAGAGAGGAGAGAGAGAACAGACAAAACATAACATGTAGCCACACAGGGCCAGCCGAGCAGGCACGGGGACCATGACAAACTTTTACCCCAATACTACTTGGTCACTTAAATACTACATGTTGTCTTCATATTACATAATGTTCAACAAAGTCTAGAGTCTGGCTAACATAAAAAGTGAATGGATCTACAGCAACTACCATCCTCCTATCTTTATCCTGGTTGCAGGGGGGGCTGGGGCATAACCCTGAAGTGATAAGTTATGAGGCAGGGTACACCCTGGACAGCTCACCAGTCTATCACATAGAGACAAACAACCATTTGCACTCACATTCTCAGGTAATTTAGAATCACCAATAAACCTAACTCTAATAACTGCATGACTTTTAACTGTGGGAGGAAACCAGAATACCCAGAAAGAAACCACTACAAACTAGCCAGATTGCAGATTTGAACCCAGGACCTTCTTACGGTGAAGCAACAGCACTAACCACCATACCAGGAAATCCAGGAACGCTATGATTTCAAGGCTTGATGCAGAATTTTTTTGTTTTTGTCCTTGACAGGTTAAACCACAATAAATAGCAATAGCATACACGTGGTGTGTGTGTAGTTGTCTGCCTCTTATATCCCCAGTGATTTTGACATCTCCTGCGATCTTGTGAATTTCATGAGTTCAGCAACTAACCACTCTTACTAGATTGTATCATGTCATCTCAACAAGAACAAATTAAGTTGTTGAATTTTGTACAGATCCTCATTTAATTACATTCATAGAAACATGAAATTATTGTGTTCAAATTACAAGTTAGACTTTTTTAATGTAACAACCACCCAATTTACTTTTTTCGGTATACCAAAAAAAGCAGAGGCGGCTGCTCGACTTGACTGAGATGGATGCCTTCCTCAAACCACAATCCAAAGTGCGCAAGACTGAAACCCCGTGCAGTGTTGCGGGATTTAACATTGCTATATTATTGACTTACTTCACTCGAACATGATATGAACAATTTAATAGCCTCTCTGCATTTCATGTAGTTTCTACACTATATCCAAGAGCTGGCCAATCCCTTTTTTTCCAGTGTACCATAAGTGTGAACGTATTAGAAAACAGCTTACACATCCCATATAAAGCAACATCATGTGCAGACATGTTTCTGTCCACTGGATGCGTGTAGGTTCAGTTTCCACTCTTTTTTGCATGGTTGCTAGCTGTCTAGGTTTGGTTTCTGGCAGTGTGTGCTGCACACATACTATTACCTGAAAGCAGGTACCTGCTGTGGCCAAAAACACGCTGGTGTAATGTAGTGGACCCAAGCACTATATTTTTCTGGTATAACTCTACAAAGATTGCAAAGTTGTGAGGTAGTTTTCTATGAGTACATTATAAGTAGGCCTATGTCCATTCCCACTGCAGAAATCTGATCTATTGTAAAATACATTTTGATGGGACACGGCATCAGAGTAAACAGGTTGATGATACTTAGTAGAAACTTTCTCAGGTTTCCATGGACCTGACTCAAATCAGGCCTAGGCCTAGCTGTTTACTAAAATATTGAAAAATGGTGTCTCAGATTTTGCATCACTGTTGCACAGCCTGTTCAAAACGTGCTTGCTTGGAGCCCAGCGGCAGGTTGAGGGTATTCCTTCTAAGCGAGCCTAGTCAATCTAAGCTTTTCAGATTTTTGCTTTCAGAGGTTTATTTATAAACTGCGTTATCTGTACAGGTGAAATAACTAGCTTGTTTTTTCAAATACTGCTGTTTTGTCAAAGCCACTGGCATCTGACAGTTATGCATAAGGTTTTCCTTTGGTGTATGTGCTGTCACTCACTGCTATGGATGCTTATAAAGTACATGCTTATGGCGTCACACTGTGCACCCTTAAAGGGGGCTCATTAATAACTCCACATTTTTGTACTTGATTGAGTTACAGTTCAGAATAATCCTTATTTATCTTATATTAGGCTTTGATGCAAACCCTTGGTTCACTAATTTACTGAAAGGAGTTATTTTAGCTCCTTTTAAGATCATCCTGCTTTTTCTTCTAATTGGTTCCACCTCTTAAAAATAACAGTTGGGTGGTGCTTCTTGTGCCCATAGACAGAGCACTGTACCTGAGATGACATACTATAAATCTTATTGGCACTATACAGATTCAAGAGAAGAAAAAGTCTACTAGAAACTGAAGATTTAGAGTAGTGACCCTGAACCTGTGGCTCACCGGAAGTACTTGTACATACACCTTATTATTTCAAAGTTTGCCTCTGTCTAATAAAAATCAAGGAAACGTGTCATAGGTCTGCATAATAAACATAACATTTAAAATATGTAGGACTATTGTTGGGAAGAAGGTGTTTTAGCTCATATCAGGATATCCTCCTGTAGTCTTTGTGATGGGTGCAAAATAGAGCCAGAACTGCCAACATAGTGATAAACCCTTAACACAAATATTTTCCAAAGCATATTAGTAATTTTAAGTAGTGGAGCCACTGAATTTATTTGGTTGCTAGAAACTTCAGTGCTATTGATTAGCAAAATTTGTATGTAGGCCTCCTATTTCCCAGTTGGTAAGGAAAATAAGTTACTTAGCGACCATTACTATGCAATTAACACTGCATTGGCTCCACCTCTGAAAATGTTTCGTATGATGTGGTGGATGGCAAATTCTGTGCTTTTTTATCTTCATCTGAGCAATCTCTGCACCTGTCGCCCAGACTATAAATCCAACCACATGTTCAGTTTTTCAGTTCAGTTTTATTTATATAACACCAATTCATCACAACAGTTGCATCAAGGTGCTTCATAAGGTAAAGACCCTACAATATTAAAAAGAAAACTTGTTGTGGCTGTTGACTCAACCTATGCGGACACTACATGCATCTGACAGAATGACAGTATTTGACACACCAGGATGAGACATTTAGAGACTCCTTTGTTTATTGGTGAGCTATACTCATCTGACCATTTTCTGTCTTTTTACTGCCATTTTCCATAAAATACTCTCATATCACCCTGAATGTAGTTTCTCAAACACAATAAAATATATTTACTTAACAGATTTGTTTTTAAATTATTGCTAAATGACATCCATTAAAAGCTTTAACCTCTATATAGTGCTATGACGCTGTCTTGGGAAAGCTGCTGTGAGAATGGAGGGGACCTGCTTCAGCTGGCATTAAGTGTTTTTCAGTGAGGCTTAACTAATGCAAGCGTTAAATAACTCTGGTGTCATCCTCTGTAGGGAATCAGTGGATCATTTAGGACACCTATAGTAAGTCTTCTATAGCCACTTTGAATCCACAATATATGAATAATTTCAGCTCATTCAGAGAGTTTAGTCACATTATAAATTGCAACTGATGACCTGTGAATGCGTAAAAAAGATTTATTGAAGATAATTCAGCTTTAAAGTAAAGTAATGTAAAGTTATGATATACAGTAAGTCTAACAGACTCAAGGACCTTTTATGTCCTATTCAAACAGCTCTCCATAATCTTCCTCTGGGGTATTTTGTTCTCCTTGAACATATGAATCTTAAGTTGCACTTACCTTAAATAGCTGTTCTTCAATCTCTGCCTCTCTTTCTGGCTTAAGTTCTCTCTCCAAAATTAAAGTCTCAAAGAATACGTATTATTATGCAAGGTTAGGGCTGCCTGAGTAATTTCGAAAGCAAAAAAAATGAGCGCAGAAACCAAAGGAAAAAAGAGAACTGCATATGGATGAAGAAATGGAAAGTGAAAGGCTTATTAAATGCATAATTTAACACTGATGTTTGTAATTTGGTCTACAGTAAGAGCTTACTGTCCTTTTTCTGTCATTTAAATCCTGTCTTTTTTTGGTAAATATATTGATTACGTCATATGTCACACATGTGAAGAACAAATCCTAGTGTGAGCATACATAGTTCAGGAACTCATAAGGTGACCTCTCTCTATTCTGACCTTGCTCCGTAAATCCCTGCATGAAGCTTTCCTCTCTCACAAAGTACAGCTAGTTGACAGCTATGCCTACAAAAGAACAAATGGGATTGTCATTGCCTATAGGAACGCACGGCTGCCGCTGTTTTGCTCTCATTTTTGATTTCCTTCCCCCTCTCCCTTTCTTGTCAGCTGGGGACAGTGAAAAAATCACTGGGTGGAAGAGGGGGAGAAGAACCTTAGGGTAGGCTTTTCAGAAGAGCAACACCCTCCGCAGGGTTATTGATATATAGTTTAGACCCCTTTTCATGACACAGAAAAATACTGGAACACCTCTTACAATAATTTTTCAACACAACCTATGTTAATGGAACAACACAGCCCATTAGGAGTAGAAAGAATTGCCAAATACTCCTTATTTTGTAGCTAAGCAATGCTAAATGGGTATTCACTACAGCATAACATATATTTGTGGTAAACATGCATTATATAACAAGTTAATTCTACATGATCAGTCTGTTGTGCTACGGAATAAAGTGAGGCAAGTGCTGGCTAGTGAAAAAGATTAGAGTCACAGAAGCCTTAATTTTAAGACCGTTAGTGAAAGCAAGGCTGATACTTGCATTTGCAGTGATTTATACATGGTGACATAGTTCTCCCACAACCCTTCCATGTGCATACACGGAGAGCTGGAGGCAGGCAGAGCTGCAAGAAGACAGAAAAGAGCAGGCATCACTGAGAGACATGACACTGATTAAGTCTGATACGGGAGGAAGTGAGGAGACGGGTTGCAAAGGAGGTTGCAGATGTGCAGCGACTGTCAGCGAGCTAAAACTTCTTAAAAAGCATGCCCTATTTGTCAATTGGAAGTGTAGAGGGGTTTCCTTTGAGCCATCAGCTGATGTGGCCAGGGACTGAGATCGTCTGATCTTCTGGCACTGCAGCTGAGCTTGACTTTGTGGCCTTCCCAAGCTTAAGCTATGCTTAATTATAGATTTAGGGCATGGAAAAAAGGAAAAGATTCACTCTTCATTTTTTAAACCTCCTAACCCTCATTAAAGTGGCAAAACATATTATCCTCCCCTCTAATAACACAAAACATCTGTGGAGTTTTACCACTGCGGCATCCCTCAGTCAAATTGTCAGTCAGAGCTCATTAGCATCAGTAAGTTTATTAATGTTCTGCCTACAGGGCCTAATGAGTTAATCAGCTGGCAGGTTTTCCCATGGGTTGGAATTCTTTATGGCTCTGAACCACTTTTACCCCTCATGGTGTCTCAGTGCCTCCTCAGGGCTCTGCAGCTACCACTAAGGTTTCAAGTGACAACATCTCTGTCACTCTCTTCCTCCTTCCTTGTTCTGCTTGTTAAGGGGGGGCATGGCAGTGGTACAAAGTAAAAGTGTTGGGTGGGCATGAGGGGGATAAGGCGGTGGTAGTGGTGGTATGGGTGGGGGTGGCGGAGGTCATAAAAAGGGATGGAAGAGTTGGAAATGCAGGCAGAGCCACTGCCAAGCAGGGACGAAGACGCTTTCAGAGGAATCGCTGTAAACAGACACAGTCATGCCTGAGCCCCAGAACCCAGGTAAGCTGGTCCATCCTGTGAGATTAGAACAGAAAAAAACAGACGTGGAAGCTAGTGATTCTGTGCAAGGTGCAGATGTGTGGGAAGAGAAAAATCAAGGCACTTCTAACTAATTTTAACCCTTAGTGTTTATTCTTGATAAAATTATCTTTTCAATCACAATAAATCAGGAGTTTTATAATGTCGTTGGTAATGAATGACCTAATATAGACTACAATTTATTAGTGGGCATGCAAATTAAAGCTGTTTAATAATCTGTGGCATGAGTGTTAGGTTTATAGGTGCATGCCTTCATTTGGTATCACTGTGCTGCTTTCTCTTTCCCAAACAACTGTTCTGAGGTATAGTGCGAAACTGCAACTGAGTTCAATGAAAGCTAAACAAATATTTAAAAATACTTTCAGAGTTAAATGCACTTAGGGGTTTTTTTTTGCCTAAATGTTGGTAATCAAAAATAAAACAATCCAAAGTTATGGATAAAGAAAAATATATTCTCTTTAGCTGCTTGAACTTGTATTTTCTTATAGGAAAAGTGTTTTGTATACATGACGTTTAATTAAGCTGAAGAAAGCAAGACGGTAAAAGTTGGCAAACTTATAGTGACGTCTGATGTGAGTTTCATAGTTATAACTGATGAAAATGCACGTCATATGCAATTATCTTAAGTGACTATGTTTTATTACAGAGACAGAGTGCATGCGCTTTGTTTTTACACTAAATCCAGTGTCATATAATTATGCAAAACTCCATACATTTTATATACACTGAAGTTATTTAATTAAAAGAAAAACAGAGGCTGTAAATGGCAGTAAATGCCTTCTTTTATTACTGATAATAAGCCCTTTCATTGCACCATAAACTGGAAGTATGTGGTTCCAGCGGATAATCTTCCCATGCATGTGGCATAACATTTGGTAATCTCAGTGCTGAAACATCACCACAGCACTGTGATGTAGTGTATGCTGTAATGTTTCTATCAGTCACTGGGTCTGAAATATGCTCCGCCGCCTTTGTCAGCAACAACCTCAAACTGTAAATCATCTTGCAGCTCTAAGCGGGAGAAATGAGAGCATGCATGAGGGAAGGAGTGAAGGAGGGCACGAGGGAAGAAAGAGGTAACAGATAAAAGCGGAGAGATGAGGGGAATGATTTGTTAGAGGGACCTCTGTCAAGTCAGGTGTAACTACCTTGCCGTCGTATCTCTGCACCTCAGACACCTTATCTATCTGACCCTGATTGCCTCCCTCATTCTATTACACTGTCTCCTCTGCTGGCATCAATCTCCCCATTCGCCAATCTGCATGAAGTTCACCATATCACTGCTGTTATGTAAAAGTCAGAACTCCCATTTTCTCAGATATATAATTCCGATATCTGTTTTACTCATTGAGCTCTTTCAAAGTCATGTGGATCAGACCAAAAAAGGCGTTTTGCTGAAAGCGACATGCGTCTGCAAAAGTCCGTATTTAGAAATGCACGTCAGCGTTGATGCATCATAAAATGCATTTGATGCACTGAAATCTGTCCCCTTTAGTGTACCTTATACCCTTTCCCTTTTTATTCTTCCATCAAGCAGTAATTCCATCCCTGCATCCAATGTGTCTCCAGGCCAGCGTCCTGACATCACACATATTATGTTCCTAACACCACATTACAGCCGTCACCCAGTCTCCTCTTGTTCTTGTGTTTCCACCCATCCCAAATTATTGCCCCGCTCATGAACTTCCTCACACATCCTCAGCTTTGGAGCCCCTCTGCCCCTGTCGATCAGCTGGTTACAGCTCATGTGACTCATCCAGTGTTAAGGCTGTTGGGGCTTCAGAAGACTTGGTGATCGGGAAGAAGCACGCATCCCAATAAACAGCCACAAGAATAGTTCTCAAGTGTAAAAGCGATGGCTGTGGTCTTGTGGATCCACAAAAGGAAAGGCGCCTCTAGAGAGCGAGGGGAAACACACTTGGATGGACCTTAGCTGACCCATATAAGACACGTGGAAGGAGCCCAGTAGGATCACAGTTTTCATGTTAATCATGGATTGTTATGTCTCATGAACCAGTGGGAGCTTTGGAATGAGCCAGTCACAGAATAATTAGACCTTGCGCACCAGAGTTGATGGTAATAGTTGCAGGGTGCAGGGTGACAGTTCGCTGGCGCTGCTCCACTGCTGAGCACGCGTAGACATAACAACACAATTTTTAATTACCAGTAACGCTGCCAGAGGCCGCCATCTCTACCCAAACACTCCCTCCCCTGTTAGCATACAAAGGAGCGCGGTTCAGCTTAACAAAAAAGACTCTGAATCTGGCTTAGATTCAGATGAAGGGCAAACGTAGACTGATATCTGCATTCATCCACTGCATCAAGTTCTTGAATATCTTAAGTAGGAGTAACCATACTTTTTTTGAGTGAGCACATCGAACTGCTCGGCTCCTACTCCAGTTGTTTTAGCAGAACTTCTGCAGACTTGTCTGTTAGACAGTATGATGCTGCTCAGACAAATGAAAACAGCTATCACTACTGCGCATTTTCAACGGCTACTTATGAGTGCATGTAAATCGTCTGCTGATGCCAGCTTTTTTTAGTCTCATAGACTGGATATAACAGCTAAGAAGACCAACTGTCAGTTTGAGAACTTTTGTTTTGAAGAATGGTCTTTGCCATCCTGGTCTTTTGGAGCCAGCAGTAGCTAAAGTAAATTCTATTTTTGCATTTAATTCTTGCTAGTGTTTCAGTGAGTGCTTTGCAAAGACATAGATACTTGATAAGTTGAGCATTAGAATGCCACTAATAAAAACCTGCACATCAAGCCAAGTTTTTGTCAAATAATGAATTGAATTAAATTAAATACAGACCAAGAGGCAGAGACACTGCAAATGCTGTTGAGCTGTGCAGTTTAGTGACTGAAAACAGGTGAAAAGTAGCAGAAAGCTAGTGGCTAAAGACATCGATGTCAGCATCAACCTGTTCCAGTCAAAACAGCCATGCCACAATAACTTAATACATTTTAAACTAAAGATCTAGATGGAAATTTGCCTCTGAATTAGAGATCAAGATGTTTTTGTACCAACCTGTAAAAAATGTTTATTTCTGCTGTGAAGTTATGCATACAGAAATCAGGTGAGACAGACTCACTTTTGAGGCCAGCATCAAGTGGTCATGGAGCCACAGTTTCTGCAACTTCTGGCTTCATTTATCAGCCAGGAGGTTGCTGCTTAGTTATCCTGAGAGTGGGCTGGCTGTGTTTTTTTAGGGTCAATTCTTTATTTTTAGGATATCTCATGGGACCAGCCTAAAACCTGTTTGTTTCTGTGACTAAAGAGCGTAGATAGATGACAAAAAAACTCCAAAATCATTAATAAATTTTAGTTTGTTTCATTTTTTTCTTTTTATTTGAGTATCGAGCCACAGCACTGCTGCAGGCCTGTTCTCCATTGAGACTGTGTCACTTTTTTGAACCATTAAATTATTTTTCAGTTTTTATTTTGTTTTAAAGTTAAGAAATTTGATCTGATTTCAGAGAGAGGGAATGTCATTATTATGGTCACATGGCTCTGGCTGGGAGGACAGAAGCCCAAACTACCAGCTGTTCAAATCTTACATTAACAAGTAGTATCCACTCAGAAAAAAGGTGGCTTAAAGAGCAGGATAAAGGAAATAAAATGGCTTTTTTCACACAGGTGGATGAAGTGAGAGGCTACACCAAGGCCAGGTATAAGATAAATAAGCATCAATTTGAGCTCTGAATCATGCTACTCCAGCACAGTCCAAGAATAAAACTGCTTTCTCTAAAGGATGAATTAAGATGTGCAACTGAATTCTTTTGAGCTAAACAAGGATCTGTCTTAGTGATAGTTACAGCTGGACCAATCATGTATCTGTGTGTAAAACTGGTGCCAGAGCCTGTCTTCTTTTTTTCACAGTTGTTTAGCAGAAGGTTAAACTTCCTGTATTCCCATGTCTATTATGTCACATCTCCGCTCTTCAGCTCCCCGAACCACGCGTCTCACAACGGGTCGAGTGTAGCATTACTTCATACCAAGGCGATCATCAAGTTCCCACAGGTATGCGCCTGCTGCTTGATGGATTGCAGACAGATGCAGAGTCAAGCAACTGTGCCACGAGGTCCTACAAAAAGAGTGTGAAAAGTTAACTGATCCCCTGAAATATCATTAACAAAGCCTCTCAGAGCGCAGCCCAAGCAGTGTGATGCGCAGTGGATACACACCCAGAAATGTATCCCTTTTTCTAAAAGCTTCCTCTTTGATCAGAGAGAGGCCTTAGCCTATTTGGAGCACAGGCTGGTGTTGATTTGAGCTGCAAGACAAAAGGAAATAAATGGAAAGCTGAAGTGGATGACAGCTTAATATGGTATTTAAAGCTGCCTTTGTTTACAGATTCCTCATGTCTAAATTAGAATTGCATTTAGTAATTGTTTTCTTATGTTGAGAGCGCTTTGTTCACACAATGTCAATTCATTGAAATTGTCAGGAAAGTTTACAGCACTGCTATAAAATCTAATCTTCAGTTTCACACCCATTTTTCAAACCGATTACCAAATCCTTCCCTTTCTGCGCTCTTGTTCTTCCATAAATCTTCATCCTTTTGTGTGGCAAGGAGCGAAGAGAAAGCAGGGGGAAAGAGACATGACTGGTCCAATTCAAACAAGCCATAATTCTTATCATCATCATTAAAAGTCAGTATTATATACAACCATCCAGTCTCTTGTGTTCCCTCCACAAGCTTGTGCGTCTAATCCCTCGGTCCTTGGCCACGACAGGCTTAATGCAGGATCGTTGCAGAACGCGTACAAACGGAATAACACGGTAATGTCAGCACCGTCGGAGCTTTATCAACTTCTCTCAGTGGGAGAAACATTATTAGTGACCTTTTTCTTTATAGTAAAGTCTCTATAGAGCACAGAGCTTGCTTTTGAGATCAAGATGAAATACTGAAAAGAATGAGAAGAAAGTATATCATTTCATCCTTTCTGCTGTAATAAATCAACACATAAATCACACACAGGTTCTCTAAAGGGATGACAGCACAACAATCTTGGGACCAAATCTCTCATCAAAGCACAGATTGAGGAAGGTTTGCTGTTGTACACAGTGTAAGGCTACAACTAATACCACCGCTTTCCTCGATCCATTGATTAGCTGTCTAAGGTGATGCCTTCAAATTGCTTGTTTTGTCCCACTTGCACTCAGTTTACTGAAGAAGAACATTTGAGAGGCTAGTAGCAGCAAATGTTAAAGTTAATGCAGAGATTATTGCATATATTTTCAGATTGCTCAACCAAGCTTTGTTCAGATTGTAGATTTTATGTAAACTGTGACCTTTTTAAAAAAGGAGGGCAATAATGATTAAAATGGTTCAAACCTAGACACAGTCTGGAGGAGCATACGTTCAACCATTTTCTTCTAAATCTTCTTCAAAGCACCTTTCACATCTTTTAAAGGTTCATATGAAAAAAAAAATCCCTTAAAATATTAAATATAGTTTTTTTTCCCTCCAACAAGCTAAAACTAAGCAGCCGAAAACAAAAAGTAGGTCATCTAGATTTGCAAAGACCGCTCCTGTTTATTTCCTGGTTGTATCAGTGCAGTTAAAACTGCGAGTTCCTATTTACCAGGCAGATTAACTCCCTTCCCGAGGCTTTCATTTTACAGATGAGTGGACATTTGATCAATACAGATTTTTTGAGTTTCAAAGTAATATTTTTTTCTTATATTTGCAGTTATTTTGATCAACAGTTCAGAAAAAAAGAAGAAAAAGATCAATAAAATCTTCATAACTGCATGTTTTTTATTTTAAAACTGTGTCACAAATTGATTTCATGGAAAGCTGCTCTGTGATGTGCAGTTATTATTTTTGATTCTGACAATCACTCGAATTACGGGAACATCTGCTCTTTGATGTTTTACACCATCCATTACTACCTGCATGTCAAGCAACTATTTAATTGCTACTCGAGATTTATCCATTTACCTTCTCCTCCTACATGGAGAGACAGTCTATTCAGTACGTGATGCAGCTGTAAAGATCATCAAGACTGTCAAATTAACTTGGCAAATGATTGAGTGATCGGGAGGGCAGAGGCTTAAGCGTACCCAGATTCTGTTGACAGCTTCGCTCTCCATCCTCATCATAAAATGGTGAAACTACATCAGTCATGCTCTGCTCCCAGTGTGGATGCCAGCCAAGTGCCAATAATACCATTGATACTCATACACAGAGTCTGTTTATAAATAGACTGCTTTAATATTAATCTTCTTTTTATTTCTCCCCTGCTAATACACTGCATTTATATATATATATATATATATATATATATATATATATATATATATATATATATATATATATATATATATATATATATATATATATATATATATATATATATATGTGTGTGTGTGTGTGTGTGTGTGTGTGTGTGTGTATCTGAATATTGTGGAAAATACAAAAAATACAAAAATACTTTTGGTCACACCGTCATGCGATTTAAGGAAAGTGTAGCAACAGCAGCAGCTTGGCCACATGTGATTACTGCATATATTAATAAAAGAGTGAGTTGCTTTTATATTGGGATTAAGGTGCTTTACAGGCATTGAGGGATTCCCTGTTGAATAGCGTTCGAAAAATGCGTAAGAATTGGAGAGGATTGGACTTTCAGTTACTGAAAACATCACTCAGTAAGAAGCAGAGCTGCTCCCAGAGCAGAAGCAGCCTGACTGGTTGAGTTAAATCTGACTAATTCAAAAAGAACAGTCTCTGCTCCGAGGTTCATGATTTAATTACTTCCTGAATCACATTTATTTATTAAAACTGTTAAAAATGTATGGCTAAATTCCACTTTTTGAGGTCAACTTATAAAGAAATGTAAAGTGTTATGAAATGGGGGGTCCTGCACTTCTCTTTTTCCATCCATTGCCAAGTCAAACC
Organism: Maylandia zebra; assembly: GCF_041146795.1. Taxonomy (NCBI): domain Eukaryota; kingdom Metazoa; phylum Chordata; class Actinopteri; order Cichliformes; family Cichlidae; genus Maylandia; species Maylandia zebra. The sequence continues at coordinate 32,263,334 of NC_135170.1, read as the reverse complement.
CCACATACTCACATCTCTCTTTAAGGAAACGTAGCCCACTGGCGTTACATTGATTCAGTACACCCCTTGATTCAGTAGCTTGTAAAACCAACTTTAGCATCAATAACTTGAAAGAAGCATTTTCGGTATGACTTTATCGGTCTTTCATGTGGAGGAATTTTGGCCTATTCTTCTTTAAAACATTGCTTTAGTTCACAGAAGTTTGCAGGCTTTCATTTATGCACAGCTCTCTTAACGTTCCCCCACCTTAATGACTTTGTGTTTGACGAACGACTGCAAGGTGCCCAGGTCCTGTGGCTGCAAAACAAGCCTCCCACCGCTGTGCTTGACAGTTGGTATGAAGTGTTTGCACTGATATGCTGTGTTGGGGCTGTACATCTAAACTTTGCTCTCATCTGTCCAAAGCAGATTTTTCCAGAAGTATTCTGGTGTGTTCAGATGCAACTTTGCAAACTTAAGCTGTGCTATTATTGTCTTTTTCTTTTTCTTTTTTTTAGGGGAGAGGACATTTCTATTGGCTCCCCTTTTAAACGACCCATACTTGTTCAGACCTGTAATGTCTCAGGTGTAGCTCTTAGGCTTATTGAAGTTTCTCTGACGCTTGAATGGTCTTATTTTGGGGTCAGTTTGATGGGACATTCACTCCTAGGATGATTGTGGTAGCGTATTAACACACACTTCATGTGTCTCCAGACCAACAAAACACCAAAACGTCTCCTTCTGGAGGTGCTCACACTAGCTTCTAATCTGTTGATCATCTGTCTCTGACTAGCAGCACCTGGCTGCTGCTTACTCCTACTTACTTGCTTAATCGTGTGGAAGCAGTAAAGGCGTAATTAGTTTTTTTTTTTTTTTTTACAAGAAAGCATAAAGTCCTGAAAAAAAAGTCCTTTTTTCACTTGACTGTATTTGAGATGCACTGAGTTGCTCGGTCTTTATTTACATACATTTGAAGTCTATGCTGTTCAAATTAGGGGTTTCCAAATTGCCTTGATATGACTGGAAACACCAAAACAAATGTTTTAATGTTGTTGTTTCAGTGTGATATGAATGTAATCCATATTTTCAGAAAAGCAATCATTGGTTTGTTAAAATCTGACATCAGACAGGTTATATGAGAGGCATTTGTCCAGCCGAGAGTTTGCACAGTCAGAGTAGCAGAGCAATTGTCAAAAGTCTGTCACAGTACTGTGTAGTGGCATGCCCATTAAGCACACAATGCTAGTAAGTGGACTGACCTGTATCATTCAAAAGTTCCCTTGTGGACATGTACCAAAGTCCCATCACACCTTTTCCTCTGTTTACCTTAAGCTGTTGATTCTGTGTCTTTGTGGGAAGTAATCCTAATCAATAAGTTATCTTAGATAGAATTATTTTATTCAATATGAGCACAGACACACATATGAGACAGTTTTGATGTTGTGCAGCCCGTTAGGAGGCACAGATGTTATTTTTTTGCATGATTAAGATCTGCACTCTTTGGGGTTTTCTCTTCAGTCTGATTTTTTGAATCACCATCTGCTGACAAATGAACTTTTGGCATCTTAAAGAAATATTATATCCCATGAATGACACAAGTACTACAAATGTGTAACAGGAGAAAGATCCTGTTTTTATGTCCTGGTCTTCGTGCTATTTTGCCTCTGGAGCAAGTCTGACTCCAAAAAGTAAAAGCACAGCAACAGGAGCTTATAGTTTCACCTGACACACTCATCCAGACTGCAGGGCTATGACAGGGATGCTGTGCAGAATGGTGCCAGGATGCATTAACAAAGTATGAGAAGCAGGACTGTGTTACCACCAATTGGCATTATACTCAGCTGGAGAGGAGGCCACACTAGCCCCAGTTTCTGGTTAACATGTCCGCTGGTGCAATAGCTTACGGTTATAGACACGCTTAATGTATTCAGCGGTACTCCAACATGAAGCTTCAGCAGAAACAAAACCGTGTAATGGGTGCCTTTTTTGAGCTGCAGCAGCATCGGATATGTCAGTCACTGAGTTTAAAGGAGACAGCTGTTCAGTATCTAGCATCAAAACACACATTCTTATGAGGAATCTATGCCCTTTTTGGCTTTGTTCAGTGATGAGAAAGATTTCAAGATTCAAATGTTTGTCTTGGCCTGACTCCTTTGGCTTAACTGCCTGAATAAGCAGGAGGCGCACGCAGCAAAGGAAGGCAGGGAAATGTCAAGAGAGATTAACGAAGCACATTCCACAGAGGTTACCCTTCAAAAGCAAAATGGGAGGAGAGAGCGCGAGAGGCGGACGGAGCGAGGGAGAGAGAGTGCGCAAGAGCGAGAGAGACTGTCGAGGATCAGCGCAGAATTAATCTACTTATTGTTTTCAGATTTATGAAGAGAAACTAATATTTTTTAAGGCTAATTGCGATACGGCCCAGAAAACTTATAAGTTGCTGGTTCTTATTGTATTTTCTAATGCGTATGATTTGTAATGATTATAACATTACAGGGGAAATAGTAATATAAGTGATCTCTGGAATATAAATGTTTTTTAAACTGTCTCCAGTGCTGCGTGTTTCACTTGCGCTTCAGAGAACACAAGCACTAAGCCGAGTGTTTTCTTTAGTGCCGAGCAGATCAATACCTAAAGTTTGAACTCGACCATGACAAAGTCTTGTCTTGAGGTCAGTGTCAATAGGATTGATTAAACAAAAAAAGAAGCTCTAGCTTGCAGTAGCTTTATTCTGTATAAATGTATTCTGTATAAATGCTTTTCTGAGGCACGTGCAAGGGCCTCACCTCATTGGGTAAAAGAAGTGGCAGATTTATTATTTTTGTAATTATTTCATCTTGGTTTTACTTTGTGTAGGATCAAAAACACACACCTCCGTGGCTGAATAGGATCACTGCAGTCGAAATAAGATTGATATTTCCTTGTAGCAATTTATATTTGATGGCATGTCTCTGCTCTGGGGGAACTTCTCTGGCCTTAAATGGAAAGGTCGAGACAGGGAAAGCAGCAGCTAGATCCCCATACAGAACAGAGCAGGCATCAAAGACCACAAATATGACAAAGTTAGATACAACATGACAAAAAGAGATGAGCTAGAGTTGAACTCCAGAGCTGCTTGCAAGTATACAGCAGCCATGGGAAAGCCAATTGGATACACAAATGGGCATTGACTAATTCTTCTTGAATTGGGTCATTAGAGCATAGATTTGGTTTGCCAGCCCAAATGGTGCTGATTTGGATCAATCTCATTGTTCTTTCAGGGACTTGTACCTGCATGTAAAAAAAAGTAGAGCTAACAAAGTGATGCTGGGCTTTTATTTGCTGGCAAAAAATGTTATTACCTCTGGTTTAGGGAACTTGTTTTCAGGATGTAAAAATGCTGATGTCAGATTTTGCAGCCATCACAGACACATACACACAATGTCCTTTGGCATTGATGTCTTAGGCATTGGCCACAGCAACACTGCGTGACAAAAGAAAGATTTTTGAAGAACTACAGAGCCTGAGGAAGGAGGCTGGAGGGGTGGCGATGGAGTAAGTCACAAGTTACCTTTAGTTTGTGTGTTGCACCTTAATTTGGTTTGTTTTCTCTCACTCCGTTTCTTCTTTTTCACATGCTTTTTACTTTTGGCTAAGAGTTAAGCACCAGTACCGACTTGAATAGGTTTAGGAAAATATCGTGGTTTGGATTAAAACGCTCCCCTTCATCGCATTAGCTGTGAAAGCTGAAGAATGACGCTCAACCAGTTGTGCTCAAATGTGAGGCAAAAACGATTTTTCTCAGTGTTAATATGTCAGGACATGAAGGCAGCTGTGCCAAAGGACACATTGATCTTACCAAACAGCAATATTTGCAGGCTGGTTGAAGAAAATGTACAACAGCTAAATCTAATTTATAACTGGTTCAAAAACCAAATTAGAACATTAAACTGCTCTAAAGTGCACGAAGATGAGTAAAATATCTAAAGCATAACTTATATGGATTATTACGCACTATGTGGTGAAAGATTATATTCTAAGCACACGGAAAACTCAGGTATGCATACGTCTTTTAGTATCTGTGGTCAGATAGAAAACCCCCTACCCAGGCACTTAGCTTAAAAATCCCCCCTATGTCTTGACTTCAGTTTTATGACTTAATCAGTTTTTAGCCACAGTCATGAGGTGCTAAAATCCTCGAGACGTTAAAATGATATAAGTGATAAGCTTTTGGTCTATAATTATGGATGCACTGTGCATCAAGCGATGAGTGTATTTAAAGAAAGTATTGGCAGTGGCAGGGTCAGCGAAAACTGAGTAAATCCTCTTTCAACACGCATCTCACTTGGTATTTGTTAAATATAAACCATGTAGCCTATATCTCATCTCCTCCACCGAAGAACCCAATCCTTGAGCTGCTTGACCCCAGTTGGTCTGGCTCATTGTTCTTCTCTCTCCCAGTTCTAGTTTCTGCCTCTCTGCTCAGCCATTTACTTCAGAGGAGAGTGGAATCAGATTAAAGTAGGACAAAGAATTGGTGGGACCGAAAAGTGCTGAGAGTGACGATTTGCATTAAGTGAAAAGTAAGATGGAATGGAGACCGCAAGAGACATTATCCATTTAACAGATACCTGGAAGACAGGGAAGCAGACGGCTGTTGAGTGAAATTATCTAGGCCAGAGAGGACTGTCGATGAAGCGTGGATGGTAATGAGAGCGCAGATGGATCCTCGCAGACAGAGCCTTCATCAGCTGTGCATTACCTTCAGCATTAGCAGGGAGGGTTCAAGGGTTACAGTGATCCTGGTTGTGACTTTGCGGCTTGCTCACAGCTTTCTCAGAGCTGGACAGAGAGACCTGCAGTAGAGGAAGTGCTACAGGCGTGGGCTGAAGGAGAAACGGGTCACTTATGGATAATTAGAAAAGGATAAAATCGTTCTTTAAAAGCTGCACTAGGCAAGATTTTTTTTTAAAATAAAATATACCCATCTTATCAGCTTTGATCACAAAGTGGAGCTACAAAAGAGAACTACGTCACTAACCTTGACTAACTGAGATGCCGTAGATTTCCTCTTTCTGCACATTTCAAATATGAGTGTTTTGTGGGAAAGTAAAGCTTTTTTTAAGAGTACATTTCACATAAAATTTTGTTTCAGGGACAGATTGTAGGTGTGTCATAGGATTTACCTCTTGGACCTCTTGAACCTAATGAAAAACATCTAGATTATCACTGATATGCCTTGAATGTCCTGGATCTGAATGAGCCATGTTATATCACTTGAATTTGCAATAATGCTACAGAAATCTAGAGAATGTTCCTCCTGCTGAATTCTGCTCTTCCAGCCTATCACACCACTATTTACTCCCTTTACTCAACTGATATGGTCTGAAAAGTCTTGCCAATGGCCAGAGTTCTCCATTGTGGGCTAGATTTTCTAAGGCCTGAAAAAAAAAACATACTCAGAGGTTATTATAGATATTTGTGTCCAGTGATGCCAAAAATATGTTGCCTGGCTCAGCTTTAACGGGTAATCAAATAATGTTGCAGCTGGTAAATGTGGTGCCAATTTCAACTGAGTTACACAGTTATGGGTAGCTTAATCTGTAGGCCTAATAATATGTCATCTGAAAGGTCATTACAGCAAAGCCTTAAACACCAGAGCTTTCATGTGTTTCCCAGCTTGATTTTGGATGTCGTGTTCGCTATTCCCTGTTGTCAGCAGACCTGATTTCTTTTTGAGCTTGGCATCAGAAAAAAACCCCCAAAAAACAAAAATAAAATGAAATAAAAACAGTAAATGGATGCTGGGTAGTTTTGTAGAAAGTGAGCATCATCTCTTCCAGACTGGAAATGTTTTATTTGCTTGAGAGTTATTTTAAAAGGTATTTTTACATTCTATTTTTAGCTTCTGACATTCAAAGCCAGACTAAGTTCTTATATTTGTTTTTATTTGTATTGTTTTAATATAATTTTTTCTGTACAGCACTTTGGTCATCTGTTTTTCTTTTAAAGCTGCTCATAAATAAATTCACTTGACTCGGGGCATCAAATCATTTCCACAGTATGTTATAATGTTTCATATATAAAAACCCAGCAAAGTGAAAATTAGTTAACTTTCATAAAAATCTACTGGAGAGATAATATTTACCTGCTCAGGGTTGCATTTTATTATGATGTGTATGTAAATGGGTTTAGTTATCTTTCACTCCTTGAAACATGTCAAGAAATGTCAGATAACCATGAAAGACTCTGCTGAATTTCCCACTTTTTAATCATTATATAAAAAAGTATTTTGTCTTTTATTTTGACTTATGGCAGAAAAGAAAAGAAGATACAAGACAAGAAAAAAAAAGCTCTAAGGTGATTTAATGTTAGCTAATGCTCTATCTTGGTTTTCCAACACACTGAAGTAAGATGGTGTACATTGCAAACCTGCTCAGTATCAGCTCTTTGGCATCAGTGTGAGTATTTTATGCCTCAGGGGGTGTGCCAAAAATAATTCACTTACTTATCCAAAGGATTGCCGAGGTACGCACGCGAATTACTTGGCTCTCTGAATGAATAGATCGGCTTGTCGAGTGGGAGACCCGTCTGGTAGCGCGACAAGAAAGATATCCTACTGGCCTCTTAGCACTCAAAGCTTCTCATTTTCAACATATTAACAAATGAGCACAAATGCGGCCGGCCTCATAAACAGCAGAGAAGGAGTATTGTGTTGAAAGAAAGATTGTCTCGCCGCTGTTTGACATTTCACTTCTTGGAAACAGAAGCAATCTGTGTGTCTTTTACACTTCACGTGCTGTCTGTTTTTTCACGTTTATTGCCACTTGCAGCTGCCAGTGTAAAACGTCCCTTGTACATCTTTAAATATTTTCTCCGTGCTGCATTTTGGATGCTGGGTAATAATTTGCATTTTTTCACCCCTCTATCATCATCTGCATAAAATGTTTCACCTGGGATACACAGAAAAAATCTAAACCGCTTGCTGATACTACCCTCATGATGCAAACTACCTAAATGGGAAAAAAATAACCAATCCAGAGCAGTGAAAAGCTTATAAATTAGATGTGAAAGGGTGATCCTGATAATGTATAAAATCCCTGCGTAATCATGCAGAGAGGAGGTGGCAGTGACCTTGAAGGCTAAAAATTCTTTTGTGAAACCTAATTTACTGCACAATGAACGTTGCTGGGTGCAGTGGAGGAAACTGCGCAGAGACTGGTGAGTGTGTCACTATCTTGCTTGTTTGCGGTGAGACAGCACGCAGCTACAGGGTAAAGAGATCTTATACCGTACGTTTGTTTTAAAAAGCCTGTGCTGTTTTGTCATCGTATTTTCAAGTTATGATGTAAGGGGGGAAGAAAAGGTTGTCAGTTGGGATGCAAATTAGCAAATCTAATCTCCTCTCTAATGTGTCTCCAGTTTATCACGTGACCAAAATGTTTGTTTTATTCATCTGTTGTTTAGGACGCCTCCCATTAATGCCTGCAACTGCAGATTTAGCTTTAACCGCAGTGACAGTTCTAAGATGTCACACCACATATAACATTTCAAGACAGTCAAACCAGAGTCTCTGAGCGTCAATATCTTTCTCTCATATCTTGACACCAGTGAACCAAAACTCTCATTCACTCTCATATTGCTGTGCTGCTGCTCCGCTGACACTGAATGAAGCTCCGACTGAGATTTCATACGATGACAGCTGAAACTTTTACATCTAAGAAAGCTGTACAGAAAAAATAGAAAGCTATAGAACTGCTTTTAGTCAGGAAACGCTCTTTCACCATCAAACAATGTGAGGAAAATGTACTCACACTCGGCTTTCCTTCCTGGGTTTTATTAATGTGCAATTACAGGTGTACAATATAGTTTTTTATTACAATTCTATTCATCCAACTCAGGGTTGCATGGGGGCTGGAGAGGCAGGGTACAACCTGGACACACCATGCATGCTTACACTTACACCTACTGCTAGTTTGGAAACATCAATTCATCTAACACTCATGCCATTGGACTGCTGGAGAAAGGCAAAGTACCCACAGGGAACGCGATGAAAATGTGCAAACACCACACAGAAAGGCACCAGCTGGCCTGTGGAGTCAAACCCAGGACATTCTTACTGTGAGAAGGAAGTGTTAACCATGACACTATTGTAGAAAACTGTGGGAGAACTGTAGAAATTCTTTTTTGAAAGGCTTAGTAAGAGGTAGTTGCACATTTGAGACCCCAGACATGATCTTTGAGCAGGTACTGTGTGTTGTACCTTGCAATAAACTGCTATAAAAATTTGCTGTCTATTCATTTAGTTTTACATTTTCTATAGACTGTTGGGTTATGATTGCTTCAGTAACGCCTGCCTCGCGCTTTGCTACAATCAAAACCCTGTAAAACATATCAAAATGGAGCTACATCATTGCTCAGTCCTTTCTATCAAAAAGACAATAAAATAATCATAAAAATGCTTCACTCCGCTTCATTTTCTGTTGCAAATTTGGGGTCCACTTCATTCTTGTTAACGCTGCCTATGAAACTGGAAGTTTGCGACTGAGAGTTCCCCTTTATTGATTATTTCTTTTAAAATTCTCTGATGGCAATAGTTGCACAACTGCTGTGCAAGTTATGATGGAGTTACAACGAATATGCATAGATGGTAACGTGTCCTAATCGAGTAAACAGTGTAATAAATTGTTTACTGAGGTGATAATGGAAACAGTAAAAGAACAGCTGAACAGTGTAAAGATTATATTCAATGCAGATTTCTTGACAATAAAGAATGTTATTGTAGATTACAGTAGTCCGATTGTAAAATAACAGTTTACTGCTGGCAAATCAGCTGCTGGTATTTCACTATAATTTAACAGGGAAATTTCTCTCACTTTACTTTCATGTTATTCTGTGGGGTTTAAAACCATTTATGAACAGTCTTTCATATGAAATTTTCCTCTGAGAGGCTGTGATATTTCCTTCAGTAAAGTGAGACACCAGCGGGACTCCTGTGCATAGCGCACACTTTCTGAGTTCCAGCCGTCTTTGGCAAAACGGTTATATTATTAAGCACACATATCTGAAATCAGCACGGGGCTGTTTCCATGGTGATTTTGTGACATTTATTTAACGCCCCAGTTGTCTCTCAGGGTGAGAATTGTTTCTCAAAAACAAAACCTCCTCCCGTCTTCGGTTACATCATGTTGAGTCAAAGATTAAATCCTGCCAGCAAACACACTGACATCAAGGTAACATCCCTGAAAAACAGAGGACCAGACGAGCACCTAATAAAGCAAAATTCAGTGACCGACTTTCCCTCTGATTTCGAGGGGGAGAGAGGTGGGAAAGATGGTTCAGCAGGAGCCTAAAGAAAGTTTTAACTGCCTGCTGTGCCACAGATCCTCTCAAGGATTGAAGTGCTGAGAGAGGCATTAATAGATTGCTACATGAAAAACAAACCTTATCCAAAATAGAAGTGTTGCCTCCCCTTCAGTTTGCCACACATGGTATGCCAGCCTTGATCACAACCAGAGTGCCAAGGCTGAGCCTTGATATCTTAGACCCACTGTTAAGTAGGCTCATGGGACGCTCTGCCGTTCCAGTTGTGGCTTCTCGTTGGTCGTTCGGAGAGATGATAGCTGTCAAGATGATGTCCTTATTCATTTCCGTGGCTCAGCCCTTTAATAAACTTTGCCGTCTCAACTGTACCTCCCTGCCACAGTGAAACCTTCTTAACATTTAAACAGGGGCCCTAATGAGGGCGCAGACCTGCAGAATTATTTAAATGGATGGTTAAGATGCGAATGCTGCCAGAGCTGAATTATTACTGTGCTACTGTGTGCTTTAGTTTGTCTGGCAGACAGAAATTCATACCTAATCTGCCATCTCATTAAACACCCTAGAGCTTCTAAAGTAACCTAGATCTGCGATCCTGGAACTTTGATGTACTTATCCTATCAAAAGCATTTTTGTCTTGCGGCTGCCCCTTTCAGACTTTTTTAAAGCCCAATTATTCCTCATGATCGCTGACAAAATTGCTTATATTTATCTCAAGCTCACTGTTTCTGTAAACTGTGGCTCATTTGAATCATGCACTATTCCCTCGCTGAAATCCAATATTCTGTCTTTTGCCAGCGGCAAACCCTACAGAAACCAAGAAGAGGTTCACAAAGCAGGGTTGCCGTTTCCCTGTGCGGGTACATGTGAATGTGTGTTTATGTTGTTAAAATGAAACTGTTTATTTTAAAGTGTATTTCATGTGCAGTGTGGTGTATTTATGAAGGTGTCTGATCACTGCTAGTAAAAAAAAGAGTGTGTCCCTGCAGAGTGGTTCCCAAAACCTATCTGAAAGCATCTGTGTTGACGGTGTACAGCTGAATGTAAGAAACAGAATGATGTTTTGCATTTTAGATAAATATAGCGATAAACAAGCAGCCCTCGGTTATATTAGTTATTGTCTCGTGAGGATTCAGATTACAGGATGTGACTCTTTAAACATTTTACCGAGTCTCAGCTCTGAAAGACTATCCAAGCGCTGTGCTCCTAGTGTTGTATGATATGAAATAATGAGGACGTGCAAATTAATTTACATAATTGTTGTTTAATTGCAGCAGCCGAGGGTGTTAAGGATGCAGCAGCCCCTGCTGGTAAGAGCCTTCATGACATCTAAACTGGGCCCACTAGCTGTGCTCCAGATATCCAATTTATTTTTTGAGTAATGCATACAGTGGCCACCCACTCTAAGCAGAACATGCACTGGAAACAAATATTTAAAGAAATGCTTCTAATATAAATTTTTTTCTCTCATTTACAGATAACAAGGGTAAGAAACCGGCGTTCAGTGTTGGTTAGTCTCTGTGTCACGCAGACTGTCTGTAGATCATCCTCATCCTCATCTTTCTCATCCTTTTCATCATCGCTGTCAGCTTCATCGCCTTCATCCTCATCATCAAAATAATGTCTTTCCTTCCACTGATTCAGAGATGTCAGGAGAGGAGGAGGGTAAGGTTTAAAGATGAACCCGAACAAACACAGAAGCAGTGAACTTCTGTGGTGATGGGGTTGAGTGTGGAGATGCATGATCACACACTTACACACATGCACTTGAGCAGTTCAGAATTCCTCAGTAATCACTTGTTAAAATCTCGAGCAGTGAAGAAGGTGTTTAATTCACGGGTAAGTGTCACACCGTGTATACACGAGCCCGTCTATATGATATTTTTGGCTTTATTTAAATCTGTGATTACATGCAATGGATACAGATGAATATTTGCCTTTTAGCTACATTTATTTACTGGAGCAATATAGCATTCCTAAATTTAATCTTATTCGTGTAGGGAACAGCTGAGGACTTCAACCAATTTTAAATCAGTTAGAAAAAGATAAGCTGGCACCTTATCAGCACAATATTTATCCTGATATTAGTTTATTTATTTAATTAAAAAGTAGGTTTTGTGTCTGATTTTTTGTTTGCAGCTTCTACATGTGTATCTATGTTTAGCTGATATACAAAAAAGTGTTTGTGATTAGACAAAATCCAACATGGAAGACAAATCGCCCCTTTTGGTTTTTCCAGAGGGGACATATCCAGAGAGGAAAACATTAAATTTAGTATTAATTGCTGCAGGTAAATTGTAATACAATTAAAGGCATTGAAATTAAAATCTCTAGGTTGCCATGGCTACAGAAATTCTTGCCTATTTCCTCATGTTTTAAATAGCATCAGTACTACTACTACTGTACTACCAATGCCGATAATAAAGATATGAATAATTTAGAAAGTAAATGTGTTGGGCAGAGCCACTGCAGAAGTCTGAACTGATGCTATCTGTGCTGCTAAATAAAACTATGGCAGTGAGTAGGACTAAACAATTTACACTGGTGTCATGAAAATAGAAATGATTTTAATCAACTTCCACATTAACATCAGTTGTTAATCCAAATGTCAGATAACCTGTTGAGGTTTTACTGTTTTCGTGAAGATAAAGGTTCACTAAAATAACCACTATAAAATAGACATAATACATGTTTTACTAATGGTTAAGAATGTTAGAAAACAGAATGGAGATTCTCAACCTGTTAACCTCCATCTTTTATGTGGAAGGAAGCTTTTATATTTACATTTTAACATTTTCTTGTTCAATATGACTTTTAACTGGAATATTGAACCGTAAACTGTTTAAGTGTCAGTTAACAGTTAATTATTACATGTAATAATGAATTATTCTGAAAATCGGCAAAAGCTCATTTTCCTGTGAATTTTCCTTTTTCGAAACTACAAACTGAAATAGTTAATATTTATTTTTAATTCAGGAGTAGTAAACCTGGGATATACCCAGCACCTCTAGCGCTTTCTGAAATGCCCGATGATGGGTTCAAATCAATAATATAAATTATTATTACTAATTATTGTTGTTGTTATTGTTCTGGTTGTGTCATCACCCTTTAGTGTTTTCCAGCCTTCTCTATAATATAAGATGCTACTTTGTATTTGTGAGAAAGAAAACTGAGTTTTATTTTCTTTTTTTTGCTGATTTTTCCTCTTATTTCCATCAGGGACATCTGTAAGAAACATAATTATTTCTCTCTGCAAAAAAAATGTATGTTCAGCAATATATAGCTTTGTTCTGGGACCTCCCCACCCTTCTATGTGCATATGTAATCAGCTCAAACTGAGAGTTAGAGCAATTTCACTGGAAGTCGGGGGGCCTGGGAGGCACTTAACATATAGTAAACTATAATTAACTGTTGTTTACATATATAATATGTTCATAGATTGTGGCTGGTGTGTTACCTGTAAATAAAAGACATAGCCACTCATTGATTTATGAACTACTGTTATGAAACCTCAAGCCTCAATCAAAAGTGATGAGAGATGTGTGTGACTGAAAAACAAGGCTTTATCTGCCTTTTTGATAGAATTAAATATAATGTACAAAACAGGCACTGTGTTGTATTCACGAAGATGTGAAAGCAGCTTTAAGACCGTAAAGTTATCAGGAAAGGGTTTACTGAAGTCACAGAATACAAAGCTCTTCTCTTTTCAGACCCAGAAAGTATAAAAAGCAATCTTTTATACAGTCTATGTTTTTGATTCTGTTGCACGATGGTCTTTATTTATGTTTATGCGAATTTCCTTTAATTGCAGCTCATAAAAAGTCTTAAATAACAGGTTCCCAGAGAGTGAAGTACACTTTGTTGCACATTTATGTGAACAGTCTATTTGTGTAATATGTTCACCCTTTGAGTTCACCTCTCTGGATTGAATGTCAGTTCTTATTATGGGCCAACCGTAATAGAGGGCATGAGCAAGAAAGTTGGACACGTGGTTCTCTGCCCGTGTATGTGTGAGTGTGTGCAGTCAAGATGAATTATTACATAAACCTTCTGCAGCTCACCGGGAGTGATTAAATGTGTGTGCGCGCAGGTGCAATGATGAGGTAGAGCAGCGATTTCTACTCATACTCCAGCTCATTTATGCTTAGTCACAGTCTTTGAAGGGGTACATTGGCCAATATACAGTTAGAACCCAAATCAGACAATTCCAAGCAAACATGATTGAAAAAGCCAAAGCAACACTCAAAGCAAATGGCTGGCACAGCTTTAGTCTGTTCTTAACTCCATGACCTTTTGCTTAATATGCCATATGCCAGTGAACTTAGCTAATTTGTTTCTCAAATCCTTTCTGTTGTGCCCACCATGTTAGCGTTGGCTGCAGTTGGCAGAGCTAAAACGTTGGCTGTGATTTGAGAGTCCCGCTTTGGGGGAGAACATAAACACTGAGGGAGGCGTGATGTTTTGCAATCTAAAGGGAAACTCTACTGATCTGATCTCGCTCCAGGTGTAGGAACGTATGAATTTATATGTGAAAAAACAAAACAAATCTGATAAGCCTCTGTTGTTGGTTTTTTTTGTGTGTTTTTTTTCGCTATTCTAAAAAACATAAAACACAAAAGTGCTGCAGAAAGTTCACCAGACCTTGTGACTGTAAGCTTGATGTTATTTCTGTGATTTTAACAACATGTGCATAGTGCATGTTAACAACTTCACCCTTACATGTCATGTATGGAGATATTTTGCATTTCTGGGGGAATTAGACACCACAACTAAACTGGGAAACACAATTTTTACCATTCTGTGATTACAATGGACAACATGATTATAGCATCTAAAGAGTCTAAGATGCACAACGACAAACTAACACCCAGACCGACATCCAGTCCAGAGTACAATAGCAAAACAGAATCGAGAAGTCCTTCAGACAATCTAAGGTTACCAAAGTCAGAAATATGCTACCATCTTGGGTGGTAAAAGCCACCCAAGACAGCTGGCACCAACAGCTTGTATTTGTTTGTGAGAACTCACGTTTTTCCCCCCATTATTTTAGCATGGCAGAGAAGTTTAAATATGGCAGTACCCATCATCCAATGAGAAGACGCCAGTCAGTCTGTTGAGGTATTGCAAATTTAAATCATATTTTCTACTACTACAGGAAAAATTGCCTTTCCTTCTCGGCCCAGGGGCATCTGAAACAGCACCCCCAACTTTTCAAGTCAATTTTGTGTCCAGCCTGACTTGGGTCTCACAGATCCACCATAACAGAAACTTCCTAATTTATCTATCAAAAACCTCTTAGCCGTCCTTGGATTGCTGCCTTTTGTTTGTTTTTAACTTATATCTGTAATCTGGCACACTGTTTACATCTGGAAGTCTCAGTCGACATCTGTACAACATCTGGATCTTGCCACCAACAACCTACATGCCTCATGGCCTGCAACATCACAGCTTGAGTCAGCGCAGGGATTATTATGTTTTGGGGCCTGATAATTAAAATTTTCAGATTGTTTCCTTTTACACTATTATGTCACTTTCTGTGGCAGAAATGCAGCCGGCTGTAGACGGTAAGCACTGTCCTGCAGCTAAATAGCGTTATAGGTGTGCTGACATATGTGTGCGCTCATTTTGTCCTTACTCATCTGTAAAATTAAACACATTGATTTATCTCTACAATTATCACTGTAACTCACAGAGGCACGGGCAGTTTATGACGCCAAGCACTTTTCTGTCATGCTGTGTTTATTTACAGCATGCATTTGCATGGAAAGCTTACAGTACATTATATCTGCATTACCACTTATTTAGTCCTGTTTATTTACAAAACCTGTGCTTATTCTTCATTAACAGATTTAGGTAAGTGCTTTGCTTTGTTGTTATATCTGTGTGTTTGTGTGTTTGTCTGAAGATACTGTGGTTGTCTGAGTGAATAGGCTTATGCATTGTCTTTAATCCGATCTTTGTTGAAGCATTTTCATTCTTTATACACACACACACACACACACACACACACACACACACACACACACACACACACACACACACACACACACACACACACACACACACACACACACACACACAGCCCTCTGCAGTCTGATGAGACCTGTGCTGTGCTGTGAAGACTAATTTCCATGTACCAACTGTTTCTTTTCATTTAGCCAACAATGAGCCTAGGGATGGTAAGCAAAAGACTCGACACAATACATGCCAGCTTGCTTGTGCTTTCCGTGTTTGTGCTTGCTTTGTGTCAGTCACTTTTTGCGTTAGTGGACATGGGTATCAGATGAAAAACGCTTCCTCACTGAAGCCTGGGATTGCTCTGGTGTTGCTTAAAGCTTCAGTATTTTCACTCAGCAGACGGAGACATTATGAAGATGCAGTTTTGTTGCAGACATATAGCCGCGGTGATTTCTGGACATTGAACATAACAACGACACTAATCATGACGAGAATAACTTTATTTATGGAGTAAACAAAAGTGACAAAATGCCCCACAGCAGACAGATAAAGGAACCTAAATCAAAAGGAAGAAATCAATGCAAAGGCGCAGCTTAAAAGCAATTCAAGGCACGGCAAATTCAACTGATAGACTGTCAGATGAAACATGTTGATGGTAAAATGAGTAAATAAATACAAATATAGCAGATAACAAAAAAGCTTCTGACAATGTCTTGTGAAAAAAAGTCTTTCAAAAGGATTCAGAGAACAGTGGTTAGATTGCTTCCACCAAAGCATCCAAGCAAACGTCTGTTTTAAAAGTGAAATGATGAGATCTGATTGGTAAAAAGCGATATATCCCGCCTGTGTTTCTGCTGGATATATGCCATCTGTGTGTGTGACATGGCCTAATTATTACTAGTGCTGAAGAGTGTTACACTGCACTGATTACTGTTTACAGCCATAATGATTTTTCTGTTGTTCATGTCTTTACACAATGAGGTCCTCTAGTTTCATTATGTTTTCATACACTTAATAAGTAATAATAATAATATGTACTGTACAATTAGGATTATAGTAGTATACCATGTGTAGTACTTGACTTTATAGAACTAGAGAAATCCCGACTACTCTCTTATCTTTTCCTCCAAGTGTGAAATGTGGAAACCAAGTATCTGTTGATTCTTTAGTCAGTGTCAGTGCTCACCTGAAAATACACTACAAACTGCATGCTAGGCATTTCAGTAATTAAATTAACACAGTGAATGAAGTTTTCAATAACCAGTGAATTAAGTTGGTCAGAATATTCATTTTAATGGGTTTCACTAAATCATCTTTTATGATCTGACACAAAACTATTATTAAATGGAATCTAGTACTATATCTTTTTTACACTCTTTAATATATGTATATATTGTTACAATAACAATATTGTTACAATAATGCTTAGTTTAACACAAGTTTAACATGCACATTAGATATACCTAATGTGGGTATCTCAGACACATGGTGCTCACTATGTCAAAAGAAGCCCCACCCACCTGCCGTATATACCTCTAATTTATGAGGCCAATCAGAAATAAGATAGCTTAAGGGCATACAGTAAATGAACTGTGGGGAAAGACCAAGGCCCAGTATAAGACACTGGGAGGGAATAATTATTTCCTGCTGAATTTTTACATTTGCTCACTTCCAAAGAAATTAAAGTGAAATAAGTATTTTGATCCCCCCAAAAACATCACTTAGTACCTTGTCTTGTCTTGTCACAGGGTTTCATCTCAGGAGGGATTTGGACGTACTCCTCTTTACAGTAACTGCTTCCTTTAGGTTTCTTGACTGCCACTTGGAAACTAAAAACCTCAGCTCCCTCTGCAGATTTTCTAAAGGACTGTGGGCTGGAGAGCTAATGTGCTTTGTCTTTAGCCACTCCTTTGTTACCTTGGTTTTGGCTCACTGCCATGCTATAAAAACCATACATGATGCATTTTCAGTGTTCTGGGAGGAAAGAAAGTTTTCATCCAAAATTCATCCATCTAGTTGTCTTTTAGCCTTAGCAAAAACACCCCCCCAAAGCATAATGTTTCCACCTCTGTGCTTGACTATGGGGATGATGTTCTAATCGCGGCGCTTCCTCTCATACCTTCTCTGAATCATTTACTGTAAATGTTCACTGGCAAACTTAAGACAATTAATGTTAAAATAATATCCACGAATGCTAAGACCAAGGTTTTAACAGGAGAATGTTGCAGTTGTAGTTTATTAAACTCTATAGAAAAGATTAGGAAATTATGAGGGAATAAGAACCCCATACAATCCATATTATTTATACTGTGTAATCCTTTACAAACAGTTAAAAAAATCTATAAGTTGTATTTTAGAGTCTAAAAGTAATGCATGGTTAAATAGTGTTGCTTGGCATAATTTAAAACTCCCAGTGCCAAAGTACCACAGTGTCTAGAGTCAATTTCATTTAGAAGCCCCATCCCAAACACAGCCAGCATCCAGTGCAACAGCATAAGAGTGTAAACATTCAAAAGTGTCCCCTGGGCCCTATCCCAGAATCAGTTTTACCCACTTAGCATTCCAATGGAAACCTTTTAAATCACGCTGAACATCTGAACTTGGATCTGTCCTCAGGGGTACTTTTTGATTAAAAGATCAAATTAACTGAGCCCATAAAAGCAGAGAGAGGAAGAGGCGCCAACAGTATGGCTCTCTGAATTTATGGAAGCGCATGACCTTATCTGACTTGTGACCCTGGATCCATTCTCTCAGCAACTGGTCTCGTCCAATGGATGTCCAGTCAGGGTCCTACTCACTCTATCTGATTGGTGATTCGATGTACCTTTGGCTTATTGCTTGTGTATGAACCTTTTTTCTTGTTAAATCTGCAGGATGTCTGACTCAGACAGTTTATGTAGATTGTGTACTGTACCTCAGAACAGTTGAAGTGATTTTAGGACAGTTGTTGAAGAAATAACTCATTAACAGTTGTACTTTTCTTTAAAAAAAAAGAGAAAAAAATGTTAATTAGACTCTGAGAAAGAAATCTGTGTTCTTTTGAAGTGTGAGAGCACAATGATTTAATGTGTGAGTGTTCATCACTTGAAGTCAAGGTGATCACTGGGCCAATTAACACTTGTGTTTAATGGGACAACACAAATACTGTACAGACTGACGTGTTCCTCACTTTCTCTTTTTTCCCCTTCCGATGCAGAGTTGCCTCCTGATGGTAAAAGAAGTGAATATGTTAGCATTTCTATAAAGCATATCAACTGACAAGCAAACACCTTACAAAGGTTACATCAATTTACTTGCAAAAGAAACAAGCGAGTAGATAAAAGAGCAGCTCATTTTTTATTGCCATGATAAGACTGTACGGCTTCAGCTTATGTTCTGTCGGGGTGGCAGATGATTGCAGAGAGTCAATAGTAATATGATGTCTTCAGGGGTGATCTGAGGAGTTTCTATATTCCCTGTGGGCCAGCCTGCTCCTTGGTCGCTTGTCATTTGTCAGAGGGTCCCAAATGGCTTATGCAGTGTAACAACAAAGGCATAATGCAAACAAGCTGCCTTGTGGAAAGACTGTTGCTCAGTTTCAGCACTAAATAACCGTGCAAAGACAGAATTTAGTGGGTTGAGGCTTTGTGTCCTTGAACTAAATTTCAGAATTTTCCCAAATGACTTTCAAATAGGCACTTAGAAGATGATTTGGGGGTTTGCTTGGTCGCCTGGTTGCCTTTATTTATCTAAAATCTATATGCTGTGCCCAGATAACATTTTCTTGTTTAAATTCATACTTTAGTTACTCTCTTCATTCCACTCCCGTCACAGATCATCTTCCAGGGGAGGGTCCTCAGCTGTCTGAGCCGACCGGCCTGTTTGTGCTGAAGCCGGAGAGTGTTACAGCAACAAAAGGTCTGGCAAAAATCATTGGCCATAAAAACTGAGTTATATCTGAAATGAGAGGAATGGCCACTTAGTGCTAAATTCCAGTTGTTACACACACAGTTTAATTAATTACTGCATTTAATCTTCGTGCTTGGCAGGCAAGGACATCACGTTTGTGGCTAAAGTGGACTCCTCAAACCTGATAAAGAAACCGGTGATGAAATGGCTGAAGGGGAAGTGGCTTGACCTGGGTAGCAAAGCTGGAAAGCATCTTCAGTTTAAAGAGTCCTATGACAGAAACACCAAGGTACGCATTTATACTCTCTGTTTTAAATATAACTTTTGTGAATGTATTAATAAAGAGACAGTAATATCAACGGGACCATAGCCTCATGAATATTATAGCAAATCTTTCAGTTGATTGACTGACCACTTTATTGTAGACCAAAATATCTGAGTATGTTATGGTATTTCGTACAGCACTATGGACAGAAATATTGGGCTACATAAACGTTACACCATGAAAACTCATGGCATGAGACTTCCATCGCACAGTTTTGGTACTGATATTAATGCCAGAGGAGATTTGGAACTTGGCTATTATTGAGTCAGCAGAGCCGTGTTGACTATGTGACTCATCATTTGGTGACCCTGCTCAGTAACTTTACACAGTCTGCCATTTAATGGCTGAGTTGCTGTGGTTCCTAAATGCTTCCGCTTTGTAATAATACCACTTACAGCTCTCAGGGAATATGTAGGAGGGAAGAAATGTCTGGACCCAACTTCTTGCAATGGTTGCAGTTCAGTAAGCTATACAGAAGACGCATACTTTCACAAATGTTTATAATGACATACTGCATGGCTGTGTGTTTCATTTCATGCACAAGTGGGATTGAAAACATGTATATTAAAAAAATTAATACGAGGAGGTCGGGGAGAAAGGGGGGGAATAAAATGATAGACTACAAATAGAAATGCAGAATGTATCTCCAACTGCTGCACCTACCAACTATTCACTAAGTGGTTGTGAAACTGAAGAGTCAGATGCAAAATGGAAACAGAGAAGTCAAAGTTGCACTTTTTGAAACATGTTGGTTTCAGTGGTAAGGAGCAACTTTTACTTTGACAGTCAAAGGTTTCCTTTTACAGTATGTACTGCATTTTTGCAAAATTCACTATCACTCAGTGGTTAGTTTGCAGTCGTTTACAGAGCAGTCACTGTTCTGTGAAATCTGCTACAAACCAAAACAATCACAAGGAGATTTTTGGTGAAATTACAGCCAACAAACCTTCAGCAACCAGTTGGCAACAGGTTGGTGAATACATGTTTTTCCTTAGTGACCTGCAATGTAAGTTTCAGGCATAAAATGTGAAAGTGCTAATGGCTAAATATCAGTTTTTAAATATCCTGACTGCATGCAAGTCAGCCTGCTCATTGCTTTGTCTCAGATTCTTGGTGGTTTTTAAAAAAATGGGATAAAACTTTGTGTAAAACTGACGGTTTTAACGAAAGATCCAAACTTTGTAACTGAACTCAGCTCAGCTGTTTATACTGATCAACCAAGTGGTAGCAAATAGTAATGTGCTTCAATATTTATTCACTTTTTGAATCCTGTGAAATCACATTTATTCCACCACGGCACAAAAAGCTTCTCGTGTAAAACATATTGAATCTTTTGGATTATACTACTGCAAACAAAGGCACGAAGGCATGCCTGTGCAAAATCCTGCCAACATTAATAGCAAATTGCAGTAATGAACAACTGAAAATAAAACTTGCAATTAA
Organism: Maylandia zebra; assembly: GCF_041146795.1. Classification (NCBI taxonomy): domain Eukaryota; kingdom Metazoa; phylum Chordata; class Actinopteri; order Cichliformes; family Cichlidae; genus Maylandia; species Maylandia zebra. The sequence continues at coordinate 32,242,444 of NC_135170.1, read as the reverse complement.
TAGATTTTATGCTTTCCAGATCACACCCACAAAGTTTTGTTTATTTCAGTCAATATTTGTAAAACTCACAAAAATCAACAGCATAAAAGCTGGTAGAAATAATCTGTTTACTTACCATTTAATGACATTTCTTCCCCGACATCTTTGTGTAGAAAACGGAGGACATGATGAACACGTAATCAAAGTCTAGTGAGTGACTAGCTAACCGAGCAACATTTCAAGGCATCAGTGTCACCCTGCTCGCTTTATCCATACTTCGAGCATGTGTTGGTCAGCACGTACGTGCGTGTACGTTTGAGCTTTTGCGTTTGGGTGTTCATTGAATTGTGTGTGTTCCTAGCATATCATCCCCCCTCTCTCTCTCTGTCAGATCTACACTTACGAGATGAGCATCATCAAAGTAGTGGATGGAGACGCAGGTGGCTACCGCTGCGAGGTCACCTCCAAAGACAAGTGCGACAGCTGCACATTCGAAGTCTCTGTGCAGGGTAGGTCTGGAGACAGACACTTAATCACATTATTGTCATCTTCCATTTGGCGTATCCACCATTACTATGTAACTAGCTTTGTCAGGCAATAACTCAGTGAGTGCGATATACATTAGGTCCTATCATTTAGTGGCCTAGTGAGGTCATCAGTCCATTATTCCTTTGCTGCTCAAGCCTGCTGAGTAATGAATTAACCTAGCTGAGCTCTCACCAGCCTTTCTCCTTCTGTCTGGTTTCAGCTGCACAAGAGGACCAGCAGGACAACATCTTGGAGGCATTTAAGCGATCGTGAGTGTCAGTGTCGGCGTGGGTCTACTCTACATGTCACCCATCACACTGTCTCGCATATGCTCCTCTGTAGATCGCTGCCTCTGGGCATCTGTCAGTCTCAACCAGCGTCTCTGCCCGTGTGCCTGTCTATCCCTCGGTTGTAGTCGACTTTGTACGAGTCACTCAGTCTGCCATCTATCTCTTTCTGTCACGTCTCAGTGCATCTGCTGCCTTGGTGTTTTGCTTCACCTGGACTCCCTCGTGGTTTAGGATCTTATGTATTTCGTCACATGTCTCAGTAACAGTCTCCGAAGGGAGTATTTCTTTTTGTGTGTATGTGTAACTGTTTCTCTCACTGTCTATTTCCGTCTCTGCTTCTGGCCTGTGTGAAGTTGGTCTATGCTAATGTATCCTGCGAATGTGTAGTCTTCTTTATTTTTTGAAAAATGAGATTTCAGCTGTTCTCAGCCTGTAAATTGTACATATGTACACGTGCCTTGTGCTGGTAAATCAGCTGACACCTTTGCACCGATACCTTGAGTCGCCCTTTTTTGTAATCTGTGATCAAAAATATAATTTCCCTCCCTCATTAGAGCATGAGTAAAAACGGGCAGGTAAGATGAAAAAGGCAACATGCAAAAAGACAGCATCATATTGTGGTTTAGACAGGATGTCGGTGCGTTTATTTGCAGAGTGCTGATAGGAGGGAACAAGAGGGTGAAGGAGAGAGAAGGTTAGTGAGATAAATGAAAAGTGAAAAGTTGGTTAAAACTCAAATATGTTGCTGGAAGAAAACAGCGTATGAGTGCGTTAAACAACTTGTTATGTGGAAGTCTTGCAGCTTAGCTTCTGTAAAATAAGAATAGAGGATCCTGTTTCCCATAGGAGGATCATTTGTGCTTCTCTCATTAACACAAGGTCTGCATGCATTAAGATACACAATCCTCTTCTCTTAATTTCTGGAGTTTTATTAACACCAGATTTTCGTGTCTGCCTGAATTAGCACAAGCTCCTCATTGTGTGCCCCAGGCATATCAGGCTATTTTCTTCTTTGTGTTGCGTCTTCACTGACTGGTCGGCCAGCTGAGAGGGCTTCAAAGGGAAACAGAAAATACACACTGTATGTTTACACAGCAGTGTTTCACCAGCATTTAAAAGCATTTCTAGGTAGAATTCTCATTATACCACTATGTTTATTCTTATCAGTGAAATGCGTACGGGCATATCTGCATTTGTTAGATAGTATGCCATGGCACTACTGCACAGAGATGAAGGTCAAAATAACAGATTCAGATGCACCACACATCTAAATTCAAAGAATTCCTCTGACACCGGATTTTATTTTGATTTATTTCTTAGTGGGCCGCGATAGGTGGTGATAACGAATCTCATTACTGCACGCTAAATCAAGGAAAAATAAAATACTGTTGTTACTAGCTGTGGAGGTCAAATACACATAATGTGTTTTTTTTAAATATACTGTGAATAAAAGATGGTTCTAGCGACCATCGCTCTGGTTTGTGGACTACAGTTTTAGAGCTTAGCGGTAGCACGTAGCCACGTTGGTTGTTACAGTGCATCTGTTATCTTTCTTTATTTTAGAACAAGTTTAAAACAAAATCTACTTATCAGAAAAACTGAGCAAGCATCGTCTCAGAATATATTTTAGTACAAATTAACCAAACAAGCTAATGGTCCATTTAAAACCAAACACACTAAATGCATAGAATAGCACCACTATATCTTTTTGACTATAAATTATGTCCTTTTTACAAAATGAGCTTCACCCTTTAATAGAAAATACTTAAACCAGCAATTGAGATGAACTAAACAGGAAAATGTTCACTGAACTACATCTGAATAGGTTCATTTTCTCATCGGTTTTTCTACATTACAAGTTATGAAACCAGAGAAGTTCCCTTCAGCTGCCATCAAAAAGGATGCATAATAATGACGCTTTGCTGTGGCTTCAGTCTTTTATCTTTTTTATACAGTCTATTAGTGTTTAGCACTGCTTTTTCATTCATAATATGAATTTATAGTGTGAATCACTGTTTGCCATACCACACAATAATATTATTATACATTAACAGGTATCATTAATCGTTCTTTGCACTCATTCCACATGCTCAAATACTGAAGCAGAGCTCTTCACCTCTGTTTTCATCTAAACTTTCAGTCTAGTTTTTCACATAACTTGACTTTTGTGCAGAGAGAAGCTCTCTGAAGTGCTCAAGCAGATTGAGATTCTGCATTTGCTGTGACCACAGCACCGCAGACATCGCTTTCACTCTCATCGTTTTTATCATTTGGTGGTCATGTGTGCCTGGTGATCGACGACAATACCACCCAGTGAGAATTTACCTCCATTAGGATGGCAAGGATAACACGGATGGATGTTATCCTTGGATGAACTGTTCATCCATAGGACGAGCATTATCACTCAGAATGGCTCTGAATTTACTGGCATTTATCTCTGAGGGGTTCAATGAGCCTCAACAATGCCAGGAAAACACACTCCACGCTGTAAAGGAGCTGCCAAAACCATTCACGGTGGAAAACAAGCAGCACTCGATCCTGTAGACATTTATTGGTGTGTGCCACACACAGTGCTTGTCACCTTGTTGAGCACGAGACAGCGACTGATTATGCCACAGCACATGACATATTCACCATCACTTTATACTTGCAAATGTGCATCTGAAGGGTAATAAAGGGTTTTATGCATGGTTACAGATGCTTAATTCCCCCTACTTGTATCAACAAAATATTTTGCATGTGACTGTCGCTTTTTGAGTATCTTCTTCCTTTCACTATGCTTATGTCTCATTCTTACATAAAGTTCCTTTAATCACATCATGACCAAAGATAATCTGATTACTTTTGTCAAGTAACGAGTAAAGTACTGACATTAGCGTCCACTGTACACTCTGTGTGGGAAGAAAACTTCTTTCTACAGGGAAAAATTAAATGTGGCTCCTAGCACGCTGCCACAGGAATGTGAAATTCACAGAGAAACCCCCGGATCCGCCCACTGACATGACCTGCTAAACAGATGAAAATAGACTTACTACACACCGAACGCGATAGAAGCGACCAAATAGTCAGGTTTACATGTAAAGTCATCATACATAGAATAAGGGAGCCAAGAGCTACACGGAGTTCTGTACAATCTGCCTTCCTTTTGCAACCAGAGATGTTGCCCCCTGCTGGCCATGTGAAAGAATGCAGATTTAACAGACTGGTTTCACTTTACATTTCCGATTTCCTCCGGAGGCTTTGCATTTAGTCAAGCTGCTTCTGTAAATAACAATTTTAATGACATGTCTGACTGATTCACTCCACTGTCTTGTGGTACAAATTGGTACTACACAAAGTACAGCCTAGTCATACTATAAAGATTGTGCTTTTAAAAAACACTTAGGTGGGTTGCACAATTATAGCTCTTTTTTCCATGGTCAAATTGTATTGATAGCTAAATAACTTTTTAAAATGTGGAATTTTGAAACACAGAATTTGCAATAAGTAATGTTAATGTTGGTTCAAATCTGCTGGACATCTGTGATATGTCACATGGTCCTCTGTTTGTGGCTTTTGTGTACTTCAGAGACCTAACAGATCAAGAGTCTTATATAAACAGACTTTTATTTTATTACATGCTGCTTGTCTGTTATGATTCTTCTGTCAGTCAAGTTTAGGGCATGATCAGAGCTTATGATTCACTCTATGTTCTCACTGCCCCCATTTTCTTTTTTGCATCATTCTGAATGCAGGATGGTAAAAGGGTAAGTGTTAACCACAGGCACAAATTTGTTAGAAGTTTACTGTTCGACCATCTTCAGTATTATTGCGTATTAGAATTTCCTATGTGTAATATGGAATAAAAAAGGGTATATTATTGAATGTAAATACATTATTAATGTCTTTTTGCCACCTAATTTACAAATAAAGTAAAAAGCACAGGATAAAAAGAAATAAATAATAATCCCAGAATTGAATTTCTTTTAATTCCAGTGGAGATGCAGATGAGGATGCTGGAGAGCTAGACTTCAGTGCACTGCTCAAGAAAAGGCAAGATAATTTACATTTTCAGAGAAGCATCTTCCATCTATATGTGTCTTAAACTTGGTTTGCACTCATTAACTCATTCACAATCAATCTTAAACACCACCAGGCAGAAGAAGGAGAGGAAGGAGGAACCAGAAGTGGATGTATGGGAAATCCTAAAGAAAGCTAAGCCCTGCGACTATGAGAAGATTGCCTTTCAATACGGCATCACAGACCTGAGGGGTATGCTGACGAGGCTGAAGAAGATGAAGGCTGAGTCCAAAAAGAGTGATGGTACGGGACGGAGTTATGAGGCAAAAGCAGAGTTTGTGCTTTGAATGAGATAACAGGCAGCAGGCTGTAAATACCAGCAGCATATAAAGGCCAGCGTTTTAAGGAGGAGCAGTTTTGCTACTGGGACGACAGGTGGAATATGTGTTAGCATATGCCTGCTGTTGGTTGGCACAGGTATTATTTGGCCCTTAGAGTCTTTGTCTTTACAGCTTTCCTGAAGAAGCTGGATCCAGCATACACAGTGGACAAGGGCGAGAAGATCCATCTCACAGTGGAAGTGGCTGACCCCAACGTTCCAGTCAAATGGTTCAAAAATGGACAGGAAATCAAACCATCAGCTAAGTGAGCAACTATCCTGCATTTGTGCCAGTTTTTGTATTTAGATTCACATTTCTGTCATCTATGATTATGTGAAGAAGAAAGTTTTCATAGGAGTCTATGTAATGAAAAACTAAGTACACCCTTTCTGCAGCATATCAGGACAAACTCTTCATATCAACTGTCAACATGGTGATGATTTGGGCTTGTTTTGCAGCCACAGGACCTGACCACCTTTTAGTTTTTGAGTCAACAATGAAGTTTTCCGTATACCAAAGCATTTCAGAATCGAGTGTGAAGCCATCTGTCTGACAGCTAAAGCTGGGTCATTCAGCAGGACAAGGACTGCACCAAACTGAAGCAACACTGTAAAGAACAGTGGACCAAAATAATGATGTGAGAGGAAGATGAAGTGATATAGAACATGCATACTTCAGGTTTTTGCTGTTTAATACATGTCTACAAGCTAATTATGGGGTGTACTTAGTTTTTACGGACTACACAGAGTCCTGTGAAAACACATAACTGTGGCAACTGTAAGTCTAACTCTAACTCACATCTAACTCAGAAAAGTGCTGTGTGCAATTCAACACCATGTCTTAGGATAGACCTGTTATCATTCTGTCTTCATCCTACAGGTCTTGTGTTGTATCTGATGTAGCTCCTTGTTCTCTTGACGCTGGTTTCACTAATATGGCTGAGCATCTAGAATGACTTACTGCTCCCGTAGCAGGATAACTGGTTTTAGGGCAATCCACCATTTTGGTGATGACTTTCCCAAGAAGACAAACTTTTGACAGTATGACGCCAGTTAAGGTCAGCCCCATGCACATAAACAAACTCGTGGGCAGATGAATATGCTAGTGATTAGATCAGCTGGCAGGATGTCCCAGATTTGTCAGAGTTCTCATTTCCCTGCATCTCAACAGAGGTTAAGAGTGCAAAGTTTGCATTGCAGCCACAATAGTCACTTTAAGGGGAGATACAACATCTATAAATAAAACATAATTGTCCTTTAAATAGTTTAGCTTAGCTTGATTGCTCTCATTATGTCACTAACATTATAGCAATAACAACTTGATCAACTGGAGCAACTGCAAGAGTTGCAGAGTACATTTCAAGCAGTTCAGCAAGCACATCCTTCCTCAAGCAAAGCACGGTGCAGGGAGTGTAAACGGTTAATTCAAAATCCTTTAGCTCTGACTGGGATGTCTGACAGAATACATATGTTACTTTTTGAGCCTCTTTAGCCTGCTGAGCTTTATCCAGTGTCTGCGTCGCTCTCCTCTGTGCTCTTTTCCCTCCTTCTTCAAAGGCTACTTGTGGTCTTTCATTGAAGAGGCTACAGCTGTTTCAAGTGCTATGTTTTCAATAGCTCCACCATCTGCTATTTCATGAATCTTCATGCTGTTATTGGAAAGTAAGGCGGCCCTCTTCCTGTTATGATTAAGACAGTTACATCGGGAGAAGCGACTTTTATTTTGGCCTGAGCAGAGTCTCCCTGGAGGTCTCTCCAGGCTGTGGGCTGTGACCATTCAGCTCTAACAAATCAAATGTTTTAGGTTAGTGACTAAAAGCCATTGGGATCAGGGTATTACAGCCCTGCTCTTTTTTGTTGTTGCTTTATTTCACTCCTACTACTGCTGTGGATAAAGCATAAAACCAAAACCAATCCAAAAACTCTTTTGACATAATACATATAAAAAGAGATTATCTTATTATGGTCAGCTGAGATTCACTATTTTACCGCTCAGTGTTACACCATAGAAAATAAATTTAATTTTGTTTTGTGTTTTCCTTCACTGATAGCAGCTTAAAACATTGTTTATTAGGTAAAGTGATTTTTCTTGAAGGCTGAGTTGTCTTTTTGTTTCATTTAATTTACCAAAGCCTCAGAGATGAGGAAAAAATGCCATACTGATTAAATTTAGTCTATCTGCACTTCTTTAATTTACTCTTCTATTAAAAAATACCATAATTTAAGATTGCAGGATGCTGTACATGACATAATGATACCTTCAAGAACTAATGTCGTGGAATAACAGACATTTACTGAAAGTTGGTTCGCAGGTGTTGGGGAAAAAAGTATGAAAAGACGTCTGTAGCTACAGAGGGAGTGTTGTGAAGTATGGATAAATAACACATCACCCATATGGAAAAGATATATATAAATCTTATAAAGTTTGTATCTGTCTTGTGTGAAACTTGTATGAAAAGCATACAAGAGTGAAAACAGATAAAAGATTCCTTGAAAAATTATATAAATGAAACTTGTATGTTTTGGATACTTCCTAAAACAATATATGAAAGTATTGAGAAAGTGGCCACTTTCATGAGTAAATCATATAAGCCTTATATGATTCATTATATGAAGCAAGCCAAATCTGATGCGAGTCTTTTATAAGTTTTTTCTGTTTCTTTTCCATATGGGCAATGAAAGACCACCCGTGATGCTAGTTGAGTCAGCTGGAGCTGCAGAGTTAAACAGAGTTAGGTGCATTGTGGGTAACATGGGCATAGGAAGTTCTGCAAACAGACTGTATTTTAAAGATGGCTGTACCTACAATTATGTGGCTTGTTAGATTGTATACTTGCAATTTAAAGTTTCATCTGTCATCAGTTGAGGACAATATCTGGACAGTGCATCGGTGCAAAGTGCATCTATTGTATGTATGCATGCATTGTACAGTCGTATATACCTGCTAGTTATTAGAATAACATACAAATACTAGAATTTTACTCAAAATAACTAAAACACAGACTTCTTGGGCTGTAGAATTAATTACACTATAAGTCATGCTAGTTGTCTGATGTTTTCTTTAAAAAATGGTCCTCTTAACCAGCATTGAGTGGTCCAATTCAGATGACCCCATATGTGTAGGATTTTGCAGTAACAAAAAGAAAGAACTGTCTTTTAAGAGAAGAAAGCCTCAGATTGGGACAACCACCTGCTTTGACTGTTTGGATGAAGGGAAAGAGAAGAGAGCATAAAGAGATTATGCTAAAACATTCATTATGGGAGAGAGAAGGCAAATGCTCGAGCCTACAGCGCCATAACTGAATGATAGTTCAGAGTCACCTGATCCAGCCCTAACTATAAGCTTTATCAAAAAAGGAAGTTTTAAACTCAATCCTAAAGGATTTATGTTTCCCAAATCAAAATGGAGAGCTAGCTCCACAGGAGAGGTGCCTGATAGCTGAAGGCTCCGCCTCCCATTATATGAGACAGTATTGGTGTCCACCTATGAGTCAAAGTGGACTCTTCCCTAATAACGAAAACTTCAAGTGTTTAAGAGTTTAATTGAGCGAGTCATACAAAATCACCCCCTGAAATAGCCATACAGATGCAAATATTTTATTTTATTTTGTTATTTGATTTAATTTATTTTATTATCATAAGCATATTAGTTTGATTCCTGAAATCGGGTTATTCAAAAGGGAGTCTGTGGAGAATGACTGAGCAGCAAGGGCTGAAAAATTAAATCACAGCAAAACTGCTACAAGCTGCAATTCCACTTGAGGTTGGCTTTAAAAACCAGTGTTAAAATGCCAAACTCAACACCAATAAAAACCACCCTCACAGCTCGGTAAATAAACAATTGTTGGCATTATGGAAAGTTTGTCCCTTTATAACAATACTACGGTAGTGAACTTTCATCTTCTTAGATACTGGTAAGCTTTAAGGTTTAGGAGCATTTGATCGAGGGTAGCTGTTTTATAGCTATCATCTATCATCTGAAAATTCAGTTCACTCCATGTTTAAGCGGTTGGTTCCTTCTGGAGGAGGTGTATTGAGGTTATGAGACAAATTGTGGTGTGGTACAGATCATCCAAGCCATTTGAGCTCAAGTTTGGATGAGTGACTAACTTATAAAAGCTTGCTAACATTAGTATTAGCTGAGTTAGCACTCATATATTAATCTGCCATAGCCAGTGTATGCTGTAGAGACTAAAATTATTCTAAATACGAGGCTGTAACCATGGTTATTTTTGCTGTGAAGTAAGGTATTATAGCTTTGGATTCTATGAGGATTTACTCAAGTTTTTGGCATGGTCACATTTGCTTTAGTTTTTAGGTTGCGTGGTTGCCTGTTAGTTTTGCCAATGAGTGCAACAGCATTAGAAGGTACAAAAAGAAGCAATGGGGAGTTTATTACAACCTTTACTACTGATTATAATAATCACATTATACGCTGCTCAAAAAACAAGCAGAGGGGCTTATTAATCAGTTTCAGCTACTTTGGCAATAATGAAATTAACAACAGTTGTAGTAGAGGGGCAACAATGAGACAACCCTCAAAACAGGCAATGTTTTACATGTGGAGGCCACTGACATTTTTTCCTCACTGTTTTTTCACTATTTTTGCATTTGACTAGGGTCAGTGTCACTGCTAGTGGTAGTACTATTCCTCGGCATGACAAGTTTGGTGGTGGATCAGTGATGGTGTAGGGAGGCATATCCATGGAGGATCCTGGAGGATGAAGGACTTTATACCACTGACTGCCCCCCTCACAAAACACCCCTGGGACATTGTGTTTTAATCCATCAGACAACACCAGGTTGCGCCTCAGACTGTCCAGGAGCTCGGTGATGCCCTGGTCCAGATTTGGGAGGAGATCCCCCAGGACACCATCTGTTGTCTCATTAGGAGCATTCCCCAACATTGTCAGGCATGCATACAAGCAAGGGGGGGCATACAGACTACTGAGTTACATTTGGTATTGCTTCATAAAAGTCTGATGGGATATTGTCGTCACCTTGCCGAGTGGCGGGCTGGCGGTGCAGACATGCAAGCTTGTGAATGCGAGAATTCAAGAATGAAGTGACGTAGTGGTTTGAAATGAATAATGCAGTTGTAGCTACTAAAAATCTCAGATGAGTTTGGGTCTCAGTGACCTCCACCTCAAGGTCAAGGTCAGAGGTCAGGTTTTCTGAAACTGCTGTGAGGGGTAGAAATCGCAGCCGACAGTATTTTTCACTTTGATTTTTGGGGTACTTTTCAATTCAGCCCTCTGCCGTGTGATCATTTTTATTTCCATCAAATGATGTGGCATCATTTTATTCCTAACGCGTCACTGAGTGTTCCTAAGTGTTCCTTTATTTGTCTCGAGCAGTATACGAGAATAATAAAGAAATCCAGGGACCATGACATGTTTACATCAATGAAATCAAAATGTAATACATTTTAATCCTGAACACTCTGTTTCTAACATTTCTGCTTAACTGTTAGCCTTACAATAAGTACTTATTCAGTATTCAAATTACACCTACTGTTAATGGACCTTGAGTGGTCTGATGATGTGAATGCTTGCAGCTTGTAACCATGGGAATCTTTCTCATCACTGCCTCATCACTGCGTGTGATGACACTGTGGCATTACTGTAGCTCTCTGATGTTTGGCACCATATTTTCACAGCAAGCTCAACGCATGTGTGTGGGAGCATATATTAAATGTGTGCATTCTTTGTCTCGATCTGTAACTTTGAGTCACTCTGTTGTCTTTAGGCCCCGTTCGCCTGACTGTGGTTGGATTTGCTGAAAGCACTTAATCATTATTCTCTCTCGCTCTCTCTCCCTTTCTTTGTCTCTCACTTCATTTCTTCTTTATCCGACTCGTATAATCTTCCCCCGCCATCCCTCTGCGTCCAGGTATGTGTTTGAGAGCGTGGGCAACAAGCGGACACTCACTATCAATAAGTGCAACCTGTCGGATGACGCAGCATACGAGTGCGTGGTCGGGGAGGAGAAGTGCTTCACGGAGCTTTTTGTCAAAGGTATATGAGTCACTGTCTTTGGAGGAATCCTTTCAGGAGGGAGCGGTTTTTCTGCTTGGTTTAGCAAATGCTGTCATTTGAGTGTTGAGAGGCCTGACAGCTCTGTTCCCTTCATGTCATCTGTGTATTTCAATGCTTTTATGCCACGCAGTAACATGCTGTTGTCTGCTCACTCATTTTTAATGGGTACGTGGCGAGTGAAATTTTCATGCTTTGTTTATTGTCATGTATCATTGTCGCCGTGCTGTTTGTATTAATGTGCTGACATATTTATCCGAGTTTGACTGATATGTGTGTTTTTGAAGGACAATTTGAATACGGATCAATGGTAATAGTAAAATTGCTAGGCAGATTTGGTGTATGATAGCTCTGTATTCAGGGTTTTTGAAAGAAGCACTTGTATTTTGCGTATTCTTGTAACACATGTCATTTTCGGTATTAATTGGGCCTATTTGATCGACTAAATGCATGCCACTTTACTGTACATTTTAATGGATGTAACTCAGTCTACTGCTTTTATATTAATCCCATACTTTACTCTCTTACATCATCAGAACCATAAAAATAAGCTCTGTAACCACTCCCAGGCAGCTACAATGTGTCTATGTGTCTTGATCGAAAATGACTCATAAAGGTGTGCTCAGACAGGAAGCATTTTCAGCTCCAGCAAACCAGGTCAAAATCTGACTGTAGAGGTGATTTCTGTAAGCTGGCTAGCAGACATCAGTTTGAGATGTGCTCAGAAACCCATTTTTTTCTGTTGATTTGCTTTAGTTTCATATATTTTTCCTCTGAGCTCTTTATGAAATAACACTAGATTCTTAAAGCGAAATCTCATGCTTATTTCCATCTTCAAATTCATATTCTGAATACTATACTACACTACAATATACAATTTTAAAGTAGATTTGCTTGGCCTTTATAGTACCATTATTGTAAAGATGCATCAATTTAGATTGTCTTGGACGATTCCAATTTCCAGTTTTTCCAATATTTTTCTTTTCTCTCTTTCCTTCTAAGAACATGTAGCGCCTCTACTCAGGACCAGTACACTCTCACTTCAAATAGAGACCCTAGACATCTTACTAGGTTCAGGAGGAGGTTTTGTTTTGGGGACTCACAAAAGGAGTTGGCTTGGAAGTGAATAACTGGGACCTTTATTGCCTCAGTACCATTTATATACATATACAACACAATAACCCAAATTGCACACTAATAGTGCATTTTAAAGGTGAATACATGTAAAACAAAACAAAATAAAGACATTTAAATGGAAGATTTATACTGAACAGTATCAGAGCTCTTGGGAATGAATGAAACAGATTAAAGTGTTCCTGTTGTGAAGTTTGAATTGTCCAGTCTGAATTGTCCTTTAAAGTCGTTGAAAACCCAAACAGGTGTACTGTAGGGGAATTGTCAGTGTGCAAACCCTATTAAACTTGAAATATGCTCATATCTATTAAGACATAACCATTCTAATATAAACAGAGCTATTGCTTCTACTTGAATACCTCCCCGATCGGAATATGGCTTCAGCGGGGTGGGGTGGCTAACAGCTATTAGCAGCTAGCATCGCATCTAGCATCGACATCGTTTAGCTCAAAGCATTCAACACTTATAACACACTGTAAAGAACAACAGGAGAAGTAAAACAACACGCCAGATTCTCATAGCTCCCGATTGGTTTTTGTTCAAAGGTTTCTGAGCTGAATCAGCTAGTGAAATACATTATCTAACTTAACAGGTAGCTAACGAAAGCACGTGACTCACCGGGATTTTCAGACACAAATAACTTGACAGACGTTATTCCCTTTGTGGTCAGAGTTCGGGGCCTAATAAAAGAGTACCTTATTAGCATTTATACGTAAAACAATCTGGTCTCATTAACCGGGTTGCAGTATTGCACACCAAGATACTTTTTCCATGCGCTCCGACACGTACTTGACCGCCATCAGAGGGAAAATCTCACAGGAAGAGAGAGGTAATACTTCCTGCGCACTAGACGCAAGGTCATCAGAACACAAGACTGCATCACAGCGCCCCCTTGTGACAATAACAGGCTATAGCCTTAGATTACAAAAAGGGATTTTGAAGCCCTGTATTTCACATGGGTTACAAACAGAATATACAAGCAAAAATAAACTTTTCAGATATCACCCAATCAAAGAAAAGTAGCCAATCAGGGACCAGCTGGAACAGTTTAGATAAAACAAGTTATTAGATTAAGTTAATAAATATCTTTTAGTTTATATTTTATTTATCCCATATTTGTTTGTTATAGCATAATAATGATAATAAATAATAATAACACAGGCTTACATAAATACATAGACTAACAAAATGATAATATATAAATGGTAAATGGTAAATGGTCTGTATTTATATAGTGCTTTACTAGTCCCTAAGGACCCCAAAGCGCTTTACATATCCAGTCATCCACCCATTCACACACTGGTGATGGCAAGCTACAATGTAGCCACAGCCACCCTGGGGCGCACTGACAGAGGCAAGGCTGCCGGACACTGGCGCCACCGGGCCCTCTGACCACCACCAGTAGGCAACGGGTGAAGGGATACGAGATAAACAGACATAAAAAAACAGTTGGAAATGAAGCTTGTGATTATTTATTAAACACTAAACAGATTATGTAACTGAAAAAACCCTTAAAGCTAGATTAAATATTGTTTTTCTTGTCCTAACTGAAACCTGTATAGCTCACTCACTCAGTTGCCTTTTCAGCTACTTCATTGAAGGGACAAATTCATGATAAACTATTGATTACATGACTTTGTATCTACATCTACATTTCTATTGCATTCAGTGTCTCACTTTTAGAGTTTCTGGGAGCCTCCAAACATGTCACGGTGATTCCATATCAGAATACAAATCACATATTGCTTTTTCCAGACTTGAAGGTACGGCCGCTATTACAAACCTACTGGGCTATTTCAGTGTCATACTCTTCTAGCTGTGTCTGTGTATTCCAGAGAGAATATATTCCTCAGCTTTTATGTGGACAACATCAAATTCATTTCACAAAACTTTTGTGATGCCAGTCAGATTTTTACATATTTCTGTGGTGTTGTGAGTGTAGTTCAGAGAGTTTGCGGGCACACCAGCTAAGGGGAGAAAGAATTGAAACGTCCGGAGGGGGACTGGAGGCCGACTGTGACAAATAGCTGAGGCTAGTAGAGCATCAAGCATCACACCATGTGGTTACACAATGTGACTCCCACCACCTCAGGAGACTTGAGGTGCCTTCCACCTCCACAAGATGGGTGTGTTTGGTGGCTTTGGATAAGAAATTCAGGAATATACTATGCTGTTATTCAAATACGAAGGAGCGTTTACATGTTTTGTGTGCTATCCTATTTTTCTGCTAACAGGTACTAAAGTAGGGTATCGACCATTCAAAAAGAAGAAAATAATGCTAAAAAACCTGACCTACAGGTACATGTATACTGTATTATGACATAATTAATATCTTTTAATGATAGATTCTTATTGCTGTTAATATCGTAGAAAAGCATTAGTCACTCTCCTCAAGTCCTGCTTCCTTGCAGATGTGTTTATTCGCCACACTTATTTTACTCTCCATTCGTATTTGTGTACTCCGGTGATTTAGATATGTCCAGTTTCCCGTTGGTGATTTACATAAAATAGCGTATCTCTTTAATGACTCACTTCCCATCTGTTGTTTGACTCAAAGCTATTTGTTTTCAGAACCTCCAGTCACCATCACCAAGCTGCTGGATGATGTTCATACAGTGGTGGGTGAGAGGGTGGAGTTTGAAGTGGAAGTGTCTGAGGAAGGCGCTAACGTCATATGGTGAGCTAATTTACCCTTCGGTTCATTTTGAGTTTGAAATTCATCAATGTGCTACTCAGCTAATAAAACTCTCTGTATAACGGAATAAACAGTCCAATGAGACAATACGTTTCAGGCCTCATAAAGCAATGCTGACGCAGCTCAATTTTTTTAATTTTTACAAGCTAACATAAAAGATACTGGCTAATAGTGTGTAACTGAGGTTTCTGCATAAGGACACTCCAACAGAGTCATGGCAAAAGGACAGATGTCAGTTCCTAAGGCTTTACATTTTAAAATTAAATACTGTAAATACAGCGAGATATGAACAACAGCACATGACATATTACAACATATTATGATCTATTTCTTAAAAACTAAAATGCAAAATCCAAAATGCATTGTGTGAAAAGCAAAGTACCCAGTGATTCAATTCCTCTTAGGGCGAATGTTTGCAGCAGTAACTTGAAGTAGCTGTTTTCTATACGACTTTATCAGGCTTTCACATCACAGAGTTTTGGCTCACTTTTCAATGTTACTTGAGCTCATTGAGGTTCATTGAGGTTATTGACGGCACAGCGTTTCAATCAGGTTTTCTGTCTTCTGTCCTGTCTTAGTTTTTCAAGTATTGTTTCTGCAGGTCTGCTTAAGTTTGATTAAATAAATGATGACAAAGTGTAATATGTCATGTTTTGCTGTTGTACTGAGGTTGTATTTATATAGTTATATCATTTATATAGTTTATTTATTTATATAGCACATTTAATTACAACAGGAATGTTGACCAAAGTGCTGTACAAGAATACAAAATACCTATTAAAATATCTTATAATATTGATAGCAAACATCAAATATGAATTGTCAAATAACTCTCATATTGTATTAAAAGCCAGTAAATACAAATGTGTTTTAAGATAAGATTTAAAAAGATTGGCAGTACGAGCCAGTCTGATGTGTATTTATCTAATTTTACAACCTACTAAGTAATAGGTGGACTTTATTTCTACTGTGACTATACTTTGGCTAACTGCCCTCAGCAAATAAGACAGTATTTACCAAAAGCAATGGTGGAGATTTATCTGTTTTGTCACTTCAGTACTGTAATGGTTTATTATTCCAAGATGGTGTGATGAAAAGCTTTAAAATAAAGATTTATCGGTGCAAAAGGTGTAATGAATAACAAACCCCCCCCAAAACCAAAACCATTATTAGTAAGCATCTATCAATAAGCTCAACCAAATTGTTATATGAAACATTGCTATTAGCTAAACATTTTGCAATTGACTCTAATATCATTGTCTAATAATCTTCTCCACAAAAGAAGAATCTTTGTGGCTTTTATTTTATTTTATTTTAAGTTTCTTTGTTGTACAAAGCCAGACAGTTTCTAGGCAAAATCTACAAAGATGTCTTTTGGGTTTTTGTTTTTTTGTTGAAATAATACACAGCAATCAAAGCTGTCTGAGCAATTAGGGGAAGCCTAGATGGGCTGTTAACTGGGACACTGTCTTCCTTGCTTCCTTCTTGTCTGCACTTTTTTGGACGTGGTTATTCCACTCAGAGATTTTTAGAGAGCCAAACTAAAAGATATGAGTATGAATGCATGCATTTTTTTTCTTTGCTATACACAGCTTTTTTTGGTACAGATATTGTACACAAAAAATCCTCACCTACTGCACAACTTTTTCCCAAAGCCTTTTGACTCCTGAAGGATCTCACTATCTACAACACTGCCAACATCTCAAGTATCAGTCCCTTTTCTCGCGTTCCTGTGCTAAAGTATTTCAGATGTATATATGTGTGTGTGTTTTCTTCACAGGATGAAAGATGGAGTGGAGTTGAATAGAGACACTGCAGGTTCAAAGTACAGGTTAAAGAAAGATGGGAAGAGACATATTTTGATCATAAATGAAGCCACTAAAGAGGATATTGGAACGTACTACGTCTATACCAACGGTGGGGAGTCAAAGGCAGAGCTGGAGGTTGAAGGTATTTGTCCTCCAGTCCACCAGTGCTTGAAAACTTGCTATCCAGGCTAACCGGGCTTATTGACAACAAACGGGGATCATGAAAAGCAAATAACAACATGATCATATATTATTGGAGCAATTAAAAATTAAACATTACATAATTATTAATTAAAATAAAAATTAATAATTAAAATATTAATGTTCTTAAATTGCAAAGGCCATGAAATCTGTGGTGCTGTTTAAAGTTTACAGACATGTATTTCCAGTATGACTCCTCAGTTAGAAACAAACTTCAGCACATGTTGATGTTTTCCGTCCTGACAAGCATGAAAAGCAACAAATTAGTCATTACTCATGTCATCATTAATTTTATTTCATTAATCTCTTGTATCAGTTGTATCACACTATTCGTCATACTAATTTGGTTTTACACCTCCAAAATTGATATCAGGCTTCAGATATCAGGCACTTACACGCTGTGAGTCAAACGAGTCCCATAAATTGATTATAGTGTGAAAAAATCTGTGTCCTTCCCCCTCAGATGAAGGATAGAAATACAGAGAAAAAATAGTATAGTTATAGTAACTGCGAATTAGGTAGCTGATATAAACAAAGTACTACAGTCAAAGTGGCTAAAACCAGCATGGCTAAAGCCTATGAGGTAACGAAGGAATGCTGGATAATAGTTTTCCTCTCAGAGGCAACACTCCCCGTTTGTTGTCAGTGTTGCCTGTGTCACCGTCCAGTAATGTGACTACTGCTCAGATCTACTGTGAAGAAAGAGATGAGCGTGAAAGCAAAGGTGTTGATTTACCAGCTGATCTACATTCCTACCGTTCACTTGTGGCTGCAAGCAAATTGCAGATATAAGAAAATTAGTTTCTTCTGTACTGATTCTGGGATCTTCTAGGTCATCCAGAACTCAGAACTGCTACTCCATAGTGGTGGTTAGGGAATCTGAGTAGGATGGGTTCTTTCAGATAAAAGATGACCAGAAAAGCGGGTTTGGGGTGTCTCTGAAATGGTTTACAAAATGTATGTATGGATTAGTTGTACTAAAACGAATGCATAAAAGGGGGAAAATGGCTAAAGACACGTTTTTGCGATCATGTTTATTGCTGCGGTGCAAGAGGCAGCCTAACATAGGAGTCTGTGGAGACTGACTCAGTTTTAGCCTCAAGTGCTCATTCACAGAACTGCAGTTTTGACGTTTGTGCAATGGTTTCATTTGGGTGTGGAGGTCGCTGTTAGTTTGTAGCAATGCCAGCATAGGTATATAGTAGAGTTTTTTTCTTTTAAAGAAAAAAAGGGGGAGGAAGCGATTCCTCCAAATCCAACGTTACTTTATAAATACTTGGTAATAATTAGGTTTCTAATGGGTAGTTAATGTAACTCAACACTAAAGATTGGAAATGGGAACACACAAATAAAATCCAGGAAGTTGTAATACTCAAGCGCAAAACTGTAACATTGTATTTGCACTAATTTTGCATGGATACACTTAATTAATTAGGCTTTTTTTTTAATTAATTAAACTTTTGATTGATCTTTGTGGTGCAGATAAGGAGCTGGAGGTTCTACAGAGCATAGCCGACCTGACAGTGAAGGCATCTGAGCAAGCTGTATTCAAGTGTGAGGTGTCTGATGAAAACGTGACCGGAAAATGGTTCAAGGATGGTATCGAAGTCGAGGCCAGCGATCGCATCAAAATTTCACACATTGGAAGGTATCGCTATCAGACTCCAGTGGGTTGATGTTCTGTTGTGATAAAACTGTTGTTTCCAGCTTGGCTACCTATCATGTACAGCTGCACGCATTATGACAACAGCAAACACACACACCCAGGCTCACAAAATCATATAGCTATGACAATAAACAGTTTGCTACATGGCTTGGAAAACTATTACCAGAGGGCTTTCTTAGTTGTTTGACCCATTTTTTGGGGATAGGCTGCAATCTGTAAAGCTCTAACCTCTAAACACATAGACACGCTCCCTCAAACACTCACACATGGTCACACACAAACAACAAACAGACCCCAAGGGTCTGGGTTTTCTCTCAGTAAGCCCTCCATCAGAGCTGCCTATGGAAGGAGATATGCCAAGGTGACAGCGGTCACACAAGGTGAAAGCCATTTAGTAGCTTTCTCACTCTGCGATATTGTCTCTTGAAGTATGTTGCTAGGGCAACTGTCCTTTGCATAAATGCGGGTCATAACAACTGCTGTCTCCTTGGTAACATCTGGCGACATGTCCCCAGGATCCACAAGCTGACGATCAATGATGTGAAGGCTTCAGACGCTGGAGATTATACCTTTGTCCCTGATGGCTACGCACTTTCTCTCTCAGCAAAACTGAACTTCCTGGGTGAGAGCGACGTAAAAATCAAAATACCAAGCGGTTCTTCTGAATTCAACCTATAAGTTGCAAATTTGAATCTTCCTGATCTGTTTCATTTTTCCCCACAGAGATAAAAATTGAATATGTTCCACGACAAGGTAGGTGCTTTTTTAAAAGACAAAATTCATACTTTATACTGTCGTGTATGACATTATTGAGCTAATCAGCTGTTGAGAAAATATAGCAAATATCATATAAGATGCCACTGAGTGACCCTCTGAACAGGGAAATGGTTAAAATGTCCTTGTGCCCTTTTAAAAAAATCAAATAGTTGATCATTTATTGTTAGTGTAACACTCTTATTGATTGATGCCTAACCGTACGTTATAGTTAGTGGGACAGATTCTGTCTATGTCAGGTTTTCATCTATCCCAGAAGCACATCAAGGATTTCATTTCAGTTTTTTAGCGCAGACATTATTATATGCTTTGGTAATACAAATAGACTGGGTGACAGTTATCTGGGCTATCTCTAATCTTCATATGTGCAGGTTTTGTTTGGAGCTTAGCTCTGGTTGCTGCACTTATAATGTCCCTGAGCCATAAGAGGATTGGAGGGACTGAAAACCTATCACTGAACTTAACTGTATTTACAGTTTTTCCTACTGATAAGGGAACTCTGCTATTGTTACTCATACTATGCCAAATAATAAAGTAATAGGTAAACAAAAACAATTAAAACACAGAAGCATTTTACTATAGCAACTTATGTTTTTTTATAATGGGTCCATGAGGTGGAGCATTTTCTGTAATTTTAGACATAGTGACAGATGTCTTATTGGCAGATTTGCTTACATTTCTTAATCATAAAACTGAACAATACTGGTGAAATTGCACTTCCTTTTTTATTTAACCACACTCAGACTGATGCTTAGGTATGTCTGTAGTGCACTTTGTTCCACCTGCAACAACACCCTAGAGTTTACAGACGTACCCTGGAGTTCATTTATACATCCCTGCAGAAAGGTGTGAAGTTAAATCACAACAAACTGCTTTTTAGCTGCTGTTAAGTTGCTCTTTGCTCTCTGTTTTGTTCTCAAAATTGTGTGATCTTTTCATAAAATGCAACACAAAAGGCTCTTCTATGAAACAATTTAAAAATATATAATGAACTGAAGAATGTGAAAGTTGAAAATGCTCACAGCTCTGGAAAGCCATCGAGTAGACAAAAGCTCCAACTTGCTTGTTTGGCTTTAGGCAGTATAGTATGATGCTGCTCCAAATGTAAAACCCCCAAATCCCTCTAGTGGTTTTTTTTTTTGCCAGAGTCCAAAAAGACCATATATAGAATAAAAAAACAGTAAATTTAGTCTTTGTGCCACCTTTGAGACACCTTGAATCTCAAATATAAAAAACAAAAAAAGAACCAACATCATTGTTCTAAACTAAATGGTCTCTTTCTTCCTGTCTTCATCTGGTCACAATGAAAGATCCTCCCAAGATCTTCCTGGACACCGGTAGCTCCGGCGGCAAGAACAACATTACGGTGGTGGCTGGAAACAAACTTCGCCTGGACGTTCAGTTCACAGGAGAGCCGGCCCCCACTGTGTGCTGGATGAAAGGAGACCAAGTGAGAAAGAAATGGCTCTTATCCTTCACCTCGCATCACAAACGCGTCAGATATTTTATATGTTCTGCGTCAATCAGAGTACCTCGCCGTTAGTCATTAAACAGCACAAAAGAAGAATGAAACAACACTAGAGTGGGACGGTTGAATCACCTGTCTTTGTGGTGGCTGTCGTCATGCGACACAGTCCTCTTCAGCAATCTCCTTTTGTTCTGTCTCTCACTCTGTGCTGCCCTGTGTGGTAGGTGTTGTCCGAGGCTGAGGGACGGGTCCACGTGGAGTCAGAGCAGAATGTGTGCAGCTTTGTAATAGAGGGGGCGGAGAAAGCGGACGAGGGCCAATACTCCATCACGGTGGCTAACCCTGTCGGCGAGGACAAGGCGGATCTCTTTGTTAGAGTTGTGGGTCAGTGGCTGTTTCTTACTTTTGCCTTTTTCTTTCCTTGATCCCTTTCTATTACTTCTGTCTGACTGAGGGCAATAGTTCCTCAGAGTTTGAGACTGGGTCATGGTAAAAAAAAAAAAGGAAATCCATAATTTTCAATAGTGGTGCCATCTTTTAAAAACTCACATCATCTGAATTTTAGGTCCAGTGTCTTTGCAGCTTCTACCCAGAACAATTAACATATTAAAAAAAAACATATGTTTTTAGACTTTCACCTCAGATATTGTTTTTCATTAAAATACATACTGTAAGGAATTTGTCTGTCTCTTAATAGAACTAAGAATGACCAAGACATAATTTATATAATAAATAATAATTATCTAGTCTCTAGTCCAAGATGGATTTTAGGGTAAGCAATGAATAGAGAGCAGTGGATGAAATTACTTAAATAAGGGACATAGAAACATTTGATTAATAGTTTTTAAGAGTCATAAAACACACAGAATAGCTTGCTCTAACATGATTTGTAATCACCACTGATGTAATTTATTCTACAAAGTGGCAGTGTCTATATAGAGGTAATAAAAAATGTAACGTTTTTCATTTGTGATCAGTGAAACATATGATGGCTTTACCAGTGCATTTGGTGTTGACTCCCTAAATCACATCTGCATGTTGTCTTACGTACTGTACTACATCAAAAACCTCAAACGCTCCCATTTCTCTCTGTGTTTCATCTCTCCATGCTTTCAATTTCTAACTGTAACCTGCCTCTCCAGATGTGCCAAAATCTCCTGAGAACGTCAAGTGCGCATCAGTTGGCGAGGACTCTGCCATCATCACATGGGACCCTCCCGCCTTTGACGGTGGAGTTGCCGTTAAAGGTACCCCTGAAACATGCAGCGTGTAATATTCACATCTGATGTCTTCCTCCCAGGAGAAAAGAGGAGTTTAAATTCCATTTTGTTTATTACATTGCAATATTTTTTTCTAACTGACTTGGAGCTGTTTTTAACGACTTCACCGTATGTTGATCCTGCTTCCTCGAGGGTACCTGATGGAGAGGAAGAAGATAGGCTCGCCCAGATGGACGAAGCTCAACTTTGATGTTTACGAGTCCACCACATACGAGGCTAAGAAGATGATTGAAGGTGTACTCTACGAGATGAGGGTGTTTGCAGTCAACGACATTGGCATCTCTCAGCCCAGTGCAAGCTCAAAGCCCTTCATGCCCATTGGTGCGTTGCCATTTGTCATTAGCAGAATGGTTAATTAACAGAGGCTTTTCACACAATGCTCATTTTGAAGCAGCTTAACCTACCTTCCCATCCCATTATACCCCGTATTAATGTATTAATTAGCTCTTGTCTCTCTCAGCCCCCACCAGTGAGCCCACTCGTCTCACAGTAGATGATGTGACAGATTCTACCTGTGCACTCAAGTGGCGTCCTCCAGAGAAAATCGGAGCAGGTGGCATCGATGGCTACATCATTGAATACTGCAAAGAAGGAAGTAAGAATAACCAAAATGGATATCACTTTATACTAAGGATTTATTTTGGATTTGTAAGCTATAACTAACGACATTAGATAAATGTCAGAACTTTACAAATTGGGGATATTAACAGTAAATTGTGGGCTAATATATATTTATGCACCTTTGAGTTAGCTAGCAAGAGGAATTCATACTTACACCTGCTATTCTGAGTGTATGATTGTTTTCCGGCTCTCAATCAAGGCTGCATGAAATGCTCTACACGTGTGAAACACTTGTCACGCTCAGTGGTTGCCATCTTGGGTATGCAGCAGAAAGGAAGGGGCCACTAAACAATTTTAAGCAAGTTAGATAATCATTACAATATAAATGCTAACAGTGATATTTGCATCTGTTGTGTTTTGTGTATATACATGAATTATGTATAGCCAGAGGCATGACAGGCAGAAGATAGTGGGATGATCACAGTCAAACATTAGAAATGTTATTTCCTGAAACTGAAAAGTTTAACATGTTGGATTTAACACAACATTACCCTGTTGAAATTCATTTCCTTTACAAGTCAACTCATAATGTACTACATGGCACTGGGATTTTGCTGTAGAAACACAAACAGAGAGAAATGGAGGCTACAAGCCTGACTACTTGCTGCTTTTGTTACCTGTCTGCTGAGCTTTATCGTCACTCTTGGCTAGCTTTATGTTAGCATGCTGTTTGAGTAGATGCCTGCAAAGAGCCAAAGTTTTGGAGTATAATATAATTGTTTATGTCCTGGAATTTCTTTCCGATGGAAAAAAAAAATCCATATCACTGCTCCTCAAAAGCTCTAAACCGCTCCAGCATTTTTCTGTTGTCATGCACGAAAAAAAATCAGCTGAACGCAGCACAAGTGTAGGAAGAAGTCTAAGGAGCTTGGAAAGAAAAGCGTTGGGACTTCTTTAAGTTGCTTGAAGACGTTTCACCTCTCATCTTAGAAGCTTCTTCAGTTCGCACTGCATTACTGAAAAATGTAATGTGATTACAGTAACACTGAACACTGGAATTTAGACACATTAGAAATCAGTCGTGCAAATGAGATTCTTCAAATCCTGGCAACCCAAAAATTATTCATACAAAGAGAACGATTGATCATTTGCTAAACCTCTCTGCCTAAAAGTTATTTATTATAGGAACTGTAATGGTCATGATTATTCCTTCGGTTAAAGTAATAAATGAGTGATATGACAAATCCTTCTTAAAACAAACAAACAAAAAAACATGACCAAAGGCAAAAGAAATCATGTGTTTGGTGTAATGTGAGAGGTACTTATAGATGCTCCCTTATTTCCCAAAGCATTGCCACAGCACACACATCCGCATGTTTGATTTGGCTCAGATTTTGCACCAGATGCCCTTCCTAATGCAACCTTCTCATTTATCCAGGCTGTAGGAGTACACTAGCTTGTGACCCCCTGAGAAAAGGCCACCTGAGGCTGGATTAATGTGCGCTATAGAAAACTGTCCAACTTTCTGCCTACTGTAATAGCAATCATCATTCAGCTATTTACAAACTGTATGTGAGTTTTTAAGATTAGTAGGTATAAGAAAAAAGTTTGAGTGAAGACGTATTTGCCAATGTGCCTGTGTGTGTGTTTTAGTGTTATTTGTATATCTGCCTGTTCACTGGTAAGCAATATTTATACGTGATTAATTTCTCAGCATTAATCTCAAAGTTACACACTAATCCTGGTTTTCTGATCTGTTTCTTCACTATTCCTACTATTGCTTTTAGGTGACCAGTGGGTGCGGGTTAATGAGGAACCGGTGGGAAATATCCATTACAGGGTGAAGGGACTCCCAGTGGGGGAGAAAATGCTATTCAGAGTGATCGCAGTCAACATTGCCGGCCACAGTCCTCCTGCCGTTCTCTCCCAAGCCGTCACTATCCGAGAGATTGTGGGTCAGAAACAAGCTTTAATCAAACACAGCATTTAATGAACACATTTGTTTAACAGCAAATATTTAGTGTATTCAGGGATAGAGATCATGTTCAGCAACCATTTAGGATAAATCAGAGGGGAAAAAAATAATTTAGCTACTATAAATTTACTGCAAATATCGGAGATTTTTAACCAATAAGAGTCATTCATTTCTACTGTAACCACGCAAAGGAACATACAGAAAACCTAAAAGCTCTACATGTTTTACATTTTACATATCTATACACCCCCACATCACCCACTCTTTCACAAAGTTAACTTTTGCTTCTCTGTGTCCACCAACCAGAAAATCCAAAGATACGCCTGCCTCGGCGTCTGAGAACCAAATTCATCACACAAGTGGGCGAGAAGGTGAACTTGGTCATCCCCTTCCAGGTGAGTCTGGTTTTAGAGTTTTAGCTTTTACACTTCATTTGCAATATCGGGAAAAAAAGAGTGGACAATACAAGGTGCTCTTATGTGGTTTTTGTTTGTTTGTTTATTGTTTAACTGCATAAAATGCAAATGAACAAGGTGCAGTCACAGGCAGTAAACAACTGTAAACAGAACACCAGTCTCACTCCTCATGCAAACGGCACATATTTCCTCTTCAAAATACAAAAACAAACAAAAAACAGAAATGAGATGTAAACAATCCTAGCAAATATTAAGAAATATACAAATGTTAGAACAGTGGTTCTCTAAATGTGGAGTGGGTTCTCTGGGTGGTTCCAGCATTTTGAGTTTTTGGAAATATGAATTTTTTTGTATGTTTTTATTTCTGTTTATTATTTAGGTTTTGATTCTAGTTCTAGTTTGTTTTTATGGTCCCCTCAGTGCTTCCTCTGTCTCATTCTGCGTCTTCTCCCATCTGTTACCTTCACTCATGTCTCTGTGTTTTCTTTGTTGCAATTATTGTTACTCATTTGGAATTTTTTCGTCTCTTTGGTTTTACATTTAGTTTTACTAAGAACCTTCTGTCTCATTGTATAGATTTGGTTCAGTTGTGTCTTGTTACCCTCCTGTTTCCACTTTCCCCTCTTGTGTAGAAGTAGTCGTGTCCTTCGCCTCAGTCTTTGTTTATCTTCCCTTGTGCGCTCTTTGTTCTTTCCCTTAAAGTTTATGGATTCGTTTAAGTTTTATGTTGCAATTTGCTGTGCTTTTGGATTTCTTTGTTAAATACATAAATATAAATAAAAGGTTTGCTTTTGCTACCTTCTGCCTGCTTATTGGAGTCCTACATTTGGCATGTGCTCAGAGTCCCCAAAGGTGAGGGACAGATGACCATGAAAAAATATGGAGTGAAAGCAAATACGGCTTGTTTTCTCATAAAGTTTAATGATTGATTTTTGGTTTTGAATCAGAGTAAGTGCGGGGATATATGAGTAGACAGTGAGGGTTGAGGAGAATGAGATTATGTTAAAGGAATAACAGCCAAAATACAGCTCTTATGTCTCGAGGCTAAAATTCTGGTTTTGAGGTATTTTTTGAGTTCATTTAATAGAAAAACAGGATATTGTACTCATAAATATACATTAATTAATGTGATGTATGATTATGCCTTTCAACAAATTGATGCAATCTAATAAACTTGTATATAATAAACTTAAATAATCCATTAAAAATACATAGGAGCAGGCACTGCTTTGTGAAAGCTATCACGTTGCCCTGCCATCTTGACTATAGCACCCGAGATGGACACTGCTGTTCTGCTTAATTGTGTTTTATATGTGTGGCTTGAGACCAGCTGCATATGTGGTACATCAAAGGCGGTGGAGAAGAGAACTCATAGGTGTTCTTTTGCTGTCAGGGCAACTTTTATTCACGCCAGACTCAAGATATGAAGGATCGTACCTACAGTATGTTTTATCACATAAGACGGGGTTCTCATCACCAAAGATGCAAAACGTGAAGGAAAGAGACAACACAATCAGCATCTGGTTAAAATATCATGCTTTTTCTCTTTACCTCAAACCTCATCTCCCAAACTGAAGTCAGGGTTTGTGCAAAACCATCTTATTTATTCCAAATATGTTTGCAATTACTTATTGTCATTAAATGTGACCCTCGAACGGCTGATAATGACCTGTCTAATCAACAACAACAGTTTGTTAAAATAAGCTAACATCATGCAAGTGTTCTAGAATTCACTTTCCCTCTTATAATCAGTCTTAGTCCCCACTAAGTCCAGCAATTGTAGATCCACTTTAAAGAAATTTTTACTAACACACTAACAGTAGCTAACAGTGGCAAAAAACAGCAGCACTTACCAAAAGAAAAGTTCAGGATTTCCTCAACAACTCTCCCCAGTATCGCTGTCATCACACAGAAGTGAGCTTCACTTCTGGAGGAGTTTTAAAGCCTCCAGAATAAATAGACACGGACACACATAGACAGCTGAGGTAAACAGCTTACTGTTTTTACCCCTCAAACACTAACATTTTTTGAGGGGTAAAAACTCTACTGAAGCCTAGTGGTGATATTTTATACACTTTAACTTTGAACAAAGTGTCAGTACCCCATGTCTAATATTTAATTAAAGGAGAGTAAAGGCAGAATATCCACATGACACCTAAAAATATTTTTTATCTAGCTTTGGTAAAGTGGTCAGAGAGTGGATTAAAGAAATGTTTTGCACCCATTGTAAATCAGGCTTTCACATCACACATACCTCCACTCGACTGCCTATGGAATATTTATAGAATCTAAAAATACAGAAGGAGTCAAAATCAGTCATGAGCTTTGAAATATGAGCTGTGAGCAAAACCGTGAGGTTGGACAGAAAACATAATGACTAACTGTTGAAAATGATTTAAAAAGACATACATTCAAATCTTTACTAATTGCTATTCTAAATTTATTTCCACTAGAAAATGCAATTTCACCTAAAGATGGCAGAAAAACATGATTAGCTAGTCAAGCAATCCCCAGCCAAAGGTTATTGGTTCACATTTCTGGTGTTTGGGGCCATCTGTAAATACCACATTACCTTAACTTTAAACTTGCTATTTTTAGTTATCTTTAACAAATGGCTATATCATGCACCGGGGCATCTAAAAATCTAAAAATGGGGTAACATTTGTATCAAAGCCTACCCAAGCTCAATCCCACTGCACATTGTAGATATTTTAAGTGAATCCTTGAGTGGTCATTTGAAGAAAAAACAGCCAAGCCCTTATTTCCCCATGGCTGCTACTTGAAAACATATCGTCCTCTTCTGGAATCTAATGTGCTAATGTTGGTAGTAACAGGGGAACAAGAGTTCTAAAGGCACAGGGAGCGTTACAGCTTTTGACAGCAACTTGCAAATTATGGCAGTGGTAAAAAAGAATCTAACCATAAGCTGTAAAGGGTAAACCATTGTTCTAAATAAAAATAGACAAGAAGAAAGCGAGCCATAGCTCGGTCTCCTTTTGAAGAAGCAGATGAAAAGCCTTCTCTGAGACAGAGAACATGGCTACATAGTGTTCTCCTGGGAAAAAAGAGCACCGACTGTTCTGTCATCTCATCCACGAGCTGGACTGAGTGTGTTCCCGCGGCTGTTTTTACACTGATGTAATATCAGGCCATAACTAAAGTTATCGGTGACATGTTTAATAAAATATTTTATGTGCAAAAGTTTAAATTTTTTTTAAAAAATATTCTATAAGATCAATTTATTGTTAATCAAAAGATCAATTTACTAGTAAGGACATTATTAGTGAGTAATCAAGTCAGTTGTTTCATTTTCAACAGATTAACCAAAGCATTAGTTTAGGTGGGCCCCCAGATCGAGGTCAGATGAAATAATGGCATATCAGCTGAAGACTCAGCTACTGAGTTAGTTATTCTGATACGCTGCCAGTCAAACGCTTGGACACCTTCTCATTTAATGTTTTTTTTTCTTTTACTATTTTTTACATTGTAGGTATAAAAAGAAAACATCAAATGTATGAAGCAAGATATATGGAATTATGCACCAAAGAAAAAATTGATAAATAACTCTAAATATGTTTTATATTTTAGATTCCTGAAAGTAGCCCCCCTTTGCTTTGTTGACAGCGCTGCAAACCCTTGGCCTTCTCTCAGTGACCTTCATGATGCAGTCACCTGAAATGGTTTTCACTTCACAGATGGGCTTTGTCAGGGTTTATTTGTGGAATTTGTTGTTTTCTTAATGGGGTTGAGATCATCAGTTGTGTTGTGCATAAGTCAGGTTGGTACACAGCTGACAGCTCTATTTGACAAGTGCTAGAATTCATATTATGGCAAGAACCAATCAGCTAAGTAAAGAGAAATGACAGTCCATCGTTACTTTAAGAACTGAAGGTCAGTCTGTCTGGGAAATTTGACTCTGAATGTGTCCCCAAGTGCAGTCACAGAAACCATCAGGAGCTACGACGAAACTGGCGTACATGAGGACAACCCCAAGAAAGGAAGACCAAAAGTCACCTCTGCTGCTGAGGATAAATTCATCCGAGTCATCAGCCTCAGAAATCGCAAGTTAACAGCACCTCAGTTTACAGACCAGATAAATGCTACACAGAGTTCCAGTAGCAGACACATCTCTACGTCAACTGTTCAGTGGAGACTGTGAATCAGGCCTTTATGGTCAAATAGCTGCTAAGAAACACTACTAAGGAAAAGCAACAACCCAAAGAGATTTGTTTGGACCAAGAAACACAAGGAATTGCCATTAGACCAGTGGAAATCTGTGCTGGGAGGAGGTGTGATGGTGTGGGGGTGCTTTGCTGGTGACATGGTTGGGGAATTATTCAAAATTGAAGCCACACTGAACCAGCGTGGTTACCACAGCATCCTGCAGCGACATGCCATCCCATCCGGTTTGCGTTTCGTTGGACCATCATTTATTTTTCAGCAGAACTATGACTCCAAACACACCTCCAGGCTGTGTAAGGGCTATTTGACCAAGAAGGAGAGTGATGGAGTGCTGCGCCAGATGGCCTGGACTCCTTGGTCACCTAAACCCAGTCGAGATGGTTTGGGATGAGATATCAGATGTACGGCAGGAGCAAAGAGCAGGTTCAAATCAGGATCAGAATATTTATATTACAGAGATGCTGAGCACTTGTTGGCCCTTTTGCCTTCACTCTGCAGTCCATCTGATATTGTTGCGATTCTTTGCCAACAAATCTTTATTCAGATTTACTTCAGTGGCATATCTCTATCTTTGGGCAGGCTGTGTATCTCTGTATCTGCAAGCTGCTTTGTAACCCACCTCTACCCCAGCTACCCACATAGCAAGCAGGTCTGGCCCGGATCTGGTATCAAGCCGGTACTGCTGGCTGACTTCTGGCATGGTAAAACATATGACATCAAGATATGGGCCAGGCCTGGCATAGATGGCACTATGTGATGGCATGCCATATCTGGCTCAATTGTGGTTTGGTTTGGGAGGTGAAGCAGTTCACCTATTGATCACAAGGTTAGTGGTTCGATCCCTGCCTCTTCCAGTCTGTATGTCAAGTGTGAATATGTATAAATGTAGTTCGGAAGCACTCAGTTTAGAGAAAGTGAGTGTGGTGTGTTTGAGTAATCTGACAGAGTAGACAAGTGCTATATAAGAATCAGTCCATTCACTGTCTGAACAGAGTTTTGTCATGTTACTTTGCACTATTATGCACATTGTTATTACATGGCTTGATTAAGGTACACATTAGGCTGACATCTGGGGCCAGAGCTGAAACTGTTCTGGGCCAGCACAGGGCCAGCAAAAGGCCACTTGTGGACACATTGCTGGCCATGCGTGGGCCACATCTGGCAAACCTGATCTAGGCCACCAAAGGGCCGTCATTCTTTGCGGTATGTGGGCCATGTGTAAGCACATTGTGTGGGCCAGATCTGGGCCATACCAATTTTGCTATGTGGGTACCATCAGGTTTGTTGACAGTGATGATTCCTCTGTTCTGTGCTGAAGTCTTCCTGCTTCTTTTGCTGCCTCAGTATTTTAAAATAAATGCTTAGCGGGGCAGAATGGTCTCATGGGACAATAGAGACATACTGTCTGACATGATGGAAATTATGATCTTCTTTTGCTATAAGGGTTGTGCCCGATTTTTGGAAAGACTGTATTCCTTGAAATATTTGGAATCATTTCCTTTCCTTTCCTTTAATTACAGGGAAAGCCTCGTCCTGTTGTGACCTGGTATAAAGATGGTGTTCCCATGGAGGACCGCACAGTGGGAACTCGTACCAGTGAAGTTGACACCATCCTCTTTATTCGCTCTGCCGAGAGGGTCCACTCTGGAAAGTACACACTGTCTGTTCAGATTGAAAACATGTCAGACAGCGCTGACATACACATCCAGGTTGTAGGTCAGTCCCTTCACCATGGCAACACCTTCTAAGCTTCACCTAAAGAATGTAAACTCGCACCTCATGTTCTCTCATTAAGATTAGAACATAGCACGTAATTCACAAAGTGCATGATTAATAACCTTTTTGAAATGGGATGAATCTTCGAGCTTGAATCTGTGACATGTCAAGAGTCTTTTTTTGTCAAATTTGATGATAATTCCTTATTTCATACTCTGAAGGATCTGTGACTCAAAGTAGCAAATCATCAAAGTGCTCAGTCCTCTCTCTCACTCTGTTATAATCCTGGCTCCTGCCTCTGTGGCCGCCAGCTCATTCACCAGCTTACTGCTCGTCTCCGCGGGTCAGGGTTCTGGGTGGATTATTTGGTGGGGCTCTGCTGAGATTATTTGCTTATAGACTTGGATTAGGTTTGGATTTTGAGGGCTATTCTGTCACTTCCTCTGCTGAGAAGGTTGAGCTAATAATGAGAGGCTCTGATCCCCCCCCTCCTCAGTTGATCTGTCACTGTACTCGTTTAGCAGGAGACAGTACAGGAGGGATTAAAGGGGAAAAACAGAAGCAGTGCTCACAGTTTGTACTGTACTCCAAAAGAAAAGAGTGTTCACAGCAAGATTAATGAGACACACACTACTATGTTGCACTGTTTTCTTTACTGCACTGTGTTTGGTGAAGGCCACAGAGAAGGATCAGTGATAAATACACTGCATTTCTCTGCTTTGTTATCGAGGCATACTTCTTCTTTGTTACGTCTATGCTAACAGTTTTTCTAGTAATGTATGCAGCTATCACCGCCTTCCCTTGATCCTATTGTCTTTTGCTCTGCTAATCTGTCAATCTTTCTAATCTGTCTAATCTGTCAAATCTCTACGGCTGCAAGTGTTGATTTCTTTGTCTCACTGGGACTTCCCTGCTCCATATCTGTTTGTACATTTCTCCCTCTCTCAGCCTCTAAAAGCCTTGCCAACATCTATGTCTAGGCAAAGAAGAGAGTTATCTCAGCCAGCTATGCATGTGTGGAACATTTTTTCACCACCCTTGAGCTGTGCAGTTTAATGAACCTGTCTTGTTCATAGTTTCACACAAAATCCTCCACCTGTATCTCGACTCTGCCACTTCTCACAATCCCACCAGAAAAGCCTGGTCCTCCCATCGCCGTGCATGTCACAGATATCTGGGGCTTCAATGCTGCGCTGGAGTGGAAGCCGCCTAAAGATGACGGCAACTGTGAGATTATTGGCTACACCATTCAGAAAGCTGACAAGAAGACTAAGGTATGCATGACAGAGTGTACAGGTGGTACTGAGAGGGTTTGTCAAGCAAGGTAATTCGCTAATAATAGTGCTGGAGGCATGCAACTCCGGAGCAACAGTGTCTTTTAAATTATGCATCCAAGTACAAGTTGAACCAAATTCTTCTGTGTTTTGTTTTTAATGTCACTGGGATTAGATTTAATTGTTTTTGCCTGACATTTTCTATATTGTGGTTTGCTAAATGTTAAACAGCCAGGCACGCTCCATGAAGATCAGTCCTGCTTTGGGATCTTTTGCTGACATTAGCTGCTGCAGAATAAATTTGGAACGATCACACTGTGTCTGATCATCAGAAAAGAAACAGAATGTAAAAAACCCCCAAAAAATGCAAGCTTAAACTTTCTGTAACTACAGAAACAAAAACTGAACCTGATTTGTCCCATTTTGCCCATCAGGGTCGCCTCCTTGTGCACCTATGGATCACTTCCAGAGCTCACTTTTCAGCTTCTATGTTGAACTAACCCAAGTTTCATGTTAAAAAAAAGCATCAATTTAATGTTTATATATATATATATATATATATATATATAAAATTATTCTGCTCATTGTTGTTACTCTCCCCCCTACAATTTTATGAACAATTTCTTGAAAGCAGTAAACCTCTAAAAGCCCACTTTACACTACAGTCATGGTAAAAAAGAAATCAACTGTCAGTTCTAAGTTTTTCAATCAGTTTGTCAATCAGCACATAATAAAGATCCTTGGAAGGTGTTAAAATTGGGTAAAATTACATATGAAATATTACACCCTGCCATTATTTATTTAATAAAAACTAAGTCAAAATGCAGAAGCAGTGTGCAAAAAAAGTAAGTACACCCTTACTGTGTCAACAGGAAATATAAGGGAAAGCGAAAGACAAGTGCATATAATCAAATGCATTTAATTAACTGATAGTTGATAAGTGAGAGCACTCCTGTAAAAGCTAGTCTGGAGCGTTCAGGTGTGTAGATACATTGCCAAGATGCAAAGACATCAGCTATCATGTTAAAGAAACAATATTTGCTGCCCATCAATCTGGGAAGGTGTTTTGAGGCTTTGAAGTCCATTATTCCAAGTGAGAAAGATTTTTCACAAGTGAAAAACATGTCATCTCCACACGGCATTCCCACTCTGGCTTCCTAGAAAATTTACTCCAAAGTCAGAATGTGCAATGCTCAGCGAATGTGCAAAAAACCCAACGTCGTACGTCGTACGCAAAGCCGTCGTACGCTACCATGGTCGTTATGTTGAATGAATCGACAGGAAGGCGGCCTAGAAGAACATAGATGTTGGGCACTGGAGATTCTTCAGCATATAGAGCTCCACCTCAGCTATAAGCCTCTTTGAACCTCTCCTTCTCTCTCATACATCAGGAGTGGTTCACGGTCTATGAGCACAACCGCAGGCCCAGCTGCACTGTGTCTGACCTGGTCATGGGGAACGAGTATTCCTTTCGAGTGTTCAGCGAAAACATCTGTGGCCTCAGCGATGAGCCTGGCATCA
Organism: Maylandia zebra; assembly: GCF_041146795.1. Lineage (NCBI taxonomy): Eukaryota > Metazoa > Chordata > Actinopteri > Cichliformes > Cichlidae > Maylandia > Maylandia zebra. The sequence goes on along the minus strand of NC_135170.1, from coordinate 32,208,563 downwards.
GCAAGAACACCGCTGTCATTACCAAAACAGGTAATGAAATCCCCGCAGAGCTCTGCTCTCTGTAACATGATAGTATTGCTTTTGATGCTGAGCAACATCTAACGCATGCTGAGCGGTAGACCACATTGTATTCAATTGAAAGATAAAGTGAGCATTGTGGTTTGTAAAGGGTACAGTAGTGAAAAACAGAAGCTACACTAAATAAAACGCAGCTTTGTATTATTTTCGCTGTAGAACACAGTAACAACATTAGAACTACCTATAATTAATTATCGGCTGTGATTAATTGCTTGAACATGGTTTAAAACTAAATTAATTCACACTGATTACGCTTAACAGAAATATTCTTTGACAGAGTGTTAAATACCATTTAATATTGGCCGCATATTATGAAAGCAACCAGGCTGGGAAATTAACACCTGCCACCAGCCAAATGCTGCTACTGTTTTTGTGTTGTTGCATTTGCTTACTCTCCCAGAAGACTTGGCAGCCCACCAGCCAATCTCTTTTGTGTTCCAAGCATCAGTCTGGCCTATAAAATTTGGAGGGTTGTTGATCGCGGTGCCCACCTGACCTGAGCATAAAACAAAAAGTCAGCTTCCTGCCTCGATAACTCAAAAGCCAGTTGAGAACAGTTGCTTGTGTGAGAGGATGCGGCGTGGATATTACAGACAAAACATTCCCAAAATAGTGGACAGTGACAACTGAAGGTTAATAATTATGCATTTCAGTCTATGTGTTACACATTTCCTGGACAGAATCGACTTTTACAGCGTGGTACAAACTAGCTTGGCGTCTTTTAAACTGAGGCATGCCCCACCGAAATGAAAACATCTTTCATCCACTACACTATGTAAGCCTTTTCAGCTACATGGCCTTCATCTGTATTTTCATCATATTCTTCAGAAAATTCTCAGAATTATTTGAATTTCCTCTTAACCCATCAATGGGTAAATTTGTTGAATATCCATTATTGATACAAGGAAGCAAATTCGGTATTATTTCAGTCTCACATTCATCATAGAAAGAGCTGGAAAGCACAGGACAAAAACCTTTGGGGAGTCAGCGTTAGCTTTTATGCTCCAGTCTGCTGGAGGACGTGTTGAAATCTTTAATCTTAAACTTGAAGCTTACCTCTTTACCCTGCCTTTTGATTTATTTATGGATATATGTACTTTATTTTCATATATGTTGACTTTGATTATGTTTCATTATATCTGTGTTGGCATCAAGCAGTGTGAGTGTATGTGTGTCTCAACGTCTTCACCCCATGTCCAGGTTTGCTCTACAACACTTCACCCTACAAAGAGATAGACGTGAGCAGCTGTCCTAAATTCACAGCTCCCCTGGTGGACAGAAGTGTCATTGCAGGATACAGTGCCGCCATCTCCTGTGCCGTTCGTGGCAACCCCAAGGTATCTGAACTTTACTTTTTACAGGTGTGTGTCAGTGATGTCGTTTTTTGGGCATTTGATTGGAGTTCATTTACAACCCAAGGTATTTATCCTTCTGCTCTTAATTATTTGTCTTTTTATATTTTTAAGATATAAAATAATTTTTAAAAATCGGTTTAAAAATTGGTCTGTAAAACCAAGCAACAAGGTATTTAGACTGTTAGGTATTTAGACACCAATCAGTATGTGGATTTTGATGGTAGTTTGTGTGCGGCTCACAGATTCAAACATATCTAGAAAACCTAAAGATAAAATATAGAGAAGTGTGCTTCCTAGTTTATGCATGACGAGTAAAATAAATGTGAAATAAAGTGAGTACAATGTGTCCTAGTGTGGTTGTGTTAAGACAAAAAAAAAAAGTCATGGCTGTCAATAAAGCAGTGCTGAATGCACAAAAGGTAACCCCCAGCTGTTTGTTGCAAATGACTATACTACACACTACAGCACCATCGTGTGTGGACTTTACCTGGATTGGCCTGTGATAGCTGCACTGCAAGGGTTTGCCACAGATTTCCTGCTTTGTGTTTTTTTTACAGGTTTTGAGTGTCAAGCAGTGAGTGTGTGAACAGTCAGAAAGGATTTTGATGCCTTTGCTGCAGGAATGTATTTTTATGTAGGAAGCTAGAACAAGAGGTGGAGCAGCTAGATCTTTTAGCGCATGTACTTTTTTTAATCACACAAAATCGGCAAAGATTTGTCAAGGCGAAACGTTGACCTAATTTCACCTCCTACCCTCCTCCCTCTGCTCTCTCCTACCCTCCTGACGTCCCTCGCTGTGTTATCCCCCCCCCACGCGTACACTCACACACCCTTCTCCTCTCCTTTCCTGCATCCCACCAATTTTGCTTGCTCCTCCAACATCCTACTGTGCCTTAGCCAAAGATCATTTGGATGAAGAACAGAATGATCATCGGTGAAGACCCCAAGTTTCTGATGCAAAACAACCAGGGAGTGTTGACTCTGAATATCCGCAAGCCAAGCCTGTTTGATGGGGGCAGATACTCCTGCAGGGCCATCAATGACCTCGGGGAAGACGAGGTGGAGTGCACTCTGGAGGTTCGAGGTATGTCGATGTAGTTTTCACTTCCCACAACAATGTAGTTTCAAAGCTAAAGCATGACCTGAAGTCAGGGCAAGTCTCTCCCTGGCAGGCTTCAATAAAGCTCACCATGACAAATCTCCATCCCCTCAACCCCTTTTGCCTGAGCTGTTGTTCAGGCGAAAGCAGAATTCCTTTTCCTGTGCTAAATATAAATCACCTTATTGTATTTGTCAGAGAAAGTTTCAGAGCCACAGATGACTTTAAACAGGATGATCTGCTGGCCCCTCGTGCTGATTTAAATTTCTCTTTTTCTCCACAGTTTTACAAGAGAAAGGGGAGGAGGCGAAGAAATAAGCGGCACTGCGAAACAGCAGAGGATACAGTTGAACAGGAATAGTAATGGATTATGTATAACGGGATAGTCATGAATAAATATGATTAAAATAGATCACTTGTGAGGCTCTAAAGCCACCCCGTGCACCCCCCACCCCCCTAAACGCATATGCTTGCCTTTCACCGCTGCTATGATGAATGCCATATCAGTAATATGCCATAAATTCTTTCAGCACGCTGCCACCTTGTCACTCCCTGACTGAGAGAACCCACAGTGTAGAGTAGTAGAGCTGCCCTGCTGTGACCACACACACAGATGGATCCTTCTTATCTGTGAAGTGGACCTGTCACTGAACACACTTATAAAACAGCCTTTCATCCATTACGGCTCCCTGTGTTGTCTGTTTTGTGTCCTGGACGTTTTTATAGGTTGGTATGAATTTATGATTGGGATGCAGCTGCAGCACTGAAAGCACCGCAGTGTGACTGACCGGCTGTACGCACGCCCCTGTTTCCTCGCTGTGGTGTGTGAGCAGGGGCCTGTAATGGTTCAATGGAGGGATCAATATTCAGTCAGGCATAGCCGACATCATGGCGTAACCAGGATTAAAGAGGTTCTCATACACAGATATAGCCCTGCTGCTCCACCACACGCACACACAAAGTACCAGTGTTGACTCACAATGCACTCTCTTGCAGTATTTACCCATTCCCTCATGCTCTCATACTACATTCCTCATGGCATGACCTATACTGGTGGGCGTTTACAGAAACATGGTTTACACTCATGCACATGCGAACACAAACATACACACTCCAAATCAGGGTCTCATTAGCATCACACACTAGAGACTAATTAATGCACCCATCAACACTGCCCTAATTAGCTCTCCCACGTCATTACTGAGCAAACGAATTACCGCTAATTTACACACCCGCAAAACAAACACAGCACCGTCTCTGCTGGGAGAGTCCGCGGCGGCTCGCCTCGCACACCAAATTAAAGCCTCACCGATGTGCTGCAACTCCAACCCAAGTGTGCCTGCCCTCCCTCACACGCACACACACCCTAACTTCACCTGACTGAAGGAAAAGCTCAAGTTGGAGAGTGAAAGTGTGAGGTGTGACATTTGTGAACTAGGGCAAATACATCACCCTCCCTTGGAGATGTGAAGGTACTTTTTACTCTCGAGACCTGCCCCACCGCTGAGTACATCAGGTCCCGGTCTCTTGTCTCTCCAGCAGAGGGGGTAAGAGCACAGTGACAAAGAACACAACTGACCACCATTAGGGTCTGTGCTGTAATTGTGAGTGGCAGGTTATTAAGCATCATTACATTACTGATGCACCGCTTATCGAAATGCCAAACCTGGCTCCCAAACTGTGCCAATCTTCCCGTAACTCTTGGCACTCATCCTGAAACACTTCCAAGTACAAGAAATTGAATTTCCTCCTTTACATCGCAGCATAAAGATGAGTTGAAATAGGATGAGGCCATATGTGGCCAGATAAAGCGGGGAAATCCTCCAGATACCTGAAAGTAGGCCATGATTGGTTACACAGTAGACCTGCAGTGCGGTACAAAGCTTATATTTTGAACCCTGTCGAGCAGTAAATGACTCTGCGAGTATGTGTGTGTGGATTATGTGTGGTGTTGATATAATCGTATTGTCAGTTAACCCGAGACACAGCGTGGTGTGTTACTCTGCTGATTGACACATTAAAGCGGCACTGAAGATACACCGCGTGCTACTTTGCATGGAAGTTTTGGGAAAAACAGATTCTTTGGGAAAAAAAACAGCATGTAACCTCGATACTCCACCTGAATCTTACCCTGTCTCAAAAGTGATGTTCTGTTGCTAAGCAATCAAACTAATTGTATCTACTGGCATCATCCACAAGCCGTAGGAAACGTTAAAAACATTAGAAGGTGCTGGTTTACAATGCCACGATCAGTGTTTATGTGTGTGTGCGCGTGTGCGCCTCTTGTCTTCTCACACAGTTCGGGAAGCTTTAAGTTGTAAGCAAGAACAAAAAAAATTATAGAGCATTTTGTTTCCCCTCATTCCCTGTGACACACCTTAAGGCTCTTTAAGTTTGCGATGTCTGGATGAATAATTAATGAGGAAGCATGGCAGCTCAGGAGTAAAGCACCAGCTTCTTCATGCACACTGTATCTGCTCTGCTGTCTTTCCAATATTAGAACAGGCCTGCCTCAGACGACGACTAAACAAAGAAAAGTGACAAGACAAGTCTTACCACCAGGCAAAGGGAAAGGGTGGGAGAATCAGTAGGGTGCAAGCACTGTTGTGTCTGTGTGCGCGGGATGTGTGAGTGCTCGAGAAAGACAAGCGATACCAGAGAGACAGAAACAGACCTCCTGAAACAGTAGAATGGAGGGAACTATAATTATGCAAGTAATTATACATGAAATCACAGACTTGGATTGAGAGAGGGAGAGAGAAAGAGCACTGGAGGGAAAAAGCCTTGCAGTGAGTCTCATCCGTGTAATTGCAGTATAGGAACTAAATGAAACAGAAGGGGAACACACACATTACATTGGACCATCCACCTGTTTTCTCTCAACGTCACACCAGGTCCAGCCAGCTACTTTTAATCTACATCCAGGCTATTGCACAGTAATTCTGTACATTTCACCACATGGACTTTATGTCTTCATCTTCTGGTTACTGTAGTGTGCTTTATTGAAGATCACTGTGACTTATACCCTGTGTCATTCTGTTCATTGATTAAAGAGCCCGAACCCTCCCGCAGCTCATGATCCAAATAATGAGCACACTGTATCTGCAGGGGGGTGGGGGGCATAAAGTAGAGAGCTGCCCTCACATTTCACAATAATGACAACTTCATGACTGCATGCGGCTGACAGAAACAGCTCTGTTTCTGCTAACGGTGGCACAGCGCTGTCATACCTCTGCAAAGGAAGATTCCCATTTTTAGAGCTCAGGTGAGCGCTTAGAGTTTGCAACGTTGGCATTTTGCCAGCCGGATCAACTTCAGGTTCGACTCGCTTATGCACTAAAAAGCAAACAAACGTAAAGCTTGGAAATGTTTGCATACACAAGTTATACATGAGTAAATGAGAGATACAGCTTTCTGGGCTGAAAAGTGAAGCCAGTTCAGAAGCTATAGACTGTATATAAAAGATGGGTAGCGGTTAAAGATGTTAACTTCATTATGGTCTCTTATAGGCATGGACACAGACAACTGGAGACTCAGTGTCCATAGTTTGCACACTGTGTTGTAAATTATCCACAAAAAACAAGCAGACATTGGGATGTTTGCACTGACCCGCGTGCATGCCATCTGATGATGAAGTTCACGCCACTCAAACGTGAGGAGATCCTAGCAGACTCATAGATGTTGAAAGCATAATAAGTTCTTTAAACTAAGCATTTTTGCCTTTAGTGTCTTTGCCTGTGGAAAATGGACTGTCACATTACGAAAGGGTTTACTGCGGTCACAGAGACAAAGCTTCCATACAACCAGGAAGATTTCTGAAACTGCAGATTTAGCCCCCTGCTGGCTATTAGAAAGAGCCACTTCATTTCTCAAACTTTTCTGGGGCTATATCTATCTTTTATACACAGTCTATGGCAGAAAGTCTTTTGCACTTTAAACCTGCTGTCTTTTTAATGCAGAGCAGGGACTTCTCTGGTTGAATGGGTAATTCAAATTGGATAGAAGTCTATGTCTCTATAATATTACAATTTTGTGAAATCCTCTGGCATGCCTCATTCCTCAAAAGGTGCCATTTGGTAGCTGCATGCCTCACCAGGTTATGACATAAGAGCCATGGGAATCTAACTCCTGCAGTTTCTTTCTAATCCTAACCAAGTAGTTTTTATTGCCAAAACCTAAGTAGTGGGTGAAAGTGAGTGAAAATAAAATAAATTGGAAAAAGGGAAACCAAATGCTAAACAGAAAGGTATAAATGACATGAACTGATATAACTCTCATGTGGTCTTTGCATATCTGCAAAACATTATTTTTCTGAGAATAGGCAGCCTTTGCATCAAGACACCAGTGCCCAAAGACACCTTATGTGCAATGTGGAAAGGAAGAGGCATGTGATAAACTGTTATTATTTAATGCAGAATCACAACAGCAGCTGCCTGAAGGAGCTTTCCATTGTAAGGTAAAGACCTTATAATAACAGAAAATCCCAACCCCCTTAGAGCAAGGAGGTGGCAAAAGTGGGAAGGAAAAACTCCCTTTTAACAGGAAGAAATCTCCAGCAGAAAAAAGGAGCAGCCATCTTTAAATAGCTTACACTTATGACATAGTGTTTAAAAACCAACATCACTATTTGAACCACTATGTCCATCTTTTATATACAGTCTATGGCTCCATGCAGCCAACAGAAACAGGTACGCCCTCTTATCACAAGGTTGCTGTGGTATTGTTAGCGTCTTTAAATAGTTTATACTATTAGAAATGTGCCTTTGTGTTTTGGTTCAGTATAGGCTGATGAAACAGCAGAAACAGAGTTTTTCGTTAGCCCCTATGATGTACTCTGTACTGTGTAATTAATTAAATATTGTAATTTTAAACGGAACTTTCAATAGTTTAATGCAGGGGTCGGCAACATGCGGCTCCCCGTGGTTTGGGAAAATAAATTAGAAGTATTTAGCTAAAGTGTATTTTATTTATGTTAGTTCTTTTTTAACTTGTTGTTCTAAATTGGAAGATTATTGTGATATTGAAATATAAAAATACAATTATATTCTTTCATTTTTTCATCGCTCAAAACAAGCGTCACACTCGCAGAAGCCGGTGTACCCGCCGAAACGCCGTGCATTTATCGAGACTTTCAACCCCAGGTGGGCCAATTATGGATCTTCGGATTCACATTATGTCAGCAGCTATTCTCCACCGTGAACCATGTTAAAAACTAAAACCGCTCACGCCTCACAGATGACAGCTTACAGTCCTGTGTAAAGATGAAAGTGACTTCGTACAGCTCCGATTTGCAGACGCTGTACGCAGAGGTTCGGGAGCAGAAGTCCCACTGTAAACATACCACGGCAGACCCGACGATGTTTGCATGAATGCGCTTTTCAGCATCTCTTTATTGACCACTTTTCACACACGGTTGCTGTACGCATACAGGCGGCTGTAGCTTTTCAGCTCACAGCCCGACACACACCAACAACAGCATAGACGGCACAGACGTTAAGGCGGCGAGGCGTGATTGCGGGTGCCGCTCAGGTGCGTCCGCCTCTCCTGCAGCGACACTGCAGACCACGCCCCGCCACACACATTAACCAGGTAAAATACATATTTAGGCAGAATTATGCAAATATCTATTTTTCATTTTTTTCAGCAGCATAGTGCTTTTTTTTCAATTATTTTTTAAAAGTCAGGTCAAGGCTCCAAAAGCCCAAAGGCGATATAAGGGTGGCGGCTCACAACAGTTTTTGTTTGCTACATGGATCATTTTAGTTCAGCTGGGTGTCTTTCCTTATGTTATATTTCTTTAAGAGCTCAAAATGTGTTAATTACATAAATAAAATGTAATTTTCTCTGTAGCACTTCATGGATTGCATAAGAAACACACCTTAGTTGGTCACACAAAGCATAAAAGTAAAAAACAATATATACAGAGTTATCTGCATTTTAGATGTCAAAAAGTATTTGCGGCTCCCAGTGTTTTCTTTTGCATGGAAACCGGCTCCAAATGGCTCTTTGGGTGTTAAAGTTTGCTGACCCCTGGTTTAATGTAACAGAGTTTGGCAATATACTTCATTTTAAAACATCATACCCCCTCCCGTTTTTCCTACACTACATGGTCCAGGGGACACAAACTAGCCCTGACACACATTTCCTCAACCACAACTCATCCTCCAACTCTTCCTGGTGTTCTTTCAGCAATCTCGGGTCCAAAGGGATGTCTATATAATCCCTGCATTGTGCTCTGCGTCTCCTCCTTAATGCCCAGAAAACCTCCATACACAGCGAGGGCTCCGGATGAGATGCCAAAACCACAGTTGGTGTCTTTGAAAAAAAAAAGAAAAAAAAGAAGCAGATGGCCTTCTGGATACAGAAGTCCTTATCCAGTTCGAATACGGTTGAGCCCAGACTGTCATAAAGAAGGCTAATAGTTCAGGTCAGCCGTAGTAATAATCTTATTACTTTAAAGTTAATGAACACAAATTAAGAGTAGACTTTATATCTACAGCTTTAGCTTCTGGCTTAGTTGACTCTCTTCTTAACCCTGGCTAATATCTAATTCTGCATCTTATGTACGCTCACTAATCAGCAAAACCATGAGAGCGCCTTTACTTGCACAAATCTACTCCCAGCCAGAAGGAAGCTGGCCATCTTAGATGCAGCGATACATCTTAAAGAAATGGCTTTAAAGATTTTAAGTCTGCTTTAAAAAATAATTCACATGCCTGTGTATAAGCTGAAAGGGTTGTTGAGATTTAAATATTTCACCTTTGGTGTACTGGCCTTCTCAGCACCAATTTCAGACTGAGTGGAATTGAAAATGATTTGAGGATTCACAAGTCTTAGTTATAAAAAATCAGGCAGACAACTTTCCAAAAAAGAGTCTTTAACCAGAAAACAGTATCCACAGCAACACAGAATTACCTCTAAATTTAAAATATTGTAGCTTTGAAATAGCACTGCCTGACTTTTAGCTTCTGCTGCTATGGTTGTATATAATCTTTACCTTTGGAAGCACCTTTGGCCTGGAAGAAGACTGCTGTAGACCATTGCTCAAAATAAAAAACAAAAGAAGGGCTAACAAATACCCTGAGATAAGCCAACTAAAAATTCAAATTGTAACAAAGCTTTTTGTGTCCAACACCTACTGCTAATAGGCCTGACTATTCCTATCAAAGTTTTACCTCCTGATTTGTCATTGAGCTTCTTATTCCTCATGTACGGTTCCCAGTACAGTCCTAACATGCTGCTCTGTCTTCAGCGGTACACTGATTGCTCTCACTGTAATGGACATGTCTGCTGAATTATAAATTGTGTGCAGAATTCATTAATATCATAGAATAGAGTAGGTTAAAGGGTTTAGGATTTAAATGCTTGAATGTTAGGTTGAAATGTGGCTGTTACAATATGTGCTTAGGTGATAAATACAGTCAGCGAAAGGTTCTCGTAAATAAAAGTGTGTGGGTACACACATACATGTTTATGTGTGTAGGTGTTTAATATGTTGCCACACACAGGTGAATCACATGCTGTGCACGTAAATCCACCTGCATAGTGTGAGAAAAATAACAGTCTGCAAAATCGTGGAAACATATGCAGACAAAGATCGGTCAAAAAGCTTAAAACGGTACAGACTGCATCGTGGAGTGAAGAAAAATATTTCAGGTGGTTGACATTTCCCTTTCTTTTCTTTTTTGGAGCAAACCTAGGAAAGCCTTCAGCCCAGTATGGGTTGGCAGCTCTGAGACGCGATGGTGGATCTCTAACAGTAGCTGCTGTCAGTCATGCACAGGCTTTAGGTCTGATCATAGATCTGCATGGTCATGCAACAGACAAGACGTCTGAGGCCATTTGAAATGGCAGAGGCACCCAGGGGTGCAAACGCTGCTCCACCGTAATGTCTACACTACACAAGACATGCTCGATATTATTTATTTATTTTTGACATGTATCATAGTTGAGTCTTTGTGGTCTGCATTCGATGCACTGATGTAAGGTAACTGCTCACAGACTAGTAATCCTGGTGCTTTTCCAGAATCAGTTTTAGTACCTTACCAGTGTTGGCACTGAGAGAGTAAAAAATGCGCTAGTTAGCAAGTGAGCAGAATGCCAAGTCTTTCTTTAATCACTAAATTAGTTGTAATAGTTTGCTTAAAGTGATAGCTAAATTGTTGTAAGTGTTGTAAGCAATAACCGGCTGAAATAGATGGCTATAAGTAATGCTTAAATGGGGTAAAATGCCCAGCTTCCTCCACTGTAAGTGGAAAAAGTATGACAGGCCAAACTTACATTGACAGTTCAATGTAGAAAATTATTGTAATTATAACGGTCCCATTTTGAAAGCTCAAGTTAAGTTTTTTTGAGCCAGAAGTGACCATACAAGGAAGACAGTGTGCTGTGCTAAGTTCTAGCTTTCTTAGATAGATGTATCTATAGACTGTATGTGTTATGTTCTGCCATATTTATAGTTTTTCTTGTACTTTTGTTTCTCATATGCTTCTCTATCTGTGTTCCTGTGTTTGTTTTAGTTTCGTTTTTTTGCTTTTTTTTGCTTTTTTTTTGTGTCATTTCCTTGTTGATTTCACCTGTGTTCAGTTGTTTTCACCTGTGCCCAGTCAGTCTTGTGTATGTATGTAGTCTTGTTTCTAACTATGTTGTTTAATCAGTCTGTTTGTCAGCTTGTGGTCTCCTTGTGATAATGTCTGATGTTCTCGTGCTCCTCACACCTGCTTCTTCTGGATTTCTTTGCTTGAATTGTTGTTACTGGGTTTGGTTTGCTTTCATTAAAGTTATTGGTTTTTTTTATTTGTAAAGTTCATTTTGACATGGGAGTCAATGCTGATTGGCTTACTTCAGGTGTCAGCCTCGAGTGGCCATTCAAGGAACTGCAGCTTTTGACACTTCCTCATTTTGTCAGCTCTGGGTTTTATTGCTTTGTATTAACATTTATAACCACAGTCACAGCTCAGTCACACTAGAGGAAAAATAGGATGGCAAGTTCAGAAACTTACTGCTAGTACATGGCGACTAGCTGGTCACGCCTTCAGCCCCACGGTGACCACGTTTGACGAGCATGGGTTGCATGCTGGGAAGTAACCTGTCTCCAAACAATTGTGGTCTGACTCAGAGGTGGGAAGCAACGAAGTATAAATACTTCATTACAGTACTTAAGTAGGATTTTCAGGTATCTGTGTTTTACTTGAATAGTTATTGATTTTACGTTTCAGAGCCTATACTTTTTCACTTTTACTTGAGTAAAGCAGTTGAATCAGTACTTCAGTTTTTACTGGAGTATTTTATTTTATTTTATATTGCAATCAGTCTGTAACAGTCTGTGCTGATAAGCACAATTTATCTCCGATGCATCTTTTTGCTGTAAGGGACATGACTCAACTGTTTGCCGACTGGTTATTTTTCCTTTATAAAAGAAAGTTTGTAGAGCATCAGTCAAATTTTGCAGTGAAATCAGCTTCCCACAGAAACTACATCACTCAGGGAATTTCTGCTTAAATCTATGAGGTTCTAGCTGCACTCTGAATATAAACTGTTAACATGAAGTTCTGTGTATGTAGATAGCAACAGATTTGGAATTGTCCCCAATTATCACAGTTAATTGCCATATTATCACAAACAATTTTAATTGCCAACTTGACCCCACTCAGCTGCAGACTAGCAGACTGATGGCAGATCGTCTCTGTCTTATTGGCATGTTATTGCTGTCTTGATATACCAAAGTTCCTTCGAAGACGACTGGAAGTGGTTGCAGACTTGCTCTCCATCTTTGAAGCAACCGTTTCAAAGGCATGAAGGTATGAAGCATAATTAACAAATGCCACATAATTCCCTATGCAGGACACACACATTTAAAGAAAAATTTAATTTTTCAAGGCAAATCGAGCACTTTTTTAACATTCTGAAAAAAACAGCAGTGTTGTTTCTGCCAGCCGATCTAAACAACGCTGGGTGTTTCGCTTCTGTTGTCTCTCATAACTCACAGCTTCCCACTTAAAAGAAGTTCCAAGATCCGACCACATGCAGTCCACGAAGCAGCATGAAAGCGTCACGGGGAGGCCTGCAGCCGTTATGAAGAGAGCGAAGGGTGGTGGTCCTCCTTATTAGCTGCTTGATATTCACATTGTTAGGGTGCGCCTGTTATTTTGCCCGCCCCCCCTCGAACGGGTTCATTTAGTTCTCTCTGTGTGCATTTGATCATAATGTCCTCACCTCTGCTGGCTCCTCATCATTAACTCCCAGGAATCCTGCAACAGTGGAAGTTTGTCTCTTCAGACTGTCACCGACCAGATTGGACTATTACAGTGCCACCACACACACGCACACGCATGCACAAACACACACAACCAGAAATGAGAGCGTGCGAGAGAGCAACAACACACACTCACCCAGTGAAGAAGAAACTGCAGTACTGCTTACTAATCTCTGCACTTTGGGAGTTTTTTTCTCATAGGCTCTTCTGCAAAGGAAAACCCTCGCTGTTGAATTAGATTTGCTTACTCGTCCTCACCCATCTTCAAAGGACTCAGATAACTGAATATACCTTTTATTCATTTCATGGCACTGTAATTGTTTTTTTTAACCACTGAGCAAATCCTGAGCAGGTCTTTGGGGAATAGATTTGTGTATATGACTGTTCTTTCATCTGCATTGTGTTTAGTAATAGTATTATTATTTTAGGGTATTGTTTTTTTTCCTCTTTTTTTAAACATTGCACTATTTATTATAGTTTTCTGCTGCTACGAGCTTTCTTTTCTTTGCTCCCTCAATGATTTTGAGGACAGCCTTGTGCTTTAGGTGAAAAGGACTCATCTGCTATCACAGGGTGAAGAAAAAAGAAAATGCCTTCAGGTCTTTTCATTAAAACAATTACGCTAATTTTACTTTACTTGTTAAAGAAAAAAAAAGGAAATGCTTTATTTTAAGAAATCCAGGGCTGGTAAAAAAAAAAAACTGCAAGCAATGGGAAAGTGCGCACAAGCTGAAACATGGAAGAGGGATACAAGACAGGATGAGCACAAGACTGAGACTGTCATGATTAAAGCGGGATAATAATTAATGCGTGTTATGTTTTATGGCTTTCTCTGATGAAAACAATAAGAGCAGCTCAACATTAAAAGATGAAGACATGTCTCCCCACTCATCTGCACATCTTCCCTCATCATTAAGGTTGGGAATTATTTTATCTGCGCAGTTTTCATGTTGAGAGTGATGTTATTAGTTTCTTTGTGCTTGTATGACCACAGCCTTACAATTAGATCCTTCAGATAAAAATCAAAGCCCACTGATGCATCAGAGCTGTGGTACGATATAAATTATTACCAACCGACCTAAAATAGGACAGATTAAATTTCACAGTTATGGCACTTTTTCCTCCCTCGTTCCTTTTTGGCACATGACAGAAGTCACACAAAAGCGTTGTTGGTTGCATTTGTGTATAAATGTTTTCTTCACATCTTCTCGTCTCACTCAGCACTGTCACATCCAAAGCCCCAGTGTTAAAGAACTGACTCTGAGATGTACCTGAAAAAGTAAAAATAAACAACTTTTAATAGCTCTTAGATGATAAGTCAGATGCTGCTCGCTGTAGTCATGGGGTCCAGTCAAGCTGTGCTTTTGGTAAATAAAGGCAAACTTTAACATTTTTGGATCAAAGCGGCACAATGACACTCGAGACCGTGATTTTTGAAGCTTTGTGGTGTCTATAGTCTCGGCTCTTCTCTCATGTGAGAAATCTTTTAGACTAAAACAGGACATTGTTCAGTGTAAGTTTAATTAAAGTCTTTTTAGTATTCACTTCTTTTACCTTGCACCAAATTTAGCCTTTACTTTTCCTCCATGAAGACGACCTATTATGACCTCCCCTGCAACTTTAAGGACTAGTTATAAAACCGACAATAAATATGTGGTTCAATGATAATTAGAATAGGCTCTGTGTTTTTCCAAAGGTGGCCCTAGTAAACTGTATAGGCAGAGATCACCCTCACTAACCTCTGATGCACACACAGTCATATTGTTCTGGAAGCAGGGCTGAAACATGACAGTAACTGCTCCGTTTCGGGGGTAGACATTAAAAGGGACACTTTTAAAAGGCCATGAATGGCTAATCATTTAGCCTAGAAACAATGTCCATGGATGTCTGGTGCAGAGTGACACATACCCAGCGGTGGGAAGGCGTTTCAGCTAAGGCTTTAGTCACCCAGAGACTGGTCGACGACCCTCAGGGAACCACTGGGAAAAATATGAATTCCCTGACTGTCAGTCGAGTTCCTGGATCATAAGCAAAGAAAGTGCTGCACTAAAAGCCTCTTTGGCACAGGTGTCGAACTCCAGGCCTCGAGGGCCGGTGTCCTGCAGGTTTTAGATGTGTCCTTGATCCAACACAGCTGATTTAAATGGCTAAATTACCTCCTCAAAATGTCTTGAAGTTCTCCAGAGGCCTGGTAATGAACTGATCACTTGATTCAGGTGTGTTGACCCCGGGTGAGATCTAAAACCTGCAGGACACCGGCCCTTGAGGCCTGGAGTTCGACACCCCTGCTCTATGGGATTGCTTTGGTTGTGAGCCAATTGCCACAGTCACCCAGTGATTGCATGACTGGAAAAACATACTCTTTACTCTTAACCCCTGACTGTACTCATTTCTGTTTAGTTTTTTTTTTAAGTTTTTTTTTTTTAAAAAGAAGTTGATGTTCCCTTAGAGTAACATTATTTATTATCGTATTAATATAACACAAGGTTCCTTTAGCATTGCACAGAAATAGCTGGCTTCACTTTTTATATTTTTTACTTTTACACTGAAAAAGTACAGCCTAACTCAGCTTTTCAGTTTTTATTAGAGTATTTTTTTTTAAACCAAAGCATCTGTACTTCCACTTCTACCAACAAAACCTCGTGATCCAGCGTGTTTGCATGTAAACAGTTTGTGTACATCTCAAAACTATTGGCAACAGAAGAGGAAGTGCTGAATATTCACTGGCTACTCTGGAAGGTTTAAATATTTGCTGATATCCCTAGAAATCAACTTATGAGCTGAGGAAGTCCCAGAATGCAGTTAAGTGAATATCACTGGAATAATGTATTTAGCTTCAAATTACACATTTACAAGTTTAAAGGGCAGTTTTGAGGAAAAAAATGCCCCCCTGAATATGATTATAGTATTCAGCTGAGAATGATTGCTGTACACGTAAATGAAAACCTCTGGGACATTGATATTCAGTGATTATTTTTCTTTCTTTAGTCAAGTCAAGGAAAACAGATGTTGGCCAAAGTGCTGTGCAGCTGTGCAGGAAAAACAGCTAAAAACAAAACATGGCACTTAAATGAATAGTCAGCATAAAAAGTACAGTAATTCAATGCTGAAAAGCTCCTGCCATTAAACATATTTCCTACAATTGTGCATTTACACGTGTCTCTTATTTGAATCAAGAGTGATAAACTCGTTTTAGCTCCTGACCACAATTTCATCTAAATAACCCCAAAAGCCCAGTGTATGTGTATATTTTTACACAGCTCAAAATGTTATCTTTCTTTTAAGCAAATTATAAACACAACCTCAAACATGCTATTGTAC
Organism: Maylandia zebra; assembly: GCF_041146795.1. Taxonomy (NCBI): domain Eukaryota; kingdom Metazoa; phylum Chordata; class Actinopteri; order Cichliformes; family Cichlidae; genus Maylandia; species Maylandia zebra. Next base: position 32,192,455 of record NC_135170.1, on the reverse strand, counting down.
TCAACAATTCATGTACAAAAACAGCTGATTTACAGCAGGAGCGCTCTTAGGAAAAATATGTATTTTTTTAGAGAGTGTGCTTTTTTGCAAGTCAGTCTGCAATCATTACACGTGTGTTACTATTTACATATCAAGTGGATCTTTAAGAGCATGAAGGCTTCACATAGAGATGATTTTAGAACCAAACACATCATTGAGATTTAGACGTAATTTCTCCTGGGTCACAGGCCACATTTTTGGTGCTTCCCTTTGGTGTATCACACGTAATATATTCTTTGTTATATTTATAGCTATACATAAATATATATATTGTATTATGTCACTTCTAAATACTTAAAAAAAGGTTTTCCTATTTGTTGTACTTTAAAATTGGTGTTGATAGGAAAAACCTTTCAGTGCTTCTTTGATTTAGGCTCTGGCTTTACCCACTGCTGCTTTAAAATCAAACTAAAATTTAAATTTTCAGTCCATGCTTGGCTGAATGTTTGTGGAGTCTGTCACAGAAGCTTGCGGCAGTGCCAGGGCCAGTCAGGAGTGGGCTGATTCTGTGACTGGACTCCAGTCAACTCAGTCTTACTCCAGTTCACATCATCAGGCTGTATCCCAGAGGAGGAGTCAGAAGTTTGACAGACAGCCATGCTGCTAAACACTTGAGAGGACAAGCTCAAGGTAAGTAGCGAAGGAGGCGGAGAAGAGGCTTAGGCAATAGGCACACATACATAATCATGTTAGGGGAGTGCATGGGGGACAGGATACACTAATGCACAGACACACAAACATCCATGCATTGGAGACACTCTGCTTAGCCACACAGCCAAAAGCTGAAGTCTGAAATCCATGCATGAAGTACACTTTGACACAAGAAGGGCCTGCTGCTACTATATATATATATATATATATATATATATATATATATATATATATATATATGTATGCATATATAGGACCTGTAAATTTCCGCAGGTATAGTGTAGTGAAGAGAAAAGAGAGTAAAGATAGCATGAGGGAGAGAAAAGGCATAGCAAGGGGATGAGTGCAGCAGTTTTGAAAGCGTTTGGCTCCGTTCAAATAGTTGCCATGGTTTCGAGATGTTTCCATGGAAATGCTAGCTGCCAATAAAATGAATTTGAGGAGGATCCTTGCAGCAGGTTGGCAGGAAGGTGAGAACGATGTGGGAGAAGGGGACGACAGGAGAGGCAGCAGAGTGGGGGTGGAAGAAAGGAGAGGAACGGGAACACAGAGGCCACTTCGCCAGCTTTTCTAATGCGACAGTAACATGCATGGGTGGACAACCGGGAAGAATTTGGGGTAAACAAGGTGATGGAAACATGCTGCGCAATGAAAAGTGAATGGCAGTGAGACTATTTCAGGCTGGATGGGTTGTCATAGTAACCATAGCCTCACAAAGCAGAGTGCAGGTAAATACCCAGTAGTCTGGCTGGTCACTGATTAACATGTGTGCAACTGCAAGAGTGTGTTTGTGTGTGTCTGTGTGTTTCAGTGTGTGTTGGAGATATAGACAGTAAATAAAAGATGGTCTTAAAAAGTCTTAAACATGCATTCTTTCAAATGTCCAGCAGGTGGCACCTCCTGTGGATGCAAAAGAAGATCTAATTGTATAAATGTCAGTAACAAAAAGAACATATTTTTCACCTGATCAAGGACCTCATGGTTTCACTCACTTGTTTTAGTTTTTTATACAACTGATTTTGCAAATTATGATCCACTTTAGTGATAAAAACTTGGGGAAAAAAAAGTTTGGAACAGTTTTAATTTACAAAATTTGGTATATATAAGATGTACATAGGCTCTGGGTCTAAGAAACACGTAAGAATCCAAAATGTTCAGCAGGGGGAAACTCCAAAAAAAGGTCAGATTGTACAGAGGACTATGGGAAAAAAGCTCACTTTAACTGTAAGCTCAGTAAATAATCATTTACTTTCATTGTAAATGGAAAAGTATTGGTACTTAAATACTCATATAGTGCTTTTCTACTCTAATTGAGCACTCATCCACCCAATCACACACATTGATATAAGCACTTTTTTCTGTACCTAAGCAGCTTGTATAACCTTTGCAGACACACTTTTACACACTTCAGTGTGTTTGCCCAAAGGTCCTTCAACATGCAGTCTGGAGAACCAGAGGAGCAAACTAACCTTCCAATTCCATGTAGCATTTGAGATGCATGAAAACTTGCTGTCTTTATGTTATCTGTTGATTTTGCTTGTCTTGGTATTGTAAGGTCGACTTTAACATTAAGTCAGACATAATGACAGGGAGAAACAAAAAGTTGTAAGGAGGAGAGAAGAGACAAATTGAAATAGCATAAAGCCGAATGAGATAAGCTAGATGCACCAGGAAGAAGGATGGAGATGCTGCACATGCCCCCGAGTCAGAGCAGCAGGTAGGCAACCTCAAAGCGTGAAAGTTGGGAATGACTGCATATCTGTCCTATGAACGAATAAAAGTGCTGAGGTGTGTGGGAGATGAGAGGTCTTTTAAGCCTGAGCTGGAGTTCAGTGGGGGTCGGGGGCTAAGAAATCACCTTGTCTCGAGTATGAGCAACGCGATGAGACTGGTCATCATGATGAGCCACCTTTCATATCTCATTTTCACTCTAAAAATGTCAAGTTGGAGGCACCCAAAATGCTGGAGTTGAGGAAAAAACACAACTTCCTAAATTGTTCGGTGGCTTCAGAGTGGCTCCCTCTGTCTTTTCTATGAAGTGATTAAAAAATATGATTTGGAACAGAGCACATGCAGGAGAAGGTGTGCTTTTGTGTTAGTGTACACAAACTCTCTGAAAACACTTTTCTCTAACTTCCTTCTTGGAATCAACAGAGTGAGCTGAATGCTTTTGCAGGGTGCCGACTCTGACGCACATTTGTATATGTGTGTACACGAGTGTGTAAGAGCACCGTGTTTCATACTTTGGCTGCTCCTTCAAGGGCTAAACAAGCTTTAAATGTGCGTTCAGCCACTGATCTTCTGCCCACCCCCCTTCCTTTCCTTTCTTCCATCCTTCTCTTCCTCCTCACACCCTGAGTCTCCTCCTTCACTCTCTTTTACTCTCTTTCTCTGAAGGACAGCGGTATTCCCACATTTCTTGGTCGCCATGGCAACGCTGCAGCAAGGAAGAAAGAGAGGCCGCAAGAGGAAGGGGGGTGGGTTGTGGTGGTGGTGGGGGGGGACTCAGGGAGTTGGGGGGGTTTGGATGAGAAGGTGGTAAGGGGGATGAGGCTAGAGATGTGTGAACAATGTGAATGTTACCCCAGTGATCATCAATTGCCCCCCCCCCCCAACAAAAAACAAACAAACAAACAAAAATAGCAAAAACAAAAATGCACTCCTCCCTCTCATCCTCTATTTTTTGTAACGCTATCCTTCCATACTGTCCCCAGGGTTTTAAAACTCAACCTCCACATAGCGCTGTCATTGTTATCATTATTATTATTGGGTCATTTAGCAGGCAACGTTGGTATCCACGGCAACCCGGAGAAGTGGCACTGGTTCCTTGGTGAATACCAATATAGACAAGCATCCATCAATATCCCAGTGACTCATTATCAGTCTAATGGTGAGGCCACTGCTATCACACCAGACTATAAATAATGTTGTCTCATTAGGCACCACTGCCTCCGCCACCAGTCCATACAGAAACAGGTCCGGTGGAGGAGCAGAGGTGGCGTGCCCCTGCATGGTCAACAATCCTTACGCTGCAGACATGTGTGCTTTTGCGGTTGCGTTAAGCTGCAGGATGCTGGTAAAGTACAGCGAGTTAGCGCGCAGCTGTGGCGAAGGCAGCCAAGGCGAGGGGGCAGGCAGGCAGCTGCAGCACACTGAGGGGGTTGACTCAATAAGCCAGGTAGTGGAGTAAATAAGGCTTGTGCACTCCGTTATGTAGGTGTGCACGACTGCAGGCTCTGCCCCCGTGTCTGCTGTCTGTATCCCTGTCTGTTGTTCACACTCTCTGGCCAACGCGCACACACACAGACACACACAGGCAATCCTGCAGGACCGCAGTGGCTGCTGCCCGTCAGTACTCCTCTGTGGCTAATCGATGGATTGAAGACACTGATGAGACCGGGAGAGAAAGCGCGAGAGAGAGACATTCACCTCAGCCGTTGCCTTCTTGCCTCAAATCATTACCAAACTACTTGAATCGCTTAGCGCTGCAGCAAAAGGATGGAAGGGAGTGGTGACAGAAGTGCCCGCATGCTCCAGCTAAGGTTGCACACCGCACAGTACATGGATTGTTAAAACGTACAACAAGTGCACACTCACGTCTCATTGTGCACCATTAAGCCAGTCAGTTCACCTTGGGGAAACAAACACGGCACCTTTATGTAACCAGGAGGCTCAGAGCGAAGAGGAAGAGCAAGTTGAGGCTGGGGGTGGGAGGGGTGAGGCGAGGCTGACTCTTCTCTCTACAAGAGACTGCTGTTTGCATGTCAATCATCTCCAATGTGTAAGAAACCTGAGAGGACTGTTAATTCTGCAGGTTTGCACGACAAGTCATTGCGTGTTGATTGCCTGTCTGCTGGGTGGTAATGCATTCATAATTGCATCATGTTTGTTTGTACAGATTGTCTTCCGGTTGTTCTGCTCTAGTCTGGAATGCTGAATATTGGAGATAATTATCTGCAATATAAGCCTGCACTCCGGCCAGCTGAAACACTCTCGTCTCTTTTGTTGGAATCCTGTTGGATGTCAGGATTGGAGGAGCTCTATGGAAACTGATGTGTGGACAAGAGCCCACTGTTGGGGCCCAGACTGGAACTCTGATAGTGTCTATCGCAAATCAATATGCTGCAGACGCTGCACACCACAGACCAGACTCCACCACCTCCTTAAAAGCTGTTTTTAATGCACACTCAGTCACACATGTTGGCTGGTGGATTGGTGTTACGTTGACGCTTCCACCGGTGTCTGACAGAACATATGCTTGCTCTCGGGAAAAAAAATAGACATCTCTTCATGGATAACTGTGCATGAAATATTATCCCTTGGCAAATCCTTGTTATAAATTACATCTTGTGTTGTTTGCGGGATTTTTTTGACCTTCTCCTGGGATGACATATTCTCTGCTCTGTCTAACTGCAATCTGCTTTTGTCATACCTGCTCTTAAAGTGTGTAGGCTTTTCATTATCTTACGCTAGGTTTAACAGTCCATTTAGGATGTGTCACAGTAAGATGGAAAATGGTATCGCCTGGGTGCTGCCTTTCAAGAATGGAAATAAATAGCCTCATTTTCAGGTTAACCAGCATTTACAACCTCACAGAGCCACCCTGAAACTGAGACTTCAGTTTGTGTACGAATCAGATGAGTCTGGCAAATAAAAAGACCAGATAAATCTGCAAATTATTTCAAGGTCACCTGTTCCCTTCTTCCTTATTTTCTGCAATATGTGCAATGTTACCATGGTGGGGAGTCATAGTAAACAAAGACAAAGGCACAAGTAATTCCCGTTACCCAAATGGTCAGGCTCAGGCACCAGACTGCTCTAAATGCTGGATTTCTGTACAGGCATTTTTAAAACAATTTGGGTATGTCTGGTCAGACATGGTCATCAATAAGCACAGCAGCCACACCCACCTACTCTTCAAACTTTCTGTTTGCATGGTTCAGCCAATCAGGATGTTTTGAACAGCTGATATATGTAAGGGTTGCAAAAAAATATATATATTTTGAAATATGAGTCAAGCAAAGTTACCCTTTGAGGTCTGTCATCACATATGATAACTCTAACCCTAATCCTACAACACACTTTGGGAAAGAAGCAATTATTCAAATCAACTTTATTTATAAAGCGCCAAATTACAACATTCACTTCAAGGCGAATATAAGGTAAAGACCCTATGAGAATACAGAGAACAAGAAACTTCTGGCCGAACCAGGCTTAGGGATGGGGGGCTATCTGCTGCCACTGACTGGGTGTGAGGGGGAGGAACACAGGACAAAGACACGCTGTGGAAGAGAGCCAAAGTTTAATATAGTAACATTAAGATTAAAGATTGATGTGTAAACACATAGTGAGTGAAACACTCTATAACACTATATGTACTATATTTTTTAACAAAAAGGAAAGTTTCCAGCCTCATTTTAAAAGTAGATGCTCTGTCTCCTGAATAAGCACCAAATATTTTAAATCCCCACTGATAGCAAATGGTGCTTTGGTATATCAGTCTAAAGCAAATATCTGCATAGTGCAACATAGTCAATGTATGCATGGTTATTTTGTTGGCTTCAGTCCTTTTTTGTGGTATAAAACTTGTATGCATCAAATTGTCGATAAAATCATCATAACTGTAGGGTCCATGAGTTGAAACAGAGATTCAGTGAGCCTGCATCTTGCTGTCATCTTAAATCGGTCATGTGATTTGGACATGCCGGCACATCCATGGACTCCAGAGGGTTAGAGTCCAAGGATAAAAATATGAAGTTGGAAATGAGCATACAGCTACACATTAAAGTTGTAGAAATCATGATGACAGTTAGCAGAACTAGATGTATTCATTACCTATCTCAGCTCCATTGGAGCAGTTGAGCATGCTACTACCATGGATCTGTTAAAGCCAAATTAATATCTGTATGTTACAGACTAAGTGTCTTGGACGCTTGTGACGACAATGCTAAAATGCTAGCTAGCTTGGTTAGCTAACGTTCAAAAACAGACACTTCCTCATTTGTAAGAAACGTAAAAAAATATAAAACACTATTTAATACTACAACTCTATCCTTCAGCAAGAAGGTTCTGAGAATTAATTTGTGGGCCAGCTGGGACCCTTCTGTGGGTTCTTTAGTACTCTGGCCTCCTCACAGTCAAAACACGTGCTTGTTAAGTTAATTGGTGCTTCTAAATTGGCCTTAGGTGTGAATGTGAGTACGAATGGTTGTCTCTTGTCTCTCTGTGTTAGCTCTGATGGACAGGTGAACTGTCCAGGATGTTTTCTGCCTCTTGTCCAGTGACAGCTGGGATAGGTTCCAGCCGGGAGACCCAGATTTCAATTAGCAGTTAAGAAAATGGATGGATAGCCTTCTTGAGAAGACCTTTGGTGCACAGCTGTTATTTGTGAGAGAACCTTGATTTTCATTTTGACAAAGTAGCAATAAATAAAGTTCAAAATGAATAAGCATTATGTTCACCGAGGCTCAAAAAAGGGCTAATTTTGAGGTCCCAGTGAATGTCAATAATGGGATTGAGATTAACAGTGAATTACCACTTCCAGTGACGTAAAATCTCTATTCGAATGCCTGCCAGGTTGCTGAATCCACCCACGGGCACCCACGTGTCTGATAATCTGATAAACATTAATTTTTACACAACAAACACAGTTTGTGTCACCATTAATCATGTCTGCATGTTACAGCGGGTACATAGCACACTGCACATATGTCACACCGAGATGCGGCGCCTCGATACAGTATGCAGGATGTGTCATAGGTTGCACGTGTCATCCTGTCTTCATTCTCTCTCCCTCCATCTCTCTCCCGCTCTCTCGAAACCTGCTTTCTAATCAATAACTCATCTCTCGATGTCGATTCCCCTCTACCCCCACAGGAAAACAAATGTCCTTCCACAGGACAAACAAAGAGAGGGGAGGATGATGGTGGCAGGGGGTGAGGAGGGATGGCAGTGAAGTAAAGAGGTAAGTAGATAATTGAGAAAATACTGTAAACCCAGTGAAATGGCAAAAAAGCCTGTTGCAGTGAAGAGGAGGGGAAAGGTGGAGAGGACATGGGAGGGAAAGATGGGGAGTAGAGTTACAGAGGGAGGTGGAGGGAGAAGGATTAAACGGGCAGCCATGGGATGGATGATTAGCCCCTGTCTCCAAGGTTACACTTTACAACTGTATCACTGCAGAGCGGGACAGTGGTGATGTGAAGGAAGAGCGAGTGTGGGGCAGTGGAAGGGTGACACGGACCGTTCATCACACCAGAATGAATTAAAGAAGACAGAGACACCTCTTTCTGGCTGTGACCTTCACATCCAGAACTAACTCCAGCCTTGACCTCCAGACGAAGCTCACCTCCCAGAGTAACCATGCAGACGACGCCAACGTAGCATAAGCACCAGAGCAGAAAGAGAGACAAATGGCAGTGAGGAGCAGAGTGACATCCGACGGGCCCCAGAAGGGAAGAGGCAGGAGGGAGAAATCACTTAGATTCCAGCCAACTGCAAGAATTGGCCTTTAAAAAGGGAAGGAGAGACAACCCCCCCCCCCCCCCCCCCCCAAAAAAAAAACCCCAAAAACTCATTTGGTCCTCCCTTTTCCTTTTTTTCTCCGCCTCTTTCTCAAATCACTATTCCAATCCCCCCGTCACTTTGTTCCCCACTGCCTTTAATCACAACTATTTTAACATAAGTAAAGCTGAGAGAGAAATAGACTCTTGTGATTGAGTTGCATGCTTTTGCCTCAGTGTTTTGTCACATATAAATTGCCCTGGATTTCATGCAGTTCTAATCTTATACATACTGCTGCTCTACCCTTGAGTCATGTAGATACTCGTGTCGGTGAGGTGAAAATGAGAATTGTTAGGTGGTTTTGCATAATCTATTCAGTGCGGTCGTGGACTGCACTCTTGATAGCATGTATGCAAAAGGAGGTGGCGTTGTATCAGCATTTTGAAGTTCCACCACATGACTCCACTGGAAAGAGCTAGCATTCGCCTTACTGATATCCTTCCACCATGAACTTAAACTAATCCATCCATGCAGAGGACGTGTCACTTTTTTTTTTCATATGGTAATACAAGTTACATGATGTTCATGCAATTCAAACCTGTTTTATTTAACACTGATTGTGCACAGACTTCATGCAAAAGAGGACAGTGCTTGTTTGCATTCCCCCCCTTCATGCACACACCCACACAAAGGCTGGAGGAGTAATACATAATGTGTAACTGGATTACAATAATCTGATTACAGAATTTACAGAATTTTGGAGGGGGGGAAAGGAAAAGCTAAGATTACATGCTAGATTACAGCTTTGAAAAAAGAATAAATACGTCCTGGTTTACATGTCAAAGCTGCTTGAAAGAAAATGGAAAAGTTCATGTATTAGATTTGAACAATTGGAGTAATCTGAAACAAGTAAAGCCAGATTGCAGTACCTACATATAAAACACCTTGGCGAACAAATTCACACAGTGCTGAATATTTTTAGTATTTCTACACTGTTGCTTTGAGGTAAAGTTATATTTCTCTTTATTTTCATGTACGTCATAAGCCCACGTCAACAGTGCCAGAAGGGGGAGACAAAAGTTGTGCACTGCAGATATAAAGGCAAACAAAGTAAGAATGATACATTGGGTCTTGAATGCTTCTAAAAAATAAATGAGGCATTTTAGGCCAATTTATTAGACTTGATTTTTCCACAAGGGAAACACCAAGTCAAGTTTTCACACTGGATGCTGTCTTGCATGTTCGAATGATACAATATTTAAAGGTTTTCCCTTCAAAGCTGTGTTAACGGATTTACTTTACTGACTCTAAGGAATGTTGGTCTTTTGATTTTGCTGGTCAGTGCACCACTTTGATTCCAAAAACGATTTGATGGCTTGTTGCGAAGTTTTTTTATAAGGTTCTATGGTCCCAGTGATGGATAGGAATATGTTTTTTTATCCCTTGGCAACACCATGAAGTGCACATCGTAGTGCACATCGTAGTTTAAGGTAAAATGTCTTAAACAAAAAGTGCCAGCATAACATTTCATTTTTGCAGCTATGCTATGCAGGCAGTCTTCAATGCACGTGCAAATTTTAGTTTAAATTTGGCGAACGCTAACCACAACTGTGCACTTTGCCTGCACGTTGCTTGCTGCAAACCACTGAAAATAATGAGTGTCAGATCAGAGCGCAGGCAGGTGCTAGATCCTGTCCGAAAGCACCTTAACAGATCTGCTACCTTGGCTCAAAATTATCATGTTTTTTTAAATATACATGTTGCTGTGCAAGCACGATTTTAGCACTGCAACTTGCAAGACCCAAGACCCATCAAGTCTTTGATCTATTAGCCATCTCCAGCAGAGAATCATTGATTATGTTTCATTCCTGATTACATTATTGAACACGTTTTAAACCTGGACATTTAGAGAACTGTTCAATGCCCCAGCTAGAACACTGAACATTCTTTTTGAGGAAAGAGACATATATGCATGTTATCTGTTTTCTCGGATTAATTGTGCTCAGATCTCGACAGATTTGTGGCAATATTTAGTGAAAAATATCTTTTCAGAACTTTCATCCATAGTTTTTCTCAAATAATTATCTGGTCCAGGGCTGCAAAGCTGTTTTAGTCATAGGACAAGAGGCAGTATGCCCGTCTGTCACATACAATCACATCTTCACCCAGTTTAAAATCACTAATTAAACTAACATCAGTGTCGTGGGGCGATCGTGGCTCAAGGGTGTTCGTCTTGTAATCGGAAGGTTGCCGGTTCGAGCCCTGGCTCGGACAGTCTCGGTCATTGTGTCCTTGGGCAAGACACTTCACCTACCGCCTACTGGTGATGGCCAGAGGGGCCGTTGGCGCGATATGGCAGGCTCGCCTCTGTCAGTCTGCCCCAGGGCAGCTGTAGCTACAATTGTAGCTGCCATCACCAGTGTGTGAATATGAGAGTGAATGAATAGTGGTATTGTAAAGCGCTTTGAGGGGTCCCAAAAAGCGCTATATAAATGCAATCCATTATTATTATTATTATTATTCTTGGAACGCAGCTGGAGTATCTAGAGAGAACCCACGCAGGAGGGACATATGCAAACTCAGAGTACTTTGGAGTTTTGAGTCCCCAGTTTGGACCTTCTTGCGGTGCTTCATCATTGCACCACTGTGGATGGATGGATAGCACCAGACCTTGGTGCTTTTCTTGTCCACTGTCAGGCAGATAGCCACAAGAATTATGATATTAAAATTGTTTATGATAGACTTTATTTCACAAACATGACAGGAGAATCAGTATCACAGTAAAGCGGATTAAACCTAACACACCCCTACACCCATAATCTGCACCCATACACGCAAACGCACATATAAACGCACACAAATATTGTAAGCCAATAATTGTAACCCTGAGTCAGTACTATTCAGAAGCTGACCTCTTGGCAATCCCCCAGCCAGCACGAGCTAAGTGTTCACCGCAGGCTAAACAACATCCCACAGAACAACACACGCAGACATGCACCCACGTGAACACAAAGACACACAGGCATACAAGCAGACGTAGGGCGCAGGCGTAGGTCAGCAGCTCGGGTCACAATACACACCCTGCAGCCAGCCGGTCCACAGCCTCAGTGTCAAATCAGGTTTAACACAGTGACACAATCTCTTGGAAACACACTGCTGCAGCACGCTGAGGGGAAAAAAATGATGCTGACTGAAGGAAAATAACAGCGACATGGAAGAACACACACATTAAGAATTCACATGAATTCATTCACACATATGCGAGGCAAAATAACCTGCGGAAACAACATTTGTTACTCTAATGATGTGGCACACATGGTCTTCCACTTTTTTTTTTCTGTCTCACTGATTTTCATTAATAGACCTACAGTCATAAATAAGCAACACGATCTCACATTGCAATTTGTGAAAAAACGTTATTTTTATTTCATAAATTTCTCAGTATGGCACATGAACAGAGATCGAATGTTCTGAAAAAGATTTGGCACGGAACCTTGAAGCAGAACAAATCCACCGTTCTCCACACACACCATCTCTCTCTCACACACACACACGCACGCGCACACACCCCTGTGACATGTTCCTTCAGTGTTAATATGCACATCTGTGGTTATAACAGGTTAAAACACAGTCTTAAAAACAATCACAAGAACAACCATAGTCAATATTGCAGAAGAAAAGCTGAAGAGAAACAAAGAAGCAGATGGAGGCCATGTTTAATTGAACAGAGGGAAGGAAATATCAGAAGCCTTGGTTTGTTGTGGGTTTGTTTTCCATTTTCCTGAGAGAGGATCGGAGTGGTGCAGGGGGCTAACCTGGAGCACGACTGCACGTGTACTTGTTTATGTATGGGAGGATTAAGGGGTTAATGCAGAATCACAACATCTAGCTGCAGGGGGGGTGGAAAATGGCAGTAGGAGAAGGTGGGTGGGGTGAAACACCAAATATGAGGTAGATAGAGAAGAGCGGAGGAGGAGAACAGAAGGGTTAAGGGGATGAGAAGCATGAGGGGAAGAAAGGGGGATAATGTAAGACGTACTCCTGTGAGCAAGCAAGCATACGAGTGTGTGTGTGTGTGTGACTCAGAGGGAGAGAGAGGGGGGAGAGGCTGTGACTGAGGCTTTAGCTACATTTCTTAAGGAGAGGGTGAGAAAAGGCAGAGAAGCAGGAGAAGTCAGCCATGCTCCTCCTCTGCCTCCCTTGGGTCGGGGACAGAAAGGAGTCATTTCCCCTCTGGCGCTGGGTGACATATAAGCACCACAGCGGCCCTTCCTCCTTCATGTCTTTATCTCTGCCGCACACAATTACACAAACACGGATACCGTGCGCACTCGAGTGCACACAAGCACGCACGCAGCCCACTCGGACGTATGCATAAATATGCATACTTATGCCACTCATGCGGCTATTACACAAGCGCACACTGAGCTGGAGCCTTACACTGGTGCACACGCATGCAAACACACTCGCACATGTAGAGTAAAAAAACTGTACAGATATGGAGTGACAGGATGTCTCTCATTGTCAGCTTTCATTCCTCCTGTCATCCTCGTCCCTTTGCAGTCTATCTCTCCTTTCGCTTTCTCTATTTCTGTCTACTCTGTCCTCCCTCGTCACTCTGTTTCCTTTGGGCTCAGAGGGTGGGGAAGCCAGAGGCGACAGAAGCTGTTGCGTGGTAAGCAGGCTCTAGCGAATGTGGCACTGGCATGACGGGATGCACAGAAAACGCCGCAGCTTGAGCACAATCGAGGCCACTGCGGTGCCCGTCGAACGTCGCTCGTAGCCGTTCTCGAGCATCAGGGTTAAAAATATAATAATAATAATAATAATAATAATAATAATATAACTTGAAAGGTTGGTGTCACATAGACTGCGAGCAGAAATGAGAGCAGACATGAAATGAGGGTACTAAGGGCCAGACCGGATAAATAAATCAGCACCAATGAGAGAAGCAGCATGCCTCACTGGCTGACATGAGGGGGTGGAGACAAAAAAGGGTAAAGAAAAATCAATATCTCCAGTAAAAGTTTATTTCATATTGATGACTGTTTACAACTGCTTCATCTTTTTCTAAACTTGAGAGGATGAACCAGGTCTGATTCAAAGCTCAGCTGGGGAAGCCTTAACTGGGTCAGTGCTGATTTCTACTCTAGTTTCACCTCTCCGAGACCAGACACCGTCTGACTTGACACTGAGTTGACATCCAGTGAGGGTTTGACCTCATGTCCTCTGGGGGCTCTGTTGCCTCAGTAGACAGATAAGCGGTTAGACAACTCCATTATCAAACCACCAGCCTACATACATATGGCTGTCGCTATCTCCTCCCTGCCCCCCATAAGGTGCTCCAACCAGACCTGAATTTACACTTCAAAGCGTTGAAATGTACTCCGTGGCCCCTGCCCAGCTTCAAACAAACATCACACACACACACACCAGAGTGCGAATATGATGCCGAGCCAAGGCTCCCAGAAACAGTAAATCTGGAAGCTAGACTGCTGTGGATAGCAGGGAATATGCGTTTGGAAACTTAACTGTAAGCATGTCCGCTGAGAGGAGCACAGCTGCTAGGTCAGCACATCCTTTAATAGTTACGAGCTTGTTCAGGCCACAACACAAGTCCCCGAGTCGGCGCTCATCACAAAACAGGAGGGGAGTTTTCCACAGCGCTCGAGGGCATGAAGTCTCTCCAGAAGTTTCCAAATCCCAACACGAGCCACAACATCCCAGATTGTTCTCAAAACACAAATCTGCATTTGAAAGTGCAATATGGTCGCTGTCAGATGAAAACCTTCCACAGCCCCAAATGTCAGCTTTTCAGGATCTAAGAAAGAACGGGCCTCTTTTGTGGAGTTCTGAAAAGGTTTCACTTCCAAAACGGCCTGTAGCGTCTAAGAACAAATACTAAAATATAATCACTCCACTGATGTTCAAAACTGCAGTTGGAAGGTTTTCACACGACAACACTGATATTCTCCTTTATGAAGCATTCATGAGAAGCTCTGTGTTAAGCAGTGCTCCAGCTTTATGATTCCCATTAATCGGTACTTTACAATTACATGGGCTGTGAGCGTGTCCCATTTTGCTATTCACAGCAACTCTGTGGATTTTTCTCAGTTTTCCTCTGAGCTGCAGCTCAGCGGCCCTCTGACCCACAGCTGAGTGACACAGAGGAGATAGTCATCCGGGATGAAACACCACTCATCACTCTCACGTCACGGCCCACACACTCTGACAGCCCTCTCTGACTCCACACAGCTCAAAGCTCACAAGACGGCCAAAATGGACATCTTGCACCCGGCGCCATTGTTTCCAAGGCAACAAGGAAATAAGCCATGCGCTAATGTCCCAGTCGCTCTCAAATTACGGACACCTTCACAGGATGTAAAACACACACGTGTGGACTGAAGCATGATGGCAGCAGTTCAGAGGTTTGCATTAACCTTCGCTGCACTCAGCTGCAAATTGTTTAAGAAAGCTGCACCTCAATCAATAAATCACTCCTTCAGTCAGTGTCAAGAGGGCATGCGTGCCCTGGTGTGTGTGTGTGTGTGTGTGTGCACGTGGTTCTTAAATGTATAAGTACCCAAGTGCACGGTCAGGTTTGAAAAGTGGCTGCAGAGCAGGGTTTTCACAGTGATGACACAGAAAAAATGTCTTTGCACATCTCATCTCAAGCTCTGGCAGGAAAAAGAGCATCGCAGTGACAAAAAAAGTTCCTCAGTTCTCTCATAATGTGACTGAACACAGTGACCCGGGCATCTGAAAACTGGTGCCATCAAATCGGCCTTAGACCAGTGTGACGGCAATAAAGCCAGCATAGCGAGACAGGGCTGCTGCTGTTGGGATGGTGGAGTGGAACGGTGTGGGGGGGCTGGCTCGGTGACACAGTGGCACACAAAACACTGCTGCACTTATTAGAATCGCAGCACTCATCATGTGAGGAGACAAGCTGCAACATTTGGCTCCCGTGGACCGTCTTGATGACCGTGTGAAAAATAATAGCTATAACGATGCATATAAATTACAACCCGTTTGATGCTTCTGGCCTCTGCAATGTGGAGAAAATTAGCACTGGTGACTGCACATGCATCATTGACACCCTGTGTATCAATAATGCATTGAGTTCGGCTGTCACTTCTCTGCTATTTTTAAAGGGGGGGGGGGGGGGGGGGTGATAAAAAGAAATGAGGCAGCGTGGTGCTCACACGGGGCTTGTAGTGCTGAGGTTAACATGTGTGCGGGGCTGCCCTCGGGGACAGGCCCTGTTTTCAAACAGTGCTGGTCGCAACAAGCGGCAGATTGAACCAGTGTCCTCCCATCTGCAACTACGCAAACCTCACCCACCGCAAGCGAGCTGCCCAAAAATCACTTCATGTGCAGCATTACTGTTATGACTAGTCACATCACCGTCAAGGTGATTAACCACAAAACAGCCACTGAAAATGCACATTAAAAATCACTTAAGCTTCGCCAACAGGCGTTTCCCTGAGCCAGGGCGAAACAATAAAAATAAATGGCACAATCCAAAACGCTAACCTTCATTAGCTGGCTAAAAGTGTGAGGTAAACATAAATTGCTGCTCATCTTGACCCTTGACCCCGAACTTGACAGGGAGCTAAAAAGACGATGAGGATTTGGTGAAAGAGGAGGTCGCCTCGATCGAGAGGACGTTTCATCACTCTTAGTATGCAGAGAAAGAGAGACAGAGAAGGGGGGGCTGCTTACGCAAAAAATAAATAAAAAAATGTATTTTTACTTTAAGTGTCAGTGAGAGGATCACAAAAGTTGCCTGAAGCAGAGGGAGACAGACAGAGCTGGTTTAAACTGGGGATTTAAAATGGAGGTCTGACCGCCCCTCCTCCCTCTTCCCCTCTTTACACAACCGAGCTAGCAAAAGCCCACCTGAGCACGCACGCACCTGTGCAGGAGCGCACACACCGAGCAGCGCTGCATCAACAATGGTGTAACATCTCTTGCCATAAACAGCGTACCGCTTCAAATGTCCTGATTTCCTTGCCTTACACAACAGTACAACGGGCATTTTATAATCCAGAGCTGCACATGCACTAAACGCACTCAAGCTTGGACTCACACGCGCACATATTCTGGTGATTTTCACCTATTCCCCGAATGGGTGAATGAGCGGGTCCCTTCCTGCACAGTAAACACAGCATTTCCATTAGATTGTTGGGAGTGTGTTCAGTGCTCTGTGACTCAGACACTGCAGCACTGTGACTGTGTGTCTCCAGCTCAACCGCTGCTCTCTCTCTAACACCGAGCCTCAATAACATGGCCTCTGGTTTGTGCCACTTCACAGGAGCTATAGGGGCTACACAGCGCTTTCCAAAGTGGCGAGCTACCACAGGCGATAGGCAGGGCACGCAGTATTTGAAGAATTAGGGGGGAAATAGCTTTTGTAACAGTCCTTGCTTTCAGCCACAAACCTGGCGCGCGCACACACACACCACACTCTTACCCACCAGCATGCCCACATGATAATTTCACTGTTATTTGCACACACAGAGGCAGATGAATATGTAAATAACTTGTGAGCAGAATATGGATCCCTTGTGCTTGGGAAGGAATATGTTAATGAGAGATGCAGGGTATGAGTGTTAATCACAAGTGCTGGGTGCATAAATGTGTGGTGGCCTATGCAAATTAAACACATAGGGGAGAGTGGCATGTAAATCGTATGATTCACTAAGAGAAAGTCAGCGGCGTGAGAAGTATAGTTGCTGGTGTAAACAAATCAAACACATTAACGAGGAACATTACCGGGGTGAATTACTTGGCATGGAAAAAAAGAAGAGGAGTTCTATACCCTCTGCTCTCGTCTGTTTAGCATTCGAAACCCAAATCAAGACGCTGTGATAAGGGCTGTCGCAGCAGCAACAGTTGCCAGGGAAACCTGATGGCAAGATGCTGAGGGTTGGAGGGTGGAGGGAGTTTTATGTGAGGACATGGGCACAATGCTCAGGTTGATTTGCTACCACTGAAGGAACACTGGCCGGCTCGTCGAGATATGGCACCTCAAAAGGAACGAGACGGACAGGAGAGGGGGAGGGCGACCGGCTGCCTTACGAGGAGCCGATGCTGACGGCGTTTGGCGCATTAGTCTGAGGGTGTAGTCATGGCAACGAGGTGTTGACATAGCGCAATCGCACTCTGAGCACTGTGATGGTGATGACATTCACGAAAAGTACAGAGCGAGTGTGATTGAGCTTGTAAACCGGAGCAGGGCCTTTCCTGTCCCCCTGTGCAGAAAATAAAAGGACCCAGTGCTGACCATTTCACATTCGCTATGTCTCATCTCAAGAAGAGCCAAAGGGACACAAACAGTGATACTACAAATAAAGTTGATTGTAACATAAAGGAGAAAAAAAATATATAGCCACCAAATTTCACAGACTTCCACTGCCATTTTATGTGCCAGTTTTTTTTTTAATTTTAAAAGTGACCTCTGCTAACAGAACATCTCTCATAATTATAACCAGTGTAATTAGCTAATTATAATAACAATAACAATATTACAATAAAGATAACACTTGATTTAAAAATAAAACAAAAAAAATCAAACTAGATAAAAACCCAAAATGAAAAACACTTATCATAATAGTTTTGTTTCCTTTTTTTTTTAAAAGAGATCTATAAGGTTCTATATTTTTTTTCATTTAATTGTACTTTTTCTTTAGAAAAAAAGTTCCCCCCATCTCTGTTTCCTGTACTGCACGTCACTTCCTTCCTCTTCACTGAACGAGCATCGCTTACCTTTAGAAATGCTTGGCAATGCCTGTCGTCCATTTAGTAGTTCCCTGCTGCCATGAAATCCACGCACACACGATAACACTGAGATACAGTTGCGAGATAATCCTCTGCAAAGATGCAGTCTTCGTCAAAGGTTCGTGTCCTGTCTTTAACGTGTGACAAACATGAGGGTTCCTGACTGCTTGAGACAGTTGGAGGAGTTGGTGAGAACTGGACTGAGGAAGCCATTTAGAGGGGGCCAAGTTATTTCCTGCTGATGCATGTGGAGTAGTGGCACGCCGTCCCGCTGCTGTTCATTAGCCGAAGTCCAACAGGATCAGTCATAAACAACTTCAGCGTCATATACAAATGAAAAAAAGTACTTTTCAGTTATTTGTAGGCACAAGTAGTAATAATAATAGTCGCATGAATGCTAATAATGATAACATAATCCCTTGGATAAATCTCAAATGATCGGCTGAAATCAAATCTGGAGACGTCTGTAGAGCATGCTAAATCAGCATGTGCAACATTTTGTGTCATTTCATGTGCTAATCATTAAACGTTCATTATGACAAATAAAGCTAAACCTTGTTATCATTATTACCGTTCCGATTATTATTATTAACACTCCCGCTAGGCTGTAGCTGTACCAAACGAT
The DNA here is from genome assembly GCF_041146795.1 of Maylandia zebra. Lineage (NCBI taxonomy): Eukaryota > Metazoa > Chordata > Actinopteri > Cichliformes > Cichlidae > Maylandia > Maylandia zebra. The sequence continues at coordinate 32,173,857 of NC_135170.1, read as the reverse complement.
GGAGAGCTGTTGTCGTATTTCGTATTTTCGCAGTAGAGCATAAACACGTCCCTTCTCCGGTGACCCTGTTTATGTGAATGCGACAGGAGAGGGGAAAACACGCTCTGTGGCTACAAAAAAGTCAAGACCAAAATAAATTCACTCAAACATTTTGTCTGTTTTGCTTTTTTTTGTTGTTTTTTTTTCCCCCACTCTCCCACGTGTCCTTATGCGGCACAGTCAGTGGCCATTTTGTTCCAAGTTGAGGGAAGTAGTAAGGGGGAGGGGGGGGGGGGGGGGAGGGCAGTGGGGTGGGGGGCACTAAAACAACTGTGTGTGTTTTTCTTTTTAATATATTCTTCAGACGTCGTAGTTTTTAGTCAGAAGCTTGATAAAGATTCTTTATAATTTACTTCTTTGAATGAAAATATATTTACGGTATATATAATATGTACTTTAGTCCTTTTTTTTAATACATCGCTCTTTGTCCTTCATGCCACGGGGTTTCTCTCCTCCCATGATAGCCCACTCTGTTGCTTTCTTCCCTCAAAGAAGACAGTAGCCAGTAAAGTGTGAAAGGGAAAAAAGTGAGAAAGTGAGAGAGAAGTGAAACCACTCGGAAAAAACAATTGCTGTTGTTTTCTCTCCCTGCAAAGTACTAGTCTGTGTTCTGAACAGTATCGCTGCTCTGCTCTGTATTTTAGTGCTTCCTGGAAACCTGGGACAGCACTGCTCACCCAAATCATTGTTTGTTATTCGGAGTCTCTGCCAAACACTAATCTGAAAACATGTTCAGTAGCCAATATTATGTCTCCCTCTAAATATATACACTGAGTGTGTCTGGAAATATACGAAGCTATCTGTAAAAAACATACAGGCTGTTGTTCATAGCTGTCCACTGGGTGAAAAGAGTTGGCTTGATCTTGGACTTTGGCAAAGACTATAGCGGGTTGCGCACATGATTGTGATTTTTGTGGTGATCGTTCCATGTGTTGGTGTCTGACTTAGTGTAAAATTATGTTCAGATGCTATTTGTGGGACTGATCAGATGCAGTACTGTCTCCTTCAGTCTTCCTATCTGCTTCTACCTGCCAAGATTGACAATACAAAGCAGCAACTACGAGAAATTTCATCTTTTTTTTCTGAAACCCGTCCACGAGGACGGTATAGGCTACAGTCAGTTCAAATATTCGCGTACTTTCTATATCACTGTCACTATCCAGCATCCCTTTCCTCTTACCTCATACTTCTACCCTCACTTTCACTCAGATTTGAGTCTCTTGCACATTTTCCTTGGAGCCACTCTTAAAAAGTAGTGGCTCGTTCTGGCCTTTCCCCATCAGGCCTTTCAGAGAATTGTGGAGACCCAGTTGAGGAAGGGGCACTGGGGAGGGCAGAGTGCCACCTGTCGGTGTTCCCCCACCAGTGGAGGTTGGAATCTGGGAACAGGATATGTTCTGTGACTGAGAGCATGGTGAGGGGTTGTTATTGTTGTTGAGGCCCACAGATCCTGTGCCCAGGCCCAGGCCCATCATGTTGTTGTTGAAGTGATGAGTTTTGTAGTAGTGGTTGAGGTGCTCCGATCGAGCCAGGTTGGGCAAGTTGACTATCTCTGGGTGGTGCAGCCTGAGGCTCTGGGTACCTCCAATTCCACTGCTTCCGCTCTGTGTCACGGTGGCTCCGCCTGAGATGCCGCTGCCCCGACCACTGGCCCCAGCGCCGAGCTCATCCTCCACATTGATGATCTCGATGGCACGTGCAGGGCCGTGATGTTTGTGCAGCTGGTGCTGCTTCCTAAGCTTGTAGAACACCACCAGCATCACGGCTGCCATGAAGGTTATGGCTACGAAGCAGCCAATGATGATCTTGGTGGTCTTCATCACATCATCCATTAAGGTAGCGTCTGTGATGGGCTCAGTGAAGGTGGGTCGAGTGGCGCGGGGAGAGGAGGAGGACCAGCTGATAGGCAGAGAGGAGTCTGTGGTAGCAACACCGTCTGGCCACAAATCAGAGGGAGTGGGGCCAGGTGGAACACGGATGAAGGTCTCATTGATGGCAACCAACGCATAATCATTACCTCCAACAGTATCCACAGTTTCCACAGTAACTGTTGTAAAATAGGTGTAATTGACACTAACATCAGCAGCAGTAACGTTGAGGACAGCGGTTGCAGTGGTATTTCCAGCAGCGTTAGTCACCATGCAGGTGTACTGGCCCGTGTCTCGCAGGGTTACATTGGTGAAGTTGAGCGTGCCATCGTGCAGGACCGATATCCGCACGCGGTAGGAGCCGTGGGTCATGAGAGTGCCATTAGGGGTGATCCAGTTGACGGATGTTGTGGATGTGCTCGTTCGACACTTCAGCTCGGCAGCCATACCCTCGGTGACATTGAGGTCTGTAGGTGGCTCCACAATGACGGGCGCATAGCAGGTGAAGTGGCTTTGGTCAAGCTCTCCAATGTATTTGCCTTTTAAGAATGGTGGAGCATGGCAACGAGCGCAGCAGGTGGTGTTGCTCGGCACCGTCTCTTTTAACCACCAACTAAGCCAAAGCACATCGCAGTTGCACACCCAGGGGTTGTGGTTAAGGTGTACCCTCTCTAGCTGGTGAAGGGGTGTGAAGAGATCGTGGGGCAAGGAGTGGAGGGAATTATGGGATAAGTTGAGCTCTTCCAGGTTTTTCAGGTCATCAAAGGCATTGCGCTCAATGACGGAAACCTGTGAGTGCATTAGCCACAGCTTGCGAAGAGAGACCAAGCCTTGGAAGGAGCCGGGACGGATGATCTCCAGCCTATTTCCTGACAGCTCCAGCTCTTCCAAGCGCACAAGAGCTGTTAGTTTGGGAATGTCTTTCAGCCCACACATGCCCAAGTTTAGGTACCGCAGATTGATGAGGCCAACAAAAGCTGCGTCTGAGATGAAATCCAACTTCTTGAGCTCACCCAGGTCCAGGCGACGTAGCGAGGGCACACGGTGGAAGGCATAGCCTGGCAGAGTCTCGATGGGGTTGTTGCGCAGCCACAGCTCCCGCAGCTTGCTGAGGTACTCAAAGGCATGTGATGGCACCAGCGTGAGGCGGTTGTCAAAAAGCTCCAGCGTGTTGAGGTTGGGCAGGCCATTGAATGCTCCAACTTCAATCTGACGTATCTGATTCTTGGACAGCTGGAGGATTTCAAGGTGCCTCAAGTGCTTGAATGTGTCCGACTTGATAACCTGGAAGGACAAGTAATGATAAAGTTACTGCAAAACATGTAGGATTATTAATGGAGCTTACTGAAAGAAAGGTATCGGAACAAAATGAAAAAAAGGAAGCTGTGTTTTACAGCAGCTATTTAAAACAAACTCGATTACACCTTTCATAATAACAAACCAAATACACTTATAAAATGTTAATTTGGCTGTCATGCATTAGTTCTCAATGAGAATGAAGATCAATAACAGCTTCCCTAAATGTTTAATTTGCTTTTTTATTTATTAAAGAATACCAAATGATATAAAACCTTTAGCAGACATGCAGCACTAATACTGACATTGTTTATTGTTTGTTTTTTTCCTTTTAGGGACAATGCACATTAATCAAGATTACTGTAATGTGTCAGTGTTTTCATTTTACAACTATTAAATTAATCTTTTAAAATATTTTAACTTATACAGAGAAGATTTTAAATGATTGTCAAACAATACCAAACAGCCATTTAACCAAAAAATGTCTCATTATATTACACATGACAATGGCAGAAAGGACACAGTGAGACAAAATAGAAAAAAACAAAACCAAAACAAAACACAAGCACGCAGCAACTAAGTGTGATAGCAGCTCTGGTTTCTTCTCTTGTGGTTATTTTAAGGTCTAAGATTACTTGCAGACTGTTATGCTCATTCCCACCTGCACATTTTTATCCTTGGCTTTTGTCAGAATGCACTGATAGTTAAAAGTTAAAAGTTCATTTTAGCGCTCTCCCTTTAAGCTAAATCTCTTCCGATTTGCTTGTTCTCAAAAACAGGTGGGCTGGACCTCTGTTCCCATGGTCAGAGGGATGAGTCCGAGATGGCTGTATTACACATCGGAAGTGACTGGTTTATATAGTTGCATTAATACATTTAAAGTTGGATGTCTAGGCTTGTTCCTGCAAATATGATACACAGAGAATCAGGTGAGCAGTGAATAAACCTCTCCCCCTGAGCCTACAGGTAGAATCAGAGAAGGTGGAGGGGTTAAAAGAGCCTGCAGCAATGCAGGGGAGCAATGGCACTGACAAGTCAGAGGGAGAGATGCAGAATTTTTCAGATTAAATAGACAGATAAATTCCCGTGACAGATTGGTGATCTGTCCCCCATTGTAGCTTGAATAGTCTCTGGTCACCCCACGATCCTGAATTGGATAAGCTGAAAAGGATGGATGGATGGATGGCAAAACTGGAACAATGTGTTTGATTTCACAAGAGGAAAGTGAGTGGTTGATGGTAAGTATGTATCCATCAGTGATATCCACTCTCAGTGACATCATGCAGAGCCTAGAGTAGAAAAAAACTGCCTGAGCCTGAACATTGAGAGCAGCTTGAATCCTGATCTTTGGGGTCACGGGAATTACTTATTACTTAGTACTTATTTTGACCTCATTACTTGAAATTTTTCTCCGTATAACATGAGGATCCACCAACAGTATGTGACAGTATATATTTTCCAGACAACAATAAAAAGCGTAATCGGCCCCTTTGCTGGATGTTCCAAAAAAGGAGAAAATCCTATTGCGACGGCTGAGTGGCCAAAGAATATTTTCTTCCCTGAAAGACAAATGTCTTCTTTAATTCTGCATTCTGTTATTCTTATGTGTTAATCTGTTTCCAACATGTAATTAAATTATGTTAATCTGTTCTTAGCAAATAATCTTTGGAATTTGGAGATGGTCTAGTTTTTGTAATGTTACAAATCAGTGCGAAAACAAACACACAAAGCAAAGCAAAACAAAAAGAAAAAACATTGCTAATGAATGACTTACGGGCTAAATGTATGTTTAAGTAAAGAAGCCATACATTTAAATAAAAATGTATTTTTCTCCTAATACTGATAACTGCTGACCCTCAGTGATTCCTGCTGCTGTCTGCATTTGAGAATGACTCCCTCTGACTATGGAGATAAACATGATCAAATTAAGGGTTTCCCTGGCCTCCACGTTAGACTTTCTCTTAAAACAATATGCATTTGAGTAGTGGAGTTACACTGAGTGCTCTGATTTACAATCAGAGGTTGTAAATAGCAGGGATACAATAAAGCTTAAGTCAACAACTTTGGCTAACACCCACTGAGAATACAAATCTTTAGGACAATTCTGGACTGAAAAGATGGTGGATGTCCCACCCACGTCCTCAAAAACTCAATCAACAGCCAACACCAACGAACATATGAGCCAAATGTGTTCACATACTAGAGGTTCATGATAGGGCAAGCTGTGAGGCTGCACCTGCTGTCTTTGTAAAGGCGTCATTGTGAAGCCATAATTCAGTAGACTCACCCAAAGTATGTGACAATGAGTGAATCTGCACAAGAGGTAGTTTATTGAAACTAAAGCAACAAACATCAAATGTACTTCATGCCCAGCGAACCAGCTTTTAAAGCCTGAAATGCCCAGATGAGCTGCATTACCTGACGACCCTCCCATGTCAGACTATTGTCAGTAAAAGGAGGCAGGGACTCCCATGGAGATAGTTGGAGGTATATCACATTGCATGGAGGCAGTATAAGCTTTTAAAGCTTTATCCTGGGCAAAAATATCAGACTTTTTAAGCTTCAAAAGATCTGATTTAACTAGTGACTCTATATTAGCCAAGAAATTTCTCTCCCTATTCACCAACAATTTAAGGAAGATACTGAGGCGTTCCAAAACCAGCTGAGAGACATAATCTCCCCAGCTTGCCATGGGTTTCCCCCAGGATCTTCTCCCACTAGGAAATGCCCCCAAACTCTCAACTAGGAAGCATCCAGGAGCTTAGACTGCTGCCCGCAGGACCCGGACCTGGTTGAGCTGTAGAAAAGATGGATTGATGGAACGGTGGATGGATGGATTCTGCACATGTAGTTTCACAATTGCTCTGTTTCCCATTCATTTAGAAAATAATTGCCAATTGGACGGCTATGGAATTGCAAGACTTGCTTCTAAAAGGACTGTTTTTGCCATTTAAGTTGGGGTCAAATACACCCAGTGACCAAAATAAAGTTTTAGGAATTTGATCAGTAGCCCACATTATGACTACAGCACAGCTCAACTTGTACTGATGAAAAATGGCAAAAAAAAAATGGTCACTTTTAATTAGTAGTTTCATGCTTCATTCGACAATATATCACATGACAAAAAGCAGTTAAACTCTTGACTTTTCATTAAATCTGAAAGCACTGTGGTAAATTTACTGTAAACCCAACCCTGTCTTAACCCTGACCATATTTCAGCGCTTGCTGCAGACACAAAAGTGCTTTTCACACCGTTGTTACCGTGAGACTCAGGGGGCTTGCTACTGACACATTATAATCCCTTGCTAATAAGCTGATTATCAGTGTTGGACTACAGTATTCGCATAAAGTGTCACGACAAACCACAAAGGAACTATGAAATTAAATTAATACATTTTTACTAAATTTGGTGTGACAAACAAAAAGAGATGATTTTGTCTGCAGGAAGACATGAATCTGAACTCTATGGGTGCCACGGGCCCTGGACAGAGCACAGTAGCATTGGTGTGGTCCAACTGGAGCTCATTTGGCGTGAAGTCAAAGACACACAGTTTAGTGAGCGCGACTAAAAGCCCCTTAAATCTCTGACTGTTTGAGATATGTGCAGCCAAAGCCCTCAGTGAGGCACACAGAGGCTCCTGGAGTCAGGCCATTGCTTCTTCTGTATGTAGAGCAGGAGCGGGGGGAGAGGAAGAGGGGAGTTGATAGGCAAAAGGAGGGAGGGGGCGAAAAGGGAGGGGTGAGGATGTTAAGAGGGGGTGGGAGCTGTCAAGGCTTTACTCTGAGGGTACTCAGTGAAGGAAAAAATAAGCCAGAGAATCTAGGATGCCTTCAGGTGTTAAAACATTTTTAGATTTTTAATCATTTCAAGTGGGGCTGCAGGATACAACAAGCCGAATCCAAATTTTGTAGGCTAAAAACAAAACGCAACAAATACTCTTCTTATTTCCTTATTTTTTTCTCCCCTTTCATGTTAACAGCATCTCTTAAAGCCTCACGTACCAAATCAAGTGGCGTGATGTCCCATTTCTGCTCCGTTAATGTCACATAAAGTTTAATAAGATGTTTTCTCCGAGGAATAGAGAATATCAGGCTGCTCGGTCCAATGTACAGAGCAATTTGACAGTATAAGAGATGCACTGGACAATTTTAACAACGTTTAGGATACTCGTTGCTTTTCATTAGAGGAGATAAAATGTTGTGGAAATGAATTTAAAACCACAAAAGAACAAGGCACTGTCAGGAACATGAGGATGGATCCAGCTACATCAAATGCTGCAGCAAAGACTAAAATCAACCCACTCGGTTTATAAATTTAGAGATTCATGTGCTTTGTATCGATGGTCTGTGGTTAAATGATCTTCCCCTGCAGCTGTAAAGCCACAAATGCTGTCTAGGGACTCGAGATAAATTGGTAATGCATACAAAAGGCAGCTCAGTGTCATGGAAATCTGCCTTGCTTTCAATTCATAAAATATTCCCTCAGTTCACTAGAGGCTTAAGTGTATTTTTCTACCATTATAGCCGCTTACTTTCTTGTCTTTTCTTAGAAATAAAGTTTCCAAGAGAGAACCTGTATCAACAAGTTAATCCTAACATCCACAACTGCAAACGCAAATGTTCGCTCTGATAGCGGGCAAAAAATGCAAACACAAGTGTTAAAGACACATAAGTGTGCTGGTGTCTGTGTATGTGTTGATTTTTAGATGTGTGCATTATGATGTGAAAATCCTCAATCTGCTATACAAGATGCGACTGTGCTATATCACTGACTATGCAAATATCTCCTTTCATAATAAAAGAAATAAATGAGTTTGTAGAGAAGTGTCAATAGGTTATTTGCTGAAAAGAAATGCTGAAAATGTGGCGTATTTCAAATGCCAGAATGAGTGTTTTCTCTGTGCATTGATTGTAAAAAAGAGAATGAACCATGACCTCCAATCAATTAGTGTTATAGGAAAAATGACTGGCAGTCAGCACCTTCAGAAATTACATCATGCATCATGATGCAGCTTATGATGCTTACAGAAATAAACTGCATGTATTGTATGCTTTTCTTTTTAGCAGTTTATGTGTGAATATTTGTGTCATATTCCAGAGTTTCCCACACACAGACTTTACTTCGGCGAGTCGGTTAGTATATTTTGGTGAATCATTTTAGCATCTTTTTTTTTTATTAATCTCAGAGAACAACATCATCTGCAGTATATTATTATTAGTATATGTTATTGGACATCCCTTCACTCTTGTTTGGAAAATCCAGTCATTATTAGCCAGCTAGCTCCAGCCCTCCCCCTTTTGTGTTTCCCCATTAGCTTAATGGCTAGGTGACTGGATCACTATTGTGAAGATCTACTATATAGTTTAGCTGCGTGAATCCTTCCTCTCTCACTCTGGTAGACTCCAATGGCTCGTTCTTGGACTGCAGATTGCCGTGGTAGTCCTTGTTCTTGAGCTGAACTGTATTCAATCTACAACCTGTAACAGATAGTGAACCGCTTCCTCTGCTGCCACCCAAAGGTAACCGAAGCAGAACAATCAGTATCAGTTGGGGGATGTGAGAGTCCTTTGAGAAGCAGCTGATTACTAATACATGATACCTTTTGGTAACTGAGATTCATAACAACAACAAAAGAAAGACTTTTTTTATTGTTGCCATTTTTTATAGCACTATAACTACTATAGGTAGCATATTAGTTCCTTGTTGTAGTGGTTAACACATTCCCCTTTACATCTGAAGGATACTGGGTTCCAGACTGGCCGGAGACAGAAACCCAGCCTCAGGGAATTAAAAGCTGGTGCTCTTTTTATGCCAATCCCAACCATTTCTCGATTCCCTGGCACAGCCCTCCCAAGACAAGTAAAATTTGGAAAATCTGGAGTAAAATCCAGAAAATCCAGAAAAAATCCAGATCAAAAATTTGAATCTATCTGCTGTGTCTCCCATGAGCAAGTACTTTTCTAGGTACTGCAATTCTTTTGAGAAGTGAAAGGGGAGGCATGTAGCTACAAGTGTTCTAGTCTACCTATATACTGTATGCTAAAGAAGGAGGCCCATTAAAAAACCATGTGAAACACAGAAGAATTCCCATAGCACCTCAAAATCCCTATGTGGGAGAGGGCGACCAGTGTAGCTGTTGCAATTGCTCTGTCATAACTCATTGATAAGAAAGTGATGATTTATCCTGATTTATCCTTATCTATCCTGCTTTGCAGTCCAAGGAGGAAATCTTCCAATTTTGCAAGAAATTTGGAACTAGTACAAACAAGCCACTGGTACAAACTACTAAATATCCAGTATTGTTAAATCCTACTGTTCATCCGTCATAACATACTTAGCAATTAAAATATTTGCAAAGGAACAACTTATAAACTGTTGTTTAGCTCACACGCCTGCTTTTGAGTGCACATGTACAGGGCTGTGGAAACGTGTTTGCCCCTTTTCTTATTTCTTATTTTCCTTCCATATTTGCTACTGTTTCAGGTCACCAAACAAATTTTATTATTGGACAAAAGCAATATAGAAAATGCAGGTTTTTAATTATTATTTCATTTATTTCATTTGACTAGAAAAGCTACCCAACCCTAGCTGGCTCAGGTTAACACATTTTTCTGGAGTTCAGTTTCCTTAGACACATCCAGGCCTGATTACTTCCACACCTGCTCTTAAACACTTAAAAAGGACTTGTCCGACAAAATGAAGCAGGCTAAAAGATCTGAAAAAGCAGCGATCTAAAGAAACTCAGGGACAGGTGAGAAACAAAGCCATTGACATCTATCAGCCTGGAAAGGGTTGCAAACTATTTCTTAGGCCTTGGTACTCCAGTGAACCAGAGTGAGAGCCATTATCCACAACTGGAGAAAACCTGGAACAGTGGGGAACCCTCTCAGGAGTGAGTGACCTACTAAAATTACTTCAGGAGACAGAAGAACTCAGAGCAACATCTAAAGAAATGCAGGCCTTACTAGTTGGTTATTTAAGGTTAAGGTTATTTATTAAACAAGAAGAAAGAGGCTGGGCAAAAATGACATCAATAGGAGACTATCCGATTGTTCAGTCTGACGTCACTAGCCGTGTCTGGGTCTAAACTCCGCTGCAGGTCCATATATCAAACGATCACTGTGGCATTACTGAGAGTTGAAAAACTGTCTAAAGTCTTTCATCTTTAATAAAATGATCAGCGTTCTGCTCTACCAGGTGTAACAATTGAGTTTAACATTCCAGGCATCCATGAAAACGGAATTTATGACATTTAACGGAGTTAGAAGTTAGCAGGGAGTTAGCTCGCTAGCTTCTATCTAACTACAATATAGCATGTCCTGACTGCGGAGTTTTGGAAACAAATTCAAACGTACAGCTCTGTTATCACTTCCAACATAAATGAAGACAGAAAACTAAACAGCAGTGACGTTTGTAGGGTTACTGAAGTTTGGCTAGCTGGTATATAATGATGTGCTACGTGACCGCTAGCGACACAGCTATGTTAGCATAATATAAACAAGCTAACTTTTTTTCCACTCGATAAAAGTTAACGTGAGTGTTCTCGGTGGTCAGGAACAAATGTAATCGCATGGCAGGATGCTGTAAAAGGACCAAACTTCAGCCAGGAGAACAACTGAGATAATCCATCCACAATACGAGGTTAGTCATTCATATACTGCTGCATGGGCTGGGCTGTAGTTACATCCTAAGGTTTTAAAAACTGAGCTTAAATAAATGATTAGTGGTAATAAAAGCCGAGGGAGGTCAACAGTGATCACTGACTGTTTTAGGAGCTTTTTGAGATCAAATAGAAGAAAATACATAACATTAAACATGTTAACAACACAAAAGCCATATTAAACGCAGACTACTTTAGACCCGGAAGTAGGATTCGTCGCGTCATCACTGAACAACCGGATAGGAGAGTTCCAAGCTGAAAACCACTGCTCACCAAACAGAACACAAAGGCTCATCTTCATTCTGCAGACAAATGAGACAAAAGTTAAACTTTTTGGAAGGTTTGAGTCCTGTTTCATCTGGGATTAAACTAACACAGCATCACATGAAAAGAGCGTCATAGCAACATTCAAACACGGTGATGGTAATGTGATGGTCTGAGGCTGCTTAGCTGCTTCAGGACCTGAAAAACTTGTTGCAATTGATGGAACCATGAATTCTAGCCTCTACCAAAAATCCACTTGTGTTATGTAGGACAATAAAACGCACCGAAACACACCGACAAGCATCTCTGAATAGCTCAAAATAAAAATGTAGTTTTTGGAGTGGATTAGTCAGAGTCTGGACTTAAATCTGACTGAGATACTTTGGCTTGACCTTAAACAGGCCTTTCATGCTCTACAACTCTCCAATGTAGCAGAAATGAAACAATTCTGCAAAGAAGAGCGAGTCAAAATTCTTCTACAATGATGAAAGAAACACTTGACTGCAGTTCTTGCTGCCAAAAGGACACAACCAGTTATTAATTTTAGGGAGCAATTGCTTTTTCATATAAGCCCAGTTGGGGTTGAATAGTTTTTTCTCTTAGTAAATGAAATCATAATTTTAAAAATGCGTCTTGTATTTACTCTTTGTCTAATTTCAAAATTGGTTTAATGATCTGAAAAATGTAAGTGTGACAAATATAAAGGAAAAAAAACTTCACAACACTAACATCATCATCTCAGTGAATAAAAACATTAGTCATGCTTAGCTCTGCAATGCAGACTGAAATGATTTGACCTCCGTCCACCATTATTTACCTGTATTGAGTTCTCCTGCAGGTTGAGGTATCGCGTGTTGACTGATATGCTTTCTGGCACCTCCTCCAGGTTTTGCCTGGTGCAGATGACTCGGCTGGCCTGGTTGGAGCAGGTGCAGAGGGAGGGGCAGGTGGAGGCGGCTCCCACTAACTCCGGCCCAGGGAGGAGGAGCCGCAGCAGCAGCTGGGCCAATAGAAAGAGGAAGGGGGAGGGGCCGGGAAGGCAGGTCAGCGTGGCGATGCGCATGGCAACTGGGACATGACCCTGCTCTTTAATCCGAAGGTACAGGTGAGGTGACTCCACACTGGTGGATCTGTTAGAAAAGGTTTGCTTTCCCTTTGGTCCTCCAGTGGCAATTTGTTCTTTCTAATTCCGCATGCTCTGAGATGTTTCGTGTCCTCTGTCGAGCTCTGTGTTTTTCCCTCTTGTTTTTTGAACATAGAAATATGCAGATAAACAGATGTTATTCCCTTTTTTTCTGGTGCTGTCGGGGGATTCGAGTGAGGCTTTTTGTGAAGTGAGAAGAACCCAGGAGTTACTGTGAAGAACAAAAGAGAGAGAGACAGAGAGAAGAAGAGAGAGAGCAGATATTAAAGACAGTAGACAGACTACACTTTGTGTTTTTACCAATAGACAACGAACAGAACAAATAATGGGTAGGCAGCTACGATATAGCTTATCATGGGAGGGATTGTCAAAAAATCTTTCAGAAGCATTAGAACTTCTGTGTCACTGCTCATATCAAATCCCACATAATCCCTGAGCAGACATTTTGTCAGAAATCAAATCCTTACACACAGGGCAGATGGAAGCTGATTCTGTAATTAATGTTACGAGGTGGAGGTGTGGAGATACGGAAACAAACAATGTGAAGTGGGACAATCAGGTATTTTGGTTTTTAAAGGATTGCATTTTGTAAATCAATAAATCAGAAAGAAATTAGTTCTTGAAACATTGGCATAACCGCTGTAAACAGATAAGCAGTGTCACACAAAATCGTACTGAAACAGCATGGAAACGGTGCAGTTTTGCTTTTGAGGTTTTCCTGTGCAGATTTCAACTGCTCAAAAGTTTAGTTAGAAGAACACTCAGAGAAGAAGTGATCTTTGTACACTTGTTTCATGTTTAAAAGAATAAGATCTGTCGCCAAATAAACACGACAACTGTTGAATGCTGTGTTTGGGTGACAAATGTCACTTGCCTGAAATGTAATTCAGGAAAATGAGTTTTGTTGATTTGATGCAATACAGTGCTGAAAATATTAAAGCCTTGAAAGACAATGACATGGATCATTTTGTGCAACTTAAAGTTACACTTGTGAAGAAATGCATATGAATTCTGCACACGTGTTGTCAGCTTGACATGGGTCAGAACTCTTCACTGTGTAAAACTAAGCTCACCTGTATTTACACATCTGAAAAGGAGTAGTTGAACCAAAATCATTTTTATTTAAGGAAAAAGAAAGAAAACCTCAAAGACGTGGCAATGGTGGTGAAGAAGAACTCCCTTTTAACAGGATGAAATCTCTAGCAGTATGTGGGTCAGAGAAGGACACCCATATGTACTGACTAGTTTGGGTTGAGTGGAAAAAGACCCTCAAACAATTTACAGGACAAAACATAAACTACATGATAGTATATTTAGAAGTATATTATGGCTTTTACATTGCTTCAGAAATGGTAGTTTCAGTGGGTAGGAAAATTGTCAGTTTGGTAGGTCGAAGATAAACACAGCGCCATTAACAAATGGTTTGTAAAGTCACGTTCAGACGCCTCAATTTCTTTCTTTTTTTAGTTAAAACAGGTGCATGTTTTCTAAAATGGTCATCTCCATCCATCTTTTATATACAGTCTTTGGTTTGTAGACTTTTTTGACTGTTCAGGGGATTACCTGAATTATTAAAAGTAAGTTATTTAAAATCCATCTAAATTAAACCCAATTAAACCTGCAGTTATATCAATACTTCCAACATAAGGAACAAATTAGTAAACAAAATAGTTTCCATATCAGAAAGGAATTACATATGCAAGAATGTATGCATGGTTAGTCAGATTGAAGAATTTCCACTTAAAATCTCAAAGCTGTGATATTAACTACAATAATCTAATTATTAAAACGCTGTGGAACATACACAATACACCATTCTCTGCATCAACTGCAATATTTCTGCTGTCTACAGAGTGAATAACAATGTTGGGTTTTACAGGAAATGTGTGATTTGTAGGAGCAAAAGAGACAAAAAGCACAACATTTTGCAAAGGTAAACGTCAGAAAGAATGAAAAACAAGATCTAGGGAGCGGTGGGGTTTCTGGGACATTTGGTCTTAATTCTGAGAAGCATTAATAACACCACTAGTGTGAGATAGAGCCTTCCAGTCATCTCTGCTGTGGTCTCATTTGTTAGCACTAATTATTCCAAGGTATAACAAATAATACGACAATGATATATTGATGTTTGAACATGAACACTTACCACCTTTAATTAAAGTTATCCAGACCTTGAAAACAAACTGAAATCAGTAAGCGCTTTTTTTTGTTTTGTTGCAGTAGCACAGACACAGAGGTGGGACTAAAATGCGGCCGTTCAAGTCCGAGATGCAGAGCGCCTCTGTATCCCTCCCTGCAAGCTGTTTAGAACCTGAATAACCTTAAATAAGGGCATCCAGCAATCTTAGATATTAATGATGATAGTTGTAATGATGGGACTTTGACACGCAAACTCATTTGACACGCTGAGCATCCTCACTTGGCACAGTAAGAAAGGAGATGTTGGGGGGAGCAGAGAATGAGAAGGAGAGGAGGATTATTAATCTGATAGATGACTGTATGGCTGCAGGCAGAGAAGGGAATTATCAACACTACAGTAATAGATGAATACTGAACAGCTGCAGAGAGAGGGCCGGAGAAAGAGAGACAGAAAGGAAGAAAGAGATCGAGACGGAGACAGATGGAGGGAAGGGTGAGTGAAAGGGATGATGAGGGATAAAGACCCAGAGAGAGGTATAAATAGTGGGAAGAGCAGAAAAGAGATGAGTTGTTAAAAAAAAGAGAAGATAAAAAAGTGGAAGAGGGAAAATAGGGAAGAAGAAAAGAAGAGACATTAATATTAATCATCTCTCACTCACCAAGAGAGGGAGAAAGAGAGAGAGAGAGGAGAGAAGGGAGGAAGGCTCAATAGAGAGATGAATATAAAGCAGACAGAGATGGAGGGAGGGGAATGACAACACAGAGACGCATATAAAACAGAGTGAAGGAGAGATGGAGGCAAAAGACAATACAGAGGGATGAATTTGAAACAGGTGGAGATGTAGAGGAAGAGATGGAGGGACAGAGCGGGAGGTTTCTCCTGAGTGCCAGGGGAGTGGGAGGAGAGGCAGGCTTGGACTGGCTGGGCCAAGATTGATCAATAATGCGTGTGCTCAAGTTCAATGACATTAAAACACACACAAGGACACGATGACAAATCATATCAGCAGCAGTGGCGGCGGTGTCTCTGGTCAGAAAGAACAGGGCACCAGCGGTGGCAGCGAAAGCAACAGTCCCACTCGTCTGCAGCTGCTCGTCATCAGCCGATGGATGAAGAGGAACTCGCAGTGCTATTTCTGGACCAGCTCTCACCTTTCTACGTATTTTAATTTCCAGCTACCTTTTTTTCCCCTCTCCTTTTGGCGAGATTTAAGTGCCAGAGCTATTTCAGGTAGACGGCATCAGAGCAGGGTGGAAAGGTGCAAAAGGGGGGGGAGAAAGAAAGAGCGCAAGGGGGAGAGCCGGGGGTGACTGGGGCTGAGGTTAAGATGTTAGCTCAGATGTTGGGTCCATCGAGGAGAATGAGGCTGCTTGAAGCTGACAGCTGGTTAGAGGCTGGTTGATTGTATTCTGCCTCACCGCTGTCACTTTCCACATGTTACAATAGTCTCTAACTGTAACCTTCTTCCTCCTATCTCCCATCTCATTCTCTAAAAGTGGGAACACTCTCTTCCTCTTTGCAAACTCTTTCACATTCATCCCCCCTCCCTTCCCAGCTGCCTCACACCTCCCCTCCACCCTCTCCTTCTCCTCCTCTACCCTACTACTACATATTTCCTGGACCTCCACCCCTCTCCCCCCTCTTCCCCCCCCGTGTGGCACACTGTAGTGTCCAGTGGCGGGGGTAAACGCTGCACTGACCCCACAGTTTGATGAAAGATTAACCTGCTACAATGATGCATATTAACCCTTAACCCCCACTCTTTCTCTTTCCAAACACAAACACACTGCAGCTTCCTCCCCCCACTCCCCCACTCCTTTTGCTCTCTCATTCCTCTCGCTGCATTCAAATCTTAGCCAACAGAGTTACCATGGTTACCTATTCACCACAGTCTCCCACTCCGTCCAGCTGTATCCCACCGATTCCACATCCACCCCGCTCCACCTCCCCGTCCTCCCTCATTAGCACCCTATACACACGTATACAAATGGCATGGACCAAGCGTGAGCGCAAATGACATCAACGCTGCACAAACCACGAGGTAGGGTAACGGCAGGCCGCGGTTACCGTTTGTAGCAGCGATGTCGATACAGTTTCCTTCGTCCAGCGAGTCGCCACAAATGTCAAGCAACCACAAATCACAAGAACAAAGGTCAGGGCCGTTTTTCCCTGAGAGCGATGACGTAGTGGCACATTAACAGGTGCATAAATCGCATTCATACGCAAAGAAAACAACTTTTTGGAATTTTTAAGGCACATACAGCCTGTTTTCCCAAGCAGCTTCTCACATGCACACATTACTGTAGTTACACAGATCTTTTTTTTTCTTCTTATAAGATTTTTTAAATGTTCTTAGAATAATACTAAATAAAGCTACTACAATTAACATGTTTTAAATCATTGCTGATCACATGACAACTTGAATCTATTTGTTCATAATGAAGAACCTGCAGAAATCTATCATGCAGCTCCCCACTCCCCCTGAGCTCAGAGACATTTTAGATTTACTTTATTTAGGTTTGCTGTCACTCCTCTGATAGCTTGTTATTTGTCCACAAAGGGCAGCTTACATTAAAAAATACTTTAACATGCCCACTGTAAATCATCTGCTCAGCACAGTCAGTTAATGCAGTTTTAAGATTTGAACCCTAGTTTTAGGGACTTTAACCATCCATCCATTTCCTTAACTGCTTATCCAGCTGAGGTCACAGTCAGCTGGAGCCTATCCTAACTGACATCGGGCACACCCTGGACATTATGCGTGTCCATCACAGGGCTAACGCAGACAGACAGACGATCATTCACGCTCACATTTATATCTTCGGACCAAGTCTGAATCACCAATTAATCTAACATGCATGTCTTTGGACTGTGGGAGGAAGCTGGAGAATCCAGAGGAAACCCACGCGGGCAAAGGGAGAAAGAAATCTAGCAAAACTGCCAAATAATTCTGGTGGACGTTTAAAAAAATGATCATAAGTTATAGCTCTGTGTTTTCAGTATGGTTTTTATTTTTATTTAGTTTTTCACTCCTTTAAATTCCAGTTCAGCTTCCAGAATGGTTTTGCTCATTTCAGTCTAGTTTTTATTATTTAAAAAATGCCAAGTTTTAGTTTCTGTTTCAGTTTTTTATCTTTTCAGTTATTATGAAGGGAGTATTTGACAGAAGCTAACAGTTTAATTTTCAATTTTCACATAATATTGAAATGGATGGAAGTGGATCACTGGAACGTCAGGTAAAATAATTTCACTTTTTTGGGTCATAATACATCACAGGTATTCCTTCAGTATTCTCTTTAAATTCCCCCCGAGCTACAAAGAGCTGATATATTTGATTTTATTGGTATATTCTGTTCGCACAAAACTTTGATTTTATCAAATAAACCCTGACACCATTCTACACTTAAAGGATTTCCCACATTTCATTTCTCAGTAATTTAAAGTAAAGTTGTGTGCATCTGCACACTCTATGCTTGCCCACTATGAATTTTTAATGCCCGACTTGCTAGAGGCTCTGTAGAGTTGAAAAGGTCAAAAGACCCCCATCTTGATGCTTTTGATCCTCGCTGCAATCATGTATCCTGTGAACCTTATTTCATAAAGACTTGTGACAGCTTCTAAATTTTGGGTAATTGAGTTTGAATAATTTTACTCTCCACTTCATCTCCGTCTGGTTCTTTCCCCCATCAGATCGAATCCTCGAGGAAAGAAGCAGAAAAGGGAGTGAAGCGTTCCCCTTTTTTCACCACGAGAAACGTGTGATCTTTAGTAGTGTATACTGACCAATAATGGACTGTTGCTCTAAGTGATATAAGAAGAAAGAGACAGGATGAAAGACAACCAGAAAGATGCGCTGACAGTCGAACAAGCAGCAAGTCGGACAGACAGGAGCACACTCCTTCTCTGCAGAACCCTGTCTGCACATCAGCATGGAGGCCCATCAATAATGACTCGGCACACACCAAGATGGCAGCTCATGCAGCCACGAGGAAAAAAAAAGAAAAGAGGAAAGCTCATCATGTTGGTTGTGTGCTGTGGGAATAGAGCTATGACCTTTCCTGATCGCTGTGACATCTTGCCAAACGGGGTTGTGCCTGTGAGGCTTTAAGACAGTGGAAAATCTGCTCTCACACACCCCAATTTCTGAGGCAAGGAAGTAATTTTAAATAATAACCTGAATCTGATTTTATTCCAAGCTGCAGAGAGCAAATTTATTTACCTTAAACCTGCAATGCTGTTATCATTTCAGGGACGGTATGCTTCATGGCTGCCGCCGATTCAGTCAATTTAATGAATCAATCTAATCAATTTACCTTTTATTAAAATTCAGTTAGCCGTCTAAGATGTCTGAGATGATGAATATGACAAAGCTTTTCTAATCAATGCACATATTGATCAGCTACACTGCCTGAATCTTTTAATCTGAACTGAATTCATTGACCGGATTCCCCAGAAAGCAGTTTCGTTTTTGTCGTTATTTTGTGTCCAGGGCTCTCCTGTAACTCAGTTCATAGGCTTTATCACCCTGAGAAAAACACAACTGTAAGAAAAATTGGCTTCTTCTATCTGAATTACATCAATATCACCCTCGTAACCTACAACAGAACACAATGATTTCAGTAAAAATTTGTAGATTTTGCAGCACACAAGACTGTCTGCAAACAGGAAAAATGCTTGTAGTCTAATTGCTAACAACTGGCTCTGAGTTAGTGATCTGGGGTGATGAGGGCAAGAGTAGACATCCAAATGCACCTCTTGTCTCATTTACTCCTTCTTTCTCCTCTAACTTTTAGTTTCTGCCAACAGGGCAGAGTGGATGTCCCCTCACAAAAGGACACAAGTCTTGGCACCCCGAGGCATCGCTAGGGGGCGAAGTCTCTGGGGGGGAAAGCAAAGTCTTTGTGCAACAGAGGATCATCCCCTCTCGCCCTCATCTTTTCGAAGAGTCTTTTGAGCTCCGTTTTTAAGACATGCTGGTCAACTCACTGGGTTTCTTCTTTTCTCCCATGACAATACAGCTTCAAAGAGAATGTGACTGATAACAGTGTTTTGTTTAACACCCAAGACTAAATACTTTTGCAATGTAATAAATACATATTTAAATTACAATGAGCTAAGATTTAGGAACAAATATAATTAAATTGGTTTATCATAAAGCAGGCCATCACTGCTGACACCTTAAACAGTACAGTGGCCTGGATTACAGTTTGGGAATCACTAAGATATTTCTTGGAACTTGATGTTCTCAAGATCTGGTTTAAAATATTCTTTAAACTCACGCATCCTTTCTTTAAAGTGTAATAAGTTGTGGAAGTTATTATTCCAAAATAGCACTCCGACACATTGCATTTTTTCAGCTTGTTTCCTAGGTTTCCAAAGCTGCAACCTTTGAGATTAAAAAATGAAGACAAAGCAGAAGCTGACAATGGCTCCAAAAGCGACTCAGTCCTCACAGACTCTCACGTTAAAATGTTCTCAGCATGTTTGTTTACAGCAGAAACAAACATGTTGCGAGCGTAGTATGAAAAAATATTTGTGTTCACTATTTCCAATTTCCCATGTCTTGTTATCTGTAGGATTATCAATTTTCAATGTATTAAGGCTTTAAGGTATGTTTAATTAAGGGCTTCAGCTACTATCTGTCTGCTAGGCTTGAACTTAGCTAATTTCTGTCACTAATCTCGACTATCTCACTGCATTCGTGGTGTCAGTGCTGTTTTGCTATTTGACAAATTATCCAGCTTGCTGTGCAACAGTCTATCCAAAATGTGTGAATGTTTTCAAGTCTTATTTTTTTCAACCATTCTCTTCCACTTATCTGAGAGGCGGGGTACACCCTGGATGGATCGCCAGTCTATCACAGGGCTACACAGACAGACAGACAACCATAAATTAACCTAATCCCACTAACTGCATGTCTTTGGACTGAGGAAGCCAGAGCACCCGGAGAGAACTCACACAAACACGGGGAGAACATGCAAACGCCTCACAGACAGGACCCAGCCATATGGTGAAGTCTCAGGCCATTCATGCTGTGAGGCAACAGTGCTAACCATACTATCATATCATATTTGCATTAATTAGAAGGTTTCTGTGTCTTTCTGAGGTACCTTTCAAGCTACATATGCTAATTAGGGTTAGCCGCTAGCTTGGCACCGCCCAAAATGCCACACGCCAGGCTTCACAATGAAGGCACCATCTTATACTATAAACTTAATGGAGGTTTTTTCCTGTTGAAAAGGAGGTTTTTCTTCCCACTGTCCCCAAGTGCTTCCTCATACGGGGATGTTTGATGGTTGTTGTTTTTTTTATCTTGTTTGCTTTTCGTGTTTGTTTAATATTGTTTAGGGATAAAACTGACATTTCACTAGCTGGGACTGCATCCTCGTTTTAGGTTTGAAAGCATTTCTAGTAGATAATGGCATGGCTTGAATGTGAATTGAGGCTGCGGTTTGGGGAAGGCCTCAGAGGGGACTAGCAGCGGCTCACGGGCCAGGCAGGCCCCCATTTGCTAAAGAGAAGTGAATGAATAGAAAAAGGGGAGGGCGGATAGGCCACGAAAATGAGAACGAACAGCTAGTAGAACCGGTCGGGGTCATATATACGTAGAGAACCAGAAGGGGCGTGTGTGAAGGTGTTTTCTCGCTCCTTATTGGAGATGCTACATAAATACAATTGCACTGAATTAAAATGAATTGCCTCACCAACTAGTATTATATGGAGGGTTGATATTAGCTTGGCTTTCTTTTTTTTGACAGATTGGTTCAGAGTTGGCGACTCTGATGTTGGAAAACTGCAATACTGTAGTCATCAAAGTTTAGATAGCTGTTGCTGCAGAGTCAGTAAATCCTTCCAGTCTGTGGGGCTGTCTGCTTCTTATGCCACAGTGTCTTTCTTGTTATTTCTAAACATTTAATACAAGCTGCCTATGACTATTTGGAAGGTTCGGAGGTCTTAAAATGCAACTGCCAGGTTCTGCTGACTAACAAAAGCAGCTAAATGAAACTGTCTTTCAATAAATAATACATACTGTGCAGATTAATCAGTTACTGCTTTCAAATTACTGTCTGTAATTAATATAAAGTCACTTATTGAAGCTGTTTGAATTTAAAAATGTGTGAATTAGCGTGTAAAGTAGTCAAAATCCAGTCTTTCACAAGTGAGTGCATGCAGCATCCAGCTCTCTGGCAGTTTTCTCATCATATAGATGTGATTTGACCAGGAGACAAATGTCTAAATACCAGATCAGCTCAATCATAATTTCTTAAAGTGACTCAGATATCCAAAACAGGCCGGCCCCTCCAGTGAACTGCATTTGAACACACAGCGCCAAACCAAATCAGTCTCATCTCACTGCGTCTTATTAGAAGGGAATATGACAGATTGCAATACAATCAAGTAGGAGGCTGGAGCGAGGTCTTCACTTTCCTAGACGATCGTTTCTTCAGGCCTAGGCGGGTCGAGGCCGTGCTGGTCTATCGCAAGTGTGATCTCTGTGCTGCACAGCTCATAAGAAGCAGACAAATTTAGGATGTGATAAATCAGCGCTAATATGATTACCCCCAGTGTCTGCTGGTTAACATAAAACAACCACTAAATTTTCACTTAGCAGGCACTTCTCACTCAGCCTGCATTGTCTTGTTTATCCCGACCAAGGAAAGCAATTCGTGCAGAAAAGCATCCGAGTATACAGAGGTCAATCTAAATATAAACCGTACCGCCAAAGTAAAACGACAACAAAAAAAGAGTTACAATATTAAAAATCTGAATGCGGGGAAACACATTTCACTTGTTTCAGCAGCCAGCCATAATGTCAAATGGTAATCCCGCCACAGAGACAGTTTCACCATAATCAGCCCATTATAATCCCATCCAGACCTTCCACAGTCTGCTACCAACCAGCATTAATTTTTAGCCCAGTCTGTTCATGTTCATCTAGCCTCATTTTTCCTTCACTCCCAGCCCCGCTTTGGTCCCAGGGTAGTCTATCACACTTAAAGCTTACCCTCTTCACAGGCACTTATACACATTTAAAGCATGTGACTAACTGCCAGGCAAAATTGACTTTGGGATGAAAGACCAGGGGGCTTTTAAAAAAATGAAAGGGGGAATTCTGCATCAGGACACAGGAGCACTGATTTAATGGAAAACAAAAAAAAGAAGGGGGAGCGGGACTGAGAGAGAGAGTTTTATTCCGCAGAAGTAGCCGAGTCACGCACAGGGCTTTCTCTTTTTAATGATGGAGCAGGGGGGTTGGGTATGGGAATATGGGGCTATGACAGAAGGTACTTGTGAATAGTTTTTAAATGGTGGGGGCGCTGAGGGGGTGATGCTGCTGTGTTACATTGTGCTGGATGGGAGAGAGGAAGCCCCATGCTCTCCCACTTCCTTCCTTCTGTCGGCCTCATCCACTGTGTTTACCCTCCCACCCTCTGGCAATGAAAGAAAGCCGGACGAGCACTGGCCTTGCTGGTGAATGAAGCCCTGACGTCACTTGCCCACACACACACACACAAACTGTAAGGAGTGTGACTAATAGCATACTAACGCCCTTTGTGTTGTCTCTGTTATACCTGATTCATGTCTGGCTCCCAGGGGAAGGAGGCCCCCGGGTTATTGAAATATTCAGAGACGTTAGATGTTAGTACGGGTGAATCAATTAAACCAGTCAATAAATCCCCCATCCCCTCAACAGGGACTTAAGGACAGGGGTGTATTACAGCACTATGCTACATTCAAGCAAAAACACCACCATTCTATACTGTATTGAGTTTTTACTCCCTGATATTGCATGTAATGATTTCGGCTTATGGAGCAACATATTCGAATTAGATTGAGTCAATACGTGTTTGATAGCAGATATCATTAAATGGCTGGTATGTTGTAATAGGAGAGAAGGGAGACTGTGAGTGGGAGAGAAGGTGGAGAATTTGGTTTCGAGAGCAAATTCCTATTATCACAGATGAAACAAGCCCAAAGCACGCTGAAGCTGAGATATGCATCTGCAAAGACAAACATGGAAGTACATTCATTGTCATCCCGAGATATCTTATCAGTCCTTATGAGGTAAACGGAATTAATGTCAAAGGACTTCTTTATGCTTTACAGTCAAATTCAAATCATTTCTCGGCTTGCTAGCTAATCATAATGTACTCCTGTTTAATTAACCCCTTAATGAGGAGTGGGCAGTATATAGGGGTCGCTTATCTTATTTGGGATTTCATGTTTTAATTATCACCAAATAGAATCATGGTAGCTAACTGTGTAAGAGAAACAGATAGAAATCAAAGAAAGATCCAAAACTATAAAATATAACCTGACTATATGTATGTCCTCTGCTTAGTTTCACTTAGACTGTCAGATTTTGATTAATAAAAAAACCAAAAAACTAAGAGGTCTAGGAAATTTGTAGTCGAAGGGTGTGGAGGGGGTATATTTGCTGTTTTTGAAATTTGCTTAGTTCCACTGATTTCTCAGGTTTGGATGAGTTGGTAAAAATAACAAAGTGCAGGGAAAAAAGTAATTTTTGGCATTTAAATGTCTCTGTGAATTCTGTCTGAATTCACAGAGACACCCATGGTTAGCACTGTTGTCCACCCATTATACTGAGTCTAAACCCACTTTACCTCAGTTTCGATCCCCTAGGTGGGGTTCGTTACAGCCCAGATACCACAAATGGTTCTGGTATGGACAGGAATCAGGGAAACTAACAGTAAATCCCTTGCCTGCAGGTTGGACTGACAGTAATCGTGGCTCACGAGTTGGCAGTTTGTCTTGTAATCGGAAGGTTGCCGGTTCGAGCCCCAGCTTGGACAGCCTTGGTCGTTGTGTCCTTGGGCAAGACACTTCACCTACCGCCTACTGGTGATGGCCAGAGGGGCCGATGGCGCGATATGGCAGCCTCGCTTCTGTCAGTCTGCCCCAGGGCAGCTGTGGCTACAACTGTAGCTTGCCTCTACCAGTGTGTGAATGAATAGTGGAGTTGTACAGTGCTTTGAGGTTCTCGAAAAGCGCTATATAAATGCAATCCATTATTATTATTAAAAAAAAAGAAGCAACCCTAGACAACTCTTTAGCACAAAAAGTTTAGTTTAGTTTTGTTTAGTGAACCTAAGGGCAGGATAAATAATGTACAAAACACACCCTTATTAACACAAATGATATCACAGTTATTTAAGCAAATCCAATACACCTCTCAAATTTATGTGTTAATTGCAATTAAAAATAGTGCGTTAAAAAATAACACATTTAATCACACTTTGCATTCCAAGCAAAGGGGAACTTTTGTCAATGCACGACTTCCTGGTATACCGATTTTACCGATGCACCCATCAGAGCTACAAAGAATCAGAACAAAGCGTATTGCTAGGACTGATCAGAGGCAAGTTTAATTTCAAAAGACTACCCAACAGAAGCCTTGATAAAAGTGTGATTTTGTGCAAACTGTGCAAAAAAGGAGTTGGCATACCATCGAAGCACTTCAACCTTACGTCACCATCTAAATGCAAAACATGTTGCAGCGAGCACAGAAACTGTGGGAACTGTTAGCGCTAGCAGTGCCAGTTCGGCAGCCCAAATAACTGGCTTCAGGACCAAAATTAGTAAGTCAACATTGGACAAACTTACAAATTCTCTCGCAAAATGGATTGCTCTGGACTGTAGACCACTATCAGTGGTAGAAGATAGAAGCAAGCAAAATTAGATGCATTACAGACAGCCCTGCTAATATGGAGGAACTACACCAGGAGCAAACAAGACTGGGGCAAGAGAAAGAACCAATCATACAGGATGTTTCCACAAAGTAGAATTCAACGCTGGATATGGTTTCTCGTCTACTAAAGAATCAAGAGGCTGTTTTTGCTGCTTTAGACAAACAAAAGCACAAACTCCATCAGAGCTGGTAACACTCCAAAAGCTGGCAACTGTTCTTGAGCAATGCAGGTAAATAAAACTATTTCTAACTTATTGTTACTGTTTCTTCAAAAAGCTATATGGTTGAGTTATTGTGTAGATTAATAATTACTTTCTTGAACTGTCTACTACAGATTTGTGGTTTTACCTGCTTTCTGCCATCTACATCACATCATGGAGATCTCCAATGATGACTCAAACTACATGGTGAAATCCAAGACTGCTTTCACAAAGGACATAGCCCAACATATAGCACCTCCAGTTTTTTCAGCAGTCTGTGCTGCTAGGCGGTAAGCTTGTTGCAATTCAGTTTAATTATGTATCTGTGATCCGTCAAGCATCTTTGTGTCTCATCCTTGAATGTGAAACAGATGTCCATGGGCAACAGGGCCTCTCTACCAAACATACGCAAGTAGGGTGAGTACCCAGTTGCTTCATTCTGTGTGCAATTGTACACGTGTGCTACATGACTGATGGAATGATTACACATGTATTTCTTCTTGGGATCCAAGGTTGCCACAATGGAAAGTAACGTCCGGTTAAATCTCTCCGGCTGTGGATCTCCTTGGGGATGATAAAGGGTTGTCCGGGATTTCAGATTCCTTACACTCTTAGAAGATCTTGAATCAGCTTACTCTCGAAATCATGTCCCTGGTCCAAATGTATTCATGCCAGAAGTCTGTCGAGAACATTGATTAGTCTCTGCTCATGTTCTTCCAAAGTCCTTCCAAACACTGTCAAATCTTCAAGGTACACTATTACCTTAATCATGTGCATGTCTCCCACCGCTTTGTCCATTACCCTTTGAAAGGTTGCAGGAGCTCCTGTTATCCCCTGGGGAATCCTCTCAAACTGAAAGAATTCCAAAGACATTTGAAAGCAATTTTCTCCTTGTCCTCTTCGGCCATGAAAATTTGGTACTATCCACTTTGCAAATCCAAGACTGAGAACCACCTGCTTCCAGATAAACAGTCCAAAACCTCATCAGTACGAGGAACTGTGTATTGAATAGTACAGGAATAGTTCTGCGATTCAAGGCTCGATAGTCCACACACATGTGCAACCGCCCCGTTTTCTTTCGTGCCAGGACAATGGGGGAAGCATAGGGACTCCTTCATTTTTTTTATTATTCCTGCTGCCAGAAGTCCTTGAAGGTGGTTGTGTAAGTCATCTAAATCAGCTGGGGCGACACGATGGGACCGCTCTCAAAAGCAGGTATGGTCAGCCAGACGGATGTGGTGTTGCACTCCTTTAGCCAAACCCACATCCCATTCATCCGTCGAGAAAACTTTACCTCTCTCTGCAAGTTTCTGCCTAAGCCTCTGTTTCTATTCAGCTAGAATCAATATTTACTTAAAAACTTTGTTCACACATCATTTGAGATATAAAAAAAAATTAAATTAGATTACATTACAAAAAGATTAAAAGCTCATTAATATTTCTGTAGTGGCGAATTTCTGTCCCAAGCTTTGAAAAAATAATTCTTCCCCTTCTTAATGTGAGCTGTCCAGGTTTATTTCTGACTCATACATACAAACAAAGCTATCATATCACAATGTCATAGTCAAAAAACTGTTTGCTGCAACAGCGCACATTTCCAATGCTGTGCTGGCTCATTCTTTTCCACTACCACACGTACGGCATACAGTGCTCATCTTACCCAACACAAATTAAACACAGTATATATTTTCCTCATAACATCTTATACAAATCAAACATGTAACACAATAAACCAAACAGTACCGAAAATATTCTTCTATGGATTGGCTCTAACAATTTCCATCGTCAAATAATAAAACTGATTTCTGGTTTAACTAAATACACAAGGCAGTATTAATTTTGACCCGTTTTCATTTTCACTCCTGTTATTTGTGTTCCAGTTGAGTTACATTTATTTAACCTTTGTCCTTAGCTGAGCTTTTTAACATGCAATGGGTTAAAAAAAAAATACAGTTTTCATTCTCATATAATACAGAACACACAAAATATAAAAACTACAATAAATACACAAAACAGGGTACACTGTTTTAAATATATCTCTGGAAAGTAATACTTTAATTTATTAATAGATAAAACAGCTACAGTCCTACTTTGCTCTTCGACAACCCCTAACCTTTGCAGGGAAAGAGCTCATATCTGTAATTAATATGATTGCCTTTTATTGTCTAAATTTAGGTGTGTAGAGTGATATTTTATAGTTGTCATGCTTCAAGTCACTCTGTTACTGTCTTTAGCAATATCTAAGATAAACGCCTTGCAGGCAGCCTGTTACATTTAAGGACTAATTTTAAAGACGCACACACACAAATGAATAAGACTCTCAAAGCTAAGTAGGCTGTATTTTTTTAAGATGTGACAATGATGCCACTGAAGAGGCTTTTCAGAGCCTGACTGCATCAGAATAGGAGTTGTAATAAATATGACATTTTTATAATATCAATGGTAGTGAATTCACTTTTTATGTCTTATAATGTCTTGTTTCCACTTGAGCTAAACTGTAATTTTGTGCTCTTTGGCGTAACCTACAGAAGGTCAATAGAGCTTATGGTGGTGTGATAAACTATTAATTAGACAATAATAATCCCCCCACCCCCCCAAACCCATTTTCTCCCTATTCAATAAACTCCTTAATGTGATCTCATGACAGGACATGCAGTCTGAGATGATGTTACGCTCTCGCAATTTGGTGTAGTTTGCTGCAATAAATGATTCCGTTTGGTTATCGGAGTATTATTACAATAAGCGCTTATTTTTAGAAAAGAGCATAAAAGCCTGATTAGGTTATTCTTAAACTGGAGCATTCAGCGTTCCACATTTTAATCACCACTCATCCTTGTCAAATAGGATATACTGCAGCCCCCTCTGCACCACATCCGTCTCCTACCTCGCCCTCCTACTCAAAATGTCCAAAGACACGGTGTTACTCTCATTAGGATGCTGAATGCAGAGAGGAGCCCTGATCTATTCAGAATTGCTCCTACAAGAGCGGGGACCTCCTCCCCTTCAGAGGGGGCATAGAGCTCCAGATTAAAAGTCACTGTGTTCACCACCCTGCTAAAGCACTCCCATTAACAGACATTACATTACCTACCCCACATGTTCAAATCTCTAACTGGGGGCTTCATACCACTTGTCATTACATGCTGGGATAAAAGTCTTTTTAATGTTAACATCGTCACATTCACTACGCCACCTCCCTACTTCAAATGAAATCCACTTATTACTGTCCGTTCTGTGGCGCTGCCTAGTCGGGACGCCGATTTTGTGAACAATTAATCCGTATTTAAGGTTGTTAAGTGTGTTGATACACTGAATTCCTGCGCGCTGAGGGGAGAAGCCAAAGCCAGCAGCTAATCAAAATGTCTCTCAGCGATTTACAGAGCAATGCAAACTGCACTTTTTTTTTTCCTTTGGAGGGGTAGGTGGGGGGGGTTACACTAAAACCTTTTCCCAGTGTTTCTGAGCTGAGCGTAAGTTGCTCCCAGCTGTTTTGGAGAGGAGGACTTGGTTCAGCATTTCTGGGTTTCACGCTGCCCTCGCTTTCCTTTTTTTGTCGTTTTTTTAGCTCAGTGTAGAATTTCTTGCAGGAGGTCACACTAAAGCATGTCAACTCTGGCTCCATGTGGCTGTTTATGTGTGTGACATTTCTGTGATGGGGTCAGACTATGCCGTGTTCAGTGCGTGTATCATCATACTTTTTTGGTCAGTGTACAATGTGCATGAGCAAAGTTGAACTGGTTTCTTTAAAAGAAACAAAGTTGTAGTACATCTGGAACACTGTATCCGTTGCTCACTCTTAACAAATATAATAAACAGAATACTGGCACTTATAATAAATATTGTTTTTTGTATTTTTATTTATGCATGAGTTACTGCCATCATCAGCTCAATCCAAAAAACAATAATGTGCCATTTTGCT